>NC_051084.1:4601888-5201888 GCF_004664715.2 Peromyscus leucopus | reverse complement strand
GCACAGTCCAGTCACTGTGCTAGCTGCACCTTTCATGGAAAGCAGATGTTTCATTTCTGTGTGGAGGGTGTGTGTATGTGACGGTTGTACATCTGTGATTGTGTGGAGGGCGCGCGCGCACGCACACACACACACACACACAAGTCATGTTTAAGGACAGGGTCTACATCTTCCAGAACAACCTGCCAGGCCAGGGCCATGTCCAATTTCTCTTCCCACCCGTGAGCCAAACAGTGTGTGGATGTGGAATGGAATCGCTGAGTACATGGCAGTGACCAGTGCATTAGAGGGACAGAATCACCAACCACTGGGAGGCAAGAGTGTCTAAGGAAAACCGCATGGACTCTGAGCAGAAGGCCTGGGTACCACTGCAGATACTGAGCAGGTCAGGCCTCTGTGACCTTTGCTTTCGGGTACATTGTGAGGGTTCCTGAGTTGGTGTTGGTATGCGTGAAAGAGAACTGTGGCTAGCTAGAGCATTAGCCTCTATTGAGATGGGAGTGTAGTTCAGTGGAAGGGGACTTGTCTAGCATGCACAGGGCCCCCAGAGTACATCTCACACACACACACACACACACACACACACACACACACACACACACACACAATGTGGAAAAAACAATAATTAGAACTGAATGAATATCTTGACTTCAAGCCCTGGAGGCCAACCAGGGCTGCCAGTGAGACCGTGTCCCCAAAAGCAGTGGGTAGACAGCTGGAGATGCCGCAGGGTTAAGAGTGATGATGCTCTTCTGGAGACCCTTGGATGGGTTCCCAGTGTCTATGCTTGGCAGCTCACAATTTCTTTTTTGGTTTTCCCAGATTGGATTTCTTGAGATAGGATTTCTCTGTGTAGCCCTGGCTGTTCTGGAGCTCACTCTGTAGACCAGGCTGGCTTAGAACTCAGAGATCCACGGGCCTGTCTCCCGGGTGCAGGGATTAAAAGTGTGCACCACCACCCAGCTCACGATTTCTTATAACTCCAACTCCTAAAGACCCAGTGCCCTCTCTTAGACTCCAAGGGAACCTGCTGTTTGATTCTAGCATTTAGGAGGCAGAGGCAGGTGGATCTCTGTGAGTTCGAGGCCAGCCTGGTCTACAGAGTGAGGTCTAGGACAGTCAGGGCTGTTACACCAAGAAACCCCGTCTCAAAAACAAAACAAAACCAACCAACCAACCAAACCCCACTGCAGATGTCTAGGGTGCGGTTCAGAGGCAGAATGTGCACACAGGTGCTCACAAACTAAGCACAAAGCCAGCTGTGTCCTAGCACCTGCATAAAACAACAAAAAAATCTCAGCAAAGAACAGGAAAAATCAGGGGAAACAGAACAGTGACAACATGCTAGTGTTGAAGCTGAGTGAGGAATCGCTTTTTCCCTATAGAGTTTTCATTTCCTGAGTGAGGACTCTTCACATACTTCCTAATTGGGGATGGCTGAAGCAAGAGAATTGCCAGATTCAAGGTGTGCCTGAGCTACAGAGTGAGTTCAAGGCCAACCTGAACATCTTAGTGAGACCCTATCTCAAAACTGAAAGTTTAAAAAAAAAAAAAGCTAATCTTACATCCAGGAAAGCT
This sequence comes from Peromyscus leucopus, assembly GCF_004664715.2. Taxonomy (NCBI): domain Eukaryota; kingdom Metazoa; phylum Chordata; class Mammalia; order Rodentia; family Cricetidae; genus Peromyscus; species Peromyscus leucopus. Next base: position 5,200,310 of record NC_051084.1, on the reverse strand, counting down.
GTGTACAGTATTTATTTGCCTACCATTTGAAAGGCTCTAGGTTCAATTCATTTACAAAAATTTTATTAGGAATTTTAATACAGGCTTTTCATAAATCACATTTATTTTTCCCTCTAGGAAGACTCTCCCAGCTTATAAAAATAGAAATATATAGATATACATTGAGAATTATGTCTGTCCCCGTCCCAGCACCTCTTCTAGAGAAACCACAGCGGTGCAGTTCTGAGATCAGGGGCAGCGGCAGCAGCCGCCCTCCCACTCCCGCTCCCAGCACATGCTCCACGGGTGTCCACTTCAGACCTCGATAATGGTGCCCAAGTACAGACATCTGACCAGAGCGTCAGAACAGCAAGGTGTGAGACCTCCTGTCTGACCTGGGGACTGCGTTTCAACTGACTGGGTCATGAGTTGCCGAGTGTACCACAAGCCCTCCGCACCCACACAGACAGTCTTCCTGTTCTGACCTGGAAGTCTGAGTCTCCATGAGAACACTCCTGTCTGGTCCAGAGCCAAGGAAGCTCACTTTATCACCATTCCTAGCCCTTCCTTCAGTTCCAGACAGAGCTGTTTTCCTCCAGGCAGGGACCGAAGATTTCAGAGAGCAGCAAGGAGGCGGAACCTCCCGGCCTGATTACCAGAAGCCAGGCATGGTGTCTCACACCTTTGACCACAGCACGAGGCGGGAGAAGCACTGAGCCTGGGATACAGGGACTTCTGGGATAGCCTGGGCTACAGAGCGAGATCCCGTCTCAAAAACACACACAGGGCAGGGTGAGAGTGAAAAAGAGGATGAGGAGAAGCCAGCCGCAGCAGCCAAGGTGGAATATGGAGAGAAAAATGAAACCCTGGTCCAGCATTCCAGTCCACGAACGACTGATCCTCTTTATGTCCATGTCCATGTCCCCGCCACTCCTCCTTGGGTTTGGTTTTTCAGTTCCTCTTTTCAAAACCAGCCAAGATACCAACTTGCCCAGTGTCTTCATCTTCCTTGAGGCACGTTTCATGATTAGTGGGCAAAGGGAGGGATGGCGTCTTCTCTCCAGGGAGGTGGAGACGGGCGGATGCAGACTTGCTTCCAGACAATGCGTGGATGCGGCAGGACCCTCAGCAGACCCCTCCAGCGAGTGGGAATGTGGCTTTCCACCGCCACTTAGGTTTCTCAGCCACGCCTAGCCCTCCAAACAAGTCCCACCCCCACCGACTGAGCCCTCTTCCTGGTGCTTAAAACCCATGGCTCCTCTCCGAGTCCTGGGAGAACTAGCCATATTCCAGGCTCTGGCCAGACCGTCCTTCCCAGAAGAGTGTCCGAGGCACCGTCCCAAGGGAATGCCCCTCACTGCTGTCAGCTCTAATCAAATGCTGGCCAGAGACTCCAGGCTGCTCTGGTGGCTGCTGTCGTCTCTATTAGCCCAGGGACCCCCAGCTCCTGCCAGCCCCAGATCAGAGCTGCAGTGCGGGCCTGACATGATGAGGGACACCACGTCACTCTCCGTCAGCTCAGCAGGATCTGGAGGCCCAGGAGCAGAGAGATTGAGGTTCTGGGCTGGTAAATCAATGCCATGATTCTTTGGGGTCAAGGAGGGGATCCGGGTGGCCTGGAAGATACACTTGGCAGTCTTCCCGGCAGGGCACAGGGCAGCGGACCCTCTTCTTCCTACCGCCTTCCCTGGCCCTCCAGGTTTCAAAGGAATCAAGTCCTGTGATTAATCAAGGAAGTCACCCGGCCTATTTGCAAAACAGGTTATCTTCATAGAAGGCTGCTACTAGAATGATCCAGCCTGGGCACGGCCAAAAAGACCTCACCGTCGTCTTCTCTCTGATCTCACGCCCCCAGGAAAGCGGTGTCCTCCCCCTTACAGGGCAGTCTCCGTCTCAGCTCACGAGAGGGACCTAGAAAGAAGAAGAACCAGAGAGCCTGCCACGGGGCCCCCCATGCTCTCCTAGGGGAGGGCAGCTCTAGGCCTCAGGGTTGCCCTGGCTGCAGGACAGGGCAGCAGGTGCACGTGGGAGCCCAGGAGGAGGGGCCGAGGAGGAGGAGGGGGAGGAGGAGGGGCCGAGGAGGAGGAGGGGCCAGGGAGGAGGAGGGGCCGAGGAGGAGGAGGGCAGGGAGGAGGGGAGGGGAGGAGGGGCCGAGGAGGAGGAGGGGCCGAGGAGGAGGGGGCGGGAGGAGGGGCCGAGGAGGAGGGGCTGAGGAGGAGGGGCCGAGGAGGAGGGGCCGAGGAGGAGGGGCCGGGGGGGAGGGGAGGGGGAGGAGGGCCGAGGAGGAGGAGGGGCGGGGGAGGAGGGGCCGAGGAGGAGGGCCGAGGAGGAGGAGGAGCCAGGAGGGGAGGAGCCCAGGAGGAGGAGGGCCGAGGGGAGGAGGGGGGGGGGAGGGGCCGAGGAGGAGGGGCCGAGGAGGAGGAGGAGCCCAGGAGGAGGGGCCGAGGAGGAGGAGGAGCCCAGGAGGAGGGGCCGAGGAGGAGGAGGCCGAGGAGGAGGAGGAGCCCAGGAGGAGGAGGGGCCGGGGAGGAGGGGCCGAGGAGGAGGAGGAGCCCAGGAGGAGGCGGGCGAGGAGGAGGGGCCGAGGAGGAGGAGGAGCCCAGGAGGAGGGGCGGAGGAGGAGGAGGCCCAGGAGGAGGAGGGGCCGAGGAGGAGGAGGGGGCCGGAGGAGGAGGGGCCGGGGAGGAGGGCCGAGGAGGAGGAGGAGCCCAGGAGGAGGAGGGGCCGAGGAGGAGGAGGGGCCGGGGAGGAGGGGCCGAGGAGGAGGGGCCGAGGAGGAGGAGGAGCCCAGGAGGAGGGGCCGAGGAGGGAGGAGCCCAGGAGGAGGAGGGGGCCGAGGAGGAGGAGGAGGGGCCGAGGAGGAGGAGGAGCCCAGGAGGAGAGGGCCGAGGAGGAGGAGGGGCCGAGGAGGAGGGGCGAGGAGGAGGAGTGGCCGGGGAGGAGGAGCCCAGGAGGAGGGGGCCGAGGAGGAGGAGGGGCCGAGGAGGAGGAGGAGCCCAGGAGGAGGAGGGGCCGAGGAGGAGGAGCCCAGGAGGAGGGGCCGAGGAGGAGGAGGGGCCGAGGAGGAGGAGGCCAGGAGGAGGAGGGCCCGAGGAGGAGGAGGAGCCCAGGAGGAGGAGGAGCCCAGGAGGAGAGGAGCCCAGGAGGAGGAGGGGACCGAGGAGGAGGAGGAGCCCAGGAGGAGGAGGAGCCCAGGAGGAGGAGGGGCCGAGGAGAGAGAGGAGCCCAGGAGGAGGAGGGGCCGAGGAGGAGGAGGGCCGAGGAGGAGGAGGGGCCGGGGAGGAGGGCCGAGGAGGAGGAGGAGCCAGGAGGAGGAGGGAGGGGCCGAGAGGAGGAGGAGAGGGCCGAGGAGGAGGAGGAGCCCAGGAGGAGGAGGGGCCGAGGAGGAGGAGGGGCCGAGGAGGAGGAGGAGCCGGAGGAGGAGGGCGAGGAGGAGGAGGGGCCGAGGAGGAGGAGGAGCCCAGGAGGAGGGCCGAGGAGGAGGGGCCGAGGAGGAGGAGGGGCGAGGAGGGGGGGAGGAGGAGGAGCCCAGGAGGAGGAGGGGCCGGAGGAGGGGGAGGAGGAGGAGCCAGGAGGAGGGGCCGAGGAGGAGGAGGGGCCGAGGAGGAGGAGGAGCCCAGGAGGAGGGGCCGAGGAGGAGGAGGGGCCGAGGAGGAGGAGGGCCAGGAGGAGGAGGGGCCGAGGAGGAGAGGAGCCCAGGAGGAGGGGCGAGGAGGAGGAGGCCAGGAGGAGGGGCGAGGAGGAGGAGGGGCCGAGGAGGAGGAGGGCCGAGGAGGAGGAGGAGCCAGGAGGAGGAGAGCCCAGGAGGAGGAGGGGCGAGGAGGAGGAGGAGCCCAGGAGGAGGAGGAGCCCAGGAGGAGGAGGGGCCGAGGAGGAGGAGGAGCCCAGGAGGAGGAGGGGCCGAGGAGGAGGGGCCGAGGAGGAGGAGGAGCCAGGAGGAGGAGGGCCGAGGAGGAGGGGCCGAGGAGGAGGCGGGGCGAGGAGGAGGAGGAGCCCAGGAGGAGGAGGGGCCGAGGAGGAGGAGCCGGGAGGAGGAGGGCCGAGGAGGAGGAGGGGCGAGGAGGAGGAGGAGCCCAGGAGGAGGAGGGCCGAGAGGAGGAGGGGCCGAGGAGGAGGAGGGGCCGAGGAGGAGAGGGGCGAGGAGGAGGAGTGGCCGGGAGGAGGAGGGGCCGAGGAGGAGGAGGGGGCGAGGAGGAGCCGAAGAGAGGAGGGGGCCGAGGAGGAGGCGGGCCGAGGAGGAGGGGGCCGAGGAGGAGGGGGCCGAGGAGGAGAGGGGCCGAGGAGGAGGAGGGGCCGAGGAGGAGGGCCGAGGAGGAGGAGGGGCGAGGACCGAAGAGGAGGAGGAGGAGCCGGGGAGGAGGCGGGCCGAGGAGGAGGAGGGCCGAGGAGGAGGAGGGGCGAGGAGGAGGAGCCGAGGAGGAGGAGGGGCCGAGGAGGAGGAGGGCCGAGGAGCCGAAGAGGAGGAGGAGCCGAGGAGGAGGCGGGGCCGAGGAGGAGGAGGAGCCGGAGAGGAGGAGGAGCCGAGGAGGAGGCGGGGCCGAGGAGGAGGAGGGGCCGAGGAGGAGGAGGGGCCGAGGAGGAGGGGGCCGAGGAGGAGGGGGCCGAGGAGGAGGAGGGGCCGAGGAGGAGGAGCGAGGAGGAGGGCCGAGGAGCCGAAGAGGAGGAGGAGGAGCCGGGGAGGAGGCGGGGCCGAGGAGGAGGAGGGGCCGAGGAGGAGGAGGGGCGAGGAGGAGGAGCCGAGGAGGAGGAGGGCCGAGGAGGAGGAGGGGCCGAGGAGCGAAGGGGAGGAGGAGGAGCCGAGGAGGAGGCGAGGGGCCGAGGAGAGGAGGAGGAGCGAGGAAGCGAGGAGGAGCCGAGGAGGGGGGGGGGCGAGGAGGAGGCGGGGCGAGGAGGCAGGAGGGAGCCGAGGAGGAGGAGGGGCCGAGGAGGAGGCGAGGGGCCGAGAGAGGAGGAGGAGGAGCCGAGGAGGAGGAGGGGCCGAGGAGGAGGAGGGGCCGAGGAGGAGGAGGGGCCGAGGAGGAGGAGGGGCCGAGGAGGAGGAGGGGCCGAGGAGGAGGGGAGGAGGAGAGGAGGGAGGAGGGCCGAGAGGAGAGGAGGAGGGCCGAGGAGGAGGAGGAGGGCCGAGGAGAGGAGGAGAGGAGCCGAGGAGGAGGAGGGGCCGAGGAGGAGGAGGAGAAGAGGCCGAGGAGGAGGAGGGGCGAGGAGGAGGAGGGGCGAGGAGGAGGAGGGGCGAAGAGGAGGAGGGGCCGAGGAGGAGGAGGGGCGAGGAAGACCGAAGAGGAGGAGGAGCCGAGGAGGAGGAGGGCCGAGGAGGAGCGGGGCCGAGGAGGAGGAGGGGCCGAAGAGGAGGAGGGGCCGAGGAGGAGGAGGGGCCGAGGAGCCGAAGAGGAGGAGGAGGGGCCGAGGAGGAGGAGGGGTCGGGAAGGAGGAGCCGGGAGGAGGGGCCGAGAAGGAGGAGGGCCGAGGAGGAGGAGGGGCGAGGAGGAGGAGGGGTCGGGAAGGAGGAGCCGGGGAGGAGGAGGGCCGAGGAGGAGGAGGGGCCGAGGAGGAGGAGGGGCCGAGGAGGAGAGGAGGAGGAGGAGGGGCCGAGGAGGAGGAGGGGCGAGGAGGAGGAGGGGCCGAGGAGGAGGAGGGGCCGAGGAAGAGGAGGAGGGGCGAGGAGGAGGAGGGGCCGAAGAGGAGGAGGGGCCGAGGAGGAGGAGGGGCGAGGAGCCGAAGAGGAGGAGGAGGGCCGAGGAGGAGGAGGGGTCGGGAAGGAGGAGCCGGGGAGGAGGAGGGGCGAGGAGGAGGGGGCGAGGAGGAGGAGGGGTCGGGAAGGAGGAGCCGGGGAGGAGGAGGGAGGAGGAGGAGCCGAGGAGGAGGAGGAGCCGGGGAGGAGAGCTGAGGAGGAGGAAGGGCCGAAGAGGAGGAGGCGGGCCGAGGAGGAGGAGACGGGGAGGAGGCGGGGCCGAGGAGGAGGAGACGGGGAGGAGGCGGGGCCGAGGAGGAGGAGACGGGGAGGAGGAGGGGCCGAGGAGGAGGAGGGGCCGGGGAGGAGGAGGGGCCGGGGAGGAGGGGCTCGCCAAGCTCACACCACCGCTGAGCCTATTCCTACCAGGAGCAAACCAGTGACTCCAACTCACTTCTTCCTGCGGATCTTGGGCTTCTTCACAGGCCGCAGATAGGGGTTATCGATGATGCTCTCCTCTCCGTTCCGGCTGCCAGACAAGGAGGAGTTCTGCTGCAGGACAGATGCGTTCTCCTTCTCAGCTCCGGAATCCTCCTTTGAGCAAAAGCCGAGACAAAGCAGAGCACCAGTTGCCGAGGAAAGAGACTGTGCCCACAGCGGGAACCACCTCTGGTGTCTCTTTCCTGAGCAGTGCTGACTCTAAAGGTGAGATGAGATACTCCAGGGGCCTCAGCCTCTTGGGGGGTGGGCGGGGCAGGAAGTAAAGGAGACCTAGGAGTGAGGGCTAGAGTTAATATAATGCTGCCAGGAAGAAGCCCGACCAACGGGATGGAAAAAGGAAGTGGCCGTGGGTACCCTGGAGTAAGAGACACAGGATCAAAACAAATCGGAGCACAGGGCAGCTCTCCTAGGCCCAAACTAAGTCCTAACACATTTCTCCAAAATCTCTCGTTTCTGGCACTTGGAACAAAGGACCAATAACCATACTCCAGCATATTCCAGAACCTTCGGCAATCCTGAAATGAAGCTCAGCAAGGCGAAGCAGAGTCCCCGGATACCCACACTTACATACTGTCAGTGATGCCTGTGACCTGTCAATTGGTCTCTTCATTAATTTTTAGCAAAGTTTGAATCTGGACCAATGTTTAGTGTGTGTGTGTGTGTGTGTGTGTGTGTGTGTGTGTGTGTGTATTCGGCGTGAATTTAAATTTAGAAAGTGACCTGGATACATGGATAGTTGATTTTCCTTATTAATATTTATACTCTCCTTTAGTTTCCATATTCTTTTATTAAGTGTATTTTTGTACTTCTTTCTATTTTATTTTATTTTACAATACTATTCAGTTCTACATATCAGCCACAGATTCCCTTGTTCTCTCCCTTCCTGCCCCCCTCCCCTTCCCCCCAGCCCACCCCCCATTCCCATCTATTTTTGTACTTCTTTAAAGTAAGCAGTGGCTGCAGGGTCAGGGCATGAAATAACCACACCCCAAACCTGGCCTGGCCACTCACTCAGGCCTAGCGATCGGACGCTGGCCTGGCAGCGCCCCCTAGTGACACACCAAGGAGGTGCGGAGAGTCCTCTTCTCCAGTGGGAGGTGTAGAGGCCGCCTCAGACCCCAGCCAGCGGCGGCTGCTGTCACTGGGATACTGTGACCAGATGGCACAAAGTGAACAGCAGATTCCTCTCAAGGGACAGTCGGCCTGGGTGCAGACACCAGCCTCGGGCTTGCTGGGCCTGAAGACTCTGGATGACTTCTAGGTTTTACTGCACACCCACACGATCTCCTTAAGTCTGTTCTCCCCAAAAAAGTCATTGTCCTGCAGAGTTCACGCGCTTGACTCCTCCCACACTAAACCCAATGAATGGACCCACAGCCACCAGGTTCCTCTTCAAAACGGCTGCCACGGACACTGTGCTCACGTGGGGCCAGGTGTGGGGGTCTGTGTGGACACCGGCTCCCGGCCTGCCTGAGTTCTTTAGGGCACAACAGAGCATCACCTACCGCTCCCTCCATCTACCATTCCTCCACACCCAGACCCCAACATTACTTCTAGGCCACTTAAATTGTGCCTTCAACATGTCCTCAGATAACAGTGAGCGACATGAAGGGCTGAAACGTTGGCTCTAGGTCCCACAGAGTAGGATGCTGGGCAGCTTATGGAAACGCTACTTTCTGGTCCCCTCCAGGCACAGGCAGCTTTGAGACAGGAAGTAAAGCATCCAATTGACTCCAATGTTGACAGAAAAAATGAGGGGTTTGTCACGAGCTCCTTGGGCCACTTGGCCAAGGAACCCTGTCGTCCCCTCAGCACCAGCTCTAACCCCACCTGCTGGCTGACAGCTTCCTGTAAGCATCCCGTAGGAACGTCACACTCCACGTGCCTCGGCTGTCCTCGGGTGTCCCACCCCAGTCCTCCCCTTGTGGTGACAACACCACCCTCCTTCAGGCGCCGAGCCTGTGAGTTCTGCAACCACACTTGGATGGCGGGGTGGCTGTTCAGCCTGAAGCAGCAGAGGGTAGCACAGGTTAGCTCGCTCTACCTCAGGCTGGCCTTGCCGGTGCTATGCCACTGAGTGCCAACCCCACCCCGAGACACATTCAGGCACTGGTCTCTTCAGTCTCTCCTCAAATGTCACTTTCTAATCCTCCCCTTCCACAGCTCCTTGGCAATCCTCTTCAGCTCCCTGAGGGTGGGCTGTGTCTGCCCTGCCTTCTAGTTTCCCAGCACCCGGACAGTATCTGGACTCACAGTGCTCACCAGTATCTGCCGAATGAGTGACTTTCTCAGGATGGAGATTGGTCGGTCACACAGGCCTATCAGGCAGCTTCTGACAGACAGCCAGAGACCCAGGGAAGGTGCGGTTCAGCTCCCAGGGGTAGCCTAGTGTAGGATAGGCTGTTTGGGGTACTATGAGGCAGGCAGAAGGGGAGAACCTACCGTGCTGATGTGAAGAGCGAGGTTCTCTGTGTCTGTCTGCTCGTCCTGCTCTGAGGAGTCTGTCTCCTCCATCTGCTGGATCTCCAGCTCAGAGGGAAGCAAGGCTGTGAGGTAGGGGATGGTGAAGGGTCTGGCAGCAATCACTGGAAGTGGAAAGAGACACGACTCTGTTGAGCAGCCAGAAGGAGCCGGCAGGAATGCCGCCCAGTTACCATGACCTTGAGCTAGTCCATTTCCCTCTCCGACAAGCCGCCATGTTGTGCAAAGGCCTAGACAGAAGGACTGCTAACTCAGGTCTGGCGTGTGAGAACGGTCAGCACCTGGTGCCCGCCCTTCGGCCACATGACTGCAGAGCAGACACACAGCAGACGCCGAGTGGAAGCGAGCTGAAGGAACAGACGGATCTCCCCACTCACCTCTGCATAACCTGAGCCGAGTGACTCGGGCAAGAAAGCCTGAATGAGCTGTGACCCAAGAAAGGACACTGATAGGCAACCAGCTGCAGACGCCAGTGTCCCTCCTCCCACCTGGGCCACCATTCCACAGGAGACTGCTGCCCAGGCGGGCTCAGCCACCAGTGAGGTAACCTAAACTCACTGCCCTGAGCAGCCTTGCTGTTTGGGCTTGGGGGAAGGAGCCAGAGGTCTGAAGAATAAACTGCACTAGAGACAAACAGGAAGGCTTGCTCCTCTCTCCCCACCACATCACAGAGAGAAAGGAAAGATGGTGTGATCATCTCCAACAAGACAGGCTCCCAGGGGCGACTCTCACAGGGGAAAGTGCTGACGTCATCCTTGAAAAGACTCTGGGTCTCGCCCGTCTTGGCCATGAAGCGGGTGAGCGCTCGCTCCACGTCTCGCCTCTGGGATGCAGCCTTCTCCCGCAGGACCTGGTAGTCAGACACCGGCTCCCGGTACGTCTAGAACAACAGAGACCAGGCTGAGCCGGGCCGCCTGCAGCTCTCCTCAGGCCCCTGCGGCAGCTGTGGCCTCTGAGAAGGACCTGCTCACTAACTAACGTCAGAGTGAAGCCATGTGAAGAGCGGCACATGAAGAGAGAAGACAGTCTCAGCACACACACACTCATCAGGAAAAACGCCAACGTCTAGTACATAGCTAGCCTTGGGTACCAGACACACAGCCCCCAGGGGCCCTGGGAGGGAGTGCTGGCCCATGCATGCACATGTGCATGCCGTACCATCCTGCTGTGTCCAAACCACCCTCTCCACACAGACACATGGTCCAAAGGTCCCTCGAGAATTACAGACTACTAGCCGTGGTAGCACACGGCTTTTATCTCATCACCTGGGAGGCAGATGTAGACAGATCTCATGAGGTCAAGGCCAGCCTGGTCTAAGGGGGAGGGAGGGAAGGAAGAAGAGAAGGAGGGAGGGAGGGAGGAGGTTCAGGAGGGAAAACGAAATACAGACTGAGGGGAAGACGGCTATGCAGATAACAGTGCTCACCCAGCCTGACCGCCTGGGCTCCATCCTCAGGACCCACGTGGTTCAAAGGGGAATGGACTCCCTCACATTCTCCACTGATCCCACACATCCCTGCACCACACACACACTGAGGAATGCCTACCCACACAGATAAATGAAATAAACAGAATTTATTTCAAAAAGGAAAGAAAGGGGCTGGAGAGATGGCTCAGAGATTGAGAGCACTGGCTGTTCTTCCAGAGGTCCTGAGTTCTATTCCCAGCAACCACGTGGTGACTCACAACCATCTATAATGAGATCTGATGCCCTCTTCTGGCATACAGGCAGAACACCGTATACATAATAAATAAATCTTAAAAAAAGGAAAGAAAAACAGACTGAAGCTGATACTCTAAGCTTGGGATCCAGTAAGAATGAGAGAAGACCGTCAAAATACTTTAAACTATAAGGGCAGAGATGACATTTTAACACTGACCAAAACAGCAGATTTTTTCCTTTGTAAAGATTTTTCAAGGGCTGGAGAGTTGGTTCAGTGGTTAAAAGCACTTTAGTTCTTGCAAAGACCTGGGTTCAGTTCCCAGCACCCACATGGAGGCTCTTTGCTTCCTCAGGCACCAGGCATGCATGTGGTACACATACATGCAGGCAAAAACCTCACATACACAAAATAAATCTAAAACAATAAAATAAAAGATTTTTCAAAGACCCCTCCCCCCAACCCCCACCCCCTGCCCTGCCAATCTTCTAGGACCAGAATTACAAACATGTGTCACACCCCACCCCACACCCCCCCCAACCGCCCCAGTGGTTGTTTTTATGATGTATTTTACTGTGTGTACAGTAGGGGGTGTGCACATGCTTGTGCAGGTGCCTGAGGGGGTCAGAGACATCAGATCTCCTAGAGCTCGAGTTACAGACGGTTGTGGGCACCCACTGCGGGTGCCAGGAGCCACAATCAGGTCCTATGGAAGAACAACATGTGCTCTTAACCCCTGAGCCACCTCTCTCCCGTCCCACAGAGTTTTATTTACTGTTGTGACAGTCAACTGAACTGTGTCATCTACAGACTTCCTACCAATACTTAAACATACGAACACAATTTCCTGACATGTCTAAAATCATCCTAAAATGAAAACCAGATTTTGAATATGCTTGTTAAAAACATTGAGATGTGGAGTTGGGGATTTAGCTCAGTGGTAGAGCACTTGCCTAGTGAGCGCAAGGACCTGGGTTCAATCCTCAGCTCCAAAAAAAAACAAAAACAAAAACCATTAAAATGCAGAATCTGGGCACAATGGTACATACCTATAATGCCAGCACTTGGGAGACAAGAGGCAGGATGATGGCTACAAGTTCAAGGCCAGCCTGACCTATGGAGGGAGTTTTAAGTCAGCTTGGTCTATAGTGAGTTTCAGGCCAGTCAGGGTTACAAAGTGACACCTGACTAAAAATAAAACAAAAATGTTATAGTTATTTCAATGACATTTGACATTCAAGAACGTTTATTTGTATCTATTTCATGTGTGTATGTGTGCTGGAGTGCAACTTCTACAGGCTAGGCCAAGGGTGTTGCCACTGAGCTACAACCCTAGGCCCCAGCTTTGAAATTTGATTTTATTTACTTATGCATGGGTGGAGGGGGGAGAGAAGAGAGAAAGGATTGCTCACACCGGAGGGGGGGGGGAAGTCCTGTAAACAAGAATGAAGAATGTCCTGGAACTAGTCACCCATGGCTGTCAACTGTTCAACACAGGGGCTAGGAATTGACCCGGGTCCTATGAAAGAACAGCAAGCACTCTTAAATGCCGAGCCATCTCTCCAGTCCTGTTTTTGTTTTAGTTTTTTGGTTTTTTTTTTTTTTTTTTTTTTTGGTTTTTCGAGACAGCGTTTCTCTGTGTAGCTTTGCGCCTTTCCTGGAACTCACTTGGTAGCCCAGGCTGGCCTTGAACTCACAGAGATCCACCTGCCTCTGCCTCCCGAGTGCTGGGATTAAAGGCGTGCGCCACCACCGCCCTGCTTTTTTGGTTTTTTTTTGAGACAGGGCCTCGCTATATAGCCCTGGTCTGTCCTGGGACTCACAGAGATCCATCTGCCTCTGCCTCCCAAGTGCTGTGATTAAAGGTGTACACCACCACACCTGGCCACATCTTTCAGATATAACTTTTTCAACTAGAGAACCATTAAAGAATTTAAAGTAGCCAAGTGGTGATGGCACACACCTTTAATCCCAGCACTCACACCTTTAATCCCAGCACTCGGGGAAGACAGAGACAGAAGGATCTCTGTGAGTTCAGAGGATCAGAGTGAGTTCCGAGACAGCCAAGGCTGTTACACAGAAAAACCCTGTCTCAAAGAAAAAGAAAAAAAAGAATTAAAGTAAACTGATCTAAAGATTGAGCTTGCAATTTAATATCCTACACCAAGATTTCAGAGAGAAACAGCACAGGCCATAAGAGAAGGTCACCGGTTTCAGAACTTCTAATAAGGGTGAGGTTACCTTTTAATGTACACTATCTGCAGTAGATTAAGTGATGCTATTCACATAAACAAGCATTTTGATGCAGGTCTAATGATGCACACTTGTAATCTCAGCATCGAGGAGACAGACGCAGGAGGACCTGGAGTCTGAAGTCATCTTTAACTCCAACGTGAGCTGTTTGAGACTCTGTCTCAAACAACCAACACTAAAAGGTGCTTCTTACATTATCTTTATTGTCAGGATCCATTCACACGCTATATAAAAGAGGGATGAACGGGCTGGAGAGATGGCTCAGAGGTTAAGAGCACTGACTGCTCTTCCAGAGGTCCTGAGTTCAATTCCCAGCAACCACATGGTGGCTCACAACCATCCGTAATGAGATCTGGCGCCCTCCTCTGTATACATAATAAATAAATCTTTAAAAAAAAAAAAAAAAAAAAAAAAGAGGGATGAACACTATGGACTGAACTGTGTTCCCATAAAAATGTTGAGATAGCGTGAACTCCTACCTACTGGCATCTCCCTCCAATGGATTTATTTGGCAACAGAGTCACCAGAGACGGTATCAATTAGGAAGAAGTCATGAAGTAAGGACAAATGGGGTCCTCAGGGGAAAACAAAGTATTTTAAACTGCAGAGACAGAGCCGGGTGGTGGTGGCGCACGCCTTTAATCCCAGCACTTGGGAGGCAGAGCCAGGCGGATCTCTGTGAGTTCAAGGCTAGCCTGGTCTCCAAAGTGAGTTCCAGGAAAGGCGCAAAGCTACACAGAGAAACCCTGTCTCGAAAAACAAAAACAAAAACAAAACCAAAGCATGTGGTGGTATTGTGTTCCCCAAAATATTGTGTACCTTAATAAACTAGTTAGGCAGTGATAGCACACGCCTTTAATCCTAGCATTCCAGAGGCAGAAATCCATCTGGGATCTCTGTGAGTTCAAGGCCACATTGGAAACAGCCAGGGCATGGTGACTCACGCCTTTAATCCTAGGGAGTGATGGTAGAAAGCAGAAAGGTATATAAGGCTTGAGGACCAGAAATTAGAGGCATTTGGCTGGTTAAGCATGTGGCTGATTAAGCATTCAGGCTTTTAAGCAGCAGTTCAGCTGAGAGCTATTGGGATGAGGACACAGAAGCTTCCAGTCTGAGGAAACAGGACCAGCTGAGGAATTGGCAAGGTGAGATAGCTGTGGCTTGTTCTCTCTCTCTGATCTACCAGCATTGACCCCGATAACTGGCCTCCGGTTTGATTTTATTAATAAGTACTTTTAAGATTCCTGCTACATCTGGCGCCCAACGTTCATGTTAACAAATTCATGAAAAAGCTGTTTGCCTGTGGCCTTGTGAGCCCCAGCTCAGGCCCACGTTACACTCAGCCAGTTGTGGTGGTGCATGCCGGTAGGATTTGCTGAAGGAGACAGAGGCCGGCCTAGGAGGCTTGGGAGAAGCTTTGGCCCGGAATGAACCACAAACAGTGGTGGAACCATGGAAGCAGTGGCTACTGCTCCACATTGCCAGCTCCTTCTCATCGTGTTGGTGACTGCGGTGATGCTGCTACCTGGAACAAAGGGTTTACTGCTGCTGGTTCAGAGAAGAATTGCTAGGACCATCGTGTTACAAGAAAGCATCGGCAAAGGTCAGTTTGGAAAATTTTGGCAAGACAAATTTTGGTGGGGAGAAATTGTTGTGAAGATTTTCTGTTCTAAGGAAGAATGTTCATGGTTCCGAGAGACAGACATTTATCAGACTGTGATTGCTCCAAACCACAGAGGAGGCACACAAAAAAAAAAGTCTGCCTGGAACCATGACCACACCTAACAGCAACTTTGAAATCTTCAAAAGGACTATGGTAAAGCCATTAAGCTGAAAGATCTGCTTTGTACTACAAACTGCTTAGGACAATTTTGAGATGGCTAGCTGAGATGATCCAGCCTGACAGACTACTTGAACAAGGACTTGAAACAAGCCCTGAACTTTCCTTTTATGCAGAGACTGGACAAATGATACAGGACTTGACAATTAACCCAAAATTTTTCTTTTCAAGATTCCCTAAAGATATCTTCACCCCTAGAAAGCAAAAAGAAAAAGAGAATAAGCTATGAGATAGATCATTGAATCTACTCTGAGAAAAAAGGTAAAGAAATAATAGGATAAATAGGTAGATCATTGAATCTACACTGAAGAAAAAGGGGAAGATATAAAAATGACAAAAGGTAGACTACTGAATGTATTATGAAAAGAAAAAAGAGAATATGGATATGATAAGATAAAAAGGGAGATTATGGAATCTACTTTTAAAAAGGAACTACTTGTTTTAAATAAGATAAGTAATGAAAATTTTTTGGTCTGAGTTTATCAGATGTTACTGGACTGGACATTGTTAATATATATAATGGAGGTTTTATCTGAATCTGTCAAATGTTAATGGACTAGACATCATTAATGTAATTTTTGTCTGTATATATTGTATATACTTATTAGATAGTTTTTCTTGTATTAGTTATAAGCTTTCTTTAATTTTAGACAAAAAGAGAGGAGATGTGGTGGTATTGTGTTCCCTAAAATATCGTGTACCTTAATAAACTTATCTGGGGTCAGAGAACAGAAAAGCCACTAGTTAGGCAGTGATAGCACACGCCTTTAATCCTAGCATTCCAGAGGCAGAAATCCATCTGGGATCTCTATGAGTTCAAGGCCACATTGGAAACAGCCAGGCATGGTGACTCACGCCTTTAATCCCAGAAAGCCAGCCTTTAATCCTAGGGAGTGATGGTAGAAAGCAGAAAGATATATAAGGAGTGAGGACGAGAAACTAGAAGCATTTGGCTGGTTAAGCATGTGGCTGGTTAAGCATGTGGCTGATTAAGCATTCAGGCTTTTAAGCAGCAGTTCAGCTGAGAGCTATTGGGATGAGGACACAGAAGCTTCCAGTCTGAGGAAACAGGACGAGCTGAGGAACTGGCAAGGTGAGATAGCTGTGGCTTGTTCTCTCTCTCTGATCTACCAGCATTGACCCCGGTAACTGGCCTCGGGCTTGATTTTATTAATAAGTACTTTTAAGATTCCTGCTACAAAAGCAAAACAAAACAAAACAAAAAAACCCTACAGAGACTGGAAGGTTGGAGGACACACCTGTAAACCAAGAAGTGCTGGAGAAATGTGGGCACACTCTCAGCTAGGGTGAGGTGAACTCGGACTCCCTCACAGGGAGTCCTGCTAACCCCTGAATTTTCAACTTCTGGCCCCTAGCCTGTGAAATAAGACCTTTCTATTGCTCTAAGTCACTACTTTGTAGCACTTTATCATAGCAGCCCCAGGACACTAGAGAGCCCGCAGTCCAGGGCAAGGGCTGGATCCATTCCTTCCCTGAAGCCTGTCTCTTAGAGACAGCATCTCACTCTGTAGCCCAGGTTGGCCGCAAGCTGACAGCAACCCTTCCGCCTCAGCCTTCCAAGTGCTGGGATTACGAGACTCCTCTCTAGGGGAAATCATGGTGAGAAGTGACTGGCACTGGCACTTGCGACCTTTCATCAGCTGCCTCGACATCACTCACAGCCCCGGGAGGCTCCACCACTCACCGGCGTTTTGATGTAGGTGTGGGGATCCGGAAATTCAGGAAAGTGGCTAGGGATGTGTGGTGGGTGGGGTCTGTTCTGCCCCGCGGTAAGGGCCTTGGGTGCCACTGGCTGATTGGTCACAGGAGCTGCAACAGAGTCACAAAGGTCACTTCTCCACCCCTGCATTCAACAGACAATAGTCCCTGTTCAGTCCCCGCTCTCCCCACTGGACCATGATTAAGCATCTTGTATTTCTATTGTTAAAAGGCCCTCCATAACCTTTTCAGATCAGCACACAATGCCCTGCCTTGCCAGGCAATCTTGCTTGATATTTCCATCTGTGATAATCTGCCTGTAAGCCCCTTGCATCAACAGGAGAGAGAGAGGCTTTCCCAGAGCCACTACATAAAAGAGCACGCTGAAGTTCAGTAAGGGCGTTAAAGGACTGTTGGCTGCCTTTCCGGAGACCGTGAGGGCACCAGGAGCCGCGCTAAGTGAGCACATGCTCAGCACGCAGGAGGCCCTGCGGTCCAATCCTCAGCACACACACACTGTTCAGAGACCCCAAATAACAAATCCTGAGCTGGGCAACTATGGGCTTAACTCTAAGAGGGAAGAAAGTGGCACTCTGCACTGCTTCTCTCCAATGCAGGAGGCAAGATGGTTCAGCGGGGGAAGATTCTGGCCACCAAGCCAACCTCCAGGACCCACAGGGTGGAGGAAGAAAGCCTCTGACAGCCACATGCACACCATGACATGTGCGTGCACACCCACGATAAATAGATACAATCTCTAAAAAGACGCCTATGCAAAAAAGTAACTTTAAGAAACAAATACAGCAAGTTCCCCCAAGTCGTAAAGACTAAAGCAGTTACTCCTTATTTAGCTTAAGGGACTCATTTCTCTAAAGCAGAATTTAACTTTTTACATAAAGGGATACATGATACATGTTTTTGACTTCCTTTGTTCTCTTGATTTTTGAGCCAGAGTCCTGTCTGTGTAGTGTAGCTCAGGCTAGCCTGGACCTCATTATGCATCCTTGGTGCACTGGAACTCTGGAGCACCCCCTCACCCCCTCAGGAGTGCTGGAATTACAAGTGTAGCCACCAAACAGTGGCAGTTCGGGTTATACAAGCCACAAAACTCTGCCTTTGTAACATGAACTTGATCACAGATATGTGAATACAGCTGCATGCCAATGTAAGTTTATTTACAAAGGAAGCAGTGGACCACATCTGTCCACAGACCATAGTTTGCCAACCCTAATCTAAAGAAGCAAGCACTTCACAGTCTTCAGGGCTGAAGTACGAGAGCAGCAGCTCAGACGTGGTTTAGCTGCGTGGTGGTGAGTGAGCATCACGTCCTAATCCCACTGCCCAGGTAAGATCAGGCTGTGGGTAGCTAACCCACCCTGGAGACTGGAAGGGGGGAGTCTGCGACAAGGAAACAGCTGCCACTCTGGTGGATGCCTGCCCTAGTCTCCAACTTGAGTACTTACTAAGCACCCGGGTTCAAAGCCACTTACGTGCAGTGATGACCATCCTCTGAGACCGTTTTGCATAAGCTGGAAGAGCGTCCACACTGAAGCCTAGGGACAAGAGAGCCAGTCACCGCCTGGGCCACTGGATACCGAACACGAAAGGGAAGTTCGTACTGTGGAAAGGGAGCTTAAGCTCCCAACTTAGCCACTATTCAGCCCCTCAAAAGAAGCTCCAGTAGAGCCCCCCAACAAGGACTTAGAGGGTCTCTGAGATGAGTTCAAAGGGTCCCTTCCTCTTCACTTTCTAAACTAAAAGCAAATCAAGGAAACCCTGAGGGAATTCATGAACACCCAACACACCCCCACCTCTAGGCTTCCCTCCCCCCTAGTGATCCTAACACAGAGCTGAGAAGGCACTAGATGCTGGAGATGCACTCACCCATTTCAACCAGTGTGACCACGATATCTGACAGTGTGGGCTGGGTCCTGGCTGTGTGCTCGCAGTAAGACTTGGCACTTCTCCCGATTTCTGAGATGTCTACAAGGGGCAAAGGCCACAGTTCCTCCAGAGTTCAACACAGAATTAGCTACCAGGTGGGCCACCAGTTCTATATACACCCAATGACCACAGGCACTTGTGTACGCTCACAAATTCACAACAATCCGAAGGTGGGAAAGACTCTATCCACTGACAAATGGATGGATAAACCAACTGGGACATACACATAAAACGGAGAACTCCTGATATTCCTGCCTCCACCTGCCAAGGGCTAGGATTATATGTGTGCCCACCCTATCCAATCCTACAAGAGAGTGTGTACTCAGCCCTCAAAAGGAATGAAATTCTTCAA
The DNA here is from genome assembly GCF_004664715.2 of Peromyscus leucopus. NCBI lineage: Eukaryota > Metazoa > Chordata > Mammalia > Rodentia > Cricetidae > Peromyscus > Peromyscus leucopus. The sequence goes on along the minus strand of NC_051084.1, from coordinate 5,181,912 downwards.
AAGGAATGAAATCTATAACATGGACAAACTTTGAAACATTATATTAAATAAAAGCCAGGCACAAAATGACAAATAGTTTTAGATTCCATTTATCTGAAGTACAGAAAAAGCAAATAAAAAGCAAAATCAAAGCCAGTGAAAGGCTCGATGGTAGAGGTGCTTACTGCTGGTGACCTGGGACTCACATGGAAGAAGGAGCAAACTGATTCCCACAAGTTATCCTATGACTTCCATATGTGTGCTATGGCATGCAGAGAGTCCCTACCACACACACAAATGAGTAAATAAGAGTAATTTTTAAAAGGATGTGATCTATATATACATGTGGTGGTTTGAAAGAAAACGGCTCCCAGAAGGAGTGGGACTATTAGGTGTGACTTTGCTAGAGTGGGTGTGGCCTTGTTGGAGGAAGTGTGTCACTGTGGGGGCAGGCTTTGCAGTCTCCTATGCTCTAACTACTTCCCGGTGTCACAGTCCACTTCCTGTTGCCTACATTATCTAGATGTAGCCAGCAACATCTTGTCTGCCTGCACGTCGTCATGCTCCCCGCCATGATGATAATGGACTGAACCTCTGAAACTGTAACCCACCTCAATTAAATGTTTTCTTTATAAGAGTTGCTATGGTCATGGTGTCTCTCCACAGCAACAGAAACCCTAACTAAGACAATACACACACACACACACACACACACACACACACACACACACACACACACACACATATATACACACATAAAGAAAAGGCAATTCAAAGACAAAAACTAGACAGAAGTTCTTGGGGCTGGGGAGAAGACAGAAGAGAGTTTTGTTCAAGGGTACAAGGTTTCTGGGCATGGATAACACTGAGGACTGCACAGCACTGTGAGTGTGCACCTACTGTCACTGCAAATCATTAAAATGACAATGTTGCTACATATCTCTTACCACACACACAAACATCAAAACAAACGGTCTTAGTCTACAATAAACAATTTGTGTTTCTTCTGTCTGAAGGTGAGCCTCAGCCTTTCAAGAAAAAGGGGACAGTATCTAAGATGGAGTTTCTGAAGCTCCATAAACGGGAAGGTCTGTGTTTCTTGGTACTCACAGCTCTGCAGCATCTCTGTCAATGTTTCCACAGATGCTTTCTCAGCGCTCTCAAATCCTGCCTCTGTCAGCAAGGAGCTCACAACCACTTGCAGAGTCCTCCTCCTGGCCAGATGGTAGTTATCAGCAGGGTTAGTGGACTGTTTACTTCCTGATCTCTGGGAATCAGAAGCCCAGAAAGAGGAGACTTTTAACCACTAGGCAAGGATGAATGAAACCAGAGTTCATACAGCATCAATGGCAAACAGAAATCTCACTGCGCAGTTCACTGAGGCTGGCCTAATGCTAAATATGCAGCCTAGGATGATATTGCAATCCTCTAACTTCCACCTCCCAAGCATATAAACTACAAGTGTGTACCAACTTTTGCCTGGATAGCAAAGATTGTCTTTTGCTAAATATTTATCAGTGTTTAATACTTAGACTTACAGATCTCACCAAATGAGTAGTAACTGAGCACCCAAATCCAGAGACTTCCAATAGAATAAACGCTACTTGCTTAAAATTTTTTTTTTTTACTTGTAGATGTGTGTGTTGTGTGTGTATGTGTATGTTAATATGAGTGCCAGTGCTCCGGGAAGCCTGGAGAGGACATCGGATTCCATTAAACTGGAGTCACAGGTGGTTGTGAACGGACCCACTGAACTCGGGTGTTCTGGAATAGCAACAGCAGGCCATCACCACTGAGCCATCTCTCCAGTCCCTTCACTTTTTTTTTTTTTTTTTTTTTTTTTTTTTTTTTGGTTTTTCGAGACAGGGTTTCTCTGTGTAGCTTTGCGCCTTTTCCTGGAACTCACTTTGGAGACCAGGCTGGCCTCGAACTCACAGAGATCCGCCTGGCTCTGCCTCCCAAGTGCTGGGATAAAAGGTGTGCGCCACCACCGCCCGGCCAGTCCCTTCACTTCTTTCTGGAGCAAATTATCAGAATATATACACGAGCCGGGCAGTGGTGGCGCACACCTTTAATCCCAGCACTTGGGAAGCAGAGGCAGGTGGATCTCTGTGTGTTCAAGGCCAGCCTGGTCTACTGAGCGAGTCCGAGGGCAGCCAGGGTTACACAGAGAAACCCTGTCTCGGAAAAAGAAAAGAAGAATATATACACGAATTGTGGGATTAGACGAATAAATACTGTCTCTTGTTCCATCTCCACACCACTTCATTAACAAGGAAAATTAAAACAGTAACAACGCCGGACGCAGAGGAGGGCTGAAGTAACCTCAAAGGAAGACAAGGAAGGTAAATATTTTGAAAAGGAACTCCCTTCCAACTTCGGCTGACCAGTAAGAGGATGAAAACAGCCTCTTCAGGCCAATCAGAAGGTGTTCCGGGTTCCTACCCTCGGCAGGGAACGAGCCAATCAAGTCTCCGGTGCACCCAATTTAGGAGGCCGCCTCCAAGTCCCAAGCAGCGGGGCATGGATTTGGCCAGAAACATTTTCCAACCATCGGATCTCAGAGTGGGCTTGGGTTTCTCGGTCCGAGATTGTAGCCCAAACCATGGAAAAGATCCAGAAGACCCAATCTCTCTCGGCTTTACGCCGCGCCTCCCCATCCTTACCGTTCCGGAGCCACCAGGCCCGGCCGCCGTGTCGGCCATCTTGCTCTCGCGTAGTGCGCGTGAGCGCGGGGCACGATGGGACTTGTAGTTGTGGGGTGGGGAGGTGGCGAAGGGCGGGGCTGGCGGAAAAACTACGAAATGTGTGTAGGGGTTTGGGTGGGATAGGTCGAAAGACCCCAGCTCCTGTGACTTTGGGTGAGCCAAGCTTTCTTGGGCCTTTCAGCGGCTGTGGCAATGGCTCTGGAAAACACTCAGTGGGTTGTACCGAGTTCAAAGCCAGCCTTCTATAATCCTAGCACTTGGAGGCTGAGCCGGAGGATTGGGACTACATAAGGAGACCTTCCCTGTAAGAAAATAAACAAATAAAAGTAAAAACAAAGCTGTTGATATGAAATAATTTCTCAGAAAGAATACACTTAAGAATGCAATTTTGTGGGCTGGAGAGATGGCTCAGCAGCTAAGAGCACTGGCTGTTCTTACAAAGGACCTGTGGGTTCAATTCCCAGCACCCACATGGCAGCCTACAACTACCTCCAGGGCACCTGACACACTCACACAGACATACATGCAGGCAAAATACCAATGTACATAAAATAAGAATAAACAAACCATCAAAAAATGCACTTTGGGGCTGGAGAGATGGCTCAATGGTTAAGACTACATACTGCTGTTGGAGAGAATCGGAGTTCAAAAACCTCAGCACCCATGCTGAGTGGCTCACAACTGCCTGTGACTTCAGCTCCAAGGTGATCTGATATCCTTTTCCGGCTTTGGGGGCATTCACATGTTCCTGTTCAAAGACACACACACAAATACAATATTAAAATTAAGTGCTCTTTTTAAAAATGTATGCATTTAAGCGAGCAGTGGTGGTGCACGCCTTTAATCCCAGCACTCGGGAGGCAGAGGCAGGTGGATCTCTGTGAGTCCAAGGTCAGCCTGGTCTACAGAGTGAGTTCCAGGACAGGCTCCAAAGCTACACAGAGAAACTCTGTCTCAAAAAACAAAACAATAACAACAACAAAGTATGGATTTACTTTATGTATATGGCCATTCTGCCTGCAGGTATGTCTGTGAACCATTTGTGTGCCTGGTGCCAGAGAAGGTGAGAAGAGGGCTTTGCATATCCTAGCACTGGAGTTACAGACCTCTGTGAGCTGCCATAGGTGCTGGGAATTGAATCTCTGGAAGAGAACCAGTGTTTTTAACTGCTGCAACATCTCTCCAGTCCTTCAAGGCCCGTTTGAAAAGACTCTAGAGATGGTCTACATTAGCAGGGTTTTCCCAACTTACCTAATTTTCTGCTTTACCTAGCTGGGCTAGCCCAGTTGCAGTGATCTCACTCTCTCAGAGAGGATCTTAGTATTGGTTGTTTTGTGCAAGCCTATGTTTCCTGTAACCCAGGCTAGGCTCAAACTTGCTCTGTAGCTGAGGATGACCTTAAACATTGTAGTGGTTTAAAAAAGAATGGCCCCCATAGGCTTCTATATTTGAACACGTAGTCACCAGGGCGTGGCGCTGTAGAGAAGGATTGGGAAGTGTGGCCTTGTTTTAAGAGGTGTGTCACTGGGGATGGGCTTCAAGGTTTCAAAAGCCCACACCTAGTCTACTCCCTCCCTCCCTCCCTCTCCCTCTCTCCCTTCTTCTCTCCCTCTCCCTGCCTGCAGATCAGATATAGCATAATGTTTTCAGAGTCATTTATGCCCCCACCAGTGGAGATGACAGGGAACTAACCCTCTAAAACTGTAAGCAAGCCCCCAATTAAATGCTTTCTTCTATAACGTTGTCATGGTCATGGTGTCTCTTCACAGCAATAGAACACTGACTAAGACAGAGAGCCTCCCCTGATTATCCAACCCACACCTTCTGCAGTTGCTGCAGCTCACCACCATACTCCATTTAAGTGGTGCTGGGGGAACCCAGAGTTCTCTGGCACGCTGGGCAACCACTCTGCCTGCTGCCGTACACCCGGGCCAGGCTTTCGTCTTATTACCAGGCTCCTGGTGTGATTTCCCCACACTGCTGCCTCTAGCCCCGGCTTGCCAGTGACTGCTAAGTGAGCGAGGAAGCTTGTCCCTTGTCCCTCTCGCTCCCAGTATGTTGAGTCCATGTTACCCATCAGCCTCTCTGGAGAGACCTTGCCCTTTCTTATCCATTCTGGCCCGGGGTGGATGCCTGGCCAGATGAAATCACTAAGCCTGAGTCCTAACACTTATTAGCCCTCTGACTCTGGCCCCGTTACCTAACCTCACTATTGCCCAGTTTCCCAGTGTGATTAACTGGGAACAGGTTGAGATAACAAGTGTCTCAGTGCCTGGCTGTGTGGTAAGAACTCAGACCTGCTGTTTACTTCCTGAGCAACGTGCACCACGAATTGCAGATGCCCAGAAGACATCCTCTGGAGTGTGTACACCTGAGCCTGGCGAAGCCGCACCCCCACCCCCCACTACCTGGGGCTAAGGATCAGGTCTGTTAGACCCTCGGTGGGCTAGGGGTCGGAGCTGGATGAGCGTCCTCCTAGCCGCTCTAGGGGTGTCAGGGACCAGACCCTAGCAGAGCGCAGCACCCGGCTCCTTTGTCTCGCCCGCCCCCTCGTCCCCACTTCCTGCCCAGCTTCTAGCTAGCGATCTGCTTGCGGCGAGGACTTTGTAAACACTCTGGACACTCTCTGTTTGGGTGCCGCGGAAGCGGAGTGCACGCCCCTGTCCTGGCCGTGACTGGCGGCTGTGAGCACTCCTACTGTCCCAAAACAGATGTCCAGCAGCGGGAGAGAACGTGAGGCCACCATCCGAGCTCCGGGGACTCATCTGCCAAGAGGTAGGCTTGGGGGCTGGAGAAGCCAGAACAAATGTGACCTCAGCATCTCCTGCTTTGCCTGGGAGTCCAGATTGGAGACCCCGAGGTGGAGATAGCAGGTGGGTAGATTTGCGCCACCCTCCCCTCGGTTTTGGCCCCAAAAGCTTAGTTCACTTTCCCTTTGAGAATGATGTTTTGACCAGAGCTGAGGGTCCGAGAAGCCCCCAAAGGTCTTTGAGCCTCCTTGAACGCGTCCACGTCCTCACAGCCTCCCCTCCAGGCTAATGGGCAAGCCCAAGGATTTAGCAGCATAGATCAGCCTTAGAGTTTGGACGGCTGACCAGCATGGCTTGAGGGGCAGTGATGTTTGAGCCCGCCAGAGCCAAGGAAGGGGGCCAAAAAATGGAACTTTACCGAAGGTCCTGGGGGTCTGATGTGTACAGGTCTCAGCCTTCTGCATCTTCTAAGAGTAGCCCAGAAGAAGTGGGCTGCTGTTGCCGGGAAGCAGTATTCATTTGCACTGGCTGAGCACCTACTGTGTGCTTGATACTGTTTCTGTATGCTGCTGGCTTACTCAGCCACTGCTGGTGTTGGTCAGGGCTCCCGCTGGGGAGGCTGGGAAGGGGTCATCTGGGTTGGGTTCTGGAGGATGGTTGTTGACCTCCAAGAGAATTAGGTGGGAAGTCTTTGAGGTACTTACTCCCCAGAGCTAGACTGAGTCAACATGGTGTTATTGGGTACTGGGATATACTACTAACTGGAAACAGCTCCTGCCTGTTCTCACTCACTTCCAGGCATAAGGAAGTGGGAATAAGCAGGAGCAATTCTGGGAAAGACAAGCTGTGGAGCCCTGAACTAAAATTGTATGCAGCTGGAGGGTCCCTGGGGATGATAGGACAGGCCACACCATACTGGACACCGACTCCCCATCCTGGACCCTGGGACTGCTTTCTCCAACAAGCCTGCCCTCTGCCCATCACCACAGCGTCCTCTGGGACTAGTCCTGGGTGGAGAAGTAGCTCTTCCCCCGCTTGCCCGCCACACTCGGCCGATGTTGGGGACATCGTGGAGTAAAGTTAGTGCTTGTAGCCGCAGAGACAGGATCATTCCATCAGCCCACCAGTCTATGCTCAACCCTTGAACCCATGGTCATGGCCCGCATGGTTCCAACCTTTTTTTTTTTTTTTTTTTGTATGTTTCTCCTGGCCAAGGACTTGGGATGCTGGCAGACAGTTAGAAAGCACCTTCAAGTGTTTATATTAGTGGTTTAGATGTAGTATCTCATTTAATGCCTCTAATAGCTGTGTTAAATCATCAACTAGTATTAGCTCCATTTTATAGATGAGGAAACTTGAACACAGGAGGTAAAGAGGGAACAAGAAATGAACGTCAGGGAGCCGGAGAAACGGCTCAATAGTTAGCAGCACTCTCTCACAACTACCTATTTCCAGGAGTTCTGATGCCCTCTCCTGGTCTCTGCAGGCACCAGGCATGAGCGTGGCACATACACATACATGCAGGCAAATGCTCGTACAGGTAAACAAAGTAAATAAAAGTAAAGAAATGGATGTCAAGCTGGGTGGTAGTGGTGCACACCTTTAATCTCAGCACTTCAGAAGCAGAGGCAGGCAGATCTTTGTGAGTTCGAGGCCAGCCTGGTCTACAGAGTGAGTTCCAGAACAGCCAGGGCTACACAGAGCAACCCTGTCTGGAAAAACACCAATAAAGAGGGGAGAGATGGGGGATGGGCTGTCAGAAATGGACTTTAAATCCAACTCACTTGACTTGGGAGATCCTGTGCTCCTTTCCTTTGAGACAGGGTCTTGCTGTTAGCTCAGGCTGGCCTCCAACTCCCAATCTTGACTCAAACTCCCAAGTGCTAGGATGAGAGGTACTCATCACCACAACCAGATCAGAGCCCCTGCACCTGGCTCCCAGGTCAGCTGCCTCTTCACCTAGCCATGTAGAACGTGCGGCCGAGCAGGTGCTAGCTGAGGTGAGTCTGTGGGCTTACACAGTCTCTTTTGTAGAACTTGGACATTGGTACTGTTCACACAGAGTCCCCTAAAGGCCTGCTCAGGATTCTGGGGACAGCACAGCACAGAGACAGCATCTTTCTTGTGTGGATGTGGGTGTGCGCATGGGTGTGACATCACATACCTTTAGTCCCAGCATTTGGGAGGGAAGCGCAGGCAGATGTCTAGGAGTTGGATGCCTGCCAGGTCCACACAGCAAATTCTAAGCCAGCCAGTGCTACTTAGAGAGAGCCTGTCTCAAAAAGACACCCAAAACGTATGTATTTGATATGTATGTCTGCATTCATGTCTGTGTACCACATGTGTGCCCGGTGCCCACCGAAGCCAGAAGAGGATGCTGGGTCCCCTAGAACTGGGGTTGACTTCTGTGCCAGCCCCTGGGATCCACCTGTCTCCCTCCCTGTTCCACCTCGCTGAGCTTGGTTTTGTTTTTTTGATTTTTTGATTTTTCAAGAGGGGGTTTCTCTGTGTAGCTTTGTGCCTTTCCTGGAACTCGCATTGGAGACCAGGCTGGCCTCGAACTGACAGAGATCCGCCTGGCTCTGCCTCCCGAGTGCTGGGATTAAAGGCATGCACCACCACCGCCCAGCTCACTGCGCTTGGATTACAGATGTTTGTGGCTCTTGTGTGACAGCTTGTGGGCTGAACTCAGGCCCCACGCATGTGCAGCAACTGCCTTCCCAGGAGCCATCTCCTCAGTCCCATTTGTCTTTTGAGACAGGTCTCCTAACCCCAACTGGCCTGAAACACGTATGTAGTAGAATATGCCCTTGAACTTCTGACCTCTGAAGAGTGCCAGCATTACAGACATGTGCTACCACACCTGCTTTGTCCTGTGCGTATTCGAGCTTAGACCCCCACATTCTAGATCCCAGGAAGAGCATTCAAGCTTGGGATTTGTTTAAGAGGACGGCGCAGAAGTGGGAGAAGCTTAAGGCAGTGTCCCCTCGAGTCCCTGTGTCACTTCATGAAAAGGGCACCCTGGTGTCTGCCCGCTTCCCACAGGGTGGAACAGTGCTGTGACATGCGCCCCTCTACAGGGAAGCCTCCCCGAATTCTCCATATTTTCTCTGCCTCCTCTCTGAAACTCCCAGTTTCTCTAAGGAACCCTCTGCACAGACTTGGGAATGCCCAAGGTAGGTCCCTATGCCTACTGCAATAAAAATTAATAATCCCAGCACTCAGGAGTAAGAGACAGACCGGTGTCTGTGAGTTTGAGGCTGGCCTGGTCTACATAGTGAGACCCTGTCTTTAAAAAGACCAACTATGGGGCTGAAGAGATGGCTCAGAGGTTAAGAGCACTGGCTGCTCTTTCAGAGGACAAGGGTTCAGTTCCCAAAACGCATGTGGCTATAACTCCAGTTCCAGGGGATCTGAGGCCCTCCTCTGGTTTCCACTCTGTGTACACATGTTGCACAAACATGGATGCAGGCAAAAGATCCATAAACTAATCCAATAAACTAAACACTAACACATAAACTAAATACAATTGTTCAAATAAACAGCTCAGCACTGATCCCAAGAAGGGGTGTCTCTTGAGACGGGTGTTGATGCTGGGGGTTGAGGTGGAGGGAGGGTGTGAAGGTTATGAATAATGCGAACAGAGGCTGTTCTGAGCCTCCCCCCCGCTTCCTCTCTGCTCCTAGTGTGGGGTGCAGTGGAACCCTGGGCATGCCCCCTGTCCTCTGCCCTCACTTGTCTGCGAAGAACAGGCTGTACCCTTGAGAAACCACAAGAGGAAGTTTAGGGCGGCTTGTGGGTGGGGAAAGTTCTGGGACCTCGGCCAAGTTTCCCTTTCCCTGCTGAGCAGTAGGTGTGTTTATCTTGCCCACAAAGACTTTTAAATTTTAAATCCTCTGAGTTTCAAAAAGCTGTCAATTCCTGTCCTGGTCCTGCGCTGGCCCAGGGCACCTTTCTGCAGTGAGACTGTTTCCATTGGGTAGTGTCTGGTCTCAGTCCATCGCCTTTTCTCCAGACTGCCCCTAGAACCTTCCAACTCTGGAGATCATGGCTCCTACAGCCACTTAGGGGGCTCGGAGGGTTCCCAGGGGTTCCTAAGTATTTCCCTTATTTGATACTCACTGTAATTCCAGTAGTGCACACCTCTGTGTCCAGGTTATCACTGAGGACAACAGTTCAGAAAGGCTTAGGAACTTGACGAAATCACACAGCTAGTGAGTGGCAGAGGGTGGATCTGTCTCAGTCAGAGGGTCTGCTTCGTACTTTCAGTAATAGAAGTTGCAATCTAAAGTTTTTTGTTGTTGTTTTGGTTTTTTGTTTTTCAAGTTAGGGTTTCTCTGTGTAGCTAGCCATGGCTGTCCTGGAGCTCCCTCTGTAGACCAGGCTGGACTCCGAACTCACAGAGATCCACCTGCCTCTGCCTCCCGAGTGCTGGGGTTAAAGGTGTGCGCCGTCAACACCCAGCCTTTCTTTTTGTTTTTAAATAATGCTGCTGGGACTAGGAGATGGCTTGATGGTTATGATGGCTTGGGAGGCAGAGTTTGGTGGATCTTGGTGAGTTGGAGGCCAACCTAGTTGGGTCTACAAAGCGGGTTTCAGAACAGCCAAAGCTGTTATACAGAGAAACTCTGTCTTGAAAAAAAAAAAAATTCTCCCAGAGGACCAGGGTTCAATTGCCAGTACCCACAGGGCATCTGCACATGCTGCAAGACATCCAGGCAAAACACCCATATATGTAAAATAAATACATTAACTATATTATAAACAGTGCTGCAGCTATAGAAGAGTGTGCTAGTGCCTGCCTTGAATCCCAGCAGAGGAGGTGATCTCTGTGAGTCTGTGTAGTTCCAGGGCCATATAGAGACCCCATCTTAGAAACAACAACAGAAATGCACAGGCTGTTCTTCCAGAAGACCCAGGTTTGATTCTCTGCACTCACATGGCAACTTATAACCATAAATCTGTAACTGCAGTTCCAGGGTATCTGATGATGCCCTTTCCTTGAGGTCTACAAGTCCTCAGTCTTGATCAGGTTCATTTTCTCTGCCAATTAAAGAATTAAACAGCAGGAAACACCTTGAGTATCATGGGCAGCATCAGAGAAATCTGCAACACTACGAGCAGACAGAGTCAACAATTGAATAAGGACATTTCTTGGAAATGAGGAGACACTAATGCAGCAGACACACCGAGAAAAAGACCCTCTGCATAGCGGAAGGGGACCTAGCACACCGGAAACCAGGCTCTTCTGGGGGCTGGAGGCGTTCTCAGTCTCTGCAGTTTTTCTCCCTAATGTGGGTTGGTCAGTTTGAAGAAAGACAGGGTGGTTGATTGGCCCACGACTGTAGTGCAGCGTGTCCAGGCCTTGAAAACTGTTGAGCCAGTCCACCGGCAGGGGTCTGCTGGTGGGAGACAGACGCCTACCAAGCCTTGTGTTTAAGCTGCCGGGCTTTTGTCTCGTCAGGGGGGAGAGGAAGATGCTGTCCGTTTGGGGAATTCACCGCCAGCATCACCTAGCCCCGGCCCCTATTCCTCTCTGTCTGCCTACCAGGAGGAAGTCACTCCTCATTCTGACCTCCAGGGGGCACCAGACACACAAGTGGTGCACAAAGAGACAAAATACCCACACACATGAAATTTAATATACATACGTACACATATACATATATATACCTACCTACACACACACACACAATGATGCAACACAATAGTGTGGAGAGGGAAAGGGCTTGGAGTAGAAAAGGAATGGATTCTTTGCAAGTACATTTTTTGAAAAAGGTCAGTGGAGCTGGAGAGTTGGCTCAGTGGTTGAGTTACTGGCTCATTGGCTGTTCTTCCACAGGACACAGGTCTGGGTTGCAGCATCCTCATGGGCACCTCACAGCTGCCTGTGACTGCAGCTTCAAGGGGTTTGAAACCCTCTCTGGACCTCTGTGGGCACCTACATACACCTGACAAACACATAAATATGTTTTTAATTAAAAAATAAAGGACAGGGGCTGGAGAGATGGCTCAGAGGTTAAGAGCACTGACTGTTCTTCCAGAGGACCTGAGTTCAATTCTCAGCAACCACATGGTGGCTCACAACCATCTGTAATGGGATCTGGCGCCCTCTTCTGGCCTGCAGGGACACATGCAGGCAGAACACTATACATTTAAAAAAAAAAAAAAGTCAAGTGGGGAAAAAAAAATACAATGGTGTGGTGGTGAATGCCTGTAGTCCCAACACCCAGGAAACTGAAGCAGGAGGATCATTGGAAGTTGGAGGGGGCCTAGGCTATGGATTAAGACCTTGTCTCCAATCAATCAATCAATCAATCAATCCATCAAGACAGAGTGAAAAAGTTAGGTTAAATTCCAGAAAACTGGAAACAAAAAAAAAAAAGTGAAATGTTTAAATGTTTGAGGTAGTTCTGGGAAGCATTAGAGCTTTAAAAAATGTTTATTTCCCAGATGGTAGTGGCACACACCTTTAATCTCAGCACTTGGGAGGCAGAGGAAGGCAGATCTCTGTGAGTTCCAGGCCAGCCTGGTCTACACATCGAGTTCCAGGACAGCCAGGGCTACACAGAGAAACCCTGTCTCAAAAAAAAAAAAAAAAAAAAAACCAAAAATGTTTATTTTATTTTTAATTATGTATAAGTGTGTGTATCTGTGCACATAAATGCAGGTGCCTGCAGGTTGTGAAGCTACATGTGGGTGCTTGTACCTGAACTTGGGTCTTCGGCAAGAGCAGTACAGATTTTTAACCGCTTTGCTATCTCTCCAGCCCCGTAACTTTTATTCTTGAGTGGTTGGAGTTTTTTGTTTTCTGCTTTTTAACCGTTTTGACTTCTTCTTATTCTCATTAATTATTATTATTGCTTGATTCTCACCATACAGCCCTGGTACCATCTTACGTAGACCTGGCTGTCCTCGAACTTGTAGCAATCCCCGTCTCTGCTTTCCGAGAGCTGGGATTACAGGCGTGGAAAGCACCACGCCCACTTGGCAAAAATGGAAGGGCTTTCTAACAACTAACTGACCCTATGACGTGAGTCCCAGCCGCAGGAGTCGAGAGCGCATGCACTAGGCGCCTCTGCCAGAGTGTCAAGGCGCAGACTCCACCCCTTTCCGCCTGGAAACGGGGTTGCTCACCGAGGCCCCCTTGCGTCATCGCTCGGCCCGCCGCCGGCCCGGGCCCACGGTTTTCACGCTCCGTCCACCAGATGGAGCTGTCGGCCAGAGCGTCGCTTCAGGGGCCCCTATTGGGTGAAGAACCCCACCTGGGCCTTCAGGCGCCAGCTGGTTTCCTGGGACCTCTGGTTCCCCCACCCCACCCCACCCCTTCCCAGCTGTTTACTCTGAGAGCTGTTCTGGCCGGACCCGGCAGAATCTCCATAAAATGTGCTCTCAATGGCTCTGGCCCAAGTGTGCAAGCCAGCCTGGGAGAATGTGCTCCTTCCCCAGGCAGAGGCCTCTCCACGCTTCTTCCCCCTCCTGACCTTCCTGAGTCCTTGCACAGAGGGACCCAAGCTGCCAGCGCCAGCGTGTCAGGGAAGCTACCCTGGAATGGCCGTTCCTACCCTCCAAAGGGTGTGACACTCATATTGTTGCCTGTAAGGGACCTGGGAAGCCACACCTCTCTGAAACTCTTGGCCCTCTGCAGCCTGACCAGCTCCCACGCTGGTAAAATTCTCCGGCGGTCTCTCCTGAGATTAGAGAGCAGAGGCCGAGCCATGGCTCTCAGGAGGTGGGGTCAGAAGGAAGATGCTGGGTCCTCCAATACTGGGCCAGATCTGCTTGCTGCCGGCGGACCCTTAAGAAAGAAAGCCATAAAGGGCCTGGTGTGGCGGCACAGGCCTTTAATCCCCGCCCTGGGGAGGCAGAGGCAGGTGGATCTCTGTGAGTTCGAGGCCAGCCTGGTCTAGAGCTTGTTTCAGAAGGAGACAGAGAACTGAGCGGTACAGCCGGTAGACTATAGGGACACAGCACACAGAGCCCAGGAGGAGCAAGATGGCCACAGGCACCTGAGGACTGACCCGGAGCAGTGTCTAGCTAGTATTTCCAAGCACTTAGTGATCCATTCCTTCCTAAGCCCATCCCTCAAGAGACAAAGGGAACAGGAAACCCATCTTACAGGCAAAGAAGCCGCTGTGCATTGACGTCAGCTTCCGTTCGCACAGCTCAGCTGGCAGGCAGGCCCTCTGGCTGGAAAGGCCGGTCACCATCCATTTCCACTACCCAGTGGAGTGGCCGGGGCGCAGTCCTGCATGGACAAGCTGCCCAGCCTTGTCTTTGCTGGGCTCTTTCTGGCTGGTATTTCTTCGTCTGCTGTCTCCCCCCTCCCCCCACAGCAGCTAATACTAGCTAAATGCTTACAGTAGATAGCATGGCTGTGTCCTCACAGCCCAGGGAGAGCGTGGGGCATGCCAAGGCTCAAGCCCAGACCTTTGCCCAGGCTAGGCAAGTACTCTGTCACTGAGCCCCAGCCCAGCAAGACAAGCGTTTACTATGCCTTTACAGAAGAGGAATCGAGGCACAGTCTAGCCTGCACTGGATTTAAGGGCAGGCCACAGATCCTTGTAAATGCGAGTTCCTGTCTCCATAATGTTAGCATCATTTTCCAGCCTATACTACTAGAGGTGGGCATGGGGGTTATCCCAAACCAGTCTTGGTTTCTTTACTCATCATTCTGCCTATGGCTCCCTCTTCCTCTCCCCTGCCCCTCCTTTTTTTTTTTTTTTTTGAGCCAAGGCCTTACTAGGTAGTTCTGGCTGACCTGAAACTCACTTTGAGGTCTAGGCTGGTCTTGAACTTAGAGCCTGCCACCGACTCCCTGGTGCTAGGATCAGGAATGTGTGCTACTATCCTCTAGCATGTTTGTGTTTGTGTTTTGAGACATGGTTTCACGTAGCCCAAGCTAGCCTCAGGCTTGCTCTGTAGCCAAGGATGGCCTTGAGTTCCTGATCCTCTTCCTCCACCTCCCAAGTGGCATGCACCACCCCACCTGGTTTATGTGGTGCTGCGGCTCCATCCCAGGCCTTGGTGTGCCGGGCCAAGCAAGAGCTCTACCACCCAGCCAGGGCCTCAGCCCCACAGCCCTATTTCTTCTAGAATAAAAATAGACCTGCGAGTTCTGGCCTGTGGGGAGAAGGTTGGACAGAGTCCTTGAAGTTGGGGCAATCCCAGAAACTCCCAATTCTGGCCCCAGCGTTTTCTGCTCCAACTCACCCTCCCTCTGGTTCTCTGTTCTCCTCTCTCCAGGCTGCTCCTCCCTGCCCCTCCCCTGGGCTCCGGGAGTTCTGGGAAAGGAAGTCAGGGCTGGGGCCTCCGACAGATGCAGGCCTTGAGTATCCACTTAAGCTCCAGCTGGAGGAGGGGGGCCCTGCCAGGGGAGGAGAGGGCACCTGTGGGTCCCATCCGCCTGTCCCCTGAAGGTTTCTGTCTGCTGTCACAGAATCTTTCCTGAGCGCTAGTTTGTGGAGCTTGCTAGGCTAGGTGCTTGGGGTCGGCTTTGAATAAGACCCTCAGGAGAGCTGGAGCTCCAGCAAGTGAACAGTACTGAGCTGGCTTGGGGGTGCTGGGGAGGAGCTGTTTCCTCCCAGGAGCCGGCTCAGAAGGTCAAGGCCGCCCTTTCCACTCAGCTCTACCCCTCTTCCTAAGACAGGCCCCCTGCAGACCCAGAGCCACAATGGAAAGAATGTTGGGGTCCAGGCCCTCAGATATACAGGGGGCGGAGCAGGAGCGAGGTGTAGAACATTCTCTAAGCCTCGGTTTCTCCAGTCAGCTGGCACCTGCTGCCCCTAGGAGCAGCATCCATCTTTGCTTTGATTGACTTAGTTTCTGCCCATCAGCCCCCGCTGAGTTTTCTTCTCAGATTCCTTCATCTCTAAAGAGAGAGTCTCTTTGGGGGTCGGCCCAGACTTGCTATAACCACTAAACTTGACCTTGGTGCCTCTGGGCGGTCCTCAGACACAGCTGCTGAGAGTCGTTTTGGGTGTTCCTCATGATCGTACACTGTGGGGGCTCGCTCTTTCTTTTCTAAAACAAAACATGTATTCTGTGTGCTGGTGAGGTGTATGGGAGGGGCATTGCTTGGAGGTCAGGGGCAACTTGCACAAGGTGGTTTCCTATCATGTGGGTTCAAAGGATTGGACTAGGGTTGTTGGTAAATAGCTTTATAATAAACATGTGTGTTTATTAACTCAGTTCTTACTTATTCTTCACCCTAATGCTGTGCAGAGCTGGGGGGTGTGGCTCAGTCGGTAGAGACCGGGCATCAGGTATCCCTGGGCTCAGTCTCCTGTACCACACAAAACCGGGTGTGGGCACCTGGCTGTGACACCAGCACTTTGGAAATAGAGGCCCGAGGATGAGATAACTTGTGGCCAGCCCGGGATACATATGCCTGCCGTCTTAAAAAAGAAAAACAGAACAAAAAGTTGGAGGGTAGCTCAGTCGGTAAAGTGGTCGGTCGGCTCGCGAATCGGATCCTCACAACACATGTCAAAATGCCTTACCAAGTGCTGGGGAGGCAGAATCCTGGGGCTCCCTGGCCAGCCAGTCTAGCCCAGCTAGTGATCTCCAGGCCATTGAGAGACCCTGCCTCAAAGGAGGTGATGGCGTTCTGGAGGCTGACCCCCAGGGTTCTCCTGTGGCCCCACAGGTGTACACGTACATGCACCCATCACAAGCAGGTGCTGTGAGTTTCTCTTATTTCACATAGGAAGAAATGGAAGTGTAGGGCCCAAACGAGACGTAGCCCAAGGTCAGTACTGAGAGCCTGATGGCAGAGACCTTAGCGGCACACCACTTTTATCCCAACGCTGAGGAGGCAGAGCCAGGTGGCTCTCTGTGAGTTCAAGGCCAGCTTGGTTGGCATGTGTGTGTCGCCACCCATCAGGAGAGTGTAAGAGGACACCAAGTTCCCCATGTGACGGTGCCGTAGGCCTAGTCTCAGGACTAGTAAAGCGGAGGATTGGGGCTCCTGAACTGGTTGTGAGTGACATGCACATGTGTCCTGGAAGTGGGTCGTGTAGCCAGTGTGTTGTCTCCAACCCCCACTCCAAGCATGCCAGGGCATCCTGGATCCCTAGGTCTCCTCGACACAGACCCTTGCCCGGACAGGCAGCTTAGGTGTCACGGAGGACCCAGGAAGCAGGAGCTGAGGGGTGGTGGTGGATGTGAGCTTTGCTAGGTGGGGCTGAGACTCTGACCTATCTGTGGAGCCCTGGATGAATCAGCCTGACCACAGCCACCCGACTGAAATGAAGGTACAAACATTTTCTTCCGACTCCCCTCCAACGTTCGTTTTCTTTTCCCTTGGTCTTTCCCATCACAGCTTTATTGGGGTGTGGCCCCAGGGCCGTAGCTGAGGGCATAACTCAAGCTCATGGTTAAGCTGGGTCCTGGGGCTGAACCGATGACTTGGCCCTTGAGGAAGGTTTGAGGTCTCCCATAGTTCTCCCAGAGATGAGCAGCAGCCCTGCCTAGAGTGGAGGACACGTGCCTCGTCCAGAGGACTGCAGAGGTATAGGGCTCAGCCACCTGATACAGTCACCCAGCAACATCTAAAATACATGGAGGCTCTGAAAGCATTCGTCTGTCTGTTCTTCATGTACAGCAGTGTTATGATGTGTTCAGGATTGGGTTCAAAGTCAGGGAAAAGACAAAGAGCAAAGCCACTATTGTGGGACTGCAGAGATGACTCCATGATTAAGAACGCTAACACTTGCCGCTCTTCCATGGAACAATTCCCAGTACCAAGTCGGGTGGCTCACAGTAGCCTGTAAGTCCCCAGGGCATCTGAGGCCCTCTTCGGGCCTTCCTGGGCACTGTTCTCACAAGTGTATACCACATACATACACACATACACATTAAGTGACAAATCTTAACCCCCCATCTCCCCTGCACCTCAAAAAAAAAAAAAAAAACAAAAACAAAAACAAAAAAACACTCCACTATTAAAGCTAGACGTGATGGTCTACTCTTGTAAACCTAGTACTCGGGAGGTTGTGGCACAGGGATCATAAGTTCAAGGTCATCCTTGGCTATATAGTGAATTGGAAACCAGCCCAGGACACTTACATATAGGAAAAAAAGACCCTACATATAGGAAAAAAAACAGCCCCCCCTCCAAATACCATTGTTAAAATGACCTTTGTCTCTCATACAACCCAGTTTGCATCTAAGAATCTGTAGCATGGCTGGTTTTCTCTGGGATAGCAGCTGAGTCTTCATCTTGTGCTGCACTTGGGACCGGGCACTATAGTGTACCAACAATGCATAGCTTCGGTGATCAGCTGCCGTCTCCTCCAGCTGCATTAGTCACTGGTTAGTGTTCATATTTAGGAATTCACTGTGCATGCTCTTGTGGGCTAGCAGGACCACAAGAAGGGTTTGTGTGTCAGTCTGGTGGGGATTGGGAGGAAGGATTGGTGACTTTTGTACACTGTTAGGCAGGTTAACCAGGAATTTCCTCTTGCTCAGAAGTGTTATGTGAGGAAATCAAAGGAAAGGTCTTGGTTCTGGATTTTGTGCTGGTGTGTCCCCTGCTCCCAGGCTAGGGGCTCAAACCCAGTGTCTGACCCATGCTAGACAAGTACTCTACACGGAGCTCTAACCCCCAGCCCAGAAGTGGTTTTGGTGAACTCATTCAAAAGCAGTTTTCAGTTTTTGTTTTCTAAGAAGGATGGTTTGTTTGCAGCCCAGACTATTGTTTAACACGCTCTGTAGCCCAGGGCTTGTCTCAGACATGGCTCCTCAAGCTGGGATTGAAGGTGTGCACCACCACGTCTGAGGTTGCCTAAGAGCATTTTTTATAAGGCAGATGAGAGTAAAAAGAAAGCTGGATGTTGTGTGGCATTCCTGTAATCCCGGTAAACTCAGCTGTCAAGGGCTGGAAGCTGGAGAATCTGGAGTTCAAGGCTAACCTCAGCTACCTAAGACCTTATCTCAAAAGACCCCAAGAAATGCAGCTGGGTTGCAGAGCAAGGTTCTGTCTCACAAAGCAACAAAAGTAAAAAGATACAAATTAAAATCAGTTTTCTAGTTAGGAGTGATGACATACACCTTTAATCCCAGCACTTGGGAGGCAGAGACAGGTGGAGCTCTGTGAGTTCGAGGCCAGCCTGGTCTACAGAGTGAGATCCAGGAAAGGCACAAAGCTACACAGAGAAACCCTGTCTTGAAAAACCAAAATAAATAAATAAGCAAATAAATAAATAAAACGGTAAGAGCAGTTTTCCGGCTGTGCCATGTTTCTGTTTGTCTGTCTGTTTTTACCGAAAGTCACAGTGTAGAATAATCCCCGCTCTCTGATTTCAGTGGCAGTCATTGGACTCTCTTCTTCTTCTCTGTGTGGGGTGTTACTGGTTATCTCCTTAAAAATAGTTGCTAGTTTTATAATCATCATTAGTTCTATGATAACAATCATCCCCCCCTTGGTACTGGGGCTCAGCCCCTATCCCGATGTTCACTCCACCGTAGACAGGCATCTCCTGCCTTGTTTTGATTTTTTTTGCTTTGTTTTAAGATGGGCTGTGGTGTGTGTGTGTGTGTGTGTGTGTGTGTGTGTGTGTGTGTGTGTGTTTTAAAGGCTGGTCTTGAACTAACTCCTCTTGTCTTCTGAGTGCTGAGATCACAGGGGTGTGACATTAATCACAGCTAGCCCCTGGTGGGTTTTTTTTTTTTTTCTTCGAGACAGGGTTTCTCTGTGTAGCTTTGCACCTTTCCTCGATCTTGCTCTGTAGACCAGGCTGGCCTCGAACTCACAGAGATCCACCTGTCTCTGCCTCCGAGTGCTGGGATTAAAGGCGTGCACCACCACGGCCTGCCCCCCTGGTGTTTTTGAGAGAGCATCTCATTGTATAGTCCTAACTGGTCTGGAATTCGAATCCTTTTTCCTCTGCCACCCCAGTGCTGGGATTTATAAGTGTGTACTGCTACACTCAGCAGGATATGAAAAAAAATTTAAATGTTCATCATTAATTCCTTAGAAACCACACTAACTTGTTGCATGTTAATATAATCTTATCTTTAAATACGATGATAATCCTGCTTCCCCAAACGAGAGAAATTAATGAGAAGCATGGCCCTAGTTAACATTTGTGTAGCTCTCTTTAAATGCCTAATTTAATCGAAGACAGCCGGATTATCATGGAGTCTTCTGCTTCAGTCTGTTGCTCTGGGTAGCTTGGGTGAAAGTATATAAAGAAAAGGGAGCCTCAGACAGATATGTCATCAGAAAGGGGGGACCCTGTGGCCTGGGCCAGAGGACAGTGGTCCTAGCAGGTCACCAAGGTGGAAAGAATGTTTGAGACAGCAGTAAGAGGCTGAGATGGGGAGTTTGTACAGAGGGAGCCACTGAGGCCTTTGTGTAAGGAAGTCACGTGATCAGAGTCGTTTCAAGACAGTTCCTGAGGCCCGAGTGGAACAGCAAGGGGGGTCTCCATAGGTTATGAAAGGGCTTGAAATGAGGGTGTTGGGCACCTTTCTCACTGCTGTGACAAAATACCAAGAAGGGCAATTTGAGGAAGGAAGGAAGGGGTCCCCGGGCCCCTATCTGAGGGGGCTGCAGTCTTCTGTGGTGGGGAAGCAATGGCAACCTGAGGCACAGCTGGCCACATGGCCTCTGCATCCGGGAAGCAGAGAGAAGTGCATGCTGGTGCTCAGCTGCCGCCCCGGTTCCCCATCTTTCTTCAGTCCAAGAACATCCCCTCCATGAGAAGGGGCCATCCTTCAGGGAGGGTCAGCCCTCCTCAGTTAAGGCTCTGGAAATGCCTCTGGGGGCGTTTCCGGGGTGATTCCAAATCCTGTCGATTAAGAGTCAAGTCCTACCATCCCATCAGGTGGCATCTGCAGAAATGGAGGTGAGGGGGCCGTTTGACAACGGATTTTAAGGGCTGCAGAAGCAGCAGAGCTGGGGAACTGGTAGGAATTAGAAAGAGTCATCCACACTTCCCCCTGCGAGGCACCCTGCATATTTCTGTGATGAAGTATGTGGTCTGTGTTGTACTCGCTGCTCACATTCCTTCTGCCCCGCCAGGCCGTGTGCTCCAGCTCAGGAGTCAGAAGAATCGGGGACAGTTAGGCAGGGCTGGTGCTCCAGGCCTGTAATCCCAGCTACTCAAAGGGCTGAGACTGGAGGGCCAGCCTGGGCAACTTCATGATAACCCTGTCTGAAAATAAGTCTAAACCAAACAAACAAATTTCACCATGGTTTACTGGCAGAGTGCTAGCAGCGTTAATGGAGAGAAGTATAATCAGGAGAAAAGGATCTGATATCCCGAGGCCTCATTAAACGAAGGACAGCGTGTTATCAGACTGGGAAGGGAGGCGATCAAGAGTGGATCTTGAAATATACCATCCTCTTGGAGATAGATAGATATGTGGTTTTCAAGACAGGGCTTCTCTGTGTCCTGAAACTAGCTGTCCTGAAACTAGCTCTGTAGACCAGGCTGGCCTCAAACTCAGAGATTCACCTGCCTCTGCTTCCTGAGTGTTGGAACTAAAGGCAGGTACCCTAATGCCCAGCTAAGAAAGCACTTTGTTTTTTAAGTACTAAAGATTTGGGGAAAACTATAAAAGCCTTGTAAGAGGTCTTGAATTTGTTCTGAGTCTCAAGTAACTGAGTTAGGGAAATTTTTTTTTTTTCCTTTTTTCTTCTTTTTGAGACAGGGTCAGCACTTGGGCGAGAGAGGCAGGAAGGTCACATGTTTGAGGTCATCCTTGGCTGCACAGTGAATTTGAGAGCAGTGTGGACAAGGCAAGCACTCTACCGACAGAGCCCCATTCCTGGCCTGGAAATATTTTTTTAAACTTTTATTAAGCTGGGCATAGTGTAAGGTGTGCACTGTAATTCCAGCCTCCGGGAGGTGGAGGCAGGAAGATCAGGCATCAAGATCTCCTTGCCCACAAAGCAAGTTTGAAGCCAGCCTGTGCTACTTGAGACCTTGTTTCCAAAAACCAAACCAAAATAGAATAAAACAATCGTAGAAATGTTTTCATTTTAAACCATTTTGTCCACACATGTACAGAAACACACAAATATGTATAAAAAACCAAACAAGATGTGCTGTAATGTGTTTATGCTTGCTACAGCAGATGTACTTTTAATGTCTTTAAAAAAAATCTATTGTATTGTTTCCTTTGTAAAACATGCTGGGCAAGCTTAGCTCCAGGGTCTGTGAGGCTCAACACAGTCTGGCCACCTGAGGAGATCTCCAGAGCCCACTGGGGAAGGAGAGAACCCATTCCTGAAAGTTGTCCTGTGACCTCCATAAGCACTCCACGGTGGCATGATGCATCCGCAGGCATACAGTCACATATGATGATAATAAATTTTTAAATTAGCTTCATGACTTCAAGAGAAGCTGGGGAAACATTCTGTCTTGTCATTGGAAAGACACCCAGTTTGGGCTGGGGGTGGGGATCAAGTTATAAGTCGAAGGTTCTGGTAGCCCCAGCAACAGATTATCCAAAGTAAAGCAAAGGGAGTACCTGGGAACTCCGAGACCTTTCTGGAAGGATGGAGAAGGAGCCTTGGAGCCGACAGGGCTGACAGGTGCCTGAGGACGAGGGGCCTGCTGGGAGCTGGCTGGGCCTGGGGGGACAGGTTTCCGGGGTACAGGTCAGGGGCCTGGCTTCTGGATTTATGATAAGGAACAGGGCAGCAAAGCAGTTAGACGGGGACTGGACTTTCCACAACCAAGGTGACAGGCCACAAGCAGACGGAAAAGAGGAAAACTGGCGAGATGGCGCTGCACTGAGTCTAAACCGCCACGTTTGTGCTCTGCTGGTGTCTTTTCATGGGGAACCTTCCCTTCAGAAAGAAGTCTGGGGCAGAGCATGGCAGCTTCATATCCCCAGATAAGGAAGGAAGGGGAAAGGAAGGGTTAGGAGCCAGGCATGGTGGCACCGGCCTTAACCCCAGCACTTAGGAGACAGAAGCAGGAGAATCTCTGTGAGTTACCTAAGTATGCAGGAAGGCCTGTGTTCAGGTCCATAAACTCCAAGTAACCCTGGAGTTTGGAAAGGGGAGGCAAGAGGGTCAGGAGCTCAAAGCCTGCCTCAACTCCATAGCCAGTCTGAGGCCAGCCTGAGCTGTGATCTGTGATCCCTGCAAAGAGACTCCCATACATATGGTTTAGATATACTACACACATATTTAACAAAGCAAAACTAAAAACTGAAGGAAGCCTGCACATGTGATCCGCGGGGTCTGTTTGCTTGGGCTTTTTGGTTTTGTGTGTAGTATGAAAGTATAGAAACTAGAGTTGTTTGGGGGATTGTTTTATCTTGTTTTCCCTTTTATCCCCCCTCCCTTTTTTTTTTTTTTTTTTTTTTTTTTTTAATATTTAAGGTAGACTTTCACTGTGTAGGTCTGGCCAGCCTGGAACTCACTATGTAGACCAGGCTAACCTAAAACAATTCTGAGACTAGAAGCGTCCAGCAACACACCAGCTCTACTTTTTCCCTTTTTAAAAAACATTCCAGCCGCAGCAGCTGTGTATGGTTTGACCCCCAGTGCCACATGATCCCAGGACACGTAGAGGCAGGAGGATCAGAGGCTCAAGGTCCCCTCAGGTGCCGATTAGGTTTAAAGGCAGCCTGGGCTACATGAGACCCTGTCTGGAAAAAAAAAAAAAATCAGTTCTCTAATAACAGGAAGACTAGAAACCACACCAGGAATGTTCCCATGAGCTTAGGGGTAAAGTGTCACTAGTTTGTGGCATCTCATTGGAAGCCATAGGAACTAAGAGTGAAGCTGGCATTGAAGGCCCGGAACTTGGTGTGGACTCTGCCCTCAGCTCTCAATGGCCAGATCTTTAAGTCTGGTTACACCAATTAAACAGGGGCCTGGCTGGCTCTTCTTGGGTGACCAGCTCATGCCATCAGGACAGTTGGGGTGGGTGGAGTCAGATGAGGGAGCAGAACCCTCAGAGAGGCACAGAGTGGGTCTGAAGAAGGCCAGCCCGGGCTTCCTTTAGTCCTTCTGAGCAGCCTGGAGCCGCAAGGGTGCCGGGGTGGGGAAGCCGCGGTGGGAGCAGGAAGCTGGGCAGCATCCCGCAGAGTCTGCCTCCGAAGCTCAGCAACAGAGGAGGAGGTGGAGTCTGGGCTGAGCCCTGAGATAAGGAACAGGCAGCAGCTGACAAGGGGATCAAAATAAACAGCCGTGCCCGAGGAGAACAAGCTTTGCATTCCGTTCTGTGATCCCACCCCAATCCCTACTTCTCCCTAGCGCACCCCACCCCCATCCAAGCACACTCGGCGTCCCGTCAGCTCCGGGGGCCTCCCCTCAGCCTTGGCCTGGCTCCCTGAGAGCTGTGTTCCCACATCAGCCCCCTCCTTAGGCAGAGGCTCTAGGGGCCTTTCTCCAGCTGTCTGGAAGGACTGAGGACTCAAGACAGGTGGCCGGAGGTGGAAGAAGGGGGGCCTCTTCCAGGGCCAGCCCCCATCTGCCAGGCCGGGCCACCCTCAGACTCTCCCCTGGGTCATCTAGGAAGGCCTGGGAAACAAAGTGGGGGCTAAGCTCTGATAGCCCGGCCAGAGAGGCTGAGGCAGGGTCTGGGGTCTAGAGGTGGGGAAGAGTTTTTACTGGGCAGAAGACATCTGCTCCCTGCCCTCTCCCCCGCAACACACAGAACTCAGTCCAGAAAGGAGACAGACAGCGGCTCCTAAGAGGGGCCTCCCGAACTGGCTGATGGGAGTTCATTCCTCAGTGTAGTGCCTGAGGGCGTCCTGGCTCCAGGGATCTGCAAGGCTCCATATCTCCCGAGGCTTGCTGCTAGTGCCCCAAACACCCCCATTTATTTCAACACATGCTAGCCTCGGGGTTAAAGTCTAAGCTACAGAGCTAATGCTTGCTCTTTCCCCAGGGCTAGGCCAGCTCCTGGGGCCACCATAAGTAGCAACTAACACCCCTTCTTCTGGGATACCCCTATAACCAGTCCCAATCTGCAGACTGCAGGACTTCAGGGAAGCACTGGGCGTCACCAGGAAGTGTCCTCATTGTCCTGAAGAAGGTCTGATGACTTCTGTCTTCCTGAGCCTGGACAAATGACTTCTAGCCTGGGTGTCCAAGGGTCAGATCTAGGGGCCAGGAGGGGAGGTGTTTGCTTTGATATACCAGGAAGATGGCCAAAAGAAGTAAACATGCCCCCTCAGTTCTAGGGCCCAGTGGGAGCATATGCAAGTCTTCCTTTCCTCAACCTCTGAGGATGGCACATGACACGCTCCCACACCACTGTACTCCAGCACCTTGAAGCACCCAAGACCCTCCAAGGTCCTACATCTTCAACAGGCTGCTAGGCATGTCCTTGATTATGAAGCCACCCGCACCCCTGGCCAGAAGTTTCAATAAATGAATGCCCAGGATCGCTAGGAGCAGCCACTTAGATATAGGAATCTCAAGGTAGTAGTGATGGGACATTAAGTCCAGTGTAGAACCCATCTGAGCCTTAGGTGGCTGCAGTATATTCAGGCCCAGGAAGCCAGCCCTGGTGGTGACTAGCATTTATTGGACACTTGCAATATGCCAGACACAGGCGATCTTCCTTCATCTTAACAGCCCTATTGTCCATACTGAACGGACAAGGAAAGGAAGCTGAGATGAGTCACCCGACTCGCTGAGATCACTTAACAGCACTTCAGTGCGTGAACTGGGGACAGAACCCAGCCTGCCTGTCTCCAGAGCCTCAGCTCTTCCCCATCACCACAGGCAGCCGCAGCCTCCAGCCTGGAGAGAGGGTGGTGAGGGCAGCCGCTGCGTCCCTTCGTCCCTCTCAGGCAGGAAGGAAAAACCAGGCAAGAAGTGGTAGCGGTCACGGCGCCGCCGCCGAGGGTGGCCAACCCGGGGCAGAGGCTCCAGGGCGGGGGCAAGTGCAAGATGGGCACAGGGATTGTGTGAGCTGCAAGCAGCTGATAGACACCTCAGCTGCTTCCCCCACCCTCCCTCAGCTTGGTGTGGCCATCATGGGGCTCCCCTCTTCCTCCCCTGATGTCACCTCTCTCTTCCTCTTTAGGACCACAGTTTCCTTTCCGAAGCCGACTCCTCTGCTCTCTTCCTGGCCACTGGGAAAGTCATTTAGGTCTTCTCCAGCTGTATCTGTGACATCCCCATACCTCTCTCCACAGTCAAAGCATCTGTTATTAACAAGCACCTACTGTGTGCCGGGTTTTGTTGCTAACTACTTAACAATATGAACTCTGTTGTGTTTTCCTTAAGACAGGGTCTCATAGCCCAGGCTGATCTCGAGTTCCCTATGTAGCCAAAGAAGTCCTTGAACGTCTTTCCGACCCTCCTGTCTCTACCTTCCAAGTCCTGGGATTACTGACATTCACAGACCACACTTGGTTTAGTGGTGCTGGGGACTGAACCCAAGGCTTTGTGCATGCTGGGCATGCGCTCATCAGCCGAGCTATACCCTAGCCAAGGATGTGTACTCTTACATCTCCACGTAAACAGTCAACCCCAGCTCCATTTAACAAAGGAGGGGACTGGGCTTAGCGACGTTAAGATGTCCGTCGGCTCAGCATGACTAGTGAGCTGTCCTCAGCTCAGATCTGAAGCTCGCCTCTTCTCCCAGCATTTCATCTTGGTAGGATCCTGTTCCATCCAGTTCCCTGAGCATGTCAGAGCCTTTTATCAAACAGAAGAAAAACAGTTTGAGAAGTGGTCAATTTGAGGCATGAAGAGGTGATGTATTAGGGAAGATTCACACTTAGTCTCCGTGGGACATAAACAGGCAAGGGGCTGAGGTGGTGTATTTTATCTCCCTGGAAAGCTGTTCTCTGACACTCGGAGAGCAGACTTGATGAGACTGAAGGTCTGGGGAATACGGATGGAGAGGAGACCCCTTTCACACACTTAAATGTAAGAATCTCAAGGTAGTGTGGCTCTGTAGTAGAGCAGATGCTTAATATGTAGGAGGTCATGGGTTCAATCTTCAGACAAAAATAATAATTAAAAAGGCCAGGCATGGTGGTGTGTACCTTTAATTCCAGTACTTGGTGGACAGAAGCAAGCAGATCTCTGAGTTCAAGACCAGCCTTATGTACATTCCAGACCAGCTAGACTACATGGTGAGACTGTCTAAATAAATAAATAGGTTGGACAGACTAGCATTAGGGGGCTGAGCTTCTGCAGCAGACACCTCACGATCAGTCACTTGGCAAAATGGAAATTTCCTCCATGGAAGGTGAGCAGATGACCTGACTCCTTGGCAGTCCCGGGAACCCAGTGCTCTTCCATGCTCTGGGATGTGGAGGGTAGCACCCTCCTGAGGCCACCAGGAAGCCCCATGGATCAGCAGAGAGCAGAAAAGGAAGGAGAGAGGAGAGAAGAGGTACTTTACTTTCTTTAGAAAGTATTTCTATATTCTTATTTTGGTGTGGGGAGGCATGCTTCAGTCCATACGGAGTCAGAGGAAGCTTTGTGGAATTGGTTAATCTAGGCCACCAGGCTTACACAGCACCCCGGAGCCTTCTCTCCATCTCTTTTTCAAGACACAACCCAAACCTGGCCCCGTTCAGGCTGGAGAGATGACCAAAGAGAGTGCACACTGCTACGATAGAGGTCCTGGGTTTGATTCCCAGCACCCATGTTGAGCTGCTCACAACTGCCTGTGATTCTAGCTCTTTTGACTCCTATGGCCTCTGAGGACACCGGTACTTGCATGCACATACCCACACAGAGATACACATAATTAAAATCAAACATAAATCTTTTCTTTTTTTTTTTTTTTTGGTTTTTTGAGACAGGGTTTTTTTGTGTAGCTTTGCACCTTTCCTCGATCTTGCTCTGTAGCCCAGGCTGGCCTCGAACTCACAAAGATCCGCCTGCCTCTGCCTCCTGAGTGCTGGGATTAAAGGTATGCGCCACCACCATCCGGCTCTCCTTCCTTCCTTCCTTCCTTCCTTCCTTCCTTCCTTCTTTTCTTTCTCTCCCCCCCCCCCCCCCCCCCCCACGGCAGGGTTTCTCTGTGTCGCCCTGTCTGTACTGTACTGGCACTCATTCTATAGACCAGGCTGGGCTCAAAATCAAAGATCCGCCTGCCTCAGCCTCCTGAGCACTGGGATTAAAGGCAAAAACAAAAACAAAATTCCAGATCATGTTATTGCCTCCCCCTGGAAACAGGGTCTCATATAGCCCAGGTTAGACTCAAGAGTCATATGTATCTAAGGATGACCTTGAACTCTTTTTTTTTTTTTTTTTTTTTTTTTTTTTGAGACAGGGTTTCTCTGTGTAGCCCTGAGTGTTCTGGAACTCACTATCTGTAGACCAGGCTGGCCTCGAACTCAGAGATCTGCCTGCCTCTGCCTTCCTGGTGCTGGGACTACAGGTGTGATGCATGCACCATCACACCTGGGACCTCAAACTCTTGTGGACCCGTATATGTGCCTTGTGTAGCTCCTAAGGAGCTTGGGGGACATACACATGGGGCTTCTGGTTAAAAGGTACAAACTGGGGGGGATGGATTTTAGGGAAGGGGTTAGCCATCTCTGTCACCGGGTCCCAACAGAGGAGCCCATGGCAGGCGAATGAGAGTGGCTTTCCTGTGTGGAGTTCACGTCTCCACACTTCCGTAAGGCTGCCGAGAAGGGGGTGTGCCATCACATGCGGCATCAGGTAATGGAGGCTCTGAAAGGGCCAGAGACAGGGATGGAGACTTCCAAGTCTGTCCTGACAGAAAGAAGGCAGGGCTGAGGCAAGGAGGACAGACCGCCAGACATAGGAGGGAAAATCCTCTGCAGAGGAAAGCTCTGCGTGGCCAGATGGCGACCGGCCATAGGAACACACTCATTTATTGAATACCTACCGTGGGTGTGGAGGAAGGGGAAGGCGAAGGACAGGCATGGTCCCTTACCTTGCGGAATTTATGACCTCTCAGCTTTTCCTGGTCCCCCCTGCTAGCCCTGAGCCGACAGACTAGGCCGTCCCAAGGGAGGCCAGGAAAGCCTGTGGAAGGCCCTCGGCTGGGAACTGGACGAACGCCATCTCGGGGCACAGTGTGGGCTGCGGTACTGGTTGGAATGGGCACTGAGGTTGTGGGCTTGCGTCCTTCCCACACCAGGCATGTGACCTGGTTTCTCAGGCTGAGGTGGGTGACCTCACGTGGGCTGGGGGCCTCGGCCCCTCTCAGGCCTCCAGCTCTAGCGGTCCCTTTTTGTTTGGGGTTGAGTGGGAGTCCTCATTCCCATCACCTGAGACCCCAGGTCACCAACTACACCCCCATTTTCCAGTATGAAGTGGGAATTCTTGTGGAAACCCTTCTGTGAGGCCTCTGGGCCTCGGCTCCGGCTTCCTGGGCCCCTCTTGGCTTGACTGGAAGAGCGGCCCCATGACTTCACCTCCTCAGAAAACGCCCCAGTTCCCCGTTTCCTCTCGGCGCATTCCAGACCCTCGGCCTGTCTGCCTGCGTGCCTTGGCGTGTCTCACACAGCCTTCCCTTTATTCCCCCTGATGTGGCCTCCTCCTCCCGCCCGGCTCTGCCTGCCTCCTGCTCAGACTTCAGGGCTGCTCTCTTGCAGCTGAGCACCACTGGCAAGGATGAGGCGCCTCTCCCCTCTGTGGCTCCTGAAGCCCGTGACCCCCGAGACATTCTCTCGCTGACTTTCCTGTCTTTTTCTTCCTTCCTTTCTTCTTTCTGTTCCTCTTTATTTTATGATCAGTCCCACGGTGTAGCCATAACTGGCCTGGAACTTGGTATGTAGACCAGACTGGCTTGGCACGCACAGTAATGCCCCTGCCTCTGCCTATGCCCCTATAGTTCCCACGTGTTGGGATTAAAGGTGTAGACTACTATGCCAGGCCTGTTTTCTTTTGAAAACGATTTTTTGTGGGTGGAGATGCAGCGTAGTTGGTAGGGTCCTAGGCAAATGCTCTGCCATTGCGCTTTTCTCCAGTCCCTCTTTGTGCGTGTGTTGTATATGTGTGTGCACAAGAGTGTGCATGTGTGGAGGCCAGAGGTGGCATTGGGTGTCTTTTTCTTTTTCTTTTTCTTTTTTTTTTTTTCAGGGCTGAGGACCGAACCCAGGGCCTTGCACTTGCTAGGCAAGTGCTCTACCACTGAGCTAAATCCCCAACCCCTGGGTGTCTTTTCCTATCTCTCTCCATCTTATTTTTTTGAGTCTGGATCTCTCAGGGAACCTGGAGAGATTTTGACTAAACTGGCTAGCCAGTGAGCCCCTGGCATCTGCCTGTACTTACTCCTGCCCAGTGCTGGGGTTAAAGATGCTACCACACCCAACTTTGCTGCTGCTTCTCCTTCTCCTCCTTCTTCTTTTGGTTTTTTAAGGCATGGTTTCTCTGTGTAACAGTAGCCCTGACTGTCCTGGGACTCACTCTGTAGCCCAGGCTGGCCTCGAACTCACAAAGATCCACCTGCCTTTGCTCCCGAGCGCTGGGACTAAAGGCGTGTGCCGCCGCCGCCGCCGCCGCCGCCGCCGCCGCCGCCGCCGCCACCACCACCACCACCACCACCACCACCCAGCGCATACCCAGTTTCTTTTACCTGGGTGCTGGGAATTGGAACTCAGGTCCCACTTTACTCAATGATCTGTTTCCCCTGCCCCCCTCCCATATTTTTTTTCCCCTGGAATTCACTGTGTAGCCCAGACTGGCCTTCATTTTACAGATCTGCCTGCCTCTTGAGTGCTGGCATTAAAGGCATGCACCACCATGTCTGCCCACAGTGAATTCTGAACCCCTCTGCAGTCCTGTGCCTCAGTGTCCTTGTCTGTAAAGTGGGCACTGGGACAGTACTTAGTTGCAGAGCCATCGGGAGAATTACCTGTGCTGTTAAGAAGCTGTAGACCCATAGAGCCCTCAGAACAGGGCCTGGCCCATAGCAAGCTGTTGTGTAAGAATTAGGTTATTGCTACGGGACACATTTGCCATTATGATGAAGATGTAGACGAAAGTTTTAGGGCCAGTGCTGGCTTATAACCCCAGGGATCCAGACCGAATCAATCAATAAATCCTCCAGACTCGCAGGGAGGATGGCTCTGGGAATAAAGACGTGCGGCACGGCACTCTGCCCAGCTCTGTCCGTCCTCCGTGTTTGCAGTGTTCGAGTTCTGCACAGTCACGTGAACACTGCACTGGCCACTGCTGAACCTTGCTCACGTCCCCCCCACAATACAAAACCAATGACAAAATCAGCTGTACACACGTGGGTTTTTACCCCCCTGCTGCCTAGAGGCACACTTCTACCCTTGTCCTAACCACCCCCCACCCCCCACCCCCCACCCTCCCCCTGCAAAAAAAAAAACAGAAAAACCAAGCAATTCAGCAAAGGATTGATTCAGCAAAGGATTGACGGCCTGACCCAGTAGGGGCTCCAGCATCTCTGGTGGTGCCCAGACATGCCACTTGGCCAGCCTTTGCATATCTCCCCCAGTAGGGTTAAGGGGTGCTGCAGCTGCCGTTGTGTGTACTGGAGGAGGGGTGAAGTGGCCCTACCCTGCCTCCCCCCACTCACTGCTGCCCCACTGCACCCAGGGCCTCCTTGGTGAACCAGACCTACACATGCGTGAAGGGAGGTGGGGATTACTCCAGCCCGCAGCCACCTGTGACTTCTGTAGGGCAAGTACTTCACCAGCACCTGGGGAAGACCCTTGGCGGTTTGGGGGGAGCCTGTTTGGGTTTGATCTTTATTTACGCCTCAGAGGAAGTAAATAAATAGCTCTTCATGTGTCTGGGTGGATGCGAGGATGCCAGACCGTGTGCCTGCTGCACACCGTTAACAGCCGTGACCCAGCCCCAGAGGAAGTGGTAACTAAACTAAACGATTGCTTGTTTTGTTTTCCATTTACTCTTCTGCCTCCTTCCCGCCTCCACCCTTTTGTATGTGCTGAGTGGTTTTCTTTGTTGGCCTGGGATCCAATTGTCAGTCCGCTTATTCTTTAATTCACTCATTGTGGTGTGCGATGGGGAGATGAACTTGAATTAGAATCCTGAGGTGTGCGCTGAGATGGCAAGGCAGCGGCCGAGTCATCCAGTCTTGTGGGACGTTGAGCCAGCTCTCATCTCCCAGGACTGTGGCAGCCATTTAACGGAAGAGATAGTGATTTGCTTACATCAGTACTCGGTCCCTTTAACCTGGCGATGGAGGGACCGTTGAGGCCCGATGACCCGAGCTCAGTCTCCATAACCAAGGTAAAGGTGACACCAGAGAACCACAGAGTCCTTTGACCTCACCATGTGTGTGTGCCATGACTGGTACTCCATGGCGCACGTGCACACACAAAAACTAATGAAAGAAATATTATGTTGTTTTCTTTTCCTTAAAGATAGCAATGTGGCCAGAAGTGATGGCACACACTTGGAATCTCAGCTCTTGGGAGGGAGAAGCAGAGGAACAGTTGTGGGTTCAAGACTAGCTTGATCTACAGTGTTAGTTCCAGGACAGCCAGAGCTGTATTCCAGGACTTTGTCTCAGAAAACTAAAGAAAGAAGAGGGGCTGGAGGGGAGACAGTCCTGGAGCCAATCAGGTCTGTAATCCTAGCACAGGAAGCAGAGGCAGGTGGATCTTGAGTTTAAGGCCCTGCAGTTACCTGAACTGCGCAGTAAGACAGTGTCTCAGACCAACAAGGCTGGGGTGGTGGGTGGCTGGGTGGCTCAGAGAGATTGATCTGCAAGCATGAAGACCTGAATTCAAATCTCCAGCATCTACATAAAGAAAATAGCAGGCATGTACGGTACCTTTCACCCCGGCACTGGAGGTGGGGGGCAGAGACAGGTGCATCCAAAAGGCAGCCAGCCCAGCCAGCCTAGCTAAACTAGGGAGAGCTTCCAGGTTAGTGAGATACCCTATCTCAAGGCAATATGGTAGCTAGTGCTGGAGGAAGACATCCTGTGTCCTGCTGTGACCCCTGTGTGTGTGTGCACCTCACACCCATGCACACTAAACACTGAGAACTAGAAGCAAGTCTAGTGGCATAAGAGCTAAGCTGAGAAGCTGATGCTGGAGGATTGCACGTTCAAGGCCAGCCCAGTCAACTTAACAAAACAGGAAAATCCAGAGGGCTGGGGATGTAGTTCAGTAGTAACATGCCCTGGGTTCCATCTCTAGTACTGGGAGTGTGGTGGTTAGGAACACAGGAGCAGGACAGAAAGAGGTGTAGGTTAGTAGCAGATTTTTGGTTACTGAGCATTTCCATGGCTCAGAAACCATCTGAGGCCTCTTAGAGTCTCTCCCAGAAGTTTAGCCCATCCTGGTACGTCCATGCTGGGATCAGGCTCAGTCCATCCTTCCAGGCATTTTGCCCGTGGTCAATCACTATAGTCCTCAGTGACCCATGATTCCAGCTCCAGGAGATCCCATTCCTCTGGTGCCCAAGGGCAGCAGCGCCTATGTGCACACACTGTCTTCCCCATACACATCCTTAAAAACAAAATTGAAGTTGGGATATGAGCCAGGTGCGGTCCCAGCACTTAGTTGGGAGTTTGAGGCCAGAAGAGTTGCTGTGTGTGTGTAGGGGTTCTTTCCTCTGTGCATGCACACTCATCATTTATCCTAAAATAGAATTGTAGAAACAGTTCATGTCTGATCACAGGTCAGGCTTACTTTGCATACCCAATGTTGCATTTCACACTCTCTAAAAATATGTATTTGGGGCTGGAGAGGTGGTCCAGAAGTTAAGAGCAAAGACTGCTCTTGGAGAGGACCCAGATTTAGTTCCCAGGACCTACATGGTGGCTCACAACCATCCGTAACTTTAGTTCCAGGGGATCTGATGGTTCTTCTGGCTTCCAAGGGCACTGCATGCACATGGTGCACAAATATACATGCATGTGAAACACTCAAATACACAAAGTAATTTTTTAAGAAACTGAAAGCAACAAAACCCCTAATAGCCTGTGTGCATGCATGAGTGAGTGAGTGTGTGTGTGTGTATATGTGTGTGTGTGTGTGTGTGTGTGTGTGTGTGTGTGAGAGAGAGAGAGAGAGAGAGAGAGAGAGAGAGAGAGAGAGAGAGAGAGAGAAATCAGCACATGGGTGCTT
Source organism: Peromyscus leucopus (assembly GCF_004664715.2). Lineage (NCBI taxonomy): Eukaryota > Metazoa > Chordata > Mammalia > Rodentia > Cricetidae > Peromyscus > Peromyscus leucopus. The sequence goes on along the minus strand of NC_051084.1, from coordinate 5,148,482 downwards.
GCTGCTGATCCTGACCATCCAGAGTTTGATCCCAGGGACCCACATAGTGGAAGGATAGATAGGATTCCTGAGAGTTGCCTCTGACCTCTGCATGCCCACCTTGGTGTGGACAACCACACACATGCACATAAACACACAAAATAAATGCATATGTAATAAAAAGAAGAAAATCCAACACATATATTAATAAATAAATCCTTTTGAAAAGGCTACTGAGGCTCGGGATGAGCAGTAAATGATTGTCTGGCACACACAGGACCCGCAGCCCCCACCCCTCACTGCAATAAAACAAACAACCCTTCCTTGACACTTTTAACACTTAAAATCTAGCCTGGTGTGGTGGCGCACACCTTTAGTCCTGGCACTTGGAGGCAGAAGCAGGTGGATTTCTGAGTTCAAGGCCAGCCTGGTCTACAGAGGGAGTTCCAGGACAACCAGGGCTACACGGAGAAACCCTGTCTCAGGTTGGGAGAAAAACCACTTAAAATCTAGCTGTGATATTGAGAAAATGGGTGGAGATGCCTTTTCAGGTTTGTTTTGGCATATGTAAAATCTACAGCAGCATTCTAAGAGCTGAAGGGAAATGAAATGGCTTCTCTAGTCAACATTTTATTGGTACAATATAAGGTTTAAGGGCTGGGGAGATGGCTCAGCAGGAAAAGGCTCTTCCTGCCCAACACAATGGCCCAAGTTCAACCTCAGGACCCATGATGGCTTGAGTTTGAGCTCCAAGACCCACAGGTTTGAAGGAGACAACCAACTCTCAGAAGTTATTTTCTGACCTCCACATTCAACACAATGGCACCCACAGACCCACACCCAACACAGAGATATAATTAATAAAAATATAATAAAAACACAGGGCAGTGGTGGTGCATGCCTTTAATTCCAGCACTCAGGAGGCAGAGGCAGGCATATCTCTGTGAGTTTGAGGCCAGCCTGGTCTACAGAGCAAGTTCCAGGATAGGCTCCAAAGCTACACAGAGAAACCCCGTCTCGAAAAAAACAAAACAAATAATAATAATAAACACTTTAAAATATGCTAATTAGTATTTTTTAAAATATAAAATTTCCAAGCATTGGTTTCTACTTATGTAATGAACTTTAATGCACTTTAATAAACTGTTTTCTCTATGCCAGTATATAGATTTTGTGTGTATGTGTGTGTTATATGGTGTGGGTACATGTAGAGGCCAAGGCTGACATTGAGTGTCATCTCTTGTCACCTTCTTTTTTTTTTTTTTTTTTTTTTTTTGGTTTTTTGAGACAGGGTTTCTTCATGTAGTTTTGGTGCCTGTCCTGGAACTCACTCTGTAGACCAGGCTGGCCTGGAACTCACAGAGATCCGCCCGCCTCTGCCTCCCGAGTGCTGGGATTAAAGGCGTGCGCCACCACCGCCCAGCCTCTTGTCACCTTCTATATTTTTTTTTTTTTTTTTTTTTTTGGTTTTTCGAGACAGGGTTTCTCTGTGTAGCTTTGCGCCTTTCCTGAAACTCACTTGGTAGCCCAGGCTGGCCTCGAACTCACAGAGATCCGCCTACCTCTGCCTCCCGAGTGCTGGGATTAAAGGCGTGCGCCACCACCGCCCGGCTTAAATAAAGGCTTCATGTTTTTTTTTTTTTTTTTTGGTTTTTCGAGACAGGGTTTCTCTGCGTAGTTTTGTGCCTTTCCTGGAGCTCACTTGGTAGCCCAGGCTGGCCTCGAACTCACAGAGATCCACCTGCCTCTGCCTCCCGAGTGCTGGGATTAAAGGCGTGCGCCACCACCGCCCGGCCACCTTCTATATTTTTGAGAATACTTTTTGTATTTCACTGAACGTGGGTAGACTGGTTGAACAGCAAGCCCCTGAGATCTCCCTGTCGTTTTGGGGTTACAGGTTCTGAAGCAGCCGGCATTCACATCCATGCTAGGGGTCTGAAGTCAAGTCTTCCACTTGCATGGCAAACATCTTACTCACTCAACATTCCCCAAAGCCCCAGGATACGGATTAATGCTTGTATGCTATTAACCCGTTTTCCTCAATCCTTGTACAGTTTCCTGAGGTTTTGTGTTGGCTCAGGAGACAAACCTGCCTGACTTCTGGAGCTCACTGCTGCTCAGGCCTCCTAACAGCGGCCAGAGCCCGCTCACGTGCTGTGTGGTGCGATGGTCTTCCATTGGGTGCATAGAAAGCTTCAGGGGATAGGGCGATTGTGGGTCCAATCAGGGAGGCCTTTGTGGAGACCAGATGTGTTTGTGACACACCTTGAAGGAGTAAGGGAAGCCTGGGACGCAGAGGCTGGAGGACAGTTGAGAAGGCATCCCCAGTGAGACTCCCTATCGGCTCCGTCAGCCCTATCACCCCGCACCCCCCTTGGGTGGTTTGTTTCTATTTTTCCTTTAGAGATGACAGATGCCGCAAACAAGGGCTCCAGCTGTTTATCAGGGGCCCCTCCTAGGCCCCCACTCCCTGCTCGAGAAGCTGTAGGGTCCTGATTAAGTTGACAGCTGAGGCAGGGGACTGGGGCGGGGTATGGAGGGAGGCTGGAAAGCATGGCAAAGGGCAGAGGTAGAAAGCTGCAGGAGAGGAGGCGGTGCCCCACTGGGGAGCCCGGGCAAGGAGAGGAAGCCGACCGCGCCCCGCGGTGCTGCCAGGGCGTGTCTCACCCTCCTCTGCCTGGAGGAGCGATGCCTCCTCCTTCAAGGCTGTGACCTGGGCACCTGCTGTGCAGGCCCACGGAGCTCATTTTTTTCTGTACTCAGGATTAATCCCTCCGCTTTGACCCCTCAACAAACCAACATGACTTCCAGATGTGAACTCCAGGGGGCTGGAGATGTGGTCAGTGGTACAGTGTTTGCCTTACAGGGCAAAGGCCCAAGCCTTGATCACCAGCACCACAATCAAAACAACACAGCTGGGTGGTGGTGGCCCACGCCTTTAATCCGTGCATTTGGAGGCAGAGGCAGGCAGATCTCTGAGTTCGAGGCCAGCCTGGTCTACAGAGTGAGTTCTAGGACAGCAAAGGCTACACAGAGAAACCATGTCTCAAAAACAAATAAACAAAACACACACACACTCACACACACACACACACACACACACACACACAAGTAGTAATCATGTAACCTTAGGTCGTGCACTCCTGTAAGTCCAGTGCTTGGGAGGGCAGGGCAGGAGGACCGGGAGTTCCAGCCTGTCTTGGCTACAGGGTACCCTGTCTCAAAAAGGCCTGGTTTCCTCTGTCATATCAGTGAAGTTGCTGTGGAGTCGGGAGAAGCTTGAATTAGATGGTTGTGTGATTCCTTCCGTCCTCGTATTATACCTGAGAGGAAAAACAAGGGGCGAGCTCTGTGACTGTCAGAGAGTGTACAGAAATGCACATTAACCTCATCTCTGTAGTCAGGAACTGCCAAGGGCATACTTAGATTCTCAGCATGTGAAATCTGAAGTTCTCAGAACATGCCACTCCTCACTTTAGTTTGGGGTTCAGATGAGGACCCCAGCAATTTCAGAGGGTTAAGGAAAAGTTCAACAGGCAAGTCACAGGGCTGGGCAGGAGCCACAGGACTGGACAATCGACACCAAATCTTTTTTTTTTTTCCTTAAATACTTTTATTTATTTACTTACTTATTTTTAATATTTGTCTATTCCTATGTGCATTGGTGTTCTGCTTGCATGTCTGTGTGTGAGGCGCCAGATCTCCTAGAACTGGAGTTATAGACAGTTGTAAGTTGCCATGTGGGTGCTGGGAATTGAACCCAGGACCTCTGGAAAAGCAGCCAGTGCTCTTAACCACTGAGCCATCTCTCCAGTCCCCAGACACAAATCTTAATTTTGGCATAATTTCAGACTTAGAATAAAGAAGCAAGAACTGTACCTAAATATTTCCCCCGGGGCTGGAGAGATGGCTCATCAGTTAAGAGCACTGGCTACTCTTCCAGAGGTTCCGAGTTCAATTCCCAACACTTACATGGCAGCTCACAACCATCTATAGCTCCATTTCCAGGGGATCTGACACCATCACACAGACATATGGGCAGGCAAGATACCAATGCACATAAAATAAAAATAAATAAACTTAAAATTTTTCCCTTATATTCTTCATGAAGATTACCCAAATGCAAACATTTAAAGAAATATTGGCTTTCGTGAGTGTGTGTGTGTGCGTGTGTGTTAGTGTGCTGCACAGGTGTGGAATACATGGGAGGTGTATTGAGGACACCCACTGCTGTCAGCTCTCCTTGCTTGTTTGAGACAGAGTCTCCTGTTGTTCACCACTGTGCACTCTAGGCCAGCCGGCCCATGGGCTTCTGGGGATTCTCCTGCTCATCGTCTACCTTGCCTTAGCTCTGAGGTAATAGGCATGTTGCTGCACCCATACTTAATTAGGTCCTGGGGATCCAAACTCAGGCCCCGCTCACACTTGGCAAATTATTTACCGCGTGAACCATCTCTCCAGACTAATCAATTTACATCATTTACCATTCTGGTGCGCGCCCAAGGACTTCTTTCTAAAGAACTTTTATTTTTGTAAAACCAGGCTGGCCTCAACTGTAGCTGAGGAAGGCCTTGAACTTCCTCTTCCCGCCTCCATCCCCTCCATATGGGGATTACATATGTCCATCACCACTCGGTTTATTTGGTGCTGGGGACTGAACCCAGGACCTCACGCTCACTTCACAAGCATCCTGTCAACTGTGGCACATCCCCAGCCCCCAGGCGAAGAGCGTTAATGCCACATGTCTTTAACAGCAAGCTAAGATGAGGAGGCTTTGCTGTTGGGTTCACTTATCAAGCTCTGATTCCCCATAGCTGTGGCTCCAGGAGCATCTGAGCTAATCCCTGTGTTGATTTCTGCAGCATCCATACACAGATACTTGAAAACCGTGGAGTCAGATGAACAGGAGTTCAATCTCTCAGTTCTGGAGGCCAGAGAGCCTGGTAATGAAGTGTTAGCACGACAACAGGCCCGAAGAGCTTCTGGGGCAAGATCCTTCTGGTCTGTCTCTTCCATCATCGTGTAGCTCCAGGCGCTCTTGGGTTTGTAGCTGGATTGCGCCAATCTCTGCCTCTGTCTCCAGAAGTCATTGTCTCTGTGTCTTGCACTGGTCGTATCAGATCGGGCTCTTCCTGCTCCAGTACAGGCTCATCTTAATGATAGCCTCAGTGACCCTGCTTCCAGATACGGCCATATTCTGAGACTCCGGGTTAGAACTTCCAGCTTCCATGGAGCTTTGGGGAGGAATCTGTAACATCTTCTACCTCATGTTTCCATTTGGAGGGCAATCCATACACCCCTTCACCTCATCTTCGCTTGGCCCTGCGCTTCCTTGTGTGTGGGTCTCTGCATCAGCCAGACCATCTCTTCAGAGGAGTGATTACTTGGGGTGGGGGTGGGGGGTGGGGATGGAGTCTGCTTTCACAGCCTGGCTCAGTTCCTGTTTTTCTCTCCTCCATATGCCTCAGGATCCTTCCTTCCCACATGGGTGATAATGCTAGGCTTCACTTACCTGCCACTAATTATGTACTGGGGACAATTCTGAACTTCTCCATGCAACTGAGCATGGTGGCCTGTGCCTGGAGTCCCAGCACTTGGGAGGCAGAGCAAGAGGCTCTCAAGGGTTTCAGGCTAGCCTGGGCTACATATAGAGAAGCTGTCTCAAATTAGAAACAAACAAACCCCACAGAAACAACAACAAAAAACCCCAAACCTGAGCCAAACCAACTAGCCACCCAGCCACTCACCCGCACAAACAAAAGCAAGAACTCTCCCATGCAGCATCTGTTTAGCTGTAAAAAAGGATCAGTGTACCCCCCATTTGACAGTGAACAGAGGAGCAGAACGCATCCCCGCCCGAGGACTGGCAACAGGTAGTCCTGGTCTGGCTCACTCCTTGTGTACTCCGTGCTGAGTTACTGGTATAAGGTATCCTCGGTGCCCAAGAACAGCGAGCGTATTCATGGCTCTTCCTTCTGAGGTTTGCAGGGCTGTACCCCCCACGCCCCTGCCTTGTCCACCGCAGCCTCAGTAAACTGAGGCGTCTTCTGCTATCTGCCTGTGTGGGAGGGCTCGGTGATGTCCGTTCAGGTGCAGAACCGTGTCCTCCGTTCTGTGGTGGGAGACTTGGTGGTCGCTGCTGCTTCCTTCCCCAGAGTAGCTCCACTGTCTTAGAGGCGCACATCACCCTTACCTTCCCCAGAGGAGGGCTCCACGTGGCCGGTGTGTCCGCACCTCCCAAGGGGATGTGTCAGAAACACACAATGGCTCAGTCAGCAAAGTGTCTACACACAAGCATGAGGACCCGAGTGCTAACACCAGCACCCAAGTGAAAAAACTAGGTACGGTGATGAACGCTTGTCACCCCAGTGCTGGGGAGGCCGAGGGTCCCTGGGGGCCGGGCGGCCAGTCAGATTCCATGAGAAACGATGTCTCGGAAAATATGGTTGATGGCTTCTGAGAAAGGACTTCTAAAGGTGTCCTCTGCTCTTGGCAAGTGTATTTGAACCTATGCACCCATATACGTGTAAACACGTGCATGTACACAATAAAAATAAATGATAAGACATCTTTGGATACTCATATGATACATCGATTGACCGGCTGACTCCTTGAACTACTGCAGTGTTTCTTTTACATTTTTTTTGTTTTTTGTTTTTTTTTTTTTTGGTTTTTCGAGACAGGGTTTCTCTGTGTAGCTTTGCGCCTCTCCTGGGACTCACTTGGTAGCCCAGGCTGGCCTTGAACTCACAGAGATCCGCCTGCCTCTGCCTCCCAAGTGCTGGGATTAAAGGCATGCGCCACCACCGCCAGGCCTTTTACATTTTTTTAAAATTATGTTTTATTTATTTTGGGGAAGCAGCAAGAGCATGACATGGCCTGCGTGTGGAGGTCAGAAAGACTTGCAGGAGTTATTTTCTCTTTCCACAGCGTGGGTACCAGGAATTGAACTCAGGCTGCCATCTTAGCTTGGCCACACTGAGTCGCCTCACAGACCTCTGCTGCAGTGTCTGCCTCTATGGAGACAAGCTGGGAAGAAATGTCAGACTTCTACTTCATTTGACAGTGACCCAAACACCGCTCTAAATGAAAATCTGTTAAATAAAATTGATTAGAAAGGGAGGGGAGGGGAGGGCCAGGAATTGTTCTGAAGATTGCTGTGGAACGTTCTAGGGCTTATCAGCCAGGAATTCCTTGGTATAGATGACAGCCATGTCTAGTTCAGCCCTGGAAGGTCCTGACTCACATTCCTAGGTGACTTTGCCCTGGGGTGATTGAAGACAGTTGCTCCACACCCCCAGAGGAGCCCAGCTGTCTCTGCTTGCCCTCATTCAGCCACCTGAACTCATTCACAGTTTTCCTGTCGGTTGGGCCATGCGCGGGAAGGGGCCCCTGTGGGTGGGGAGGGGCTGTGTCTCATTTGCTGTGGGGTTTGGTGTCTTTCCTCGGGCTTCAGCAGAACAGGTGCCGGCCAACCAGCTGGGTGAATTGAGGACATTCTCCCCACCCCACCCCCATCCAGCTCCCTCCCCCAACCCAGCCACACCAAAGCCACATCCCATTTCCTCCCCCACTCCATTCAAAAGCTTCCCTCCCTTCTCTGAAGAGAAAAGTTCAAGGCTACCCTTGCTGTGACGCCTTACTGCCTGAGTTCCATCATCCAGACCCACAGGACGTAAGCAGAGAACCGATTTCCCCAAGTTTTTCTCCACACTTTTGAACACCCACAAACACACACATGCACGTACATGCGCGCACACGTGAATACAATGCAGCCGTGAGGAGACCCCTCTCGTCTGTTTGCCCCCACCTGACCTGCCCACCTGAGTCTCTTGTTCCTACAGCTCCCTTTCTCCCAGCCCTGGGAAAAGAGATGCCCCTGTCTTCTCTGGGGTTTGCTTTTTAGTCGTCCTGTGCTGTGGAATGCTGGGCAACAGGTCAAAAGCACAAAGCTAATCCGGCTGCAGCAACCTGGGAGGGACCCACAGTAATGTATTAGAGAGACATTGCTCAAGTCCAGGTAGCCAATGTTCCTGCTTTTGCACCAGTTAACTACCATGAAGTGAAAACTAATGCTTGCAGAGGTATTTACATACTTGCAGACAAAAGCTTGGCAGGACCCGTTCAGGACCACCAGCCAGGGCTCTGCTGGGAGATTTTAGTTCCGGGGCAATGTTAGTTAGCTTAGCCCTTGGCAGGCCCCAGCACCTTGAAGAAAGCGAGGGGAGCGTGTGCGCTTACTTCCTGTTTGGTGTTTCTGTGAGGTTGTCCGGGCTTGTCTAACTCTAATTTTCATGTATTTACTTTAATGTGTCGGGGTGTTTGGCCTCCATGTTTGTGATACATGTGTGTTCCTGGTACACGTGGAAGCCAGAGAGGGCATCAGATTACCTGGGACTGGAGTTACAGATGATTGTGAGCTGTCCAGTGCGTGCTGGGAATCAAGTCTGGGTCCCCTGAAGAGCGGCCAAGTGGCTCTTAACTGCTGAGCCATCTCTCCAGCCCTGATTTAAATGTTTTTAAAGATTGGGTCTCTTTTAGTCAAGGCTGGCCCTGAATTTTTATAGAGCTGAGGGTGATCTGCCTCCCCCCTGAGCCCCCACCACCACCAGGGCTGGGGTTACAGAAATGTGCTCCACCTAGGGTTGGTACATCTAGGGCAGCACCCCACAAAGTGAACTGCACCCCCGGCCCATTTATGGTTTGTTTTGCTTTGAGATGATGTTTGGATACATAGACCAGACTGGCTTTGCACTCACTGTGAGCCTCCTGCTTCTGTTTTCCAAGTGCTTAGTTAGGAGTACAGGTTTGCGCCGGGCGTTGGCGGCGCACGCCTTTAATCCCAGCACTCGGGAGGCAGAGCCAGGTGGATCTCTGTGAGTTCGAGGCCAGCCTGGGCTACCAAGTGAGCTCCAGGAAAGGCGCAAAGCTACACAGAGAAACCCTGTCTCGAAAAACCAAAAAAAAAAAAAAAAAAAAGGAGTACAGGTTTGCAAAACAATGGCCAGGGGTGGTGGCTTGTGCCCTATAATCTCAACGCTGGAGAAGCTGAGGCAGGAGGACAGCTTCAAGTTCAAGGCTAGCCTTGGCTTCATAGTGAGTTCCAGGCCAGGCTGGACTACAGTGTAAGAGCTTTTATCGTTGTTTTAAAAAGTAAAAATATAGCCAGGTGGTGGCGGCGGTGGTGGTGGCAGTGGTGGCAGTGGTGGCGGCGGCAGCGGCGGCGGCGGCACCACCACACACCTTTAATCCCAGCACTGGGGGGGCAGAGCCAGGCGGATCTCTGTGAGTTCGAGGTCAGCCTGGTCTACAGAGAGAGATCCAGGACAGGCATCAAAACTACACAGGGAAACCCTGTCTCAAAAAACTAAAAAATAAATAAATAAATAAATAAATAAATAAATAAATAAAAGTAACAATACAAACATTTGATTATGTGATAATGTGACAATGCATGCCCTGCTGATCATAGGGAGCAGGAGGCAGGGCTTGGGACCCTGTTATTTCATAGCTATAGAAACCTGTACTCCTCTGAACAGTTTGGATTTGTCTCCAGTTTAGTTTTTAATTTAAAAAGAGATGGAGGTGCTAGAGAGATGGCTGGTTAGGTGCCCTTGCTGCCTTTGCAGAGGACCCCAGTTCAGTTCCCAGCACCCACGTCAGGCGGCTCATGACTGCCTAGAACTTCAGCTCCAGGGAAGGCAGTGCCTCTGGCCTCTGGGGACCCTGCCCTCGTGTGCACATGGGCACACACTGACTCATAAGTACACATAATTAAAACAAACAGAGCCTTGGGGTCCCCACCCCTCCCTGGGAGCTGTTGGCGGCTGAGGGGACCTAAGAGAGAGGCAGCCATTGCTTCGAGCTGTGTGGCAGACGGTGCGTCCACTAGGCCTCAGGGAGCGGTTTCAGACTTAGAGCCACACGCAGTATCTGTTTCAAAACCGAGGGTCACAGACCAAACCCAAATGCCATGGATCTGGGAAGTGGACCTGTAGAGAAGAGGAAGGGACAACAGTGGGGGGAGAGAAGTAAGAGGTGGTGGCTGAGGGTAAACTGGGCAGCATGTGCATGGATGAAGGTGACGTTCAATCAATTAAAAAACAAAGACGAGGCCAGCGAGATGGCTCATTGGGGAAGCATGCTTGCTGCTGACTCTGACAAACGGGACTCAGTTCCCAGGGCCCCCACAAGTCCCTCTGCCGTGGTACACACGGGAAGTTAATAATGTGATTTAAAAAATTAACGACCACCACCCAAAAGATGACAGTGTGGACAGATGTGGTGGTGCACAGCTGTAATCCCAGCACTAGGGAGGTTGAGGCAGAAGGATCAAGCGTTCAGGTCATCTTTGGCATATAAGGACTCTGCAGGCTACCCCAAGCTACACTCTTTCAAAAAAAGCAAACAAAGATAGTAGGTAGTGCATGGTTGGGTCTGTAAAGAACATGGGACAGCCTCCTTCCCTTCCTCCCCCACCCAGTCCCCGCCTGGTCTCTGTCACCACTGCCCTAAGCCCTCAGGCTTACCCAGCTGTTCCACCACCTCATTCCTAACTGTCACTGTCCTTCGTCCCCTGAGTGGCCTTCACTTGCTGGCTCCATTTCCTCACCGGCCACTTTCATTTTAAAGAAACACTGCATGTTTTTGTTTGCCCATCAACATCCTCCCAAAAAAGAAGATCCGGAGACTTTACCCCAGCCTCTGCAAGCAGGACTCCATCTTCTCCGGCCACTCTGGGGCGCGTAGCACACGCATGTCCTTTCATCATTGTAATCTGTATAAATGCCATTCTGTGTCTTCAAATGCTTTACGTCACCTAATTTGGGAAGCCCGTCTGTGTGTGGACACAGCATCATTTCTTCTGGGGACGGTACTGGGGCTCTTCAGCCAGGCTCTGATTGCTATGCTCTTGGGTGCTTTCCAATCTGGGGCTACTTACTTATCCACTATTGAAATCCCTACATTCAGCCTGTGCCTGTCTCCAGTCTATAAAACCTGCCTTCCTAAAGGTCATGGCCACGGGTCTTCTTCCCTCCAGTGCTCTCTTGTCTGCGTTCTTGACGCAAGCCCGGTTCTCACTTTAATTGGACCTGCCTGACTAACCACCCTCATGGCCACCCACCAGCCCATCCATCAATCTAGAGTTCCAGCCAGCCTTCCTTGTTTTCTTTAAGACATCCCAGCAGCCTGTGAGTACCAGGCCTATAATCCCAGCTAGTGTGCAAACTGAGGCAGGAGGGGCCAAATTTCAAATCCCACCTGGGTCACAGAGTAGGTTCAAGGCCAGACTGGGCAATTTAGGGAGACCATGTCTAAAAGAAGTGAGAGGTGGGACTGAGGATATAGCTCAATTAACAGAGCACTTGCTTAACATGTGTGAGGCCCTGTGTTCAAACCCTAGCATGGGGGGGAGGGAGTCCAAAGTTGATAAATCTAATAAACCAAGCCCAGAACTAAGGAAGTTAAAAATGAATGAATGGATGGATGGATGGATGGATGAATGGAACTGTGTTGCAGGAATGGTTGCATGTGACACAGCCCCAGTGACTCAGGGGCTAAGGTTGGAGGATTCCTTGAATCTCTATGCCTTTGAGGTAAGCCTGGGCAGCAAATCAAGAGCTTGGCTCATCAAACATTAAAAACAGGAGCAGACATGATGACATACACCTTTAATGCCAGGCAGAGGCAGGAGGATCTCTGAGTTTGAGGCCAGCCTGGTCTGATGTCTAGTTAACTTGTTTATTGGTGTGGTCCTGGGACTGAACCCAGGGTCTGGTGATCCTTCCTTGCCAAGCATGGATTCTGGGAATTGTACCCAGGTTGGCAGGCTTGGGACCTGGGACTTTACCCACTGGACTATCTCAGTGGCCCACAGCTGGCTTATTTCTGAAGTGCTAGGATGAAACCCGGGGCCTTAAACATCGGGCAAACATTCTATCAACTGTCTACATCACTGGCCCTACATGTTTATTTTGTTTATTTTAGACAGGGTCTCCCTAAGTCGCCCAGAGTGGCCTTGAACTCACTTTGTAACTCACTTTGTAGGAGGATTTGCCCAAAGCTAGGATTTATGGGGATTATAGGGTACGTCCTTTACCACTGAGCTATATCTGCAGCCCTAATTTGGGATCTTTTAAATTTTTTCTTTTCTAGCTAGGCGGTGGTGGCACACACCTTTAATTCCAGCACTTGGGAGGCAGAGGCAGGCAGATCTCTGTGAGTTCGAGGTCAACCTGGTCTACAGATCAAGTTTGAAGACAGCCAGGGCTACACAGAGAAAATCTGTCTTTAAAAAATATATAATAAATAATAAATAAAATAGCATAAACATTTCCTTTCTAATGTATGCATTGGAGGCCATCTAGCCCCATTTGTGTGGGTTTCTTCTTAAATCTTGTAAATGATTTTCTTTATTCACTCTCCATAATACAGAATACGCAGATCCATAGTTTTGTGGACTTTGACAAATGTGAACACCTCGTTACCATCATTCAATGGTAAAGTAAAGTAAAGGACCTTCCCATCACCCCAGAAAGCTCTAAGGAGCCCAGTTTGGATTAATTTCCATTTTACCTCCAGAATTAGAACTGTTTTTGTGTAGAATTCCAACTAAATAGAATCCGGCAGTATATTTTCTTTTTGTATCCAGTTTTGCACAGCCCGTACGTGGTGTGCAAAAGCGATTTGTTCCTCTCCAGAGCCAAGTTGCATTCCATGTATGGCTGTATGTGTGCGGCTCGTTCATCCATTCTGGTGCTGACAGACATTTGGATTGCTTCCAGTTGGGAACTCTTGAACATCTAGGAGCATCCTTGTGCAAGGGTTTTTTTTTTTTTTTTTTTTTTTTTTTTTTTATTGTTGTTGTTATTTTTGTTTTATATTTATTTATTTTGTGTGTGCATGTGTGAAAGTCAGAGAGAGAACAACTTAGGGGAGTCAGGTCAGCTCTCTTTGTCTACCATGCAGATCCTGAGACTCGAACTCAGGCCATCAGGCTTGGCAGCCAGCACCTTTGCCTGAGCCATCTCGCTGGTCCCTGGTTTGAGACTTTTATGCATATAAGGTCTCTTTTTAGATAGGGACCTAACTAAGGGTGGCAGGGTCTTAGTGTAGAGATCTCAGGAGTTTGATTGCATCTGGTTGTTTATTTGTGAGACAGGGTCTCACTGTGTTGTCTACATGGGCCTTAAACTCCTCGGCTCCAACAACCCTCCTGCCTTAGCCCCTGGAATAGCTGAAACCACAGGCATGCGTCGCTCATACAGTTTAAGCGGTGGTAGTTTTTGTTGTTGTAGCAGGGTACCGTTCTAGCCCAGGCTGGCCTTGAACTCAGAGGCAACCTCCGAAGTGCTGGGGTTACAGGTGTGAGCTACCATGTCTAGTCACCGTGGGGTGTTATCATTTGATTCCACTTCCTTAAATGCTTCTTCAGCCTTCTGATTTCACTGACATACAACTTGAGAGAATATTTTAAAATTCCCACCTGTGGGCTGGGGACGTACCTTGGTTGGCAGAGTGCCTGTTGGCCACAGAGCGAGTTTAAGGATAGCCTGGGCTACATGAGACCTAAAAAAGACAGAAATACTCAAGTCTCACCCATGTAGCATTGTTTGTTTGAGACAGAGTCTCATGTAGCCCCGGCTGGCCTCAAACTTCTGTAGCCAAGGCTGGCCTGGAATTTCTTCTCTCCTTGGTTCTCAGAGTGCTGGCATTATAGGTGTGGGCTGTTCTACCTCGGTTATGCGGTGCTGTGGGTCTAACTTAAGGTTTCACGTATCTAAACATGGACCATCCGAGCTACATCTTCAAAACTCTGGTGTAATGGAGCTGTGCTTTTTGTATTCACAAAGGTAGATATACTAAAACACAGTTATCTGGAGCACAGTAAATGTTCATCAAATAGTAACTGTATACCTTTTAAAAATTGTGATCACTCTTGTATTACTTATTATTTTTAGTGTGTGTGTGTGTGTGTGTGTGTGTATGCATGTGTTCCTTTGTAAGTGTGGGTACACATGCCATATAGCCTGCATGTGGAGGTCAATGGACAGTCTCGGGAGGTCAGTCCTCTCCTCTTACCTCATTTGAAGCACGGTCTCTTTCTTGTCCACTGCTGTGTACTCTAGACTGGCTGGCCCTTGTGCATCTAAGGATCCTCCTCACTGCTTCCCAGCTGTCCCAGGAGCACTGGGCTGACGGACGCAGGTCACCATACCTGGCTTTTATGTGGGCTCTCAGGATTCCAGCTCAGGCCAGAACTCTACCTTGCAAAAGAAGCTGAGAAGTGTAGTTACCCTGTGCATCCTGGACAAGGAACCAGGGTTACTGAGGGGGCCTAACTAGTCTCTACCATGATTGCCTTGGGGATGCTGTTGCCATTACCCAGTTCAGACTTTTCTTTTGCTTGTCAGGGTGTGGAACATGCAGCATGGGACATCAAAGGTCCGAGGGGGTCAGTCCATGAAACCCTTGGATTTTTCTACCATCTTTTTCACTTCAATAATTTCTAGCCAAGAGCCAGGCATGGTGGCCCACACTGGTGATTTAAGTACTTTGGGAAGATGATCAGTAATTCAAGGTCATCGTCAGCAACATAGTGAATTCAAGACTGGCCTGACTACATGACCCAATCTTAAATAAACAAACAAACAAAGACTACTAACCTAAGCTGGGCGGTGGTGGCGCACGCCTTTAATCCCAGCACTCGGGAGGCAGAGCCAGGTGGATCTCTGTGAGTTCGAGGCCAGCCTGGGCTACCAAGTGAGTTCCAGGAAAGGCGCAAAGTTACACAGAGAAACCCTGTCTCAAAAACAAACAAACAAAAAAAAAAGACTACTAACCTTTGTCTCTAGATTCAGTGCTTGGCACAAATATAAGTATATAATCCTCATGGCTCTGGGAGTTGTTTAGAAGTTATTTGCAAAGCTCAGTTAAACTCAACATTTGAGTGGGGCGAACCAGTTGAGAGGGCTGATATTGCCTGCTGGGCTATTAGCAATTCAGGATAGGAGGGTTTACTTTACCTGCTAAGGCATTTTACCAGCCCCTTTAAAAAAAATGATGTGTGTGTGTATGTATGCATGAATGTATGCATTCCTGTATAGGTCAGAGGACCACTTTCAGAAGTCAGTTCTCTTCTTCAATCATGCAAGTCTTGGGAATCAAACTCAGGTTGTCAGACTTGATAGACAGGAACCTGAATGGGAAGGTTTACTTAAAAAAAAAAAAAAGAAAGAAAGAAAGAAAAAGATCGATGAATTGTTCCTGAAGACAGTGAAAAATTCGCTAGTGCTACAGACTCCCTGCTGTGTGACCTGGTGGCGGGGGAGGAGGTGACAGGGTTGAGCTGGAAGAGGTCTCATCAGAGCTCTCTAAGACTTGGGAGCCATGGCAGAGAATGGCCTGAATTGTGATGACTACGTCATCAGTCTCCAGGTTTGTCCTGGAGTTTTAGATGAAGCACATTAGTGTAATAAAACTCATAGACCAAGTTAGACACAGTGGTGAATTCCTGTAATCCCAGTACTTGGAGGCAGAAGAATGGTAAATTCCAGGCCAGCCTGGGCTACATAGTAAGTCACCTTGGACTATGTAACAAGACCTTGTATCAAAAAAGTGTGGGAAAGTTAAGGAGGGAACTGGGATGTAGCTCATGGGGTGGGGCGCTTGCCTGCTTTCAGAAGCCTCCTTTGGATTCCCAGCACCACGTGACCCGGCTTGGTGTGCAGGTCTTTAATCCCAGCATTCTGGAGGTGGAGGCAGAAGAAGCAGAATTTCCTTTTTCTTTTACTTCTTCCTTCCTTCCTTCCTTCCTTCCTTCCTTCCTTCCTTCCTTCCTTCCTTCCTTCCTTTCTTTCTTTCTTTTGTTTTGTCTTGTTTTTCAAGACAGGCTTTCCCTGTGTAGCCCTGGCTATCCTAGAACTCACTCTGTAGACCAGGCTGGTTCGAACTCACAGAGATCGGCCTGCTTCTGCCTCCCGAATGCTGGCATTAAAGGTGTGAGCCACTATGCCTGGCTGGAGGATCAGGATTTCAAGGTCCTCGGCAAAACTATCTATCCAGTTTGGGGCCACCATGAGCTACATGTGACCCTGTCTCAAAAGGAAAAACAGCAGAGACCAGCAATGATCCTAATGGAAGTGTGGTGAGTCGTTACTAGGGAGAGGAAAGGCGTGGCTGCTTGAAATGGGCAAATGGGAGGTGAGAAAGACCCTTAGAGGGGTGGACTCTCTGACCTCGCCATGCTCTGGGCTGCTCTGGGTAGAGCTTGGCCATATCCAGCCAGATCTTCCTGCTATTTGTGGTTTTGACGGTAAGCTGTCTGACAAAGTGGGTAGAATTTATTTTAATGACCCTCCAAACCTGCCACCCAGCCCCGGGCTTTCACGTGACTCCCACCTAGATCTTTATCCACCACCCTCTCCCAACCCCACATTCATTTCCCTGGTATCTGACCCAGGGTCAGATTCTGTGTCTGTTTAAGGTGACGCTGGTTAGTCCGACAAGCTGCCTGTGACAGACAGTGCAAAGGTTGGCAGCTGCATAAGAGTTGTCTTCTGACTGGGTCTCTTCTGGAGCAGGGACCCTGCCCTTCAGGAAAGGCCTGCACCTGAGGAGGAAGAGATGAGCCCCACAGAGCCAGGGAAGGGAAAGAAACAGGCAGGTGGGGACCTGGCGAGGCTGGGACACAGGCATGTGGTCAGTAAGTATCTAGACATGGTGGACAATGCTTTGAATCCCAGCGCCGGGAGGTGGAGGCGGGAGATTCAGGTCAAGGCCAGCCTCTACTACACGTGAATTTGAGTAGAGTCAGAATTGCATAAGACTGTGACCGAAAACAGATAGTGCACCCCAGGCCAGCCAAAGCTACATAGTAAGTAATAAGAAAAGCAAAAGAAAAAAAAAAAAAGGTAAATAAATAAGATAGGTAAGATGTCTTAACAAGTAAAGGTGTTTGCTGCCAAGTCCGATGAACTCAGTTTAATCCCCGGGACCCACTTAGTGGAAGGAGAAAAGTGACCCCCACAAGTTGTTCTCTGTACACACACACACACACACACACACACACCTTTAAAAAATATCCAGATTAGCCGGGTGGTGGTGCACACCTTTAATCCCAGCACTTGGGAGGCAGAGGTAGGCGGATCTCTGTGAGTTCGAGGCCAGCCTGGTATACAGTGCAAGATCCAGGAAAGGTGCAAAGTTACACAGAGAAACATTGCCTCAGGGGAAAAAAAAATATATATACACACACACACACACACACACACAAAACCAGGTGCTGGAGATGATGGAGAAAAGGTATCAAATAGGTAAGACGTGGGAGTGGTCACTCATACCTGCAATCGTAGCCCTTGAGAGGCAGAGGCTGGTGATCGGGACTTCCAAGGCTGGTGTTAGCTGTATACTGAGTTCAAGAAGGGCAGCCTGAGCTACACAAGACTTCCTTCTCAAAAAAAGAACCTGTCCCTGCCAAGGAGAGAGGGAAATGCAGGCACGTAACTAGTAGACAAACACAATAAGTTTTGACCAGTGCAGAGAGAGCCCAGAGCGACCACAGGCAAATGGGAACTACCCATTCAGCCTGCAGCAGGCTCCGGAGGGGTGACAGTGGATTTGGAAACAGTCATTTCCGCAGTGGAGACATTCACCGGGATGCTTGAAACCTCACGGGGATACATACCCTATAGAAACTACTTTTTTCCTATATATAATACGAGTCTAATACCTACCCTCACCTTTTTATCTATGAAGACTGGGAAGCCCCGTGGAGCAGTGGCCAGCTTGTTCACCCATACACCTTTCTTCTCCCTTCCCAACTGGATTTTATTTTTTGAGATAAGGTCTCATCTAGTCCAGATTGGCTTTGAACCCATGCAGCTGAAGATGATGACCTTGAACCTTCTCTGGTTTTGTTTCTGAGGCAGGGCTTCTCTGTACAACCCTGGCTGTCTTGTAGCTCCTGTAGACCAGGCTGGCCTCGAACTCACAGAGATCTGCCTCCTCCGCCTCCCAAGTGCTGGGATTAAAGACTTGCGCCACCATGCCCGGCCCAACCCTGAGTCTTTAATCTCCCGGTCTTCATCATTCAAGGTCTGGGAGCTTCATTCATGGTTACCACCTCATGAAGTCTACTCTGTGCTAAGGAGTGATGCTCAGGCTTCCTCCATGCTGAGCTAGCCTTCCACCACGTGAAGGGCATCATTATCGGCCCTGGCACACCCACCCCTTTTAAAGACAAGTTTGCCATGTAGCCCAGGCTAGCCTAAAAGTCTCACTCCTCCCTCAGCAGCTCCAGTGTTTGGGGTTTCAAATGTTGTATGCCATCTTGTGAGTTCCAGACTGGCCTTGAACTTGCAACAAGCTTCTTGTATCTTCTTCCTGAATGCTGGGATTGCAGGCCTTGCTTGGTGTATTAGCTTTGTATCCTCCAATGTTGCCTATAGTTATTCATTAACTACAGGGATGTTCTTTCAGATTTTCTACATTGATAGGTTAAAGAAGTGATTTTATTTTATTTTATTTTTTTCAAGACAGGGTTTCTCTGTATAACAGTCCTAGCTGTCCAGGAACTCGCTTTGTAGCCCAGGCTGGCTTCGAACTCACAGAGATCCATCTGCCTCTGCTTCCCAAGTGCTAGGATTAAAGGCATGTGCCAACATGCCCAGCCAAGATTATTTTATTTTAAAAGATAGGGTTTTTCTATATAGACAAGGCTGCCCTCGAACTCACAGAGACCTGCCTGCCTCTGATGTCCATTTAATATGGGTGTATAATGGAATGTTGAGCAACAATGTATAAATTAACTAATATTTTACTATAATTTACTAATATTAATATTAGTTGTTATATATAATATATAATAATATATTATTAATATAATAATAGTATTAATATTAGTAAAATGTTACTGAGAATAACAAAATGGCTCAGTAGGTAGGGGAGCTTGCTGTCAATCCTGATGACCTAAGTTTGATTCTCAGAACCCACATGGTAGGAAGAACTGGCGCTACAAAGTTGTTCTCTGATCTCCATATGTGTGCCTCGGCACATGTGTTCACACACACACACACACACACACACACACACACACACACACATACAATCCTAATAAATAATAAAAGTATGTTCTTAAAATACTGAGAGAAAGCCAGGCCTGCTGGCGCACGCTTTTAATCCCAGCACTTGGGTGGCAGAGATAGGCAGATCTCTGAGTTCAAGGCCAGCCTGGTCTACAGAGCAAGTTCCAGGTCAGTCAGGGATACACAGAGAAACCCTGTCTTAAAAAAAAAAATCACGGCAGAAAAATAAAAATATTGAGAAGAAACAGGAAACAAATACATGTGTGTGTGTGTTATGTATCTCGGGATTTCTCACTGTGTGAGCGGGCTTGCTACACAGGTATGAGGACCTGAGTTCATATCACCAGCGTCCATGCAAAAAGCCAGACCTAGCCCAGTGCACACCTGAGACTCCAGCACTGGGCAGGGCAGAGACAAGAGAGTCACTAGTCAGACAGCGTCTCCAACACACTGCTGGCTCCGGGTTCAGTAAGACACTGTCTCAAGGGAGCAGGGCAGAGAGCAATAGAGGAAGACGCCCAACATAACATTTTCCTCGTGAGTGCACACACCTGCACACTCATCCCCATGCCCAACACACCCAAATAATGTATACACACACACACACACACACACACACACACACACACACACACACACACACACACACTTGTAAACCCTTTGTCTCTGAACAAGTTCAGAAAAGTGCTAGCATGACCAGTCAAAGCCCCAGTGGAAGACTGTGATTTCAAATCAGTTTTCATCAAATCAAATGGATGTGTTTTGTTTGTTTTGCTTTTTGAGATGGGGTCCTATGCACCCCAGGCTGGCCTTGAACTTCCTATGTAGCCAAAGATGACCTTGAGATTCCTGATCCTGGGGCCAGATGTTCATTGGGTAGGAAGGCTTGCCTCCCAAGCCTAAAGACTTGAGTTCTGTTGCTGGAACCCGTGTTAAGGTAGAAGGACAAAACCAACTCCTCAAAGCTGTTCTCTGACCTTTGCACACAGGCTGTCACACACATGCCCACATAAATACAAATAAGGAATAAAAAGTTTTTAAAATCTCTTTCCTCCTTCCTCTACCTCCCAAGTGCTGAGCTTACAAGCCATGCCTCCCAGTCTAAAGTTGTTTTTTAAAATTTTTAATCTTATTTTATTCTTATTTTATTGTATCTGTGTGTGTGTGTGTGTGTGTGTGTGTGTCTGTCTGTCTGTCTGTCTGTCTGTCTGTCTGTCTGTGAGTATGGGCACGCCTATGCCATGGTGCCTATGTGGAGGTCAGAGGACAACTTTCCGAAGTCACTTCTTTTTCTATCATGGGTACCAGGGATCAAATCTGGGTTGTCACCTTTGTGCAGCAAGTGCTTTTAACCCCTGTGATCCACCTTGTGGGCTCCAGAGGGTTTGTGTGTGTGAATCTCTTCTTCTCTTATAAGTTCGAATTTATTTTATTTTATGTCTATAAGTGTTTGTATGTTTCCACCACGTGTTCACCTGGCGCTTAGAGGACAGAAGGTCACAGATGCCCTGACATCTGAGTCACAGATGGTTGTGGGTGCTGGGAACTGTACCCTGGTCCACTGAAAAAGCAACAAGTGCTCTTAACCAGTGAGCCATCTCTCCAGCCCCCTGAGTTTTCAAAGAATAGCAAATTCATTTCACTTAGTGTGCTTCTCTTTGCTCTAAGCCACTGCCAGAGGAGACATACATACAGAACACGTGCTCACATCTCAGGTTCTTTCCCTAATAGCCTTACTAAAGGAGACACACATACAGATCATGTGCTCACATGTCAGGTTCTTTCCCTAATAGCCTTACTAAAGGAGACACACATACAGAACACATGCTTACTTATTAGGTTCTTTCCCTAGTAGCCTTACTTGGCAATAACCTTACTTCTTGGTCTCCAAATTTTGGGGGGAAATTTTCTTGGTCTTTGAAATGCAAATTTCTGGGAATTAGTCATGGGGAAGGTGAATAACTTGGTGGACAAACGTTCTCTGAGAGTGTCTCAGCTGAGGGTCACAGGCTAGCCCTTGCCTCTCACTGAGTCACCTGCAAGCAGGCGCTCTCTTGGGGACTGGAGAGTGATGCATGGCTCGTTGCAACCTTCTCCCCACCACTGAGTTTGGTTTCTTTGCATACACCTGCCTGAAAATGATTCGTTTTAGGGACTGTTGCCCTGTGGCCCGCTACCTAACAGGCAGCCTTAAGCATCCACGCATTCAAATTAGCAAGCAAGTCTGGTGTGGTGCCACACGCCTCTCATCCTTGCACTTGGCTGGGGACCAAGCTCAGGGCTTCTCCTATGCTAGGTCGGCACTTCGTCTGCAGCCAGATCCCTAACCCCCGCTGAAAAGTATTTATTTTTGTTCTTTTTTTGTTCATTTGTTTGCTCTGTTTTCTTTTTTAATTTTAAGATTAAAAAGTTAATTATACATGTGTGTGGGTGTGCAGACATGAGTGCAGGTGCCTGTGGAGGCCAGAACTGGGCATCAGCTCTCCTGGAGCTGGATGGAGTTACAGGCAGCTGTGGACTTCCCCAAGTCCTGGGATCCGAACTTGGGTCCCTCCGTAAGAGCAATGCAGACACTCCTCACCACGGGCGTCTTTCCAGCCCCGCCGCACCCCACCGGCTTCTCCTTTAGGGTTTGGCTTTCTGAGACAAGGTCTCCCTCTGTAGCCCAGGATGGCTTGGAACTCTGTGAATCCCAAACAGGCCTGTGTCAACCTCCCAGGGTTTAGATCACAGGCACCGTCCAACTCTCCAGGGTTTATACGAAACTGAAGTCATTTAGTGAGGAGAAAGGACTTTCTAAGGTAGGTCCTCAAAGTTGAGCACATGACACAAACCTATAGTCCCAGCTACCTAGGAGGCCGAAGTGGGAAAAGATGGCATGAATCCTGGAGTCTGAGACCAGCATAATACATACACACTTTTTAAAAAGTATAGTGTGTTGCCGGGCGGTGGTGGCGCACGCCTTTAATCCCAGCACTCGGGAGGCAGAGGCAGGTGGATCTCTGTGAGTTCGAGGCCAGCCTGGACGATCAGGTGAGTTTCAGGAAAGGCGCAAAGCTACACAGAGAAACCCTGTCTCAAAAAAAAAAAAAAAAAAAAAAAAAGTATAGTATGTCATGTGATTTATCCCAATTCTGTTCTATGCAGAGAGCTGTGGGCACTGATAGGCCAGACCAGATGACACTTGTCAGTAATTCCAGGACTTAGAAGATAGAGACCACCCAAGAATCAGAATGTTGAAGGTCATTCGCAACTACCAGCAAGTTCAAGGCCAGCCTGGACTACATGAGACCCTGACAGGCTCAAGAGAAGTACCAGATTGGTCAACCATCTTTGTAACCCAAGTCCCTTTCAGGGTTCAATTGGTAGTAGTGACAGAGTTTACCAGAGGGAGAATCAAGATGGGAAGTGAAGTAGGTTGTGGTTCAGCAGATGGCTGCCCCTCTGTGACCCTTTCTAACTTGGGCTGTTGTTGAATAATAACGTGGGCGCTGGGGACGCTCCTTCAGGGGCCCTCTGCACACTGGCAAGGGATTTTCTGTAGGAGCTGCTTCTGTGTGACTGTTCTGAGTTCTGCTTAGTGTTTTCCAACCAGCCTGAAGGGAGCTCCAGCTGTTTCCGTTCAGAGGAAGAGGGAGCTGGGGGTGGAGGCTCAGACTTGTAATCCCAGGACTGGAGAGGGAGGCTCTGGAGGATTAGGAGTTCAAAGTCATCCTTGGCTACATAGAAAGCTCGAAGACAACCCACAGCTACATGAGATCCTGTCTTTAAACAAAGCAAAGCACAAGAAGGGAGAGGGGCCTGGGGAGAGGGGGCTGGGGAGAGGGAACCTGGGGAGAGGGGGTCTGGAGAGAGGGAACCTGGGGAGAGGGGGGCTGGAGAGAGGGGGGCTAGGGGACTGGAGAGAGAGGTCTGGGGAGAGGGGGGCTGGGGAGAGGGGGCTGGAGAGAGGGGGCTGGAGGGGCTGGGGAGAGGGGGGCTGGGGAGAGGGGGTCTGGAGAGAGGGAACCTGGGGAGAGGGGGACTGGAGAGAGGGGGTCTGGGGAGAGGGGGCTGGGAAGAGGGGGGCTGGGGAGGGGGGGCTGGGGAGAGGGCCTGGGGAGAGGGGGGCTAGGGGGGCTGGAGAGAGGGGGCTAGGGGGCTGGAGAGAGGGGGTCTGGGAGAGGGGTCTGGGAAGAGGGGTCTGGGGAGAGGGGGTCTGGGGAGAGGGGGCTGGAGAGAGGGACTGGAGAGAGGGGGCTGGAGGGGTCTGGGGAGAGGGGTCTGGGGAGAGGGGGTCTGGGAAGAGGGGTCTGGGGAGAGGGGTCTGGAGAGAGGGGGTCTGGGGAGAGGGGGGCTAGGGGGGCTGGGGAGTCGGGGGCTGGAGAGATGGAGGCTGGAGGGGGGCTGGAGAGATGGCTCAGCAGAAGGGAGTGAACTGCTCTTATGGAGGACTGAAGTTCTGTTCCCAGAACCCATGTTAGTCAGCTCACAAATGCCTGTAACTTCCACCCAGGGAATCTGATACCCACTTCTGGAGGGCACCCAAATACATGTGGTATATGCACACACACACACACACACAGAAAACAAAAGCTTCTCACCCTCAAATGCTTGTGTGGGATATCCTGTTTACACATGAGAAAGCAGGCAAGAGATAGAAGGACTACCCAACTCTCTCAGATTGTACAGCTGCTAAAAAATAACAGAACCAGAATTGAAACCAGGCAGGAGCTGGAGGTGGAGGACCTACCTGGCACTGTGAGACCCTGGCTTCCATTCCCAGCACCGCAAACCAAACAGATAAAGCAGGCAGGGGGCCTGGCTATGGAGTGAGATTTTGTTTTTGTTGTCTTTTTTCTGATGTCCAACGTAAGCAGAGAGACACAGACACTCAGCAAGGCCACACAGCTGGTACTTCGTACATCTGGGAATCAAACCAAGTCCACATCCAGAACACACACTGGTAACCATGACCCTATTTCAAGTCCATGGTAGTTCTTATTATCACCCACCCATTTGTTCTTTTGGACTGAACGCAGGGCCTCACTCATGCTGAGCAAGTGTTCAGACAAGATTGGGTATGTTCAGTGTTATGGCCGCAGACATGTGCTGAGCTCTGCCCCCAGCCCTCATGGCTGCTTTAATTGTTCTTTCAAAATATAGATCATCAGAGCTGGAGAGATTGACAGTGGTTACAGGCGTGCACTGATCTTCTCGAGGATCCTACTTCTGTTCCAAGTGCCTGTGTCTAACTCCAGGGGATTTGACACCTCTGGCCTCTGAAGGCACCTGCAGCCACATGCATACACCCTGACACACACACACACACACACACACACACACACACACACACACACGTACACATAATTAAAAATAAAACACACATATATATATTATATATATATATACACACACACACACACACACACACGTACACATAATTAAAAATAAAACACACATATATTATATATATACACACACACACACACACACATAATACTATAAAAAAATAGATCTAGGGCTGAGGCTAAGGCTCCGTTGGTACAGTATTTATCCAGTATGAATGAAGTCCTGGACTCCATCGCTAGCACCACATACACTGTGTGCTGGTTCTCACTTGTAATCCCAGCACTTGTTAGATGAAAAGAAAATCCAAAATTCAAAGTCAGAAACAAAACAAACAACACAAAACAAAACAAAACAACCCCATTGAGTAGTAGGGACTCAGTCACTAAAGTTCTTGCCACCCAAGCATGGGGATTTGAGTTTGATCCCCAGAAACCTTGGGAAAACCTTGGCATGTTGCATGCTTGCAATCCCAGCACTGAGGCTCGCTGGCCAGCCATTCTAGCCTAAGGAGAGCTTGGTGAGCTCCAGACTGAGAGACCCTGTGTCGAGGGACATGGATGATGTTTCTGTGGATGATACCCAAGGCTGTCCTCTGCTCTCCCATGCATAAGCACACATGTGCAGCCATACACTCATAAACACACACACATAAACATAAGTTTGAGGTTAGCCTAGGCTACATGAGACCCTACCTCAAAAGATAAAATGGGGCCAGATGTAGTGGTACACATCTTTAATCTCAGCACTTGGGGGCAGAGGTAAGTGGACCTCTGAATTCAAGGCCAACCTGATCTACATAGAGAGGACCCCCCCCCCAGCTCACAAAACAAAAAGAAATAAAATAGGGCTAGTAAGATGGACCAGTAAGTAAAAACTTGAAGACCTGAGTTCACTTCCCCAAGTCCACATTAAAAAGCCGGGTGCGCCGGGCAGTGGTGACGCATGCCTTTAATCCCAGCACTCGGGAGGCAGAGCCAGGTGGATCTCTGTCAGTTCGAGGCCAGCCTGGGCTACTATGTGAGTTCCAGGAAAGGCGTAAAGCTACACAGAGAAACCCTGTCTCAAAAAAAAACAAAAAAAAAAAAAACAAAAAAAAAAAAAAAGCTGGATGCATTGCACATCTGTAATTTCTACAAGATGGAATGTGGAAACAGGAGAATCATATGTAAGCTTTCTGGTCAGCTAGCCCGGAATGTACAGTGAGAAGAAATGAGAGAGGCCCTGACTTCCTGAGGTGGGAGGGGAGATCTGACTCCTGAAAGTTGCCCTCTGATCTCCACATGTATGCTTTCACTGGAGTACACACACACACACACACACACACACACACTAAATTAAACAAAAACAAAGTAGTCTATATACTATGATACAACATTCTAAAGAGTACTATGAATAACATTCCAGTAGAAGGTTGGTTCAGTTACTGGGTCTTCTGTAGTTGATTAAAATTAAAACAACTTCTAATTTAGTTGTTTTCTTTTTCTTTTTCTTTTTTTTTTTCAGAGAGAGAGAGAGAGAGAGAGAGAGAGAGAGAGAGAGAGAGAGAGAGAGAGAGAGAGAGAGAAATGGCATGAATGTGGTTGGTTTATCAGCTTGCTTCTTTGTGTAAAGGCTTTCCGAGACTGGAACTGGAGGCCTGGAGTCGACCACTCGAGCAGGAGAGGAAGTTCTGATTAGTAATGGTGCCAGGGTGGAGAGAAGGAAGAACAGAGCGGCGCTGTTCGGCAGGGGTTTGGCACAGGCTGCTGAGATAGGAGATTTGGGATGCATTTCAGAAGTATTTGTAATTCCCTCTCTGGGTATTGTCGCGTTCTTCAGTGTTTTCCAGCCGAGCATCTCACTGACATTTCCCAGACACATGTGGGAGGGGCAGGGCAGGGTGGGACCATTCTCTCCCCAGCGCAGCCATGTGCGGCCATCTGGGTCTTGGGGACCATTCATCCTATGTCCTTGCCTGTCCCTCCCAACTCTCTGCCCCTTTAAAGTATTTCCTTTAATGTTCAACCTTCCAGGGGCGGGGGGGGGGGGGGGGGGAGGGGCTCAGTGGATTAAGTGCCTGCTGTGCAGCATCAGGACGTGAGTTTGGATCCCAGCACCCCACATAAGAGAGCAGGGCCTGGTCTCTGTAACCTTTGTGCAGGATGGATGGAGACAGGTGTATCCCCAGAGCCTGCTGACCCGTTAGCCTAGACAATCAGTGAGAGACTTTATCTTCAAAGAATGATGAAGAGCCATCTGGAAAGACAACAGATGTCAACCTCTGGCCTTCACACACACACACACACACACACACACACACACACACACACACACACACACACTGTCCTCCAACATTTCAAGTCCTAACTGCTAAGAAGACCCAAGACCATCAGATGAATCTCACCATGATGCTTTTCATCTTTGGCATCCTGAGCTTGGTCCGGAGCACTTACCAGACTATGTCCTAGCTATCATGACAAATAGCTTCATGAATGTTAACATCCAGCACTGAAAACAAATTATTACACTATTTATTTACTTCTTTTGTTCCTGATGTTGGCACACATGTGGAGGTCCAAGGACAGCTTTTGAGAGTCAGTTCTCTTCTCCACCATAGCAGGGATAAAACTCGGGTCATCGGGCTTAGCAGCAAGTGCCTGGTGAGCTGTCCACCAGCCCCAGCCAGCATCTTATAGAGGAGGAAGGAGGAAGCTTCCAGGACCTAAGGTCTTATCCAAGCTACCTTAGTAGGGTTTATGACCTGGGATTCAAGAGTCAGGGCTGTGTGAGCTCCCTGGTCACACCATGGTAATTACCATGTATTCCTTACAACCTTCATGATGTCCAGTAAGCAAGGGAGATCATAGTGAGGAAGAAACGCCCCAGAAGCCACAGGAAGCTTTCATCACTTAGAGTACATTGAACAAACTCACTTACAGAAAGGGGGGTCTGCACAGGACATCGGGCATAAAGACAGGACACAGGACTCCTCTCTCCTGTCTCTACTGTCTTAGGATTGTGTCTGTGTGCTGTGGCCATGTAACTGTGCGTGTGGGTGTCATAGAGGCTTGTGAGTTCTGAGGTTCTCTCCTTAACCAAAGGTTCATCAGGCTTGTGTGGAACGTGCTTTTACCCAAGGGGCCATCTTACTAGCCCATCAATTTTATTTTATTTATCTTTTTGAGACAGTCTATTTAGCCCAGGCTAGCCTGGAACTCACAGTCCTCCTGCATCTGTCTCTACATTCAATCTGCAATGTATTGGCTATCATTTATTATTTATTTGTTTGTTTGTTTGTCTATTTACTTCATTTGTAACATCCTCAGTATTGTACTGAGAACTTTACAGGCTCTGTTCCTGCTATTTTAAAAACAACTTTATGTGTATTGACATATATCATATAACAAATAACAACTATTTATTTATTTATTATGACCAGCTCTTGACATGTAGCCTAGGCTGGCCTCAACCTCGAAACCCTGCCAACTCCCCCCCCCCAAGTGTTGAGATCACAGGTGTGCTGTGATCTCCTCTATTGGTTTTATCCCCATGGAAGATCCTAAGTGACTCTTGAGTCTCTGTTTCTTTAGCCACAAAATGAAGATAATTGTATAGGACCACTGGGGAAATAAAATGAGATAATGCTTCTGTTTTTAAAAAATGGGCACAAACATATGTGTGGGGCACACTTACAATTTCAGCCCTGCAGAGGCGGGAGACAGAAGGGTTCCTGGTGTTCATTGGCCATCCAGCCGGGCCAAACTGATGGCCTGCAGGACCAGTGAGAGGTCTGGCTAAGAAGACACGGTGGGGAAGCCGCAGAGGCGCTCGGCGTTGTAGAGCACTTTTTGTTCGTGCAGAAGATCTGAGTTCAGCTCCCAGCACCCACATCAGGTGATTCACAACCACCTGTAACTCTAACCCAGGGCATCTAATTCCCTCTTCTGGAATCCATAGGCTCATGTGTTTAAACCCACACACAGGCACACATATATACATGTAATTAAAAGTAAAATAATAACAATAATAATAATAAAGATGGAGCCAGATGTAGTTGGCACTCGCCTTTAATTCCAGCACTTGGGGGGGGGCAGAGGCAGGCAGATCTCTGTGGGTTCAAGGCCAGCCTGGGTTATGTAGTTTCAGGTCAGCCAGCGCTACATTTTGCAACCCTGTCTCAAACAAGAAAAAGAAATTAAAAAAGAAAATGTGAGGAGCTACAGAAGAAGAAACCTGATGTCCATATGTGCATGCATGGATGCATGCACCCCCACCCCCTGCGTGTGCACAAGCATATAACACATGAGCACACACACACACATATATACTATATGTATATACACATAAATATATATATGCATAAATATATATGTATATATATATAATACTTAAGTATCTATTTCCTGCCTTGGAAGGGATAAATAAATGAGAGGAAGTAAGATTATTAATATAAGCTTGAAGTACAGATTTCCTGAAGGGTTTCCCCTCAGCTCTGTGACCTTAAGTGATTGATCACAGCCTCAGCTGTCTTTTTACCACAAGCTGGAGGAAAGGACCACAGAGCAGACACCGTACATATTGCAGAAACTGAAGCAGAGACGTTGGAGGAACGCTGCCTCCTGGCTTGATCCTCAGGGCTTCCTCAGCCTGCTTTCTTTCATTTCTTTCTTCTTTCTTTCTTTCTTTCTTTCTTTCTTTCTTTCTTTCTTTCTTTCTTTCTTTCTTTCTTTCTTTCTTTCTTTCTTTCTTTCTTTCTTTCATTTCTTCTTTCTTTCTTTCTTTCTTTCTTTCTTTCATTTCTTCTTTCTTTCTTTCTTTCTTTCTTTCTTTCTTTCTTTCTTTCTTTCTTTCTTTCTTTCTTTCTTCCTTCCTTCCTTCCTTCCTTCCTTCCTTCCTTCCTTCCTTCCTTACTTACTTACTTTCTTTAAGTTTGTAATTATATTTATGTACCGAAAACTTAGCAGTGTACATTTAACCCAATGTAGTGGCGAGTTCTTTGGCCTTTGCCTTTTCCAAAAGCTTGGCAATCTGAGCCACAGATTTAGGACTCAGGACGTTGCCTCCCCAGTGGCGGCGGATCTCATCATATCTGTCGTTGTAATTGGTTCTAATAGCTTCCACCAGCTTAGCCAGAGCACCCTTGTCTTCTGAGTTAACCTGTGTGAAGGCAACAGTGGTGCATGTCTTCCTGTGGACCGGCCGCCCCAGCCTGGCCTTTCCCTTGATGATGCAGTAGAAGACCCCCATCTTTCGGCACAGGGCAGGCAGGAAGACCACCAGCTCAATGGGGTCTACATCGTGGGCAATCACCACCAGCTGAGCCTTCTTGTTCTCCACCAAGGTGGTGACTGTACTGACCCCCGCTCGGAGGACAGATGGTCTCTTAGTCGGGACGTCCCCTTTGCCAGCAGCTTTCTTCTCAGCATGGGCCAGCAGCCTTTGCTTCTTCTCCTGCTTTGTCTCTGGCCTGCACTTAAGGCAAGCTTAAGTAGCTGGGTAGCTGTTTCCCGGTCCAGGGCCTGTGTGAACTGGTTAATGGCAGGAGGTACCTTGAACCGCTTATAGAGGATGGCTCTTTGCCGCTGCAGCCTAATGTACCGGGGCCATTTGACGAAGCGTGTGAGATCTCTTTTGGGCTGGATGTCCTGCCCAATGCTGAAGTTCTTAGGCCTTTTCTCAAACAAAGGGTTCACCACCTTTTTGGCCTCCTGTTTCTTCACCACAGCGGGGGCTGGGGCCACCTTCTTCCTCTTGGCCTTCTTACCCTTGGGCGTCTTGCTCGGCTGGAGGAGAAAGCGCTCAGCCTGCTTTCTTACACATCCCAGGACCACCCGCCCAGGGATGGCACTGTCCCAGTGATATAGACTTGTCCACAGGCCAGTCCTATAGGCATCTTCTCAGTTGAGGTCCCCTCTTCTCAGATATATCCAGGTTTGTATCAAATTGACAAAAACCAATCAGCTGCCAGGCGGTGGTGGCTCACGCCTTTAATACCAGCACTCGGGAGGCAGAGCCAGGTGGATCACTGTGAGTTCGAGGCCAGCCTGGTCTACAGCGCGAGATCCAGGACAGGATCCAAAGCTACACGGAGAAATCTTGTCTCGAAAACCAAAACCAAAACAAAAACAAGAAAAGAAAAAGAGAAACCAGTCAGCTAAGTGCCCTAATGAGTTTCAGCAGAGCTGCTCACAGGAGCGTGGGTGGGGAGAGAGGAATGTGTGCAACTCACCAGTGGCTACACCACTGAAGAAAATGTCCTGTCTCCCTGCCATCTACAACTGCTGACCGCCTATAGAGCAGTGGTTCTCAGCCTTCCTAATGTATGACCCCCTCAACCATAATTTGTTTGTTTTTCGAGACAGGGTTTCTCTGTGTAGCTTTGGTGTCTGTCCAGGATCTCGCTCTGTAGACCAGGCTGGCCTCAAACTCACAGAGATCCGCCTGGTTCTGCCTCCCGAGTGCTTGGATTAAAAGCATGCGCCACCATTGCCCCGCTCATAAATTATTTTTATTGCTACTTCATAACTATAATTTTGCTGTATGAATTGTAATGTAAATATTTTTGGAGATAGAGTTCTGCCACAGGGGCTGAGGCCTACAGGTTGAGAACCATTGCTGTAGACCCTTCTGAGCCTGTCCCTGCACCCATTCTGTCTTCCAGAACCATCTTTGTCTATTGCCTTAAGAATCAGCTTCTGAGCCTGGTGGTGATGGCACACACCTATAATTCCAGCACTTGGGAGGCAGAGGCAGGCAGATCTCTGTGAGTTCAAGGCCAGCCTGGTCTACAGAGTGAGATCCAGGACAGCCAGGCCTACACAGAGAAACCTTGTCTTGAAAACCGGGGGGGGGGGGGGGGATCAGCTTCTACAGTAAGAGGCTGCTGTGGAATAAACTTTCTGTACACTATGAAGATGTGTTGCTCTCATTGTTAATAAAAAGCTGATTGGCCGGTGGCTAGGCAGGATTTTCAGGACAGAAAGAATGCTGGGGAGGAGAAGGGTAGAGACTGAGACATCATAAGATGTAGAGTAAGCAGGGTGGAAAGTACATACATGAGGTAAACAAGTCTTGGGGCAGCATGTAGATTAATAGAAATGGGTTAATTTAAGTTATAAGAGTTGGCTAAAAACAAGCCTAAGCTAAATGTCGAGCATTTATAATTATTAAGTCTCTGTGTGGTCATTTGGGAACTGGCTGGTAGGACAGAAAAGTCCACCTCCAAGAGGCATGTCATCATATTGATTCAACAATTCTCTTTCTCCCTCAGTAGCTCACAGAGAACCTAGACATGGTTTTTGATCTCAGCCACCAGCAGTGCCTGGCACACAGGAGCAGCTAGCTGCCCATGGAATGCCCACTGCATGCCATGATCCTTACCCCTCTTTCCTCACTCAGCATTTGACTTATAGGCCAAAATGGATAGTCCCATTCTACAGATGAAGCAGCTGAGGCTTAGTCCCCTATCCAAGCTCAAAAGTGGTGGGGCTGACAGTCAAATCTTGGGGTATCCCATTACAAGCCTTCCATAGGAGATCTGAAAATGCTGAGTTGCTTGTATACTGAATTTCTTGTTAAGCATTTGTTAATACCATTATTATTATCGTTTTTGGTTTTTCGAGACAGGGTTTCTCTGTGTAGCTCTGTGCCTTTCCTAGAACTCACTCTGTAGCCCAGGCTGGCCTTGAACTCACAGAGATCTGCCTAGCTCTGCCTCCCAAGTGCTGGGATTAAAAGCGTGTGCCACCATCACCCGCCTGCATACATTTCTATGCACCATGCATCATATATGTTTGCCTGATCCCTGGGATCAGAAGTCATAGGATCCCTGTAGCCAGAAGTTTCTCCAGTCCTGCCTGGCCCAAAGTTGGGAGGAATCAAAGAATCTCTCCCACCCACGTCCTGCAACCACTTGGTCCCAAGTAAACACACAGAGGCTTATATTATTTACAAACTGCATGGCCGATGGGTCAAGCTTCTTGGGAGCTAGCTCTTAAAACTTAACTCGACCTATTTCTATTAATCTATATGTTGCCATGTGGCTGTGGTATTACCAGTCAACTGGCATCTTATTGCTCCTTGGGCAGTGAGCTGGCTCCTCCCTGACTCCACCCTTCTTCATCTCCTCTTCAGTTTGAATGTACTGCCTAACTTTATCTGCCCTGCCATAGGCCAATGCAGCTTTATTTATCAACCAATCAGAGCAACACATATTCACAGCACACAGAAAGACATCCCACAGCAGACACATTCCACAGTCCCCCTGGAACTGGAGTCACAGATGGTTGTGAACCACCATGTGGGTGTGGGAACTGAACATGGGTCCTCTGCAGGAGCGACAAGTGCTCTTAACCTCCTCTCCAGCCCCTAATGTCATCATTTGCTTTTGATGAGCTGCAGGGGAGAATGAGGAAGCCAGGCAGTGGAAGTACTACCTCTTGGTCAGAAAAAGAGGAGCTGTGTGGTGGCCAGACTTGCAGGGCAGAAAGCCCCCTTCTCCAAAGCCAGCCCCAACAGAGAAGAGAGAAAGACCGCCCCCCTGGCTCCACCTCTTATCTCTTTCAAGATGTTCTCTGTGACTCAAGGAAGATACCAAGGGTCTGAAATCAGAGATGACCCAACAAAAACACAAATTCCTCAAAAATGTGTTCTCTTCCTGGAGGAATTTCCCTTCCCATGTCTTTTATTCCTGTGCCAGAGAGTCCCAGCAGCCTGCAGGCTGTGGTCACTCTGCGCCTCAGCCTGGGTCTGGGGACTCACTCACTTCCTCTGGCTTCTCCTTGGGCCTAGGAACAACAGTAAGCTTCCCTCCTTTGTGTCCTGATTCTGGCTGCTGCCAGTTCTGATCCATTTAGTTAGATCATTCAATCCTAATCTTGGGTTCTATGATCTGGGTCCAAATGCTGTCTCCACCTCTTGCTGGCTGTGTGACCTGGGTAGTTCGGCTCACCTCTCTGAGCTTTGGTGTACTTACCTGTAAAATGAGGGTAACAAAACAATACATTTGATCATTAAAAGTCTTCTAGGGGCTGAGTCTGCTGAGAACTAATCTGGACTAAGCCTATTTTCTGTTTAAATGTATTAGTCTTCTCATAGTCAACCTTAAATATATATTAAAATATATTTGTGATATATGAAGTATATTTTAAAATATAGTATTGACAGGTACATATCTCCGTGGGTCTTATGTTTCTGAGGCAGGCTCTTCACTGACTATCTCCCTAGCCCAACAAATGAAGGCTGGAACATGTACTCACTATGTAGACCAAGCTGGACCCTCTGCTTCCTCATTTCTGGGACTAAGGCATGCATGTGCCACCATAGCCAACCTACAGTTGATTTTATTTTTATCTGTGTGTGTGTGCATGTTTGCACGTTCACATGTATGCAGATACCATGTAAAAAAAAAAGGCCAGAAGAAGGTGCTGGATCCACTGGAACAGGAGCTAGAGGCGGTTGCCAGCTTCCATGTGGGTGCCGGGAACTGAACTCTGATCCTCTACAATAGCAGCAAATGCTCTTAGCCACTGGGTTGTGTCTTCAGCCCCCTTTCTCCTCTGTTTTCCTCTCCTCTCCCTCCCTCCTTCAAGTCTACTCTGTGGTTTAGGCTGGAACATGGGATAATCCTGTTACCACAGCCTCCCGAGTGATGGGACTATGGGTCTTTTCTTTCTTTTCGGAGACAGGGTCTCATGTGTCCCAGGCTAGCCTTGAACTCCTACACAGCAGAGGATGGCCTTGAACTGCTGATCCTTCAGACTTCATCTTCCAAAGGTTGGGGCTGCAGTCATGAGTCACCATGCTTGGCTCCCTTCTCTTTTCATCTGTCCTAGCCCAACCCCAGAAGTTTGTGAATTCTCAATTATTCATGCTGTGGAGAGCTTACTGGGTAACTGCAAATGAGAGAATACATTAATAAATTAGGAAGCTCTAGTTGCCCTCTGATAATAAGACAATTGTTATGATGAAGAGGCCTGACTCAATAGATTGTTGATTTGAGAATAATTATATTCAGTTTAGGAGGGGGCTGGCCCTCTGGGAATTTCCGATATGGGATGGATAGAACATCCCACCAAGAAGCAGTTTACTGACCCAGTTAATTGTGGGTTTGTTTGTTTGTTTTTGAGACAGGGTCTTACTTAGTATCTCTGTCTGTCTGGGACTCATGTGTATACCTGGCTGGCCTTGATCTCCCAGAGGTCCATAAACTGGTTGGATTTATTTGTTTTTATCTTTTTTTTTTTTTTTGGTTTTTTGTTTTTTCGAGACAGGGTTTCTCTGTGTAGCTTTGCGCCTTTCCTGGAACTCACTCTGTAGCCCAGGCTGGCCTCGAACTCACAGAGATCCGCCTGCCTCTGCCTCCCGAGTGCTGGGATTAAAGGCGTGTGCCACCACCGCCCGGCTTGTTTTCATCTTTTGACACAGTGTCTCTTGTAGCCCACATTGGCTATGGCTTCATATATAGCTGAGGATGACCTTAAATCTCTGGTCCTTCCGCCCTTACTGCTTGAATGATGAGTTGGTAGGCATCCATCACCATGCCCAGTTATGTAAGATAAATTCTTTGTATAGAGGTACAAGACAAAGAGGGTTGAGTCCTGCCTAGGCAAAGTCCTATAGGTCTCAGCTCAGTTTCAGAATCACTTGGGGATGATGTCTGTCCTGGTGGCACATACCTATAATCCCACCATTTGGAATTCAAGATCAGCCTAGGGTACCTAATAACTCTCTCTCTCTCTCTCTCTCTCTCTCTCTCTCTCTCTCTCTCTCTCTCTCTCTCACACACACACACACACACACACACACACACACAGTGCGCATGAAGATCAGGTGTTCAAAGTCATCTTCTCTAACATAGTGAGTTCAAGGCCAGCCTGAACTACATGAGACCCTGTCTCAACATAACACAAAAGGGAAAGACAGAGAAAGAACTAGTCATTGTAGGGCTGGGGACGTGGCTCACTGGTAAGGGGTACCTGCTGTGCGAGCGTGGGATCCTGAGTTTGAATGCTTCATGCACACATAAAAGCTAGGCTAGCCTGGAGGCAGAGGCAGGAAGATCTCCTGAGTTCGAAGCCAGCCTGGTCTACAAAACGAGTTCCAGGACAGCCAGGGCTACAAAGAGAAATTATGTCTTGAAAAACAAACAAAACAAAACAAAACAAAACAAAACAAAACAAAAAACCTAGGCAAGACTTCGCATGACTGTGAACCCAGAATTGAGGGTCAGAAATAAGGTGCTGTGGGGTGCTCGAAGGCCAGCAATCCTAGCCAAAATGGTAGCTTCAGGTTCAGTGAGGGATCCTGTCACAAGGGAATCAAGTAGAGACAGAGGAAGATATCCAGCATCCTTCTCTGGCCTCCCCACTCACATGGATGTAAATACTGGCACACGCACACATGCATACATAAGCATAGCCCCCCACACATACCACATAAACACATACCAATTTTAAAAAATAATAATAGCCTTTGTAAAGATAAAGGACTGGTTCAGTGATAGAATGCTTATCTAGCGTGTAAGAGGCCTAGTACTGCAACCAGTCAATGAGTCAATCAAGCCATACTTTCCCTCCCTCCCTCCCTCCCTCCCTCTCTCCCTCCCTTCTCTCCCTCCCTCCCTCCCTCCCTCCCTTCCTCCCTCCCTCTCTCCCTCCTTCCCTCCCTCCTTCCCTCCCTCCCTCCCTCTCTCCCTCCCTCCCTCCCTCCTTCCTTCCTTCTTCCTTCCTTCAACAGGCTCTCACTGTGTAGGCCAGGGCCATCCTCAATTTCTGCGATTTCCTGCTCAGCCATCGAAACCTGTATCACGCCATAGCTGTGGAACAGGGCATGAAGTGAAGCAGTAAATGTAGAATTAACTGCGTGTATTATAAACTGGACATGTTAGACCACCTCCACCTAGCAGGCAATTTAGATTACCCTGCTGTATAGACAAGAACAGGGAGGCGTAAGTGCTACGGCCAGTGTGCCCAGGCAGAACTCCTGTTTGAACCCGGCTCCTGGTCTACTTGGCTATGTATGTGGTCACACCCCATGTCATCATGGGAAGTCAGGGTAGAGTCTTCTTCCCAGAAACTGAAATGGAGATAGCTCACGTGTGAATCAGAACATAATGGGTCAGAGCAAAGATATGCAACCAATTGAGAGAGACACAAAGGCTGTGCGGCAGAGCAAGCCTCGACCTTTACCCTTTGGCCTCTGTTAGCATATCTAAAGAAGGAATGTGTCCTGGGGTGGGCCTCTGAAGGGCAAGTTAGTCCACCCAATACTTGGAGGTCTGTTGGAGGGAGGGATCCTGGCCCAGCACTCAGTGGCCTTGTGAACTGTAATCCCTCTGACACCCTCACTGTCTGTCTCCCTCCCTAGGTGGCCTCTTCTTCACCTCCTCCTTAAGTATAGATGTTTGCTGCTGTCCACTCTCCCACATTCCTTACATGACAGCATCTACCCCGGGCTCAGCTTCCTGTGCCCAAGACTTCAGAGGTCCTGACTCAGTAGAATCCAGAGAGAAATGTCCCCACGCAGGACTAACTTCATCTTCCATCCCCGCTTGGGTCTTAGGATTTTCTGACCTGGCACCTGGCAAGCCTGATGGCAGGGTTTGAACCCCCAAACCCACATGATGAAGGAGTGGGAGAAGACCCCCTCCTTAAGTAGTCCTGATTGCCACACATTAAGTGAGGTAAATGCACCTCTCTTCGCACACACAACATGCACCCCCTACACACATACACAAATAAAATGTGAAAAGAGAAGTTTCATTGGACAGTGGTGGTGCACACCTTTAATCCCAGCACTCGGGAGGCAGAGGCAGACAGATCTCTGTGAGTTTGAGGCCAGCCTGCGCTACAGAGTGAGTTCCAAGATAGCAAGGGCTGCTACACAGAGAAACCCTGTCTCAAAAATAAATAAGTAAATGAATAAATGAATAAACAAATAAATAAACAAATGAAATGATAACAAATAAAATAATTTAAAAATAAAATATTGAGAGAGGTTTCCTGTTACTTGTTTTGAGATAGTGCTTTGCTGTGTAGCTGAAGCTAGCATTGAACTATCAATTCTGTTTTAGCCTCCAAATAATTGGGAGCATAGCCCAGGGAACCATGCCGCTGTGCTTGGAATGTTTCAGGGGTTTATTTACAAGAACCTTTTAATGACTTCCCACTTACGTGTCCCCAGACCTTAAATGCTTAGAACTCAGCTTCTGGTTTGGATTAAAACCCTTTAACAAGTTTGAAGTGTACAATAAATTACTGTTAACCCTTATCTGCCTGTGCTCCAGCATAGGATACTACAACTTGAATACACATGTGGTGATAGGTACTGTAATTCATGTATGTTGTTTGTGTATTTCGAGACAAGGACTTCTTACTCTACAGTTCCGACTGACCTGGAACTCCCTATGTAGACCAGGCTGGCCATAGCCCTGCCTGATCTGAAACTCCCTATGTAGACCAGGCTGGCGTCCAGCTCACAGAACTCTGCCTGCCTCTGCCCTGAGTGCTGGGACTGAGGGTGTGCCCACTACACTGCCCCATACGTGTTCAGTGTTTATTTTAAAGCCTTCAACATAGTGCTCTGTGCTGTGGTCTCAGCACTTGGGTGGGGGAGGCAGGAAGATCTGGAGTTTGGGGCCAGCATGACCCGTCTCAAGGTCAAAATACGTAATTTGCTCTTAGGCTGAGCATGGTGGTATCCCTGAAACTTCAGCTTGGGAGGTGGCGAGGAAGGTTTTTGCATGGCCATCCTAAGGTATATTACAGGTTCAAGACCAGCCTGGGCTGCACAGTTAGACTCTGACCCGGAACCAAAAATTTCCTTTGGGCCTCGTTCAGATCCTCCTGCTGGCACAGTCCCCTCAGGATTGATCCTGCCTTCCTAGCCTGCCTCTGCCCTTGCCTCTCTTGTGTCTTGGAAGCTCGCCACCCTACCATGGTGTTGGGGTTTGGTATCCCGAGTGAAGACATGCATAGGCTGGTTGCCTAGTAGGATTTGGTTCACTTGGTAGCTCTGCCTTTTCTGCTCTGTGACCTTTATTAGGAATGGTTGGCGGCTGTCCTCCGGGCAGCCCCAAAGAGCAAGCTTCTGTCAGCCGAAAACAGGGCCCTGAAATATGGGCACTTGGCAGAATCTGGGTCCTCCCTCGCATGTCAGCAGGGAGCCGAGGTTCTTTACAGGTGGCATTCCAGCGGGCCTTGCAGGGTACAGGACACTTCTCGAGTGGCGAGTGGCGGAGATGGGTGAGGGACGGGTTTTAGGCAGACAGAAGCCTATGAGCTAAGCAAACAGGCCAATGCTGGGCACACTCGGTGTCCCCAAGTCTAGATGCTTCCGTGTTGGGGAAGAGATTACAAGGCTAGAGAGAGAATTTGGGGCTCAGCCCTATACCACGGCAGCCTTTGCCTTTTTTTTTTTTTTTTTTTTTTTTTTTTTTTAATTTTTTTTTTCTAATGGCCTACTTGCCATATTTCAAGCTAGAGCTTAGTGATTCTGAAATTTCGGTAGCTCTGGATTTTATCCTGTAGTGGTAAGGGGTTTGAGGTTTCTAAGACGTGAAGGATGCATGTGCATTCCGGAAGGTTTTGAAAGACTGCTTGGGCTGGGTGGTGGTGGCTCACGCCTTTAATCCCAGCACTCCGGAGGTACAGGCAGGCGGATCTTTGTGAGTTCAAGGCCAGCCTGGTCTACAGAGCGAGATTTAGGAAAGGCACAAATCTACACAGAGAAACCCTGTCTCGAAAAACCAAAAAGAAAAAAAGAAAGAAAGAAAGAAAGACAGACTGCTTGCGGAGCTGTGGGGAGCACAGGTTAGAGATGCTGGCTGCAGACAGGGACTACTGCACCAGTCCAAGTGTTAGGTAGGAATGCCCGAGCAGCAAGTGGAAGGGCCAGATTCCAGAAGCCTTTTGGAAGAAGTGGCGCCAGGATGCCTTGCAGACTGCTGTATCGACTAGGATCGGAGAAGTTGAGAAAGAATGGTGTGGATGTTTACAGCTTGGGTCACTCAGCAGACCCCAGTTAATGGACGCTCAAAACACAAAAGATGGGACAGGGGGCTTCCAGGGTCTAGAGTAGCGAGCGTCACGTGCCGTCCTGTGGGGACGTGCCGTCCAGAGGGGACCTGCGGTGGGAGTTTGGAATGGAGGCTGGGACTAGAGAACTGGGAAAGCTGACTAAGTGAACCGAACAGGACAGCTCCTGGAGGTGTGCCTGAGGACACCAGCTGAGGCTCTGGCTTCATCTGGAAGCCAGTGGAGGAAAAGCCAGCGGAGGTGGAGGGGGCTGGAAAGCGAGGGGCTAGGTGCGGACGTGGCACCTTTGTCCCAGTACGTAGGAGGTGGGGGCAGGAGGATCACCTTGGGCTACACACCCGGTTCAACACCAGCCTGGGCTCCATGAAACTATCTCCAGGGTGGGGGTGGGGTGGGGGTGAAGAATGTGTTGCTCAAGGCACTTCTGGGGCTCCTCGGCAAGTCTCGGCAATGGCAGCTGCCTATCAGGGGAGAGTAGAGTTGACCTGTCTCTTATCTGCTCAGGGACCAGATGCTTCTGCTCGGCCTGGGCTTGCTCCTGTGGTCTTTCTCTCTGCCATGTGCTCAACCTTCTTCTGCTGAAGGGGAACTCATGAAAATGGGGATGCTCCCGCCTGGTCTGCAGAGCAAATTCCAGGATAGCCAGGGCTACACAGAAAAGCTTGTCTCTAAAAACGAACAAAAATGTGGGACTGCTGACTTACCCCCATTTTTCTTCAGAGACACACAAGGAGCTCACACATGAGCACAGAGCCTGGGCATCCGAGCAGAATGAACAGTAATGTGACCTTAGTTCCCTGCTTTGCCTAGAGCATGAAGTCACTCTTTGGTAGGGTACCTACCATCTCACCTTCAGGCATGGGTAGAACTTGCTCTGAATTTTGAGTTGTTTAGACTTGTTTCATCCCCCCTTCCATATATTGGTCCATCTGCCCATCCATCCTGTATTCTACCTAAAAATTATTTTTTTAAACAATTTATTTATCTTTATTTTATGTGTGTTGGTGTTTTACCTGCATGTATGTCTGTGTGAGGGTGTCAGATCTTGGAGTTACAGACAGTTGTAAGTTGTCATGTGGGTGCTGGGAATTGAGCCTGGGCCCTCTGGTAGAGCAGGTGGTGCTCTTAACCACTGAGCCATCACTCCAGCCCTAAAAATGATTTGATTACACACATTTGCAAGCACACATTTGAGTGTCTTGACATCATGTAGATGTCAGAGGACAATTGTGGAGTGGCCTTGTTTCTTCTGTCATGTGGGTCCCAGGGATCGAACTTGGATTTTCAGTCTTGGTGGCAGGCGCCTTCACCCAATGAACCATTTGGCCACTTGTAAAAGTTCATTTACCCTTACCATATGTGTGGATGATGGGGGTGGGGTGGGGTGCGTGTGGCATGGCACTTGTGTGGAGAGTAAGAGGACAGCTCTTTGGAATGGATTCTCTGCTTCCAGCCTTCCATGGCCTCTAGGGCTCAGGCTCAGGTTGTCAGCTTGCACAGCAAGAGCCTTTACCTGCCGACCATCTCACGGGCTCCCTTCCCCTTTGGCTGGTGCTAGGTATCTGCTCCAGCACTCTGTGTTGTCCCTGACATAGGGATGACTACCCTAGTTCGTAGACGGAGAGTCAGATCATTTCCTCCAGGTCACACTTGAATAAGTAAGATGCAGAGGAGAATCAGACCCAAGGTAGCGTACCTGTATGGTCAATCACTTGTCTGAATCCCCCACAGAGGGAAAGGGACCATCGATTTGTTATGGAGACTGAAACACTTATTTGTGCTTCTTTCTCTGCGTTTGTGTGTGTGTGTGTGTGTGTGTGTGTGTGTGTGTGTGTGTGTGTGTGTGTATACAGGTGTGCCCATGGACACTCCCACCCTTGGGGGCCAGCCAAAGTCTTAATGAACTTCTACACAGTTAG
Organism: Peromyscus leucopus; assembly: GCF_004664715.2. NCBI lineage: Eukaryota > Metazoa > Chordata > Mammalia > Rodentia > Cricetidae > Peromyscus > Peromyscus leucopus. Next base: position 5,107,154 of record NC_051084.1, on the reverse strand, counting down.
AACAGCTGTAGGGCTTCACACTGGATCTTACACTTCCACTGTCAAATACATTTTTATGTACTTACCCACCACCAAAAATGAAAAGTCTGTAACAGAACTTGAGAATAGTCCTCTTTTATAACGTGTGCCCATTACCAGCTTTCAATTTTAGAAAAAAAAAATTGCAGTCCAACAAAGTAGTTCAGTGGATAAAGGTGCCTGCCACTGAGACTGAGAACTTGCATTCTAATCCTCAGAAACCATAGTGGAGCCCGACATGGCGCATGGCTTTAATCCCAGTACTCCCGAGGCAGAGCCAGGCGGATCTCTGTGAGTTCGAGGCCAGCCTGGGCTACAGAGTGAGTTCCAGGACAGCCAGGGTACAAGAGAAACCCTGTCTCGAAAAGAAAAAAGAAAAAAAGAACCCATAGTGGAAGGAGCAAACTGATCTCCCCACAGCTGTCCTTGGATGTCAGTGCCCTTGCTGTGCTCACAGCAACCCTCCCTGTCTCCCATACACTCAGTAAGAAGGAGGATTTTTTTTAAAATTAATGAAATGGAGGCTGAACATGGTGGCACATACCTGTAATCCCAGTGGGGGACTGAGGCAGGAGGACCAAAAGTTAGAGACCAGTCTGGGCTATATAGTCTCCGTGTCACAAGGGGGTGGGGAGGGAGACATGGACTGCAGACTGGATGGCTCAGTGATAACGACGCTCCCTGCAAGCCTGAAGACCCGAGTGGATCCCAGGACCCACAGGGTGGACGCGAAGAACTGATCCCCACAAGTTGTCCTCCGACCTCCATTGCCTCATGCACCCGCACGCATACACGTAAACACAAAATGAATAAATACTTGTTTTAATGAGCTGGGTGTGATGGTGCATACCTTCAACCCCAGCGCTCTGGAGGCAGAGGCCCAGGCCAGCAGATTCAAGGCCAGCCTGATTTAGAGAGAGAGTTAAAACAAAAAGTGAAGGCAAACTATTAAGAAGGAATCTAAAGTGTATCTTAATCCACACAGAACAATGTTTTTTTCTTTAAGATAAACCTGAGGCAGACATGGTGGAATGCTTGAGATCCAGAGCAGGAATACAGTTCGAACCCAGGAGGAGTTTGAGGCCTTGAGGTCAGCTTAGATGACACAGTGAGACGATTCAACACAGAACACACACACACACACACACACACACACACACACACACACACACACACAAGCTGGTCATGGTGGCACTTGGGAGTCAGAGGCAGGAATGAGGTCAGGAGTTTAGGGCCTTTCTTTCTTTCTTTCTTTCTTTCTTTCTTTCTTTCTTTCTTTCTTTCTTTCTTTCTTTCTTTCTTTCTTTAAAGATTTATGGAAGAGGGTGCAAGATCTTATTACAGATGCTTGTGAGCCACCATGTGGGTGCTGGGAATTGAACTCAGGACCTCTGGAAGAGCAGTTGGTGCTCTTAACCTCTGAGCCATCTCTCCAGCCCCCTAGGGTCATTCTTGATGTGTAGAGTTTTGGAACGAGCCTGGACTACAGAAGACTTCATTTAAAACACAAAAAGGTAAAGGAGATCTTGTCCTTTGCATTGTTCGTGGCCCAGAAATATCTTAGGTTTAATGGGGTCTCAATAAAGACTTACAGAATGAGTCAGAATGAAGAATACGTACTTCCTGAATGAGAATGAGTTGCTTGCAGAGGCTAAGTGAGTTTCAGCGAAGGTGTGAAATTGACTGACACATTAATTAATTAATTGATTAGAGATGGACATCTTAATGTGTAGCCCTGACTGGCCTGAACCTTGCTGTGTAGACCAGACTGGCCTTGAACTCACAGAGACCCACCTGCTTCCTCCTAAGTGCTAAAAGCATGAGCCACCACACCCTTCCCCTTTTAAATTTAAATTACATTTTTTTTTCTCTGCATAGAGATGTGTGGGTTCACAATTTCTATAGCATAGGTGGGAAGGCCAGAGGAGACCAATTGTTGGGGTCTCCCCTTCCACCACGTGAGTCCCAGGGACTGAACTCAGGTCTTCAGCCTTGGCAGCAAGCACCTTTACCCACTGGGCTATCTGGACAGTCTTGGATCTTTTTTTTTTTTTCTTTGTCTTTCCATTGTCATAACTTTGTAACACACGAATAACTAGTTTTAAATTAGAAAAGGAAATGACCACAAAACCTGCGATATGAGGGAACTTTGCATTAGACTGTACAAGTATGATTGATGGCTGGCTGAGACCAGGAAAGAAAGACTGTCTGTGCGGGGAATCACCTGAGCATCCACCTTCAGGCTCTTCCGACAGGCTAGGCCATTCTGCAGCTACTCTCACCTCTACCCAAGTTCCAAATCTTTGCGGACAAAGAGGACTTATTTATAGGAAACAATGAGAATAACTTAGAACAGCTATTAAGCTGCTGTCCCTGATCTTTTATTCTGCAGCCCTGAACACTTCTAGAAGTTGTGGACCAGCCAGACCTTCAGGAGGAGAAAGGCAGAGGACGGCAGGGGTGAGTGATAAGGCCCTAGGTGGGCTGGGTGCTGCGGAGGAGATAACATTGACTAGGCCAGCTGGGGCCTCGCAGAGGAGAACTTTAAAAGCCAGGCTGGCTGACTTATAAATTGACCCGATAAGCAGGTCCTTGGACTGGGATGAAAGAGGTGTCACTGAGAGATTAATCTGATGGCCGTGTGCCACCAGTTCAGGATCTTTCTGGGAGCAGTGTAAAGGTGGGGTGCTTTAGAAACTGGCAATAGCAACGGGGCCCAGCCTTTCAAACTTGGATTTTAAAAAACCCTTGAAATGCCTCTGCCACTTGAATGACATGTAGCTTCTTTGGAGTTCATCTTTCCTTAACCATAAGAATTCAGCCAGGTGGTGGAGGCACACACCTTTAATCCCAGCACTCGGGAGGCAGAGCCAGGCGGATCTCTGTGAGTTCGAAGCCAGCCTGGGCTACCAAGTGAGTCCCAGGAAAGGCGCAAAGCTACACAGAGAAACCCTGTCTCGAAAAACCAAAACCAAACCAAACCAAACCAAAACAAAACAAAACAAACATTCCCCCGCCCCAAAAGGAAGAATCCACTCACTCCTGGCTCAGTGGGTAAAGGCAGATGCTGCCAAGCCGGGGACATGAGATCAATCCCTGGGACCCACAGTTGTGGAAGGAGAGGACGGATTCCTGTTAAGTTGTCCCCTTACCTTCACATGAACATTGTAACATGTATGCCTTCTCCATAAATAAATAAATAGAATAAAAACATTTAAAAAATAAATGAAAAGACGTATTTATTTTATTTATTTTTCTGTTAGGAGCTGTTATTTATATATTGCAATAATTAGGGCTATCTCCTGGACCAAAATCAAAAAAATGTGTACTTTTCTGAGATAGAATATAAAGACTTCAAATAAATATCGGGTTTGCATGGGGCATGATCAGATCATGAGGTCGAGTTCCTGACGTCATCCCCTCTGCTCTGCTGTGAAGGAATTTATCTGATGGCAGGTTTGGAGGAATCTGCGGTCTGATGGGCCAGGATGCAGAGCATCATCCTGGTACCTGAGCAAGCAAGCAACCATTGGATCAGGAAATCAAAGCAAGGAAGAAATTCAAGATGGCACCAAGGCTTAAAGTGTGAGGATCTTGTTGGGTATGGTGGCTGCTCACACCATTAACCCCAACAGAGGCAGGCAGAGCTCTGTGAGTTCCAGGCCAGCCTGGTCTACAGAGAGCTCCATAGTGAGACCCTGTGTCTTAAACAAACACACAATACAAATAATACAAAAATAAGCCCAGAAGTATAATAACAATTTCATGCTGGCTCCAGTTAAAAAAGAAGAAAAACCGGATCTCTGTGAGTTCGAGGCCAGCCTGGGCTACAAAGCGAGTTCCAGGAAAAGGTGCAAAGCTGCACAGAGAAACCCTGTCTCGAAAAACCAAAAAAAAAAAAAAAAAAAAAAAAACAAGAAAAGAGAAGAACAATAAATCAACATGTAGTTTAGTAGAAAGTCAACTTAATCACGATATACTACTCCTTTTATTCATTTATTTTTTACTTTTTTTTTTTTTTTTTTAGAGCTAAGGACGGATCCCAGGGCCTTGTACTTGCTAGGCAAGCGCTCTACCACTGAGCTAAATCCCCAACCCCTATTTTTTTACTTTTTTGGGGGGATTGTTTGTTTTACTTTTGAGACAAAGTCTTACTATGTAGCCCTGGCTGGAACTCTCTTTGTAGAGCAGACTGACTTAAAACTCATGAATATGTGCCTGTCTCTTCAGTACTGGAATTGTAGGCTTAAAATTACATTAATTAGTTAGTTAACTAGTCGGGGGGTGCCATGATGTGAGTGTCGACCTCAGAGGATTAACTTGTGAGATTTGGTTCTCTCCTTCTATGATATGGGTCCCAGGGATTGAACTCAGGTCCTGAGCCTGGCAGCAAGTGTCCTTACTGCTAGGCCATCTCCACATCCCCAATGGCTGCAGTTTTTATAGATCACTGGGATTCATTTGCTGGTATCTTGGTTAGGGCTTGCATCCATGCCCTTACATGGATTTTTCTTTCCATATATCATTCTTGCTTCTTTTCCCTTTGTGCTGTGAGTGAACCTGGGATCTCCAACATGCTAGGCGGGTGTTCTACCAATGAGTTCTACCACAGCCCTGAGATTTTTTTTTTACTTTTTTTTTTTTTTTTTTTTGTTTTTTTGTTTTTCGAGACAGGGTTTCTCTGTGTAGCTTTGCGCCTTTTCCTGGAACTCACTTGGTAGTCCAGGCTGGCCTCGAACTCACAGAGATCCGCCTGGCTCTGCCTCCCAAGTGCTGGGATTAAAGGCGTGCGCCACCACCGCCCGCCTTTTTTTGACTTTTGAGTCAGGGTCTCATGTATCCCAGTCTTGTTTCAAACTCACTGTTAGAAGGTGACCTTGACTTTCTGATCCCCCTGCTCTCCTCCCAGGTGGAAACTACAGACATGAACTACTAGGCGCAGTTTACACAGCACTAGGGAATGTCACCCAGGGCTTCCTACATGCTGGACAAACACTCTATCAACTGAGCTCCATCCACAGCCTAAAACAGGATCTCGCTAAGTTGCCCAGGCAGGCTTTGAACTTGTAATATTTCTGCCCTAGCCCTACCTCCTAGCTGGATTTTGGGCATGTATGAAGATGCCTAGCTTCTCTTTGGATTTTGGAATTAATGCTACATTAAAAATGAGTTGAGAGCCAGGTGGTGGTGGCACACTTCTTTAATCCCCAGCACTCATAAGGCAGAGGCAGATGGATCTCTGAGTTCGAGGCTGCCCTAGTCTACAGAGTGAGTTCCAGGACAGCCAGGACTATACAGAGAAACCCCTTCTCTCAGCCCCTCACTGCTGAGGAGACAACTCAAGATGTAAAGTGCCAGCATGAACTGTGCAAGGGTGAGGACCTGAGTTTGAGTCCTCAGCTCCCGTGTAAAGCTGGATGTGGTGACAAGCGGCTGTAACCCCAGTGTGCCCGTGGAGAGATGAGAGGGAGAAAGGGAATTCCTGGAAGCTAGCCCAGGGCATATAAATAAGACAGACCTTGTCTTAACAGAGTAGAAGGCGAGAGCCTCTATATAAGACTTAAACAGATGTGTCGTGACACATTCCTGTACACACACATAAGTATGCACATACACATAATACAAACACACACAAAGATACAAGAAGAAGAGGAGGAGGAGCTAGGCAGGCCACCCAGGGAATGCCTGGGATGTCTTCCTAAAGTGGGGTGCTGGCCCCGGGCTTTACCTTCCTCTGGCCAGTACACTGTCACAGATGAGGACGGACTGGACCTAATGTGATGATGTGACCTTCTCCTTCCTGAGATATCTCAAGTTCTTCACACACACACACACACACACACACACACACACACACACACACGGCACCATAAAACAACTCACAGAAGTTGTTTCTCTTCTTCCACATACAGGTTTTGAGGATCAAACTCAGGCCATCAGGATTGGTGGCAAGCACTTTTATGGCATGAGTGAATTTGATGACTTTCAAATGACCTTGGGGGGAAAATCTAGGACCTGTGATGAGTATTTCACTAAAACTAAAGCTTGATGTTTAGACTAGGTCAATTGGCTGGGAAGCTCTGCCTGCCTTATTTCTGCCCCATCTTTCTCATCCTGGGGTACCTGCAACTGTGTCCAGGATTTATGTGGGTCTATCAGGCCATCTTGATTTCCTAACAAGTGCTCTTAACCACTGGCCCCAGAGTAGAGTTAATTAATTAATTAGTTAATTAAATAGTTTGTAGTCTGTCTTCCTTCCTTCCCTTCTTCCTTCCTGTCCTCTCCTCCCTCCCTCCCTCCCTCCCCCCTCTTCTCTTTTTTTTTTTTCTTTTCTTTTCTCAAGACAGGGTCTTATTATGTAGCTCTGGCTGTCCTGAATTCACTTTATAGACCAGGCTACCCTGGAACTCACAGATATCCGCCTGCCTTGGATCATAGGCGTGAGTAACTACACCCAACCTTTCTTTCTCCTTAAAATTACATTTATCTATTTATTCTCTTTCTCTCTCTCTCTCTCTCTCTCTCTCTCTCTCTCTCTCTGTGTGTGTGTGTGTGTGTGTGTTTCTGTCTCTCTCTCTGTTCGTCTGTCCATCTGTCTGTCTCTCTTTTCCTTTGAGATAGGGTCTCATGTAGCCCAGTCTGGCTTCAAACTCACTAAATAGCTGAAGATGATCTTGATCTTAAAACAAAATTAGATTTTTATTTTTTATTGTGTTCGTGCATGTGTGAGTGTTTGTGTGTCCATGGAGGCCAGATGCCTTGGATCCCATGAAGCTTGGTTCTGGGAATCAAACTCTGGTCCCCCAAAACAGCAAGAACTCTTTTTTGTTTGTTTGTTTTTTTTTCCGAGATAGGGTTTCTCTGTGTAGCCCCAACTGACCTGGAACTCAGAGATCTGCCTGCCTCTGCCTCTGAGTGTTGGGATTAAAGTTGAGCCCTTGTTTTTAAAGGCTAAATAACTATTCTTTTTTTTTTTTTTTTTTTTTTTTGCCCCATCTTTTCGAGACAGGGTTGCTCTGTGTAGCTTTGGAACCTGTTTTGGAACTCACTTTGTAGCCCAGGCTGGCCTCGAACTCTCAGAGATCCACTGCCTCTGCCTCCTGAGTGCTGGGATTAAAGGCGTGCACCACAACCGCCCGGCCTATTCTTCTTCTTTTATGGACTATTCTAGCTCATATTGGCTTGGAATTCACTCTATAGCCCAGGTTGGCCTTGAATTTGGGGAGATTCTCCTATTAGGATTCCATGTCTGTGCCAAGATGGCCAGCTTATGGTATTGTGTTTATTTCTCAATTTTTAAAAAAAACTATTTTACGAGTAGGGGTATTTTGCCTGGTGTATTTATGTGCACCACATACATGCCTGGTGCCTGTGGATGCCAGAGGAGAGCATCAGATCTCCTAGAACTAAAGTTACAGATGACCATATGAGTGCTGGGAATTGAACCTGGGGCCTCTGCAACAGCAGCAGGTGTTTTTAACCACTGAGCCATCTTTCCAGTTCCTTAATTTCTTAATTGTAATAAATGTTTGTAAAACAGTTATAAAAATGGGCCATAAGGGACACATGTTCTTGGCATACAGGAAGGCTTGGGTCCAGTTCTAGCTACTATTATTATATTGATGGTTGTAAATACCTGCACACATAGACAGGTTTGGCTTTCAAGTACCTTAATCACAACTAACTTTTTCCTTCCTGTGGGTCTGTGGATTGAACCTAGGGACCTCAAGAATTCTGGGCAAGTGCTTTACCACTGAGCAACACCCAGGCTCAGAGAAGGGTACTTTTGAGGGAGGGGAAGGGAAAGAGAGGTAGAAGGAGGGAGAGAGGGAGGGAGGGAGGGAGAGAGAGAGAGAGAGAGAGAGAGAGAGAGAGAGAGAGAGAGAATTGTTATTACAGAAACGACTTTTTCTTTTTTGGAGAGGAATTAGGAGGACAAGTTTCACTACTAGGTAGCCCAGGCTGGCCTTGAACCTACAGCAATCCTTCTGCTTCACTCATGAGTACTAGGATTATAGGTGTGGGCCACCACAGTTAATTTAGAAACTACTGCCTTTGCAAGTTCACTTTGCCCCAGATATGTGCAAGCGACTTTTGGCCCTTTGGTCTTCAAAACACCCCTGTAGGGTAGGGACCTTTGTTATTACCCAACTGGAGGAAAAGAGAAGCCGATAAAAGAGGACCAGTCTTTCCTCAGAGCCATGGGTGTGGACCCAGATTTTAAACTGAGAGGAGCTTTTGTGCACCTTCCTGTTTTGGGGTCATACCCCCTCATCTTAGCCAGACCTCGTTTGTCCCTCTGTCCCCGTCATCTCAGTGGGTCCGAAGGTAACTGTGAGGTGAGGGCCCTCACCCGTCACCTGGTTCCTCCTCCTGGGTCTCAGATGGAGACATTCCAGTGATAAAGAGGCGAGGGAGTGGGAGGAGGAAGGAGGCATGGTGTCCTTCTTCCTTGGGGCTCTCCCTGCGGCCTCTCACAGCTCATTCCGGCTCTCCTCTAATTTGCCATTCCATTGAGTAACTTCTGTAATTGGATGCACCTGGCCAGAAGCTCTTCGGTTACTCCCCTGCTCATTGCTCTGCCTTCTTATCTTTTCTCTTTTTGAGCAGAGTCTCCTGTAGCCCAGGATAGACTTGAATTTTGGATCTTCCTGCTTCCACCACCTGGGTGCTGAGATCGCCCGGTGTGTGCCACTTCCCCTGGCCTTGCCCCGTACTTCTTCCGTGCTGGGAATTGACTCTACAGTTTCATGCCAATCAGTCAAACCCTCTGCTCACTGAGGATGGGCTGCTCATCCCCAGCCCTTGTTTGCCGCTCGGTCTTCTCAGTCTTTGAGGGGCAGCGATGGTGAAGCATTGGGTGCACCTCTCAGGAGTCCTCCGAGGAGCCACCTGCTCCTTCAGCAGCCAGCCTTCAGCAGCCAGTCAGCTCCTTGGCTCTGAAGACCCGGACTGAGGGGCTCTTGAACAGCTATCCAAGAATACAAAGCAGCCTCAGGGACTCAGCTGTCTCTGGGTGCCCTTTCCCATTAAGAGACCAACAGGAATAAATCAATATCCACCCATGGGCCAGCCCAGGAGGCAAGAGAATGAGTGGTCGAGAGCTGGGCGGACAGGTGCTCCCCGGCCCCCACTGCTGAGCCTCCCTACTTTTCTAAATCAGAGTGTTTACCTTTTTCTATCCCCCCCCCTCGCTTCCAAATTCTTAAGCATGTGTTGCTCTGGGATTTCTCCCTGTTTTTTTTTTTTTTTTTTCTGAAGACACTCCCACCCCATTTCTACAGATGCTAATAGATCTCCATTGCTGATCCTAACTCAAAAGGCGTGGCTTTCTCTCTTCTCCCTCTTCCTGGCAGCTACCTTCCTTGTTTTTGTTTCAAACTCTAATATCATGGTCCTCAAGCTTTAAAATAAAATTAAAAAAAAACAAAAACAAAAACAAAAAAAAAATGGGGTTGCAGATGTAGCTCAATGGTGGAGTATACCTGCCTAGCATGTACCAAGTCCTGGCTTTGAACCCAGCATCTCTCTCCCTTTCCCCCTCCTGACCCATACCCCCCTCCAAGGGACTAGACTGCAGCCTGCTTCTACCACTTGGTAGCTATGTGACCTCTCGCTGGTTAGTCAACCAATCTGATGTATTAACACCCCAGCCCCTGTTAAAATGAGCAAAATAGTTAGGTGGTGGTGGCACACTCCTGTGATCCCAGCACTCGGAGGCAGAGGCAGGAGGATGTCCGAGTTTAAAGCCAGCTTTGTCTACAGAGTTTCAGGGCAGCCAGAGCTACACAGAGAAACCCTGTCTCAAACTCCCCCTCAAAAGGGAAGGGGTAAAACAATATACTTCCTGTAAGGATGTTGTGTAGATGAAATGATTCGTTACATCTCAGGTATGTGTAGTTCTGGATCATAGTACACAAACATGAAGACCTGTCGCTGTTGTGGGTGCTCACTGCAAGGTGCTGTATCCAGAGGACATGCAGCCATCCAGGACGTTATCTTTGCCCTTCAGGACAGGAAGTTTGGTGGTGCATGCCTGTAATCCCAAAATTTGAGAGGAAGAAGCAGTAGGATTTTTGCAAGCTGGAGGCTATCCTGCTCTTCATAGGTCAGAGCTACATAGTGAGACCTTGTCTCAAAAAAACTAACAAAATGTTAGTGTGGGTGGTGCACGCAATTGGAAGGTGATGGCAGAAGGGTCAAATCCAGCCTCAGTCATCCCGTAAGTTCAGAGCCAGCCTGGGTTACATAAGACCCTGTCTCACACCGGCCCGCCTCCGAATTGTTTAAGTGTACAGTTTGCAATATAAGCATGGTGGCACACACTTGTAATGCCAGCATTTGGGAAACCGAGACAAGGAGCCGCAAAGTTCAAGGTCAGTGTGGGGCTAGACGGTAAGACCCTGGAGAGGTGACCTTCTGTGAGCTAATCCCATCATGCCTCATTCTTCCCCTATGAGGATATGGTGGCCGATTCTAACCCCTTGCTCAGTGCCCAGCATGCAGATGGGCTCGTGCTTGTCCGATGTCCCCTGCCTGTGCTAGAGCTCACTTGGACAGAGCAGTGCCCGCGTGGTTCAGTCCCTGCCTTCCTTCTTTCCTCCTCTTCTCCTCCCTTCTTCTTTCCTGCCTTCCTTCTTTTCTTTTCTTCTTGTTTTTGAGACAGTCTCACTCTATAGCTCTGGCTGGCTTAGAACTCTCTGCTTAGACCAGGCTAGCTGTGAACTCAAAGAAGTCTGCCTGCCTCTGTCTCCAAAGTGCTGGGATCAAAGATGTGCGCCCCCACTCCCACCTCACCCCTCTACTTTTTCCTTTTTCTTTTTGAGTCTTCTGGTGTGACTCTGGCTGGCCTGGAATTCTCCACAGGCTTCCTGCCTCCTCCCAAGTGTTTGATCACAGGCATGTGCCATCATGTCCAATTCTGCAATTTGATGACTTTTGTTTTGTTTTGTTTTGTTTTGTTCAGAGGAGACAGGGTCTCATTCTAGTACAGGCTGGTCTGGAAATATACTGTAGTTTTCTCAGCCTCCGAAGTCCTGGTATTATAAACATAAGCAATCACTATATTATTATTTGGTTTGGTTGTCTTTTGTTTTTGAGATAGGATCTTATGCAGCCCAGGCTGGTTGCGAACTCATTAAATAACCAAAATGACCTTAGACTTTTTTTTTTTTTTAGTTTTTCTAGACAGGGTTTCTCTGTGTGGCTCTGGCTGTCCTGGAACTCACTCTGCAGACCAGGCTAGCTGCCTCTGCCTCCTGAATGCTGGGGATTAAAGGCGTGTGCCACCATTGCTGGGTCCAAATGGCTTTTAATATGCTGATTTTGACCAATACTGCTCATACTTAAGTGTTCCACAAATCTCAAAACAATGCAGTGTCTCATTCAGCAGTCCTGAGAAACTGCATTTCTTCTTTTGCTTTTCATTTTTCCCCCTCAAGACAGTGTTTCTCTGTGTAGCTTTGGAGCCTGTCCTGGAACTCGTTCTGTAGACCAGGCTGGCCTCGAACTCACAGAGATCTGCCTGCCTCTGTCTCCTGGGTGCTGGGATTAAAGGCATGTGCTACCACCGCCCGCTGCTTTACATTTTTTTTAAATTTGTGTGTGTGTGTGTCCCCCGCGCCCATGCGCGCGTACTCGCCGGGTGGGAAGCATGTTACAGTGATGGTGTGGAAGTCAGGACAACTTATGGGAGTTGATTCTTTTCTTCCACCATGTGGGTCATAGGGATCACACCCAGGTTGTCAGACTTGTGACATACTCCTTTACTTTCTGAGCCATCGAATCAGGCAGAAACTACATTTCTGGTCGGCTCCCAGATGCTGCTGCTGCAGGTCTGTCGAATTCATTTAGGTAGACAAGATTCTGGAGCCAGGTTTCCCGAAGGACTGACAGTGAGATCTTTGCAACTACTACTGTGCCTCACTTTCCTGGTATGCAAAATAAAGCCCAACTCGGTCCATCCCTGGAATGCACCTTAAGGCAGGAGTGACCCAACTATGCTGCTATTACCGCATCCCCTCGAGCAATGAAGTAGGGTGCACACGTGAATGAATGAATAAATCTGGCCACTAATTCTTTCCTGGGTAGCTGGAGTCACGACGGGGCCCATTGATGGGGAAGAACGCACCCTCCCAGAAAGTGCTCTCCACCCTCTTGGTCAGGAGGGCCCCGAGGGCCCGGAAGCCTGCAGGCGGGCGCTCAGCGGACCAATGGGGCTGCGGGGAAGGAGGGGCTAGCGCCCGCCAGCCCTTTCCGTCCGCGGCCCCGCCCCTTGGAACGTTGTGACGTCGGAGCATTCCACGGTTGCTACATCGTCGCGAGGGGCGGGGCGCCTGTCAGGGAAGCGGTGCGCGCGGGTGGCGGGCGGGCTGGGGCTTCTCCATACAGTGCCAGCGCCAGCGCCAGACCCGCCCGCACCCCGCGCTCTCCCTCGTGCGCGTCGCCTCTCCAAGGACTTGCCAGCACGCACTCCTGCTCTCTCCCGTGAGCCGTCGCAGGATGGAGCTGCTGTGTTGCGAGGGCACCCGGCACGCGCCCCGGGCCGGGCCCGACCCGCGGCTGCTGGGGGACCAGCGTGTCCTGCAGAGCTTGCTCCGCCTGGAGGACCGCTACGTGCCGCGAGCCTCCTACTTCCAGTGCGTGCAAAAGGAGATCAAGCCGCACATGCGGAAGATGCTGGCGTACTGGATGCTGGAGGTAAGGCCCGGACCGGTCCCTTCTCCACACCCCACCCCCACCTCCGGCTCAGGGCAGATCGAAGTTGCCCCGTTGAGGCATCACGATCCGGACCGCAATCTGCAAGATGCTTTGGCGGCCCAGACTTCAGGGGCCTGGTCTTTTCACACAGGCACCCTAGCCAGCTGCCTGTGCCCTGTCCCTTCCCTCTCCCCAATCCTTATCGGCTCCTTCTGTGACTGCCAGTCACTTGGCACTGTAACTAAACTTCACTTTGGGTCGGGAAAGCGGGCTAAGGGCCACTATTTCCCCTCTGGCTTTTCTTGGTGTCTCTGGCTTCCTTCCTCTCCCGGTGTTCTCGGAGAGCGCGTTTGGAAAACTCTGGACTCGACCGCCTTCGCCCCAGAACTGGTTCCTGTGTCTGTCGCGGGGTTCTGGCGGGGGAAGCTGGTGGGGGTGGCGCGCGCTCGGTTCCGGTCCACAGGGAAATGAAAAGTGCGGGAGACCGCGTCAGGAGTCCCCTCCCTTCCCCTTGGGAGTGTGTGTGCAGTGGGTGGTGGTAACGAGGGTAAGGTCCCAATTCTCTCTAGGTGACCCTTCCGTCCCCCTTACGCTCGCCGTGGGGGGAGGGGAGCCTGGAATCCTTCGTGAGCAAGGGCTCCTCTCCTTTACACCCCCTCCACTCCGGGGTGGGGAGGAGGCCATGCAGAGGAAGTGGGGGGGGTCACCTTGGGGAGGGCGCATCCTCCTCGGTTATTGATACTTGTGACTGTAAGTTTATCCCCCTCTCTGTTTATTTTTTTGCTCCACATTCCACTCTCCCTCCACCCCCCACGCTGCTGTGTTTCGCTTGGTCCTTCCCTAGTAATGACTCGTGCGCCGTCCCTCAGGTGTGTGAGGAGCAGCGCTGCGAGGAGGATGTCTTTCCTCTGGCCATGAACTACCTGGATCGCTACCTGTCCTGCGTGCCCACCCGAAAGGCGCAGCTGCAGCTCCTCGGTACGGTCTGCCTGTTGCTGGCCTCCAAGCTGCGCGAAACCACGCCCCTGACTATTGAGAAGCTTTGCATCTATACGGACCAAGCCGTGGCTCCCTGGCAGTTGCGGGTGCGTGTGGACCCCCCCTCCCTCTTTGCCCCCCGGCTCTCAACATACCGTCGCCCTATGTACTAGAAAAAGGACCGCGAGCTCACCCCTCACTCACCCACGCCCCGGGCCAGTTTTTTGGAAAAGAACTAGGGTGGGACAAAGGCCATGTAGTGAGTGTGGTAGTTGTGCTTCAGTTGCAGGCTTAAGAACTAAACGAACCCCCTTCCCCTGGCCGTAGTGAGGTTCCACTCCTAGCCCCGTCTTTCCCCCAGATAGCAACAAGTCCAATTGCCGGTCTATACACCAGTACTTGGCCTCTGGGTTTACACAGCCACCGTGAGTTATTTATTGGCAGCAGCAGGGCACGTCTGCACACCCCCACCGGAGTGGAATGTGCTTCACGTGGGGGAGGGGGCTGCCTTGCATGAGTCTTTATCCCCGGGTGGACTTTGTGATGGAAAAGCCTCCCAGAGCTGATTAAAGCCAGGCCCTGATTGCTGGAAGTGCTGAGGTGTTTTCATCCCTTTCCCTGCTAGCCCCAAAGACCGAGCCCCTTCCCCACCACCCTTCCTTGTCTTCTGAAAAACTGGAGCAGCTGCCCTGGGCCGGGGGAAGGATTTCTGCCTTTGCTGCTCAGCCAAAGGCCAGAGACAGACAGACAGGGAGCTGAGCTGCAGCTGCTTCCGACGTGATAATGATGCCGGTCCCCTGGCCCTCCCACTCAGACCAAGGGCTTTCATAACCCTGTGGGGAGCCTGCTGTCACTCCTGTGGTTTGGGAAGTGGCTCCTTGGGGCCCCTTGCTGGGAACTTGGGCTGGGCTCCTCCAGGCGGGGCAGAAATCGGTTGGGTTCTGCCCTGCCCCGGAGGAGTCAGGGAGGAGGTGGAGGAACTGCCTGGATCTGGAAGAGAGCATGAACATCATCTCCCACAGGGTCTGGGGGAGAGGGTGGGTGAGCTGGCACCTCCCTCCACCTTATTCTGTGGCTGGCCAAGCCTTCCCTGACCCTGAAAGGAGTCTCTGGGCCCCATCTCCTAGGGAGGAGGGCAGCAGGCAGACTAATGTGATTGGCTGGCTGGGAAGCTCGGGTACTGGGGCCCCTGACTGCTGTGAGTCGGGGAACTGGATTCCTCTTCCTGTCAAGCAGCTCTCACGGATGGGAGGCCGGAGTAGGGAATCTGGGAGGCCCCACAGCTCTTTGTGATGAATCTAGTAGTTTCCAGAGCCAGGGAGCAAGATGTTTTTGAGGGATTGGGGCAGGGAGGCAGGAGAGTTCCTCTTTGTGAAGAGATTAGGGTGGTCTACACGAGTGTGTATGGGGGGAGTTTTTCAGAATAGGCAAGTCCTTCTCCTCGAGGCCTGCGCTGTGAGTGGCCTGCGGTCAGAGTTGTGAGGGACCTCCAAGAACTCCAGCAGTCTCAGCCCTTGCACAGCAGAGGCTGAGGCCCAAGAAAGGAGGGGAAATTCCAACTGCACGGCAATGACCAGAACGCCTTAAAGCCAGGGGTGAGATGTATGCTGCCAGCCCTGATGTTCTGGAAGTTAGGGCTGGGCTTCTCGTGTCTGGATGTAGGGGAGGGTGGCCACCTTCCCTCAGTTGAGGACCTCACACACTCTAGTTGCCTCTTGCTCCCATGGAGGCTGGATGCTATTGGTTACCAGGACAAGCCTCTGTGCCTTATTTCTGGCTCTAGCCCAGTTTTTTTTTCTGTAGGGTTCCCTAAAAAACCTGGGACTGACACCTAGGTCATGGGACAAAGAGCGACAGCTGTTGCTGGGGTCCTGGAAGAGGTTGGGTGGGGCTGACATTTCTACCTCATTGAGGAGTCAAACCCATGAGTTCCTTCCTGAGATAAAACAATGAAGAAATCCTCATGTGTGCAACTCGGAAATGCATCTCAGGCCAGGACTGGGAACCCCAGACAAATGGGCTGGGCTTGGGGCTCCTAGCCTCCTTCTAAGACCTCCCATTGGTTATGTAGGCTTGGGCAGGTTCCTCAGGGGTCATCTGGATTCATCCTGTTTGGCTTGGCCTCCCTGTCTTGAGACAGGACCCACCCCTGATGTCCCACAAAGGGGCTGTGGGTGGGGTTGGGTAACCTCCCCTTTGAGGAACCTCAGGAGTGCCTTATGCTCATTCTGTCTCCTTAAGAGACCCGCCTGAAATGCAGGGATGGGGAGGGACGGGCTAGTGATGATAGCCCTCTTTCTGAAGTCCTTAGCTTAGGATCGGCTTCAACTCCCGCTGGCCTCAACCTCGGGAGGGCCAGGAGGGATGTCACGTCATTCCAGCAGCCAGTGATGATGAATGGGTGCCCAAGTAACCGCCCCCGGCTCTTGCCTGCCCTGACCCCCTCATTCCACGGTGCCAACCCCTGCAGCCAGAGGCAGAACTGTGGATCTTCTGCCAGCCTCACCCCTTTTGCCAGCCTCTGACTCCATGCTCATTCCCCAACCCCCAGGAATGGGAGGTGCTGGTCCTGGGCAAGCTCAAGTGGGACCTCGCTGCTGTGATCGCACACGATTTCCTGGCTCTGATTCTGCACCGCCTTTCTCTGCCCAGTGACCGACTGGCCTTGGTCAAAAAGCATGCTCAGACCTTTTTGGCCCTCTGTGCTACAGGTAAGAGCCTTGGACACATGCTTTTCCAATCTGAGGAAATCAGGATTTGAAGAAGTGGTAACCAGGAGATTGTTTCAATACTCAGAGCTATTTATATAGGATCTTGGTGACCCTGGGATGGAGATGAGGCACCGTACCATGAGAAGTGATTTGCCTAAGGTCTCCACCCCAGCGTTTTGGGCACTCTAGTTCCTGGCAAGGTCCAGCCTGGGTAGATGGAAATTTTGCTGTCCACTCATCTCAGAGAAGGTCGGGTGGGGTAGAGCGGTTCACTGATGGTGTGCATACCTCGGTCAACTGCCAGCACCATGCATACACACCGAGCCCTCCCCTTGGCTCTGAGACACCCCACCCACCACTGGGGGTTCCCAGTGTGCTGAATTCAAGCAACCTGGCGTGTTGTAACAGGGACTAGGAAGTTTAAGATCGCTCTTCTCATGGTCCCCTCTCTTTTACAAGATTACACCTTTGCAATGTATCCTCCATCCATGATCGCCACAGGCAGCATTGGGGCTGCCGTGCAAGGCCTGGGTGCCTGCTCCATGTCTGGCGATGAGCTCACAGAGTTGCTGGCGGGAATCACAGGCACCGAAGTGGTAAGTCTCAGGCCCCATTCACAAAAAGCAGTGCTATCCCCTGAGTCCCCAGAAGAGGGTGGCATCCACCCCCGCCCCTCACCCCAACTCCCAGTGTACAACCTTGCCTGCTTCTGTGGCCTTTTATCTCCTGCCTCTGGAGAGGACTGGGTGGGGTGAAGGGCACTTCATGGAGCTGCCCCTCTCTTGCCAGGGGCGGGGGACTTGGTGTCAGATGCAGGGCTGCTCTCACACCCTTGCCACATCCTCTTGCCAGTTTCTGAGAACTAAAAACTCGATTCCTGGGCTGGGCTGTGGCCTAACCTCCCCAGACTTCCCGGTGTGCAGGGGGGTGGCCTGTCCTTACACCTGCCTGTCGTCACTGACCTTGCTGTTCTTCCTAGGACTGCCTGCGGGCCTGTCAGGAGCAGATCGAAGCCGCGCTCAGGGAGAGCCTCAGGGAAGCTGCCCAGACGGCCCCCAGCCCGGTGCCCAAAGCCCCCCGGGGCTCTGGCAGCCAGGGGCCCAGTCAGACCAGCACACCCACAGACGTCACTGCCATCCACCTGTAGCTTGGGACAGGCCCCCTCAGGTGGCCACCAAGCAGAGGAGGGGTCACTGCCAGCTCCTCCCTTCCTCTTGGAACAATCCATGCCATATCTGAAGCCAGAGGGGGGCCCTTCCCCTCACAAAGCCCAGGGGGCCAGGTCCTGCCTATCCCCACAGTGTGCACTAAGGTGCTGGTTGGCCATGAGGGCTCTGCGTGGCCAGTCAGCGCCTCCTCCCTCCCACTTGACCGGCGTGGCTGTCCTGGGCCATGCTGGTCAGAGAAATTCAAACAGGTAAAATCCATGCACCAGCGTTCCCTTTTGAGTCCCGCCTCTCTCCGGGGCTCTAATCCTCTCAATTGCCAAAATGCCTTAGTACCTTCCAAGGGTGTGGCCCCCGCTAGGGTCAGTGCGTTTGGGTCTGGGTCCTTCAGGCATCCTGATAGACACGCACGAAGAGCCAAATAGATGGCTGCCGTATAATCCATGCTCCCAGCTGCTCTTAGAGGGAACAGCCTAGGCCTTGGTCAGAGGGGCAAGAACCTACAAATTTTAGCTTTGCTTCCTGCTTAGCTTCTGTGATTGAAGGGTCTTGAGGGGTGCTGGTGGTCATTTTAATTTATTGCTTTGAATACAACTGTAAGAGGGTACAGTGAGGCCTGTACCCCACAAGCGGTGGTAACCCTGGCGGTTGCTATTTTCTTCCCCTCTGCTACCGCTTTGTGGTCCAGGAGCTGCTACAGCCTGGGTTGGGGCCATGCCTTCCTCTCCTGAGGCTCTGCACCTTATCTTCCAGCAGAGGGTTTAGGCAGGGATGGATGCTCTGGAGGTGACAGAGCCTATCTGGAGAGGTCAAGCCCTGTTGACACAGGTCTTTCCTTAGGCCACAAGGTTTGGGCTGGTGGCCCATTTCTATCATGCTGCCTTAATAAAGATTCCGGAATAAAGCTGGCTTTGGCTCTTGCAGTCCCTGGGATTGTGTGTAGAGGTGGGGGAGTGGGGACACGTGTGTGTGTGTGTGTGTGTGTGTGTGTGTAGGGGGCACGAGTTAGCTAGACCTGTGCACTTCTACAGATTATAGAATAAGGAATAGCCACTGTACCCAAAGACTGACAGGAAAACAGGGCTGGTCAATTATCTGGAACAAACATTTTGTTGTACTGCGGCATGGTGGTCTATTCCTGCAGTTTTCAGTAGTACTCACAGGGCAGAGGAAGACGTTCTAGGCTAGCTTGTGCTACATGGCAAAGTCCTGCACCCAAAAACACATGGTTCAGCAGCTGAGAGCCACCAGCTACCCTGAGAACCTGGAATTGACCACAACCACTCTACTCTCAGGGTCTGATAGCATGCAAGAACCATGCTCATATACATTAACACAACTACAAACGGGGTAGAGTGTGTCTGAAAACGCTTCCCCTGGTTCTATCCTCAGTACTGCAGAGAGGCAAACTGCTGGAGATGGAATCCGGGGAGTGATTTGGCTTGGCTGTTAGGTGTCATTTTCTTTGCATTTACCTGTTGTTTCCAAGATGAAATAAGAGTGTAAGCAAATGTAAATGTCTTAATAGACTGAAACTTTCCAGATACATGAACTGGATTGTAACAGGTGAACCTTCTCGCAAGCAAAAGTGATACAAAGGATGACTTGGAGTCAGTCAGTTGTGATGTAAGTGGGTGGGACATGGATGTGCTCCCCCATTTTGGGGGGGGGATGGGATAGGTTTTCACTGTATAGCTAGCCCTGGCTGGCCTCCAACTCAGAGATCCACGCCTGGCTGCAACTAACATTTCATACAAATTTCCCCAAGCCATGAAAACAAATGAAGATTGTTCTTTGCTCATCAGCAAACAACAGGCACTGGACCCTGGTCTGTCAAGCAACCTAGAGCTCTTGGTGCTCAGAAAGCAGGACCTCTTCTGACTTACTGCTGTCTCGTCCTCGAGAAGGGGCCTGCCCCTGCCATGCAGTCCTCCCTGCAGTGATGGCGGCTACCACCTTTCCCATGGACTGCTGCTCTGCGGCAGCCGAAGCTGGTGTCCCCCCAAGGAGCCCATCGACATGTCATGTCAATGGCAGGCGGCTCGAACACACTTCCTCTTTGTGGAGAGCAAGGGAAAAGGCTAGAGACACTTTTGAGAAATAAGGGGTAGGGTGAGGGGCCTGTGGGACTAAGAGCCCGCTTCTCAGAACTGGGAACAGGGGGCAGGCAGGCACCTCCAGCGACTGTACCAAACACAGAGCTCCAATAAATAACTGCCCTGCTTTATCTACAACCCAGTGAGCTGACAGGGACTGCAGAGAGCGGCCTTAGACCAAGTGCCAGCTGGGTTGTGGGGATGCTGAACTGGGGTGACTCCAGTGAGCTTCTGGAAGTGAGCGAGGACCAAAGCCCAGAATGGCAGAGAGCCACCTGGATCAGCCTGCCCAGGACCGACACCACAGATGGCACCCAACCCTCAGTGCCTTGACCCGGGTCTTTGCATCTTGGGTAACCAGCTGGGGTCTTGGTGTCCTCCCACGCCCCCTGGACCACGGCAGGTGACGGTTCTATTCCATGGTGACGGGAACATCCTCCACATCTCTGGGGACTGCACTCTGAAGCTCACGCCTGATTTCGGGAGACAGTTGGGGGTGGGGCTGCAGTCGAAGCAGTTCCAGGAGGGCCTCCTTCTGGTCCGTGGCCAAGTCGGCCTTGTAGCGCTGTGCCAACGTCAGAAGGCACTGGTGCCAGAGCACGGGCAGCTGGCGCTTCTCCGTTCGGAAGCTCAGAAAATGGAAGACCAGGGCGTCTAGCACCCGGTAGGGCAACGCGTACTTCTTATCCAGCAGCAGGCGCAGGAAAATGCTGTTGGCGCCGCTATATTCCATCTCAGCAATCTTCAGCATGGCCGCACTAGAAGGGACGGTGGAGTCAGAGATGCTGGAGCAAGTCTCCTCCCCAGCCTGACCCTTACCTACAGCCTTCCCGACGGCGTCACCACAGCTCCCCAGATACTCATTACGATACTCCGGGATTGACCATCTCTCCAGCCAGCCCACACCCCACCTCTGGCTTGGACAGCCATCCATCCATCCCTACATTCAACTACAGAGTGCGTCCGAATGTCTCACCACCGCCACCTTTCATCACACTTTCTTCCTTGCTATCCATTCACTCACGCCATCATTCAACTATTTCCTGAACACATACTGTGTGCCAGGCCCCAGGGTCCCGCTCTTGAAGACCTTCTATGCTACCGGAGTATCATACATGCCTTTAGGTAATCACAGCTCCTCCTCCACTTTTGCCCAAGCCCTGGCCTCTCCTCCTCTACCTCACCATCACTACCTGGAGTGCAGCACTGGGATGGAGCACTTGGTGATGATGCTGCCCACGATGATGGCTTCTCGGAGGGTACAAGTGCCGGACTCGCACAGCGGGATCAGGATTCCTAGGCAGGGTCACACACAGTGACCTTTCAGTGTGCGGTGAGGGAGACGAAGCAGTCCCAGCCACCCAGTCACCTAAGGACCACGGATGGACCACAGCCAAGCGCCCAGGCGCTCTGACCCCCCTCCCCTCTCCCCTACTAGTGGGTTTTCACCTTTGAACCACGCTCCAGGCTTGAACAGGGCCTTCTTGAGCGCCATGTAGAGGTGGAAGTTGAGTCGTTTGTACTCGGCGATGTCATCGCGGACTCGGGGGAGCAGGACGAGGTTGTAGAAGCGCTGAGCCATGCGTTCCTTCAGGTTGGAGGCAAAAATCCTGGCGGGGTGGGAGTTTCTGAGTCACAGAAGTGTCTGGCCCTTTAACTCTCCCCGGGGATGGTGCATGTAAGACATTTTCTAGTTCAGAGAGGGGCGTGTGGGAGCCATGTGCATTCCACACCCTGGTCAGCTTAAAGAGGAAATGCACGGCAACATAGGATGCCCCCAAATCAGAGCACGTACTGTCTCTCTGGTGTTTTGTTTTGTTTTGATTTTCTGTCTGTGTGTTTGGACTGCATGTCTGCACCACATATGTGCCTGGTACCCATGGATGCCAGAGGAGAAATCTAATTTCCTGCATTTAGAGATGGTCGAGAGCCACCATGTGGGTGTTGGGAACCCAGGGCTTCTAGAAGAATAAGTGCTATTAACCACTGAGTCACCTCTCTAGACCCTAGTGTTTTTCTTAGAAGTGCTGGTGCTTGAACCCATGGCCTTCTGTGGATGAAGCGAGGCGCCTCGAGCTACTGCCCCAGTCCCGTGTTTGCTGGCTCCGCAGCTACTCGCTCTCCTTCCCCATCACCAGGGATCCGAGCTCAGCCAGAGAATCAGAATTCTCAAGCTACTCTCCCACACCAGGGCTGTGTCCTGGAAGCCACATAAGCCCTCCCCATAGAAGTCTACCCTCGGACTCTGCCCTCAAAATGCAAGAGGAGAGGTTAGGGACTAACAGGAGCAAGTCCAAGGGGGAGGTCCATGGGCCACCGATGGCACGGCTAAGAGAGGCAGAGCCCACACAGCCATCCCTGCCCCCCAGCACACAGCACAGCCACCCCTGCCCACAGCACAGCCACCCCTGCCCCCCAGCACAGCCACCCCTGCGCCCCAGCACAGCCACCCCTGCCCCCAGCACAGCCACCCCTGCGCCCAGCACAGCCACCCCTGCCCCCCAGCACAGCCACCCCTGCCCCCCAGCACAGCCACCCCAGCCCCCAGCACAGCCACCCCTGCCCCCCAGCACAGCCACCCCTGCCCCCCAGCACAGCCACCCCTGCCCCCCAGCCCCCAGCACAGCCACCCCTGCCCCCCACCCAGCACAGCCCCCCCTGCCCCAGCACAGCCCCCCCTGTCCCCCAGCCCACAGCACAGCCACCCCTGCCCCACAGCACAGCCACCCCAGCCCATCTATACACTACCTGGTGGCTTGATACATGGCAGCTGCTGTCCAGGCCTCGGGCTCGGTGACATAGAGGATCTGCTCCCAGTTGGACAGTGCAGGGATGATCTTAAAAGCCTTGGGCAGTTTCCCACTGCGGTACTTGGATAACACCTGGGGATGGGGGAGGCAGAACCTTTTTATACGCTGCCTCACTTACCTTCAGAACAATCCCAAAAGGCTCACTTTTCAGGTGACCGGTTTTGTGACTTCTAGAGGCAGTGCAAGAACCTGAGCCCACCAGTTCTGCTCAGTCAGGTATCATGTGTGACAGCCCTCCTGTTAGGACACCCCACCACACATGCCCTCAGAGCCCTTACCTCCCGGACCCCTCTGTAGACCTCCAGGACTCGGGGATCCAGCTGAGGCATAGGGAAGCCCGACACCTCTGACATGACCGTCTCCACCTCTGTCTGCTTCTCAGTCAGCTTCTCCATGATGATGTCAGCCAGAGTGCGCCTACGGAGACGAAGGGAGAAGGATGAGGAGCTAGGGTCACTTTCCAGGAAGCTTTAAAGTCCCCTCACCCTGTTCATGGAAGGGACGAAGAAGGGAGGGAGGAGGGTAGGTAGGCAGCCGTGGGGGCACAAGCCTATAATCCCAACACCCAGGAGGCCGGCAATCTCTGAGTTTAAGGCCAGTGTGGTGGTCTTTATAGGGAATTCCAAGTCAGCCGGGACTATATAGCGAGATCCTGTCTCAAAGGAAAAAAGAGAGCTACAAAACAGCCCCAAACAAAACAGGAATGCTTCAAACTTGCATGTCCTCCTTGCACAGGGGCCACGCTGGTCTCTGCTATTGTTCCAGTGTTAGCATAAGAGCGGCTAGAAGTGAGCAATGTACAATTCCTCTGGACGCTGACACACTGGGATCCTGCCTCAGCTCCCTCTGTCCACTTAGCCGCCACAAGCTGCTGCAGAGAGCGAAGGACCTGAATCTCACCACATTTAAGACAAAGCCAGCCGTGGTTGGTTAGTTAGTTAGGTCCTTGGACTCTGCGGTCAGTTCTAGTCAGGCGTCACTCTGCTGTCCCCTGTGTGATCTTGGGCCTGTCACTTTACCCCTCCATGCCTCCCTCAGTTTCTGAGCTGGGCGGTGGTGACAGTAGTAGAAATAGCTTGTCCGGTCAACGACAGACTGCCGTGGACCACTCACAACTGTCAGTCTGGAGTCACCATGGATCCAAGGCTGCCGACTCCAAACTCACCCACCACCATGGGCAGAAGGGGGAGTACTGTCACAGTACACACCGGAGCTCTGGCCTTGTGGGTGTGACCCACATCTCCATTCCTTGCCAAGACTCCAGGGAGCTTCATTAAGGAGACTACAGCAACACCTTCCCTCCACTCAGAAATAGTCCTAAGACAAACTGCATCCTTCTCAGCCTCTTTCAATTATTTTTTAAACTTTATTGTTCCTGTTGTGTGTGCTCATGTGGAAGTCAGAAGACCACTCTGGAGTTGAGTTTTCCTTCCGCCTTGAAGTGAGTTCAGGGATTGAACTCACATCACCAGGCTTGTGTAACAAGCATGCTTCACCCACTGCCATCTTGCCTCCTGCCTCCCCTTCTTCAGCCTCTTTATGGCTGGAGAGACTTCTCAGTGGTTAAGTGCTCTTGCAGAGGACCTGGGTTCAGTTCGCATCATATACACAGTGGCTTTAACGCCTGTTCTCGCTCTCCTGACCTTCATGGGCACCAGGAATGCACATACAGGCAAAATACTCATACACATAAAATAAAGTGAAGAATTCAAAAAATAAAATTGTAATATAATTACCACCATAGTAGGTTATAGTCTGCTAATGGCATCTTCAGAATTCACTGATGTGTACTTAAAACTGCCCCTCAGTTGGGAGTGTCACTTAGTGATTAGCACACAGGAGACCCTGGGTTCTAGTCTCCAGCACGGCAGGAAGTCAGGTGGCAGTGTCCAGACTTTCCAATCTGTGTCCTATGGGCTGCAGGACACTGATGGGAGGCACTTGTTTTCCTTTCTTTGTTTATTCTTTCTTTCTTTCTTTTTTTTGAGACAGGGTTTCTCTCGGTAGCACTGGCTGTCCTGGAACTAGCTCTGTAGACCAGGCTAGCCCAAACTTAGAGATGCAGCTGCCTTTTCCTTCCGAGTGCTGATATTAAAGGCGTGACCACCACTGCAGCTGATGGGAGGTGCTTTCATTCTCAGACACACACGTGGGGCCCGAGACTCGGAAGTTAACAACCTACCTGAGGCCTTCTGGCGTTATTGGGGAAAGGGTGAACTTTTAGTATTCCAACCCCTAGTTTGGGTTCTTCACAGTACCTCCAATGTGCCCCAGACTACGCAGCCCGATGGCTGTGTTCCCAAAGACCTTGGCCTGGTTTCTGAAGATGCCAGCAGCCAGTGCCCAGAGTTCCCCGAGTCCCTTCTTCCACTGTCCTGTCACAGCAAACTGCAGAACCCATTCAGCTAAGTTTGTCCGAATCCTCAAAGAGCAGGTATGAGGTGGGCCTGAGAGCCCTCTGGGGACAGGCCCACGGCCCAGACACACCCTTTGCGACCCCTATTAGAGTTGTCAGACATCCATCCATCTGGGAGGGCGCTTCTCTCCCTTCCACATACTCAAGGCACTCACCTTTTAGTCCACTCATCATTTCACAGTCATGATAAGACTCCACCACACTCTGAAGGACTAAGGACAGGCCCCATGTCGTGCAGGGGCAGATGACACTGGCTGAGGGCCCTCTGCCCTAAATTCACTCCCCTCCACTGGGCCAGACACATCTGCCCAGCATCTGCCTACAGGCAGTCTAAATACCTGCAGGTTTAGAAGCGCATTTGGACTAGATGGGGATGAATCTGTGCTTCTCCCTAGAGGCAGTTCACCCCTCTGGTGATTATTTTGCAATCCCTGGGATAATTTTTCATTATCACTACTGGTGTCAAGAGGAGAGATATAAGAGACAGCTGCTTAGGTCCTTAGGTTCTAGTAACCCAGCCCAAATGCGGGTACGGAGACGGAAAGCCCTGAATTTAAGGAAGCTGAAGATCTGAGAGCAACACACTAAGAACAAACACAACAGAATGGACCCCCAGATATAAAAAGGAACTGGGTAACCCAGGAAGTTCTACATCAGATGGACAAAAGGGGGAGATACCTGGAGTCTGGGTCACACCCATTCAGAAGGTTTGGTCAAGGTGTGTTTTTACAGCTGGCAATGCTCAGATCAAAAGCTGGCGAGGGAACTTACTAGCCTGTGGGAACTTTCTACCAGGATCCACCGTCCCAACTCGGGAGCCCTACCTGACGGGAGGGTTCTTGTTCATGAACATTTCAATGGCGCGTTCATCTTCAGGGTCTACAACCACTTCTGCTTGGTAGTCCACCCCAGTCATTTTGGCTGCCTTCTCCAGGGTGGGCCACTCCTCATCCTCATCCTCGGATCCATCCTGTGGCACTCCGGGCCCTAAAGAGGGAAGATAAAATGGTAAGCATGGAGGGCAGTGGCTTCTGCGTCAGTCCACGTCCGCCAGGTACTGCAGGCCCAGGGTGTCAGAGACACACATGGAAGGAGCAGAGTTACCAACGACCTTTCTGCTCCCAGAGACTTAGACTCTTGGGGGATAAAGTACAACAAACGAAACAGACAGAGTGATGCTGGTAAATAACGGCTGACATGCCATCCCCAGGGACCTAGATCCGTTCTAGTACACGCGTGAGACCTGGTTAGTCCAGGTAACCCCAAGAAACAGGCACGATCGCTGTACCCAGTTCCAACGGGACAGGAAAGTGGATGTGTCCACAGCGGGCAGTTTGCCCCGACGGTACCTTCTTGAGCTGTGTCACGTGCTCAAACTAAACCATGGGAGAGCAGAGCTGTGTCACGTGCTCAAACTAAACCATGGGAGAGGTGGTAGGTACCACAAGAGCTTAGATTAGTACAGAGGGTGATGAGGCTTTGGATGGGCAATTTGGGAGCAAGAGTGTGTCTCATATCAGAGAAAGAAAAGGACTTTAATATTATTAGAATTGAAGAGCCAGAGCCAGAAATAGGACCATAGGGCCCGAAAGGAAAAGTACAGCCAACCTGGAAGGCCCCAGGGCTAGGCAATGGTGTTCAGTCTCTAATCAACCAATACATAAGTTACTGACTTGTAGCAGGCTTTCTTGGACCATCAGCCCCCAAACCATGACACGGAGACTTATTATTAACCATGAATGCTCAATCTTAGCTTTAGACTTGTTTCTAGCTAGTCTTAACTGCCCAGCAGTGGTGGCGCAAGCCTTTAATCCCAGCACTCTGGAGGCAGAGCCAGGCGGATCTCTGTGAGTTCGAGGCTAGCCTGGGCTACAGAGTGAGCTCCAGGACAGGCACCAAAACTACACGGAGAAACTCTGTGTGTGTGGGGGGGGGCAGGGGAGGGAAAAAAAAACCCAACCCATTTCTGTTAACCTATGTGCTGCCCTGAGGCTTGTTTACCTCATCTATGCGCTGCCCATCCTGCTTTCCTGTTTCCTCCATGACTGTCTGTCTGGCCTATGGCAGGTTAGCCGTTTCTCTCTCTGAGCTCCAGACTCTCCTATCCCTCCTCTGCCCAGCTACTGGCTGTTCAGCTTTTTATTAGACCAATCAGGTGCCTTAGGCAGGCAAGGTGAAACAGCAACACATCTTTACATTATTAAACAAATGCAGCATAAACACACGCAACACATTTTTAGACAGTTAAACAATTATTCTACAACACAAACAAATTTAACACATCTTTACATAGTTAAACAAATACTCTATTCCACAATACTGACTTATGTAGTCAAGGATGACCTGGTATTCCTTGTTCTCCTGTCTCTACCTCCCAAGTGTTAGAATTACAAACATGTACCACAAATGCCTAACATTAAATTCCCGACTTTTTTTTTTTTTTGGAGAGAGAGAGAGAGACAGACAGGGTCTGACCATGTAGCCTTGGCTGGCATGGAACTTGTTCAAACTCACAGAAATCTGCCTGACTTTTGAAACACCACACATAGCTGGCAAAGCCCCTAAAAAGAGTCTAATAAACCGAAGGAGTTGAAATATAACATGACTGCGGGTCATTTGCAACAGAATTGGACTAAGGGTATACACAGCTCAGGAGAGTATGCAGAACTCATCCAGTGAGAGCAAAGTATTATTGTTACTTTTCTTTAAATTTTGTTTTAGATGTATATATATTATTTTATGTGTATGCCTGTGCATCACAAGTGTGCCTGGTGCCCAAAGAGGTCAGAAGAGTGCACATGATCTCTTAGAATTGGAGTTAAGAGATAGCTGTGGTCTGCCACATGAATACTGGGAACCAAACTCCGGGCTTCTGCAAGAACAAATGCTCTTTTTATTTTATTTTACTTGGTTTTTCAAGACAGGGTTTCTTTATGTATCCCTGGCTGACTGGAACTTACTATATAGACCAGGCTGGCCTTGAATTTGGAGATCTGCCTGCTTCTGCCTCCCAAGTGCTGGACTTAAAGGCGTGCGCCATCACTGCCTGGCTGAGAACAAAGTGTTAAGATCTGAGGACCAATTACTGAGAGTTTTCCTCTGCTCTCTACACACATCCTGGTACGCCGCACATGCACACAAAATAAATGTTAAAAAAACAAAAGAAGATAAGTGTTATGAAACAAACAGGGCAGAGATGCATGTGGACATCTGTGGGGTAGGTATTTTAGTTTTCGTATGTGTGTACACACTTACACGTGTGCAGGAGAGGTGACTCTTCAGTGTTATTCCTCAGGATCTGATGACCTCGGTTTTTTTGAGATAGGGTCTGGCTGGGACTTGGGGTTAGCTGGTTAGGCTTGCCTGGATGCCTGGTGAGCCCAGGAGATCTGTCTTCAACTCCCTAGCTCTGGGATTACAAGCTGCTGGGCATTGAAGTCAGAGCCCCCTGCTTTCAAAGCTTGTATCTGACCAACTGAATTATCGCATCACCCCCCTCACCGACAGCAGAGACAGAACAAACGGTGCTGTTAATCTCTAGCTGTTGAATGGACCACAGAGGCTACAGAACACAAATTATGACGCTACCGCACTGATTCAGGGGAGAGACTGTGGTTGCTTAAACAGGAGGATGTTTCAAGTTAATGGAAACTGATCCGGTTCTGGATATATTCTGAAGACAAAGTCATCAGGGTTTCCTGACAAATTGGATGTAGAGTGAGAAAGAGGAGCCCAAGATTCTGTTTTGAGCAAGGGAAGGCTAGTGTGCTAACAGACTCCATGGAGCAAGCAGAGAGATGTCAGGTAGACAGTTGGCTATAAGGATGTCAGGTTACCGGAAGAGCTATGTCTGGGAGAGAAAGCTGGGAGTAGTCATCAAATAGATCGCTTCGAACTGGGGTCTGCTGACTGCAACACAGGAGGATCAAAAGCCCAGGCCCGCCTTGGTCACAGAGTAAGTTCAAGTCCAGCATGAGCAACTTAAGGAGACACAGTATCATAATTAAATTTTTTTTCTTTTAAGGGAAGTATGGTATCAAACATGTATAATGCCACCACTTGGAAAGCACCTACATATGGAGCTTAAGGCCATCCTGGGCATGAGACCCTACCTCAAAACACCTAAAAGAAAGCAGGTAAAGCTACTGTGGTCCTAAAGCCATATTCAACTATCTCAATACCGCTTTTAGGACAAATAAGAATGAAAGACTAAGCAACTGGAGGTCAACATAGTTCCTCCCCAATGAGACAAGTATCAAGCACCTTCCCACTCATCTGTGCGGCCCACCCCGACCTCCACCCCCGTGCTTCTAAACAATACTGCTTTCTTTCCTCTGTTACTGGAATATTTCCCATTTGCTTTTCAGATCTTAGTTAGAAAGGTATGAAACCTGGGAAACCTGTCCTGTAGAATTAATGGCGCGTTTTGTTGTTGTTGTTTTGAATAGGAATATATTCATTTTCTCTTACGCTCTTGCGTGACAGGGCTATACCATGTAGGTAGCTCAGGCTGTTCTGGAACTTACTATGCAGCCCAAGAGGGCCTTCTTCTGCCTTAGCTTCTCGAGTGCTGGGATTACAGGCGAGCACCGCCGTTCCTGGCTGGAATATATTACTACATTATCTGCTTAATGTTCTCTGCCTTGGGCCAGACTTCCAGTGCTAAAAGCAGGGACGAGTATCTTGTTTATTTCGGTATCAGAACTGCCTAAACTCTTAGCGCTGTTAAAAGCATTACGCAGGGAGCCCACAAATACTTCACAAGCCCAGAGAATAAATATTAGAAGTCGATGTGAGCGATCACTTCCTGTTGGCTTAACTCTGAGGTTCCAGAAGCCAGGAGTGGAAGCGAAGGACCACGCGGGCAAGAAAAGCTGCCTCTTCTTTTTAATTCCAAACCAGTATCCGGATGGACTGCGTTACCCCGGCCCAACCCACCACTCCACCCCTTGTCACTCACCCAGCCGCGTGGCGCGCTCTCGCGGTTTTGCAGGCTGGTGTCCAGTCCCGTGTTCAGTCTCGAGCTCCTCTTGCTGCTGCCGGGCTTGCTGCAAAATCCGTCTGCTCAACCGGGGTCCCACATACTCTTCCTCCTCTTCGACCCCGCGTCCCCGCCGTTTGTCTCGGGTCCCCGCGCGCACTGCGTTCCCAGCCAGAATCTGCTCGGCCAGAGGTGCATGCTTCTCCTGATTCCCGGCCCCACGGGCCACCTTCAGTTTGGGCATTTTTCTCGAAAAACTTGCCCACAAGGTTCACACGTGGGAAGCCGGCTTAAAGCCAAGACTGCGCTTGCGCCTTGTATTCCGGTGTCCAAGAGGTCACCGAGAGATCACAGCGCCGCCCAGCGTTCGGAGGCCGGAAGTTCCTCATATACCGCCCTCTCTCGAAGACCTCCGGGGCCTGGAGCTGGACTCCCCAAGTTCTCAGGTAATTTCATTGTCTGGAAGAGGTGGATGTCCAAGTCACCGGTTTCAGAATTCATGAAGGTAACGTAAATTGTCCTGTCAAAGCAAAGCGCGCCTTGGGGGCGGGGCCGGATCGATGACGTACTAGAGGTGTCACCGCCGGCGTGGTCGGACACGCCCCTTTCCTGTGGGCGCGCCGCCCTGGCGCTCAGTATTTGCGTATTTCCGGAGCCGGTTCTATGCCTGCCTCCTGCTTCGGGTGGCTGCACCTGCCGTGGGCCGCTGGATTCTCTGCGTGGAGTGTTTGAAAGTGCCACCTTTTTGACCCTACGCCATGGGAGTAACTTGGTAGGAATGCCAGGGTTTCTGCGGGGCGGAGCTTGGGGTCGCGAAGGCGCCTGTAAGCCTGCAGTGGCCCGGGGAGGGGGATTGGGGCCGAGATTCTCCGTTCCTCGCGGGCTGCAAAGCCGTCCTCGGGTCGTGTGGAGCACGGGACGCCGTGTGGTGCTTCTTCCTTCCCAGACGCATCCCTTTGCAAAAGCGAGCGCTTCATCCCGAGAACCTGCCAGGAATCGCACCTTCTTTTTCTTGGTACTTCTTCCCATCCGTGAGGCCTTTGTACCGTCGCGAGTAGGACCCAGAAGTTGGAAATAGGGTTTCTGGACTAGGAATTATTTGCAGGCAGGGATGAAAAAGGGCGCAAGGAGAAAGCGACTTTTTACATTTTGCTTGCAGTGATAGCAGCCTGGCTTTAATTTGGCCGCTTTAAGATACTGACTGGGTCTAGTGTCAGAGGGAGGAGAGAGGGAGCTGTTGAGGGTTGGAGATCGGGGTCCCAGGCACATTAACGATTCAGGAACCACTTCCTACATGTTTGAGTCAGTTTTTATTGACTTTTTTTTTTTTTTTTAATCTCAAACATGTTTTAAATCTCACTTGGAAAAAGAGAGGTGGTCGGTAACGTCTGCACACTGTGCTTTTCTGGGCATTAATTACAAAGCACTAGGTCTCAGCACTTTAGAAAAAATCTCGGTAGGGGTGTGCATCTTCCCAGTTAGAGATGCCTGGAGGCCAGGGTTCGTGAAGTTACGGGCCACAGGTTTGTTCAGTGAAAGGTGCGTGTGGGAGTTGTTCAGGTAGCCTAGGCTCTTGCAGGCTTTGTAGTGACTATACGTGCCCCTCAGTTGACACCAGGAGCCTCGTCTCAACCTCCTCACACTGTGAGGAGTGCCTGTCGACGGTGAAAATAGAAATCCCAGTCGAGTCTCTGAACCCTAGAATCCGCCATCGCTCATCTTTATGTGTGCTTTTATGGCCGTGTAGGACAGGCGCTCTGTAACTTTCGATCACCTGCCTCTGCTCCTGCGTCCTGGGATTACAGGAGTGCTCCACCAATGCCTGCCTGCTTTGGGTTCGTTGTACAGAGAAGGTAGTCCCTGGGAAAAGGGTTCCCCTGCCTACTAGTATCGGTTCAGCTTTCTCAGAATCCCAGAATTTCTGTCACACTGTCAGTTTAGCCATTCTCTTGTTTCATATATTGCTTATTGCTGCTTTTTCCAAACAGAGTACAGGTTTTGGTAACACTAGGGTTCCTACTTAATAGATTTATCTAACCGATTGTAAAGTAGTTTGGAAAAAGTCTTGATTTTCTCCTACAGTTAAGTGCCATCTGTGCTCCTATTATTCACTGTTCGTATGGTAGATCTCAGCCACGTGTGCGCCTCTAATTCCAGTACATGGGAGGGCGAGCAGGAGCAGGCAAGTGTGAGGTCAGCTGGGGCTCATGTAGTGAATTCCAGATGAGCAATGGCTGCAGTGTTGAGTTCCCGGTCTCCAACAGTCTCTTTAGAACCATTTTAGCAGACTCTACCTTGCCAGTCAATGTGGCGCACGCCTTTAATCCCAGTACTCAGGTAGCAGAGGCAGGCAGATTTCTGAGTTCAAGGCCAGCCTTGAACTTGGTCTGCAAATTGAGTTCCAGGACAGCCAGTGCTACACAGAACAGCCCTGTCCTGAAAAACTAACTAACTAAATAAATAAACAAATAAATAAAATTTAATAAATGTTAGCGGGCCATAACATCCCTAGAGGCAGTGTAAGAGAAAGGTTAAAGAGTGCAGATGAGGCACTTGGGAGGCAGAGGCAGGTTGATCTCTGTGAGTTCGAGGCCAGCCTGGTCTACAGAGCAAGTTCAAGGACAGCTGGGTCTACATAGAGAAAAATATGACATACAAAAAACAAACAGAAAAACACAACAAAAAAAGCTCAGAGGAGGAGCCAGGTTGCATGGCTTTGAATCTTGATGATACTGTCCATTAGCTGTATGACCATGTGCAGGTCGTTTAGTCTTTGTAATTTCAGATCCCTATTTGCAGTAAGCTGATATAGGACGGGACCTTTAGAAGGTTCAGTCACTCCATCTGAAGGGGCACCTTTGATCCCAGCACTTGGAAGGCAGAGGCAGGCAGATCTCTGTGAGTTTGAGGCCAGCCTGGGCTACAGAGGGAGATCCAGGACAGGCACCAAAACTACACAGAGAAACCCTGTCTCAAAAAACAACAACAAAACAAAATGGGGTGGGGGGAGAGCTAGGTCTCAGCCAAGTGAACACCTGTAATTCCAGCACCTGGGAGGCTGAGACAGGATTGCTAAAAGACTGAGGTCAACTCGGGCTAATGTAGTTAACTCCAGATCAGCTTTGGCTGTACTGCGAGACCCTGTCTCTAACAAATAATCAGTGATTCTAGGTGTTCTCTCAGCTTGGCAGCAAACACCATCAGTCACAGTCACTGTACAGCTCAGTGGTACTTAATGGGTGCCGCCTAGAATCATCACTTAAATGTTGGCACACATGCCTTACTTGGGGAACGCTGATGTGGTAGAAAACTCACACACACACACACACACACACACACACACACACACACACACCCGTGAGACACTTGAAACCTGTGCTCTGCTTGTTTGAGGAACCCTTGGGACCTGTGGGCCTCTTCCTTTCTCAGGTTTAAGGGGCAGGGAGCAGAGTTAGTGTTGTCTAAAGTAATTCCTAGCCCTGTTGATCTGTTACCTGTTTGGGAAGTGGCTGAGCCAGAACATATCTGTCTCTGGACACTGCTGACTTGGTGTTCTGTTTTTCAGTGTGTCCCAGATGCCTGTGGCTGAGGGCAGGAGTGTCCAGCAGACGGTGGAGCTCCTCACCAGGAAATTAGAGATGCTTGGGGCAGAGAAACAAGGAACATTTTGTGTGGACTGTGAGACTTACCACACAGCTGCCTCCACCCTGGGTGGCCAAGGTCAGTAGATGCCTGTGGGCGGATGGTTCGATCCTGGCTTGGAGTCCCACACATACTTACATTCATTGGCATCTGTTTGCGGTGGCCACGTTGCGGTTTAGACCTACTTGTTTGTTGAATTAAAAATTTGTTTTTATTTTTAATTGTGTGTGTACGTGTGTGCTTGAGAGTGTGTACACTCGTGTGTGTGTGTGTGTGTGTGTGTGTGTGTGTGTGTGTGTGTGTGTACACGTGAGTGGAGGTGCCTATGGAGCCAGAGTTACAGGGGTTGTGAGCCACCGATATGGCTACTGGGAACTGAACTTGGATTCAAGGCCAGCCTGGGCCAGAGAGTGAGAGGAAAAACAGAACTTGTCTACAACACCCGGAAGTGCTTTCCTCATTAGAGAATAGAGCTGGGGCTGAGGCCATGGCTCATCAGTTGAGAGCACTGGCTGTTCTCCTAGAGGACCCAGGTTTGATTCCCAACACCCACACGGCAGTACAGCCATTTGTAACTCTAGTCTTAGAGGATCCAATGCCCAGTGTCCTCTGTGGACATCTGGGGTGCAAGCAGTGCGCTAACATACATGAATGCAAAACAGCTGTACACATAAAATAAAACGTTAAAAACGGTGTCCTAAGAGGTGATGTCATAGCTCAGTGGTATAGAGCACTGGCCAAGCATGTGTAAGGCCCTGGGTTGAATCCCCAGCAATGCCCCTTTCTACTCACACAAAGTCCTTAGTTGCTTTTTAAGAATTTCAGGGCAGTGCAGCCTCATGTAGTCCGAATCAGATATGTAATAGTGTAATAGTAATAGTGTGTAGACCTGAGAATAGAATGAGATCAACTTTGAGTGACTCTGTGGACTGACGTGCCATTAACTGGATTTAAAAAGGTGAAAGGTGAATTGGCAGTGCAGACTGAGGGGTCGTGCTGGAGGCTCAGT
Source organism: Peromyscus leucopus (assembly GCF_004664715.2). Lineage (NCBI taxonomy): Eukaryota > Metazoa > Chordata > Mammalia > Rodentia > Cricetidae > Peromyscus > Peromyscus leucopus. The sequence continues at coordinate 5,072,628 of NC_051084.1, read as the reverse complement.
GCAGAGCCGGCTAAGTTCAGCAGGGGGCAGCAGAGAGGCCAGTGCACTACAGGGAAGACACTGAACTCCCCACCTCCTGCCGGCCTTCCCTCTCCATTACTAACTTTTTAAACAAGGGATTTGTTTACTTTATTTATTTGTTTGTTTTTTTGAAACAGGGTCTCACTATGTAGCCCCGGCAGTTCTGGAACTCACTTTGTAGACCAGGATGGCCTTGAACTCACAGAGATCAATCAGCCTGCCTCTGCCTCCCAAGTGCTGAGATAAAGAAGTGCACCACTATACCCAGCTTTATTTTGTTTATGTAGAAGGGTGCCCATGGAGGCCAGAAGGGAGCGAAGGATCCCTTGGAGCTGAAGTTCCAGGCACTTGTGGGCAACTCAGTGTGGGTGCTGAGATCTGAACTCGAGTCTCCAGACAGAACAGTCAGTGATCAGAACCATCGAGTCGTCTTGCCGGCTTCTTGTTATACTCTTTTCCCTACTGGAATATCATCTTTCCTGCCCCTTGGGGCGGAAGTACTTCTACCACAGCCTCCTTCAAGTCCTGTTTTTCCTTTGATCTTTTCTTATGCTAAAGTCTTAGATTTCTAGTCCCTTTCAGGTAGTCACTCTTTTTAAAATTTTTTTTCTTTTTTTTTTTTTAAGATTTATTTTATTTACTATATAAAGTGTTCTTCCTGCAACTTTGCCTGTACACCAGAAGAGGGCGCCAGATCCCATTACAGATGGTTTGTGAGCCACCATGTGGTTGCTGGGAATTGAATTCAGGACCCCTGGAAGAGCAGTCAGTGCTCTTAACCTCTAAGCCATCTCTCCAGCCTAAAATTTTATTTTGTATTAGTTAATTAGTTAGGTTTTTTGAGATAAGGTCTTATGTAGCTCAGGCTAGCTTTGAACTTGCTTTGTAGCTGATGACCTTGTGTTTCTGATCCTCCTGCTTCTACCTTTCTAGTGCTGGGATCTGGGGTGTACATTGCCACATTCAGATTATGTGGTGCTGGGATTAGAACCCAGGTCTTCATGCATGCTAGGCAAGGACTATCATTACCAGACCCTTTTTATTCATTCGTTTATTTAGTGTGTGTTGGGGGAGTGTGGGTGTGGGTGTGCGTGCATGGGCTCACGTGCTTGAGCACCATGGCGTGGGTATGAAATTCAAAAGCAGCTTTCTGGAGCCTGTGTTCTCCTCCGTCATGTGGATCCTAGGGATCAGACTTAATTTTTCAGGCTTAGCAGCAGGCACCTTTACCTCTGACACATCACTAGCCTTATTTGTGTGTGGTTTTTGTTTTGTTTTGGTGTTTGTGGGGGGCATGCCCTGGAGTGTGGGTTTAAGAGCTTGTGCATGTGCACCCCTGTGAAGGCTAGAGAAGGACATTGGATGTGGGGTGCTTTCTTCTCTGGCTTTGTCGATTGCCTTGAGACAGGACCTCTCCCTGAGCTGGAAGCTCAACATTTTGGATAGCCGACTGGCCAGTGATCTCAGGATCCACCTCTCTCTGCTCCTGACACTGGGATCACAGACATGTACGGCCTTCCAGATCTTTTTGTTTTTTTAAAGATTTATTTATTTATTTATTTATTATGTATACACTCTTCTTCCTCCAGGCCAGGAAGAGGGCGCCAGATCTCATTACAGATGGTTGTGAGCCACCATGTGGTTGCTGGGAATTGAACTCAGGACCTCTGGAAGAGCAGTCAGTGCTCTTAACCTCTGAGCCATCTCTCCAGTCCCCTTCCAGGTTTTTTACCTGGGTGCTGAGGATTAGAAATTAGGTCATCACTGAGCTATCATCTTCCCCAGCCCCCATTCCCATTTTTAAAAGTAGGTTTGTGCATCTGTTTATGTGTTTTTTCTCCATGTGTGTATGTGTGTATGTACATGCACCCTAACAAGGAAGTAGAGGTAGAGGACAACTTGCAGACGTTGGGCTCTCACCATCACCCAGAGATCCAACTCAGGTGGTCAGGCTTGGCCACAAGAGCCTTAACCTACTGCGTTATGTTCCTGGCCCTCTTCAGCTTTTCCAGATAGGGTCTGGCTGTGCAGCCCAAACTTGGGGCAGTTACACTGCCAAAGCCTCTTGAGTACCCAGAGCTACCGTATCATGTTTATTTAGAGACGGGCGGGTCTCCTTTTGTTACTCTCCCCACCCTCAGCCTCAGCCTCAGTGCTAGGATTACAGACTTGAGCCACCTTTTTTAAAGTTTCTTTGGAGGGGCGGGCGTGGTGGTTGTTGTTGTTGTTGTTGTTGTTGTGGTTGTTGTTGTTGTTGTTGTTGTTGTTGGTGGTGGTGGTGGTGGTGGTGGTTGGCAAAATGGTAAAGGTGCTTGCCACTGAGTCTGACACTTGAATTTTATTCCCAGGACCTAGCATGGTGGAAGGGGAGATGAGAGTCTCCCAAGTGCCCTCCTCTGAATCATACACATGCCATGACACATGTGTGCCCCTGCCCCATGACATAAATGTAAATTAAATAAATACTAGGCTTTGGGGGGCTAGGGAGAGGGCCTCATTGGTAAACTTCTTGCCTTGTAAGCATTTTGAGTCTGAATTTGGATTCCTAGAACCCACTTTCAAAGTTGGGTGCAAGCCAGGCAGCGCACACCTTTAATCCCAGCACTGGGGAGGCAGAGGAAGGCGGAGCTCTGTGAATTCGAGGCCAGCCTGGGCTACAGAGTGAGTTCCAGGACAGAGTTCCAGCCAGAGCTACATAGTGAGGCACTGTCTCAAAAAAGTGAGTGCAGCAGCAGCAGCAGCACATCATTGTCATCCCAGAGCTGGGGAGGTAGAGACAAGAGGAGGATCCCTGGGGTTTGCTGGCCTCATAGCCTTGCTCTGGGTTCAGTGAGAGCCCCATCTCCAAACTTAAGATGGTGGCCCACACCATGCACATACAGATAGCACTGATTGGACTTAGTGTGTTCTTCAGAACAAAGTAGGCAAGGACATGCAGTTGGAGGAGCAGGCAGGGTTTGAAGATGGATGGCTTTAAGTGGATACTAAGTATTTCAAATTGTGGTCATCTACTCTCTCATAGTGTGTTAAGGAGAATTTTGGTTTCAATGTTTTGCCTTCTTCCAAGTCCTATATAAAAAATATATATACATAGCTCTCCCTCCTTGGAGAAAGCCTGTAGAAAAGCAGATAAGAAGGTTCAGCAGGAGGCTGGGCGGTGATGGTGCACGCCTTTAATCCCAGCACTGGGAGGCAGAGCCAGGCGGATCTCGGTGAGTTCGAGGCTGGCCTGGTCTACAGAGTGAGATCCAGGAAAGGCTCCAAAGCTACACAGAGAAACCCTGTCTCAAAAAACCAAAAAAGAAAAGAGAAAAGAAAAAAAAAAAAAGGGGCGGCTCAGCAGGTAAAGGCACATGAGGCCAAGTCTGATGACCCGAGTTTGATTCCCAGGGCCCACAGGGTGAAAGGAGAGAATTGCCTTCCTGGGTGGCCCTTTAACCTCCAGAGTGCTGTGATGTGTGCACACACCTGCACACACAAATGTGTGCGGGTGAATAAAGGAGTTTAGAGCCAGGCGTCTGGCGCACGCCTTCAATCCCAGCACCATGGAGGCCGAGGCAGGCGGATCTCTGAGTTTGAGGCCAGCCTTGGGTACATAGAGGGTTCCAGACTATCCAGAGATACATAGTTAATGCTTCATCTGTGAAGAAAAAGCATCTCGAAAAGCAGTAGAATCAGTGAGTGAGCCGGGGCTGTACAGTGGGGCGTGCCAGCCTAGCATGTGCAAAGCTCAGGGGTCTAGCTCTGTAGCCCCTGTGCCACAGAGTAAGCAACAAGGAAGTCAAGCCAGCATTAGGGAGTTACAGCCACATTCCAGACCTTTCTGGGTTATGTAACAAGACCCTATTTCAAAAAACCAAATCAAGCCAAGTGGTGGCGCACGCCTTTAGTCCTAGCACTCAGGAGGCAGAGGCAGCGTAATCTCTGAGTTCAAGGCCAGAGGGAGTTCCAGGAGTTCCAGGACAGCCAGGCCATACAGGTAAACCTGTCTCTCAACACAAAAGAAGATAAAAAGGTGGTGGTGATGCTGGAGAGATGAGCCGTTAAGAGCACTGACTGCTCTTCCAGAGGACCTGGCACCCACATGGCAGCTCACACTTGTCTGCAGCTCCAGTTCCAGGGCTTCTGACACCCTCATACCACATACATGCAAAACACAATAAACAGGGCTGGAGAGATGGCTCAGAGGTTAAAAGCACTGACTGCTCTTCCAGAGGTCCTGAGTTCAATTCCCAGCAACCACATGGTGGCTGACAACCATCTGTAATAAAATCTGGTGCCCTCTTCTGGTGTGCAGGCAGAACACTGTATACATCATAAATAATAAGTCTTTTAAAAAAAGACAAAAAAAAAAAAAACCCACCAATAAACATAAAATAAAAGTAAATTTAAAAAAAGAAAAGGAAAAAACCAAACCAAATCTAACCAACTGAAACAGCGGTACATGATGAGGAAGCAGAGACTAGAAAGGGCTTGAAAGTCCAGCTGCCGGCCCCAGAGCCCAGGCTCCTCCGTAGTGCCCTTGCTTTCCTAGCTCTCTCCTCAGTGCTGCAAGCTCTTGCCCTCCCCTGCAGGAGGCACTGCCAGCTTTTGAAGGCAGGGCAGGTAAACTCAACATGGCGGTCGCCTGCCTGCTGTGCTAGCCTGACGTTCACAGGCTTCCGATTCCAGAGCCTCTGCAAGAGCATTCCATTTCTTCTCTGTGTAACAGCCCTACCTGTCTTCCAACTCTCTTTTTTTTTTTTTTTTTTTTGGTTTTTCGAGACAGGGTTTCTCTGTGTAGCTTTGCGCCTTTCCTGGAGCTCACTTGGTAGTCCAGGCTGGCCTCGAACTCATAGAGATCCGCCTGGCTCTGCCTCCCAAGTGCTGGGATTAAAGGCGTGCGCCACCAACGCCCGGCTCCAACTCTCTTTGTAGACCAGGCTGGCCTCGAACTCGTGGAGATCCTCCTGCCTCTGCCTCCTGAGTGCTGGGACTAAAGGTGTGCAGCAGCAGCAGCAGCAGCAGCAGCACCACCACCACCACCACCACCACCACCACCACCACCACCACCACCACACCCAGTAAACATTTAGAGTTCAAAGGAGGCATTTGCTGAGGTTGAGAGATATGCCAGATGTTGTTACTTCTGTTTTACTTTTATGTTGGACCTTCTGGGGCTGGAACTTAGGCTAGGCCAGTACTTATTGCCAAGCAACACCACCAGCCCTTAGTTTTATTTATTACAGATGATAATCTAGAAGAGAGTCTCTGTATGGTTTACTAATCATCATGATAAAGTGGCCACCTGCGAGCTCTCCACACAACTGTTCTAGACACCCTGAGACTCCCTGGGTACTCTTCAGTGGGTTTAGCCCCCGTTGTCTGGCTGCCTTTTCCGTTACCTAGCTTCTCTGGAAAAGGGCAGCTTTTAAGGATCTTTCCCCTTCTCAGACTGCCAGGGTACCAACCGCTGGCTGGCCTTGTTTGGTGCACTTGACTCTCCTGGGCTAAGTTGACAAAGGTCCTGATCTTGAGTGGGCCGTCTGCCCCTTGCAGGCCAGGCTGGGAAGCTGATGTACGTGATGCACAACTCTGAGTACCCGCTGAGCTGCTTTGCCCTCTTTGAGAACGGCCCTTGTCTGGTTGCGGACACCAACTTCGATGTGCTCATGGTGAAGCTCAAGGGTTTCTTCCAGAGTGCCAAGGCCAGCAAGATCGAGACCCGGGGCACTCGCTACCAGTACTGCGACTTCCTGGTGAAGGTGGGCACGGTCACAATGGGGCCCAGTGCCCGTGGCATCTCTGTGGAGGTAAGACCTTGGTGAAGGACAAGTGGACTCTGCTATGGGCTGCACAACAAGGGTTCTGGAAGTTTCCCAGGGCCTGCTTGGTTCAGACTATTCAGTGTCTATCTCGCCTCTACTACAGGGGTCTTGTTTGGGGGCGGGGCAGACTCATGTCTCAGGCCTTGAACTTACTTTGTAGCCAAGCTTCATAAATTTATGGTCCCCCTACTTCTAACCCCAAGCGCTGAGATTCCAGGAGTGTACCATGAGTTACACCCAGCTTCTTTCTTCCCTTGTTTATTTAAGACAGTCTCATTTGGCTTGAACTCTAATTCTTGTGCCTTCACCTCCTGAGTGCTGGGATTATAGATGTATTTCACCATGCCTGGCTTGTGTGGTGCGGAAGGTGCAGAGCGGGCCTTTGTGCTTGGGGGGGGGGGGAGAAGCGGGGAGAGAGGGCGTCAGTCTTAGTCTGTAATGTAGCCTGCTCTTGAATTCATGCAGTCCTTGTATCTCAGCCTACAAAGTGCTGGGATTATAAGAGTGAGCCACCATGTTTCCCTAAGAGATTTTTTAGATTTATTTTTTATTTTGTGTGTTGGTATTTTACCTGTGTGTATGTCTGTGTACCACGTGTGCAGTGCCTACAGAGGCCAGAAGGCATTTGATTGATGCCCTGGAATTGGAGTCAAAGGCTTTTTAAAGTTGTTAGTCACCATGTGGGTGCTAGGAACCAGCTCCAGTCTCAAGAGCAACACTCAGTCTCTGGCCTAGGGTAGAAGTGGGTTCCCGGGAAGTAAAGAGCTCAGCAAGGCTCGCTTGCTGCCAACTGAAGCCACAGTCAGGAAGCAGAGGATAGGATTTGGAGACACCAACCACCCTTCCCAAGGAGGGCCGCAATGGACAGCTTTCTGAGGGGTGTGGGAGGTGGGATGTCGGTCATGTGCCTCTGTCCCCTCCTTGTCTTAGGAGGTCCCCAGAGCTGGGGAACCTTTCCTTCTGGCATGAATGTGCACATGAGATGCCTTCATCCAGTTGGTGTTTAGTCACAAAGATTGCTCCATTTATTTACTGTAGGTGTAGGTGTGCATGTGCACAGCACATGTGTGGAGATCAGAGCAGTCAGTTCTTTCTTCATCCCATGTGGGTCCTGGGGATCGAACTCAGGTTATCAGGCTTGATGGCAAGCATCTTTATTGGCTGGTAGCCTTCACCTTCATCCTACAGACTGGAGTTTCCTGTAGAGCAGTTCACAAAAGGATTCCCAAGGCTGGTGCATGCTTCCTGTCTCAGCACTTGGGAGGTAGAGGCCAGAGGATTCTGAGTTTGAGGCTAGCTTGGCTACATAACAAGTTCAAGGCCAGCTTGAGCTACACAGTTAGATCCTGTCACAGAGTAAGAACCAGAGGAAAGTGATTCTGGGGAGCATCCCTGGTAGAGAAATGTACCCTAGTGGCAGTTTCTTTTCAGGAATCTCCAGGACCAAGATTCAGTAGTCTTTTCAATGTGTAACTCTGAACGGTAGCACTGGTAAGAGGGGGAGAAGCAAGCCTCATCCTTGTCCTCACCCTTGCTGTCTTCTTCTGTCCCAGGTGGAGTATGGCCCTTGTGTGGTGGCTAGTGACTGCTGGAGCCTCCTGCTTGAGTTCCTACAGAGTTTTCTAGGTAGCCACACGCCAGGGGCCCCCACAGTATTTGGGAACAGACATGATGCTGTGTATGGGCCAGCAGATACCATGATACAGTACATGGAACTCTTCAACAAGATTCGAAAACAGCAGCAAGTGCCAGTGGCTGGCATCCGTTAGTGACTGGCAGCTGCCCACCTGCTGAGCTGACACTAGGGTACTGCCCAGGAGGAGCAGGTGCTGCACTCGGGGTCCTGGGCCCCGGCCCAGCTGGTTTCCAGCTGTAGCCCGTGCGCTGGGACTCTGGACTCCCCTCCTACCCATTTCAGCTGTTTTTTACTTCATGCCTTAAATGGATTTGGCTTGTCCTCAAGGATGGTAATTGTGAAGAATGGAGCAGCTTGGGCCTTTCCTGCTGGAGGGTATCGGCAGGACAGGGTTGTCCCTGCCAGCTGTGAAGGTGAAGACTGTATGTGACCCAGCTCCCAAGGATTTGTGGCCACGCTCTGCTGTATGTGGCTGTACGGGGTGGATCCCCCCTCTGCTTGAGGACGTGGCTGGCCTCTCCTGGAGATGGCTGGGTGGCATGACTGGATTGAGGACGTGGCTGGCCTCTCCTGGAGATGGCTGGGTGGCATGACTGGATTGCTCTCGCTTTCTGGCTGTTGGCCGTAGTGATGGCAAACAGAACTGAGTCATCCTTTGAACTCTGATGGCCTCCCTTTCTGTTTTGAAGTGTGTGAACCCATAGGCTAGACTGCTACAGCAAAACCAAAGTGTGGGCTCTTACTGCACATTTTATTTTTCCTTACCTTAGTTCCGAGGCAGTCAGTTCCCCAGGGCAGAATCAACTGTAGGGTTAGCACGAACTGGGCTTCTTGGTCTTATTGTTGGCTCACCCCAATGATGTTGTCCTCACCACAGGATCTGAGCGCACTCATGAGCTCCATATCCACAGTCCACTGCGGGAAGAGAGAAGGGAGCTTTCCCGCCAAAGTTGCTCTTGCAATCACTGCAGACGCTTTCCTGGCACTCAGACTCGCTTTGTTTAGGATCTGCTGTGCTTCACGAGTTGTCTTGTCGAACGTGAGCCTTGAAGTTACTCATTGACACCATTGCTTACCTACCTCACCCCTGCCACAGAAACAGTTAACCAGGCTAACATTGAGGTGCACATAGAGAGGTTTGGGAAAACTGTTAGTATACCAAGTGTAGGGTGTCGCTGAGGAGTCTGTCCTCAAAGTCTGCTAAGCAGCCTTCCTGGGGCAGGTTTTACACACAGCAGCTGCCAGGCGCTGCTCAGACTCACCCTAGCTTCGCCATAGGATGGAGCTGTTATCCACATTGCTCGCTGTTCCTTCCCTTGCTTTGGTTGTTAATGTTTGTTTATTTTGTTTCTGCACTTTAAAGATTGAGGTATGTTTTAGGAATCACAATAAAATCTGCAAATACTACATTTTGGCCTTCTATGTTTGGTCTTGTTGCAGTCTATTTACTTTGCACTCTCTATAGGTTGCCTCAAATCCTTTGTGGGTGAGACAGTGTGCAGGCAGAATTTTGAACATACGTGCTCCTGAAAACACAGCTGTTAAATGCAGTAGACATGGACTCATGGACTCTTGGCACCTGCATAAGAAGGGCCCGTTCTTAAAAGATCAAGAGAAGCGTGTACAATCAACATCTTGTTAGTTGTAGCTGGCTTACTTGCACATTCCCAGTGTTCTTTGTTTTTTTCTAAGATTTTTGTTTTTAATTATTTGTGTGTGTGTGTGTGTGTGTGTGTGTGTGTATGTATGTGTGTTCCACACCCACCACACCATGCGCATGGTGCCCTCAGGAGCCAGAAGGAGGCATCCGATTCCCTGGCTATGGTGTTCCAGGCAGAAGTGGGTGCTGGGACCTGGATCGGGTCTTCTGTGAGAGCAGCAAGCACGCTTAACTACTAGGCTGTCTCTTCAGTCCTTTCATTTGCCCCTTTTCCATTTGAACTCAGGTTTGACTAGCTTTAAACCTAGTGACGTGGGCTGGAGAGATGGCTCAGAGGTTAACAGCACTGGCTGCTCTTCCAGAGGTCCTGAGTTCAATTCCCAGCACCCACATGGTGGCTCACAGCCATCTGTAATGAGATCTGGTGCCCTCTTCTGGCCTGCAGGGACACATGCAGACAGAACACTGTACACATAATAAATAAACCTTAAAAAATGCATTTTTTTTAAACCTAGTGACATGAGATGAAGCTTGAATGGCCACTTGAGTGCTTTGCTCTGTCCTTGTCCCTTAACGGGAGCATGGCACTGAAAGAACCTGCCTCAGCAGAAGCCCTGATGACAGAGGGTGACAGTTGTGCTGGCAGCGCCAGAGCTGAACTGTGACTGGTGGGAAGGCCGTGTCATCTGGCCACCGTGTGCACATCTGGACGCGGCTTCTTGGAATACCGTGGGACACAGTTGTCATCATGTAACTGCTTGAAAGTTCCAGTTGCGTGCACATTGGGATTATTTGTATAAATTTAAGGGAAAGAGGGATGATTATCATTTTATAAATACTAGAATCTGGGGCTTCTGATTCAGCCAGACTTGCTGGCCAGCAAGCCTCAGGAATCTGCTGTGATTACACACGTATTCCTCTACACTTGCCTTTTTACCTGGCGGCTGGGGACTGGACTCAGGTCCTTGTGTGCCCGGCAAGCGCCTCACTGACTGAGCTGCCTCCTCAGTTCCAAGGCAGAGTCTGTTTTTTTCTTTTCTTTTTCTTTCCTTCTTTCCTTTCTCTCTCTCTCTCTCTCTCTCTCTCTCTCTCTCTCTCTCTCTCTCTCTCTCTCTCTCTTTTTCTCTGTCTCTCTCTTTCTCTTTCTCTCTTTCTTCCTTTTTTTTGAGACAGGGTTTCTCTGTGTAGTTTTGGTACCTGTCCTGGATCTCACTCTGTAGAACAGGCTGGACTTGAACTCATGGAGATCCGTCTGGCTCTGCATCCCGAGTGCTGAGATTAAAGGTGTGTGCCACCACCGCCCAGCTAAAGATTCTTGATTTTCTTGCATTCTGTTTCATTTTCCAACATAGCCATTCCAGGCCCTATCACATAATACAGGCTAACTTTAAAATATTTTAAAAATTGTGTATGTGTATGTGTAAGTGCAGTGCCTGAGGAAGCCAGAAGAGGGCTTATGTCCTGGAGCCGGAGTCGTATACAATTGTGAACCTGCTGGCCTGGATGCAGGGAACTTAACTGGGGTTCCTCAGGAAGAGACTTTTACACTCTTAACCCCTGAGCCATCTCTCTACCTGCACACAGGCTCATTTTTAAGGGTTATGTAAAGTATACTGAACTTTCTTTGGAGTCCATTAAAAAGAGAACACCAGCCAGAATTTCAGCACTCAGGAGGCAGAGACAGGAGGAACTCTGAGTTTGAGGCCAGCCTCTCTATATTGTGAGCTTCAGGACATCCAGGACTGTCTTGTTGTTGTTTGTTTTTTGTTTTGTTTTTCGAGACAGGGTTTCTTTGTGTAGCTTTGTGCCTTTCCTGGAGCTCACAGAGATCCGCCTGGCTCAGCCTCCTGAGTGCTGGGATTAAAGAACCGTGCACCACCACTGCCCGGCTGATACTGCCTTAAAAAAAACAAAAATAATTTAAGGCCTGCAAGATGGCTTGCCAGGTAAAGGCACTTGCCGCTCGAGCCAAGCGATCTGAGTTCAGTGCAAGGAAGGTGGAAAGAGAAGCAAGCCCACAAATGTGCTGATGTCACAGGTCCGGGTACGGCGTGTGTGTGTGTGTGTGTGTGTGTGTGTGTGTGTGTGTGTGTGTGTGTGTGTGTGTGTGTGTGTGTACGTGTGTACTTCCTCCTAACGTGCGCACATACCCGCGCACACACTAAATACTTCACAAGGAAAGTTTGGAGAGTACATTTATGTCACCGAGGTTGTCCTGGAACTGAATCTAACAGTGGGGATCTTTTGTGTGGAAAGGCAAGGCTGGGTTTGTGACAGGTGTGCCGGGGCTGCCTGTCAAAGGGGTGAGAACACTGGTTAGGAGACGGCTGCCTGGGAGCTAGCTGTACCACTGGGCTTAACTAAATCGAATTTGCTCTTTGGGTTGGACCTGTATAGTGGGAAGAAAGCCTGCTCTCTGTATAGTGGAATTGTAGAGATATTGAAAGGGAAATAAATATATTGTGCTTTGTGAACATGGAGATGCTGTCTCTGGCTTCTCTTTTAACTTTATCTTTTTTTTTTTTTTTTTTTTTTTTTTTTTTTTTTTTAATGCTTTGTCTGCATATATGTCTGTGCCCCACATGTATGTCTGGTGCCCACAGGGGCCAGAAGAGGGCACAGTTACAGATGGTTGTGAGCACCCATATGGTGCTAGAATCAAAGCCAGGTCCTTTGGAAGAGCAGCCAGTGCTCTTAACCACTGAGCCATCTCTCCAGCCTGTCTCTGGCTCTTAATAGTTCTGATGTTGATGATGGATTGGAATGTTTAAGGTGGGAAGTTAGGCATTGAGGCACATGATGGTAATCTGGCCACAGGGAGGCAGATGCAAGAGTTGAAGGCTAGCCTGGGTTATAGAATGAGAACCTATCTCACAAAAGACAGAAAGCAGACTGGAAGAAATGATGGGAGGCTGTGGACTCATGGCTTAGTAGCAGGGTACAATTCACTTGACACAAAGAAAGTTCTGTGTTAGACAATGAGAACTGTGGAGGGTCCAGAGAAAATGACTTGTTACACAGCTTTCTTCTTAAGACAGTCTTACTGTGTACCTCTGGCTGTCCTGGAACTGGCAATGTATGCAAGGCTCACCCCAAATTCACAGAGATCCATTCTGAGTGCTGGGATTAGCAGTGTGGCTCCCCATGTTTGGCTGATGTTAGTGTTCTAGCTTGGTTTTAGAGACAAGGGATCTTCCTGTGGCCCAGGCTGTTATATACTCTAGACCTGCCTCCAATACTCAGTGACCCCCTGCTTCCCTGTCCTAATAATACGGGTGTAGTTTTTGGAACAAGGTAAATGAGCCACAGTTGTATAGATCATCTGTGGACTATATATAATCTGTAATATTTTATTTATTTTGAGAAATGTTTTGGGGTTTTGTTGTTAGAGTTTGAGACAAAGACCAGTCTGTAGCCCAGGCTTGTGTAGAACACATTATGTACCTTCAACTCGAGGTGATCTTCCCTGCCTTACAAAAACAACAAACAAAATAGAATTTTGGGGTTTGCTTGGGCTTTTTCTTTTTTTCTTTTTTTTTTTTTTTTTAACTAGATTGACTTGTACTCTCCATGGATCTGAGTATGACCTTGAACTCTTGCATGGACCTCAGTGTTGGGATCCTAGGTGTGTGCCACCATACCTGGGGGATGTCTACTTAGAACTAATAACTTTTAGTGTTTAACCTGAGATTTAAGTGAAACAGTTGTTTTTGTATTGTGCCATCAAAGAACACTTGGATGCTACTTTGGTTTCTTGCAACTGATTTGTGCCTTTGTGGTAAGTCAACAGCAATTGTATTCATTGTTCTTTTTCTGTTGTTTGTTGGTTTTTCAAGACAGGGTTTCTCTATATAACAGCCCTGGCTGTCCTGGAACTTACTTTTGTAGAGCAGGTTGGCCTGGAACTCTCAGAAATCCCCCTGCCTCTGCCTCCTGGGATTAAAGGCGTGTGCTGCTGCCCCCACCACCCAACTTCATTGTTCTTTTTTAAAACTTTTTCAAAATTGCATTCACAATTTGTATTTGTGTCTGGGCACAGGCATGCTGCTGTGAGAGGACAATGTCTGGGAATTATTTCTCCTCCATGTAGTCCCTGTATCAAATCCAGCTGTCAAGCTTGGTGGTTCATAGGCTGAATCATCCTGCCAGCATTAACCTTAAGTCACGTACGTGCGTGCGTGCGTGCGTGCGTGCGTGCGTGCGCATGTATGTTGTGTTTACTGTCGGGAGGTCAGAGGACAACTTGCAGAAGCCTGTGCTTTTCTACCGTGTGCGTCCAGGGGATGGACCTGGAGAGGCAGGCTCAGCAGCAAGTGCGTTACCACTGAGCGTCATTCTTTGCCCTTACGTTCTTTTTTATTAGCTGTGTAAATGACATTCCCACAACAAAGAGCGATTACTTCCAATATTATTTTAAAACTTAAAAATATTTGGGTCTCAGAGAACCTCTGGTGATAGACTTTGAGAGCCACAGATGTAATGTGTGCTCACAGTGGTGGGACAATTTTTCCTTCTAGCTAGGCTGAGCACACAACTTCCTCAAATTTTAAGTGGCTTCCAGATTCCTCACTCAGAAAAGCACCTTGTTAGGAACAGTGAATAAGATGCTTAATTGTCTTCTCCAAGAAAAGTTGTTGGGAACTGGGAAAGAGAAGGAAAAACAGCCTTTAAATTTTTATTATTGCATTCACTTAAGGTAAAGAGTTACACCTTAGAATTCCATAAAGAGAACTGTTAAAGGTGACATGCCTCCACCAAGGTAACTGAACCTAGGGCCTCAGTCCTCTCCCAGGAGGCTCTTTCCTCCTAGGCTACAATACAGACATGGTCTTATTACTCAGTTAAAACTGCCCTGAATTCACCATGCAGTCTTTAGAGACTAAGAACTCAGTGCCGTACTGCTGCCTCTGTCTCCTGGCTGCTTTGATTACCATGTCCGGCTTTATTTTTTAATCTTTGCCTTTTTTGCTTCCTTATTTCATATTTACAGACGTAAAGCCTTGATCCACTGTAGCATATAATATATTTATTTCTTAAATTAAAAATGTCTTTACCCGTCTTAGCCTTGCCTTGGGTGTTCTAACACTTTATCTTATTTGGAGGGATCCTTCCCTGGAAGGTTTGTCAGGACAGTGTGCCCAGGAAGCTTGCCTACCTTGCAAGCCAGTCTTTCTGTTTCAGAATGGACTTCATCCTTCTCGGAAGTCCTTAGGACCACTGCCACCTCGGTCTGATTTATTTCCCAGGCCCCATTTGGGAGCAACAACGATCTTTTCCCTCTCCCGTTGAAGAGGATTTTCATAAAACAGCTGAATCCCGCCTGGGTCGTCAGTGGTAAAAGTCCACACGTGTGTGCTTGTCTGGGCGCCAAGAGTAACTTTTGCAAACGCTGCCCCGGGGAAACTCCATGGTTCGCTGGCTGCCGCTGCACCGTAAAGAAAACAACAAAACCAAAAAACAAGCAGGAGTGGAAAAGGCCTCTGTGGAGCGGGGAGACATATTAAAGGTAAGCCGCAGAGTAAGCGGCACTCGCGCAAATTTCCTTTACGGGTCCGGGGAGACAGAGGGCTGGGAAGAAGGAGTGGTGCTCGGAGAGTGTCTGGCCCTTTAAGGAGGAGGGCCAGACACTAGTCTCTGCACCTTTAAGAGTCTCTTTGTCTAGAAATCTTCTGTACCCTCTTGTGCCTCAACCAAACTTTGCCTGCGACTCCCGCGCCACTCCGCGCCTGCCCTCTCACGCCGGCCGGCCACCCGCGCCTTCACGGCTGACCCGAAACTTGGTGCCCGCGGCGCGAACCCGCGGAGAGGGCGCCGAGGGCAGGGGTCGCGGCCGCGAGGCGCGCCGTTGGCGCAATGCGGGGCCCTGGGGGCGGGGCTCTGGCAGGCGGGCCAATGGGCGGCAGGGGGCGTGGCCGGCCCGCTTGTCTCGCGCCCTGGTGACAGCTCGCGCGTGCTGATGATGGCGGTAAATAGAGGGGGGGTGGGGAGGGGGCGGAGGGCCGGCGGGGCGGCCGAGGGGGCGGCCCGGGGGGCGTGGGGGCCGCGGCGGCTGGAGCCCGCGCAGACATTCGGAGGCGGGGACACGCGGCCCCGGCATGCCGGCCCTCCCCTTTTAAAGGAGAGGAAAAAAAAAAATCCCCTCAAACACCGGGTGAGGGGCGACAAAGGCGGCGCGCGCCTGGCGGGCGGGAGGAGCGGCGGCAGGGGCGGGGCCGCGACGCCGGCGGTCCTGGGGCGCCCGGGGCGGGACGACGGGCGGCGACAGCGAAGGCGCGAGCCCCGGCGCGCGGGCGCTGCGTTTTGGCGGGGTGGGCGACGTCTGGGGTCTGAGGTGAAAGCCTTGAGGGGAGCGAGGGGCAGGCAGGCTGCGGGGGGAGCGGCCGCGGAGTGGGAGATGAGGAGGATTAGGAGAAAGGGTTAGAAGCCGGGGAGAGGAGTGGGAGAGAAACCCAGGCTGGCTCCGGGATGAGGTTAGGAAGCCCCGGGCTGGGGAGAGGGATCCGGGGTCAGGGCTAGGAGCAGGAGGCAAGGCTTGGCAGGTGGGGGGTGCTGGGGTGAGGGGTACCGAGGGCAGAGGAGTTGCAAGTGGAAGACAAGGAGCAGAACCGGGGAGTAGTTGGGAGTAGGGGAGAGAGAGTGATTAAGAGCCAGACGTGACAAGGGTGTGAACTAGTGCGGAGCCAGGGATGAGCTGAAGGGCTGGGATCGGCTGGGGTGGGATCTGTCGGCAAGGTGTGGGTCCATAGCTGGGTGGTGGGTGTGAATTCTGCCAAGTGAGGCAGGCCGAAGGGACCTGGATTACAACCAGGTGGAGTCAGAAACTGGAGCGGTAGTGAAAAGGCAGGCTTGCATCGAGCTGGGCGTCAATAGGACAGTTCTGGAGAACAAGAACAAGCTGGAAGGACGCGAGGAGAAGCACGGCTTGAGTGATGGTGCCCTGGGACAGGGGGACTGGGGAATTGTCGAGGGAAGAGGGGGGTTCCTCAAGGCACAGATAGGGGAGTGCAGGGACCGGCGAAAAGCAGCCTGAGGAGAGGAGCGGGGAGGAGAGGGGCCCTGGGCTTTAGAGGATGGAGTGGGGAGTGAGGGCAGAGAAACAAGGCTGAGGGGAGCCGGGAGAGTCCTGATGGGAAGAACCGGGGTGGGCTGCACAGCCGTGGGGACTGAATGTGCATTTTGCCCTGAGGTGCCCCAGAAGGTCTGGAAGGGGCAGGGCACAAACGCTGTAGTGAAGAACCCAGTGTGGGGGCCTTTGGTGAAGAAGATAAGGAACCATGGTGAGTGAAAGGGGCCCTGGAAACCAGGGTAAGACCTGAAAAATAGGGGCCCAGGTGGGGTGCAGCAAAGGAGTTCTTTGTTAAGAGAAATGTGGGTTGAATTTGTGAGTCCTTTTGTCCCTAAAAGTAGGAAATTCCAGAAACCTTGTTCTCCCTTCAAGGAGTCGGTTTCCATCTTCCGTCGCTTGAAAACCCACTTTCATGTCCACTTTGAAAAGACGAGACCCACTTTGGTTGGATTTGGTTGTTGTGTAATAGAAAAAGTGGCAGCCCTAGGTGCTTAAAGCCCTTTTGATTTCACTAATGTGCTAATAGGTACAGGTGTTTGTTTACACTGGGCTTGTGCTCTGCCATAGTTTGGGTGGGTGGTGTGGTAGTTTTGTGCCTGACAGGTGCTGGCAGGGCATCTAATGGACAGCATTTTCTTTTCCACTGAAGAGTGCCTCACCATTGGGACAGAGAAGGATAAGACCCTTTTTGTTCTCATTGGTCAGCCAGATCTCTGCCTAGCTGTTTTCAGGGACTGAAGAAGGAGGATAACTCACTCAGAGAAAGGTGACTAACCAACCAGGGAAGTCTACTAAGGGGGAGACTGAAGTCAGGGCTCTGAGGGCTTCCAGCTTTGTGTGGGACATTTTTGTGTAGCTGCTTACTCCCCAGTTTTTCAGACTGTAAAAAAGAAAGATGGAGTGTAGAGTTGTGGAGAGTTTTAGAGCTGTGGACTTATCTTTTAGATTATATAATATAATGAATTTATGAGCACCTTTTATGAAAAAAATTCTGTAAGATAAGATTGTAGTCCTTCTGCCTGCTATATTTGATGATTGTGAATAGGAAGGGCATATTTCTATTCTAAAGGTTCTTTCGAACCTTTTGATGTGTAATACTTATTTTTAATTAAAATATTTACATTTACTTAATTGTATGTATGTAGAGCACATGTGGAGGTCGGAGACAACTTGCGGAGTTGGTTCTCTCTTTCCATCATGGGGTTGCTGGGGATCGAACTCAGATTGTGAGGCTTGGCGGCAAGCTCCTTTACCCAATAAGCCATCTCCTGGCCCTGTAAGACTGATTTGGAGATTAAAAGGAAGATTAGAATTTGGGGACAGAATTTAGGTTATTCTTTCTTGGTGGTATTTTAATGATTTTCATTATAAAGTGTTTATTTTACATTTAGCTAAAAATATTGATGACTATTTACTTTGCATTTGATAATGTGAAAGTAATGTATAATTCTCTTTCATGGGGACAGAGGGTACAAACTATTCTTGAGAATCTTTTTTAAGATTAAATTAAAATTTAATTTTTATGTGTATGGGTGCTTTGTAGGCATGCATGTATGTCTGTATACCACATGCATGCCTGGTGCCTGCAGAGGGACACTGCAGAAGAGGGAATCAGATCCTCAGGAACTGAAGTTACAGGCAGTTGGGAGCTGTGTGTGGGTTCTAGAAATCTAACCTGGGTCTTCAGGGAAGAGCATTCAGTGCTCACCCACTGAGCCTCTTTCTAGTGGAGATTATTTCATTGTGTACATTCAGATACACAATGATGATACCTTTTCTCCTTGAAGTCCTGTGGAGGTTGCAAGTGTTGCTGATGGTGGAGCACTTGTCTAGCATGTGTAAGGCCTTGCGTTGGTCCTAGCACTGCAAGCTAGACAACAAACTTCAACAACCCCTATTCTAGGGACTTGGGGTGTAGCTCAGTTGGTAGAGTGCTTGCCTAGCATTCCTGAAGGCCTGGGTTTGATTGCCTGGCACTGTATGGTAGTGCATGCCTGTCATCCTAAGCACTGCCAAGGCAGAAGGGTCAGCCTTGCCCACATGAGTGAGTATGAGGCCAGTGTGGGTGACATGAGACTCTGTCACAAACAAACAAACAAACATAAGGAGAAGCAAATACCCACCTCTGGGATTAGTGCTCTCTCTAAAAAGCAAAGCCTAGCCCTCTTTTCCAAAGCTGTGTGATTTTACATTGCTCTTATTTGGTGGATGTTTGCATAAGTAGCAAAACTTAGGTTTCTGGCAAAGTTTGCTTTTGATTTGTGGTTATCAGAAACATACACACACACACACACACACACACATTTGGATAATTTAAAATCTGAACTCTGGGTTAGCTTTTAACTGATGGGGCAAGCTTATCGTTCAATGGTTTGTTTTCTGAATTCTTCTAGGCAGATTCAAGGTAGGTAGATTTATTTACCAACTTATAGAAAAATTTAATTACAAAGTTTTGCTTCTTAATTTGAGATTAGTCTAGAAATAATAACTTTGGAAATGAAGAGTGACTTTAATATGAGATGCCTGTTTCTGCAAGGTATGTGTACATGCCCTTGTAGCTGTGTTTGGCTGGCTGTATTCTGATTAAGATAGTGGCGTTTTTATGATGCTGTTGTCAAAAGGTGATGTGTTTATCTGTCTTCCTGAAAATACAAACTACAAGCTCAGTCAAAGGAAGGAGCTTATTTGAGTCTTTATTTTGTTTCTGTTACACTGCTGTAGTGTGCTGAACCACTGTTGTTGTGAATGGTTGTTTCACAACATCTCCTCTCTCCCTTTTTCTTTCCTCCTTCCTTCACCCTCCTTCCTTTCTTTTTCTTCCTCTGTGCTGGTAGTGAACTCCAGAGCATCACACATGCTGGCCACACTCTCAGTCCTCAGTTCATATTTCCAAAACTGAAAATGGGTGAATTTTTCTGTTTTTGAGACACTGATCTCAATATGTAGCCCTGGCTGGCCTGGAACTTGCTGTGTCGTCCAGGTTGGCCTTTAACTCACAGAGATAGGCCTGCCTCTGCTGCTATTATGCTGGAATTAAAGCAGTGGGTCACCATGCCTGGCTGCAAATGGATGATCTTTTAATATAGACGCTATTACTTATCATAAGGACTCCAATGTTAAGTTCAAGCTGTGATTTCTTTTGTTCACCAAGTAGAAATGTTTTGTGTTGAGACAGGGTCTCACTGTATATCCCTGGCTAGCTAGCCTGAAACTTACTAGATAGACCAGACTGGCATGAACTCATAGAGACCCACCCTCTGCTTCTCCTGTGCTGGGAGTAAAGGTGAGCTTTACCACACCTGGCTTGTCTGTAGTTTTTTGGTTTTGTTTTGAGATCAGACCTCACCCTGTTGAAACTGACTGTGTACTCTCACCTAGCCTTAAAGTCATGGCTATCCTCCTGCCTAGTCTTAGTGCCAGGACTGTAGGCACTGGCTGCCATACCCAGCTGTCAGTGGAACATCACTTTTATTTTGCTTATTGTCTTATTTGCTAACAATAAAACTTATTTTTAGATTTGGATGAGTAGGTTGTACATAATTAATTTTTTTTTGTGGTTAATCTTAGAGTCTTTGGATGGGAAGAGACCTTGAAAAGACTTTGGGTTTATCCTGCAACTTCAGTCAATATCCCACCCAAATCATCCCAGGTAGATCAAAACACCCCATTTTCTTATAAATCTTCAGTGGCAGGAGGGCAACCTTGTAGGTAATCTCTTCTAGCATTTTATTATTTTCAGGAAATTTTTTTTTCTAATCAGCACATATTTAATGCTATATTTGTATTTATTTATTCTTGCCTTATCCTCAATCTTTTACTAGAAAAAAATATCTGCTTATTATGGTGTTTATAAAAGCTCTAGCTGGTGTGGTAACCCATGACTGTAATTCCAGCATTCAGGAGGTTGAGGCAGGAGGATTTCTAGGAGTTTCAAGCCTAGCCTAGACTATGTAGTAAGTTCCAGGCCAATCTGAGCTGCAAGGTGAGACCTTGTCTCAAAAACAAATAAGCAAACAAGCAAACAAACAAAAAATGAAAACCCTACTTATTCCCTGGTACCAGAAGGTATCAATGAAATGCATGACCCTCGTTCCAGATTCTGTTGGAAGCCAACGCCTCACAGTGATCCTGAGGCAAGGTCTACTGTATTGAAATAAAGTGTCTCTTGAGATGAAGTGACTTGCCTATATCTATAAAGACGTACTTGGTCGTTAATAGTCTCTCAGCACAAATACTGTTTTGTCAATTGTCAACTCAAGGATACATTTACTCTTTTATTTTTGATGATGGGGATTGTACCCACTGCTTCATGTACACTGAGCTTGTGTTCTACCGCTGATACCTCTCGGCTCCTCAGTCTTGTGTGTGCACATATACATGTGCAGGTGGAAGTGTGTGTTCTTCCTCGGTCACTGATTCCCCACCTCTTTCTGGGACAAGGTCTCTCACTAAATCCCATCTTCCCAACTAGGCTGGGCTGGCCAGTAAGGAAGCCCCAGAGTCTGTCATTTCTGCTCCCCTAGTCCTAGAGTTACAGACAGTGTCACCCTGTCTGGCTTTTTATGTGGGCACTAGGGATCTAAACTGTGAGATTAGGCCTCTTAGGGACTTTGCCAGTCTTTAAATGCTCTGTGGTCTGTTTTGAAACAAGTCTCATTCTTCTTTGTTTTTGTTTTTGAGGTGGGGTTTCATATGGTTTAGATTGGCCTAGAATCTGAAACTGTCTATGTATGGAAAAGGATGACCTTTAATTCTTTGTTGTTGTTGTTTGTTTGTTTTTCCAGACAGGATTTCTCTGTGTAGCCCTGGTTGTCCTGGACTCACTCTCTAGATCAGGCTGGCGTCAGAGTCCCACCTGCCTCTGCCTCCCACCAGGATTGAAGGCCTGTGCCATCACCCCCGGCTGACCTGGAATTCTTAGCCTCCTGCACTTACCTCGGTTCTGGGTTCCAGGTGCCTGCCGCCATGTGCCACCCTCTGCTTCTTTGTGAGTGGTGAACCTAGGACCATAAGGGTGCCATCTCATACACATATGGCATCAAAGTTCTCCTGTGCTTTTTCCTAAATTTTATTCCAAGATTGTTTTTACAAAACCAACAACCCCAAACCAATTTTATAGCACCTTACTGTGTTGCAAATTGCCTGTCTACTTTTGAAGTTGGAAAAATATTTTTCACTCTGTTGAAAGATTATTGCTGTTTGAGGAAAAAATGGAAGTTATGCTTCAGCGCAGATATCCATAAGTAAAAATCTGTTCAGAACATTGCTATTTTACTTTTTTTATTTTCTCTTTATGTATGCCTGTCTAAAAAATGTACTAAATACTCTGCTTTTATTTGGTGAAATAAATCAATTTATTCATTAAAATTAAAAATGTAGCTGGCCTGAACCCACAGGGAGTCTGTCTAACTCACTACTATGACCTGCAAAACTATTTTTTTTTTTTTGAAGACTATGGGTTTTATTACAATTTTTCAATCTGGAGGAAAGTCACAGAAATGATACTCAAAATTGCTACTTGTTTTCACATCACCTGACTTGCTTTACATTTTCTAAGTATTTTTAAACAAGTAAAATAGGAAAAATTAATATGAACACATTTGTTTTAAAAAAGAAAAGGGGGTTTACCTATGAGATGGCTCAGTGGTTAAGAGCACTTGATGCTTATGCAGAGGATCCAGGTTTGGTCCTTAGCACCCACATGGCAGTTCACAATCGCCTATAACTCCAGTTCCAGGGGATCCTATGACTTCTTATGGTCCAGCATCACCAGGCATGCATGTGGTGATCGCACATACATACGGGCAAACACACTCATGCACATAAAAAATTAAAATAGAGGCCAGGTGTGGTGGCCCACACTGGAGGCAGAGGCAGGAAGATCTCTGAGTTTGAGACCAGCCTGCTCTATATAGTTCCAGGATAGCCAGGGCTACATAGAGAGACCCTGTCTCAATAAATAATTATCTTGGGGAAAAATGAAAGAGAATAAGTTTGGTATAAATTTTATTTTAGTCAAAGTCTTTAGGGCAAAGTAATGTCAAGATGGAATTTAGAATTCAGAGGTATTGATACAGGGCCTGGAATCACAGCACTCAGGTTGGGCCATAAGGGTTACCATAAATTCCAGGCCAGCCTGGGCTATATTGTTTCTGTCCAGCTTGGGCTAACAGTGAGACTTTCTCTCAAGAAACCTAAGTAAATAAATATTAGGAGGACTTTGTAAGGTTATACAGTGTGCTTTCTTTAGTAGATGCCGGAAAGATTCTGTGATCTGTGAATGACAGATGTGTAGGCCCCTGCTATTAACAAAAAATTGTGTTGTCAAATGCTTTTCTGTTGAGAACTTCTTGGAACTCACATCCTTAAGATGTGGTAGCTGCTAATATTGTATGATGATGATTGTGTGAGAATCAGGACTGTTAAGCCATGCCATGAAATATTTGAGATGAAATTCCTACCTTGAAGATCTCTATGCAGCTTCAAGGAGCCAGAAAGGACCAATGTACACAAGGGTCTACTTCAGAAGTGTTGACCTGAATTCATGCAAATAGGTCTGCCTTACAGTGAGGTGATCCACAGAAATAGTAACATGGCCACCACCCCCAAACAGAAATGAACTGACCCCATCTCGTCTGCAGTCACTCTCCAGTGTTTAAGATGTTAAATGTGTGAATGGAGACAGGCCTGTCTAACTTAAGCCAGGAGGCTATTAGTTGCATCCTGACAAATGTGAACCACAGAACTTGTGGGCTTCGTCTCCTTTTCTCCCTCCTCTTTAAGCTGTTATCAGAGCTATGAAATATAGCTCCTTATAAAAGCTGATTGTAATAATTAGAAACACTTTCCTTTCATAAGGACGAGAAAATTACAAATTATTTGGGAAGCATTGTTTCTAGTCATGTGTTATTGTTTCTGAGACATGGACAGTTTTTAAAGACTATAATACTATTCCTTTCCATTCACATGTTAATAGAAGTCTGGGAAGTAAAGGCTCCTCTGAAATGTTCAGGGCTGTTTGTATTATATGTCAAGTTGTAAACAGTACTCTGTGACAGGTATTTTCTCT
The DNA here is from genome assembly GCF_004664715.2 of Peromyscus leucopus. NCBI lineage: Eukaryota > Metazoa > Chordata > Mammalia > Rodentia > Cricetidae > Peromyscus > Peromyscus leucopus. The sequence goes on along the minus strand of NC_051084.1, from coordinate 5,049,369 downwards.
CTTTGTCTTCCTTTGAGCTAATTAGTAATTTACACTCTGGTAGCATCTCTCCCAGTCTCGCTGTGTGAAAGTGCCTGCTGCTCCATGCCTCCCATGCAGTGGGACTGACAGATGATTGGGGCAAATGTTGGCTAGCACATTAGAAGAATTAGGATCAAAATTAGTTTTTGCATGTTTTTGATAGGCTTTTGTATGTGTCTCTCTCCCTTTCCACCATGTCCTCCTTAGATATAAGAATGTTAGGAACTTCTGGAACCCAGAGCTACTGCCCGTGGTTCAGTTTGATATTTCGTGTGCTGTTCCTCCCCCCGCCCGCCCAGAGCTATGGGATTTGGGGGAGGATTAGCACAGCACTCTGCATAGTTTACTGCTTCCACCCCATTAGAAGAATAGCGGGCGTCCAGCATTGTCTTTAGAAGCACCCGGCAGGGCTGCTCTAGATGGGCAGGGACTCCTCAGTGGTGGCAGGGCAGCACCGTGCCTGGTGCCTTAGGAAGATGCTTTTATCTGCTGCTCAGCTCCCCAAAGGAAAGACAGTCTTGCTGTGGTATCAGCTTTTTCAAAAGGCAGCTCAGTGACCAAAATATAAATTACAGCTAAGTTTTAGCACATATCACATCAAGGTCCTGCTCTTTCCACCTCTTGCTCTCTTTCTTCGTTCAGTCTGACATGGAGAGTATGTGTAGGGTCACTTGTGTGTGTTCACTTGCACACGCCCGTGTGGGGGTGTGAAAGCAGCAAGAGCATTTGACTCTTAAAGTAGCCTGAAGGACCTCTTTATCTGTGAATGTAAATTTTACTTGACAATTGAGTAGGATGGGTAGAGGTTTATTGGGTTATCAGTTTTGAGCTGAAACTCTTCTAGAATGGCAGATAAATTATGGTACTTATTTTTATAATAATAGCTACTGATTTATCAGGATAGTAAGGTCAAAGTCCCTGTTAGAACTAATTTGATTCTCCTTGAAAAAAACTGTTACCTGGAGATAATCTTGAAGAGAACTGGGTAAGAAGATGTGTGACTATCTTATTTCAGCCATCATTGCTAATAGGTTTATCTTCATAGGCATGAGCCTTTGACAGCGAATCAACATTTGTGAACAGAGGTCATCTCATTTATGTGGTCACTTACAGAGTATGTGGGTCTGAATTAGTGTTTTGTTTTTATAAACTCAAATCCCAGCCAGGCATGGTGGGATCCCAGCACTTGGGGAGGAGAGGTGGAGGCAGAATGAGCTGGAATTCAAAGTAATCTGCAGTTTCATACCTAAGCATCACAGGAGACTAGATTTTGGTTCTCAGGACTACTTTGGGTATCTGAAAACTGTTAGCTCAGGGGATCCATTGCCCTCTTCTGGCCTCTGCAGGCACATAAACCTAGTGCACATAACCCCCACTGCCTCATACATACGTGCATAATAATAATAATAATAATAATAATAATAATAATAATAATAATGATAGGCTGGAAAGATGGCTCAGTGGTTAAGAATTCTTTTGCTCTTATAGAAAATCCAGGTTTGGTCCCAGCACCCACAATGGCAGTTCACAACTATCTGTAACTCAGGTTCCAGAGGCTCTAACACCCTCTTCTGGCCTCCTCGGGCACCTGCACCTATGTGATGCCCATATACTTACACGGGCATGTGCACTTACAAAGAAAATAGGCAAATCCTTAAAAAAACTCTGTAAGTCTATTAGTTGTTGTTCTACTGCTGTGAAGAGACACCGCAGCCATGGCAACTCTTATAAAGGAAAGCGTTGAATTGGGGCTGGCTTTGGTTTCAAAGGTTTGGTCTATTATCCTCATGGTAGGGAGCATGGCAGCACACAGGCAGACATGGTAGCTGAGGATTCTACATCAGAATCTGAAGGCAGCAGGGATAGAATGAGCCTCTAGACCTGGTTTGAGCTTCTGAAACCCCAAGTCTACCCCCAGTGACACACTTCCTCCAATAAGACCACACCTACTCCAGCATGTCACATCTCTTAATCCCTCTCAAGTAGTACCACTCCCTAATGACCAAGTATTCAAATATATGAGCCTACAGGGACCATTCCTATTCAAACCACCACATTAAGAAACAAATCTCAGAATGTCTAGGATATCCTCATGGATAGCTAAACTTTAAATTTTTTTTTTAAAAAAATTATTTGTTTAGTGTATGTGTATTGTCTGCATATGCCACAGATTATTCATGGAGGTCAGTGGACAATGTGGGAGTTGGTTCTCTCCTTGCACTAATGTGGGCTCCAGGGATCAAACACAGGCATAAGGCTTGGTGGCAAACGCCTTTACCCACTGAACCATGTTGGCTGGCCCCAACATTTATTTTTCTGTTCCTTTTTCTATGTTCATTGCAGCTATCTATATCTTAATTTTATTGGATGCTCAGGGTTAGACATCAATTGCACCTTTGTACTTTATAACATCTAGAAAAGATCAGATTCATTAGCAACACTTCATAAAATGTATTGATCAGAGAGGTATTATCAGCAAAGAAGAGCTCTAAAGGCTGGGGATGTAGTTCAGCAGTTCCCTAACATGGGCAAGGCCCACGTTCTGTTGTCAGAGTGGCAAAACTAAGTAAATGCGTAGACAGGAAAGTGAGAACGTGACTGTAGAACCAAATGCACTCTTCAGTGTCCCGAATGTATGGCAGAGCCTAATGACCTTGCCGCTGCATGTCAAGTGAAAGGCAAATAAATCTGCCTTGATGACACATCTGTGTCTTTCGGTTGATGCCGTGGTGTGCCCCATGCTGAAATTCTTAGTTTGTGAGTGGCACCAGCTTCCCTGGTTACACTGTTAATGTGACTCTTGACTTTTTTCTGTAAGCAGTTCATCTTAGTCTACAGCTATTATTAATTGTAAAATGCACCTGAGCTTTAAATTCAGTAGTTCAAAACATTTAGATATAAAATGAAACATAGTTTACTATACCTGCAAGACTGTTAAGTCAGTAAGTCAGTGCTTACCAGTAGGCTGTGGGAAAGCAGAGAACTTCTTACACTGTGATCAGGAATGGGAGCTTTTGTGGAGGTGAATTTGGCAGTGTTTGTTAGAATTTAAAATGTGTATATTCCTTTCTAGGAATTTGTACTATGTTCATATATTTGAGATAAAAAGAGAGGTACAGGCTGGGCGGTGGTGGCTCACGCCTTTAATCCCAGCACGCGGGAGGCGGGAGGCGGATCTCTGTGAGTTCAAGGCCAGCCTGGTCTGCAGAGTGAGTTCCAGGACAGTCACCAAAGCTACACAGAGAAGCCCTGTTTTGAAAAGCCAAAAGAGAGAGAGGTATAATGCCTGACATGGTGGCTCATGCTGTAGTTCCAGCACTGAGGGGGCCAAGGCAAGTTGACAACCACATGTTTAAGCTAGCCTGGGCTACATAGCTAGCCCTTGTCTACAAAGATCAGAGAAAAGGGGGAAGGTAACAGGTTTGTTTGCTTTTTAGCCCCCATGTTCTGTCCTAAGGAGATGTGGAGTAGAACTGTGACTTACGTACATGTGTGTGTTCGAGTGTGTGTGAAGGTCAGAGGTCAAACTCATGGCATCCTACAGGAGCCATCTATGTTGTTTTTTTTTTGAGAGTCTCTCACTGGGACCTGGGGCTGGCCAGCCAAAGAACCCAAGGGATCATCCTGTCTCTACCTCTCTGCCACATGCCTTACCTTGTATGTGGGAACGGAGGTCTTCACGGCATGGCAGTGAGTGCAGAACTGACAGCCACCTGCCAGTGTGAGTCAGTTTGTATTAGCATGTGGTCATGAGCACATTGTGAGGACCCATGTCGGGTCCCCAGTCTGCCTGCGCGGTCTCTCGGGACATGGGACTCTGCTGAGACCGTTCCTGAGCAGGTAGACATTTTTGTGGTGTTGTCTGTTTTTGAAAATTCTCCAGAAAGTAGTTGTTTTTCCAGCGGAAGTGTGAGGGAACGTGTCTTCCTTGTGGACTGAGGCATGGCTGTCACTCGAGCTTTAGATTTTGCTTTGGTGTCCCATCCCAACTTGTTGTTTAAAGAACTTAAAGCTGCCTTTTAGTATTTCTGTTTCGTTTTGTGTTTTTTGGAGATAGGGTCTCATGTAGTCCAGGCTGACCTTGAATTTGCTATGTACCTCGCACTAGTCTTGATTTCTTGATCCTTCTGCCTCAGCCTCCCAAGTGCTGGCATTAAAAGTGTGAGCCACTGTATTTGGCTCTCAAAATATATTTCTATTTTATGAAAAAAATGGAAGGATATAGCTTAGTGGAGTAGAGCACTTGCCTAGTGTGCATCAGGCTCGGGTTTGAGTGCAGCTTCAGTTCGTTTTAAGAATGATGAGTTCTGCGGCTGGAGAGGTGGCTCAGTGGTTAAGAGCACGGCTGCTCTTCCCGAGGTTCCAGGTTCAGTTCTAGGTTATCTGATGCCTTTTTCTGAAATCTGTGGGCACACATGTAGTGCATATACATACATACAAACAAAACACTCATACATATAAATAAAACAAATCTTTTTTTAAAAAAGTTATGATCCTGGGAAATTGCTTAGTCAACAAAGTGCTGCTCCTACAGTCTCAGTGCCATAGGGGGCGGAGCAGAGACGCTCATCAGCCAGCCAGCCATGATTAACCAAATCTTGAGTTTCAGTGAGACTCCACCTCCAAAACTAAACAATGGTGATCAAGGAAGGACACCTGGTATTGACCTCTGGCCTCCACATGCACATCCACATACATCCAGGAGCACACACACATACAAACCCACAGTAACAAGTATGTACAACACATAGACACATGTTGAGCTTCTCACTTTGTAGTAGTAATATATATAATTGCTTGTCCCCTGTATGTCTATTTAAATGTGACTCTTGTCATGTAAGAGATTTTAGAAGGTTTCATTGATATATGCATGAGTACAAAATTGTTCTTCAAATTTTGGGAGTTTTTTGTTTGGGTTTGTTTTTTTGTTTTTTGTTTTTTGTTTTTTGTTTTTTTTTTTTTGAGACAGTTTCACTATGTAGCCCTGATTGGTCTGGAACTCACTATGTAGACCAGGTTGGCCTCAAATTCAGAGATCCAGCTGGCTCTGCCTCCCCGGTGCTGGAATTAAAGGCGTGTGCCACCACACCTTGCCTTTAAGAAAGATTTTTTTTTTTATTATGGGATGTGTATAGGCTGAAGGATAACTGTGGGTGGGAGTTGGCTGTCTTTTTCTGATATATCCCAGGGATCAAAACCAGCTCATCAGGCTTGGAGACCTTTACTCTTCCATGGTTTGGGCACTCTTGCAGTGGACAAAGGCCTCTGTTCACCTTTCCCGTATTCCTTCCCTACAGAATCCTCCCTAACATAGCTTATATAAGCTCTTAATTCTACAGTCATCTTTGTAAAACATTGAGTAATAGGGTGGTGTTTATCTTTGGTCACAAAATATTTGATTCTACCCTGCTATTTTAGAATTTGGCTTTAGAATCTCTTGGAAATGCTGTCTTACTCTGGTTTTCACTTTGTTTACTATTTGAAGATCTATTTATGCTGGATAGAGTCTTAGCTAATTGGTCTTAAATGTTACATAGTATTCCATGGTGTATGTAGATCCCCATAGCAATGGGTACCTAGGCTACTGTAAACAATACTACCAATAGCAGTCTTGCAGTGTCTAATACGGGCATGTTTTGGGATTTCTGGGAGACAGACTCAGGTTTGCCATGATGGCATAAGTACTGTTAGGAACTGAGTGGATGTATCACTTTGCACCCCACAAGCGTGGCATTTCTATACTGTCCCAGTACTTGGTCTCCTTTTTACCATCTAGTAGTAATGTCTGAATGTGACTTGTGTAGGGCACTGATGAGCTGGAGCATTTCTTTATGTTTCAGCTGATTGCTTCCCTTTGTGTGCTGCCTCTGTATGTTCTTGGTTTCCTATAGAAACTAGAAATTACATATGATCATAGTAATCATAAACTTAATATCTAGACACAGTCACACAATCCCTGGTTGGTTTTGAACCATAAGAATATCTGAGTTTCATCTATTTGTCTATGTTGTTCAAATGCTTGAATTTCATGTAGTCAGACCCATTAAGACTTTCAGCCTTAATATGTTTTCCTGATTAGTGCTTCTTGGACTTAACATTCCCAGGTTGTCTCCTAGATTTCTTTCTTTTAGCTTTATGGATTTACTTCTCCTGTTATATTTAATGTCTGTAGACCCCTTCCTTCCTTGCCTCCTTCCTTTCCTTTATGTCCATCCTCCCTTCCCTTCTTTTCTTTCCTGTGTGTGCTAGGGACCAAATCTTCGACCACTGAGTCATCTTGCTGGCCCAGGAGGATCTCTTGAACACAGATTTCAAGGCCTGTTTGGATAACATAGAGTCTGTCTCAGACACACAAACATAAAGGGGGAGATCACACTTTGGCAAAAGTATAAAGTGTGATGCTCTTGCCTTCCTGATGCCGGGGTTTCCCTTAAATGTTCTGCTTAAAGGCTGTGGGGTGTGCTGCAGTTGCTCCCCACCTTGCCATTTATCTTTTCTCATTGTCTTCATCCATGCTGAATGGGGACAAGTGGCTTTACTGGAGTGAATTTGGTTTAGTTTGATTAAAACCCCCAAACCCCCAGTACTCAAAACTCAAATAAATAGACTATCAAAAGATATCAAAAACCATTAAACATGGTGGCATGTGCCTACAATCCCAGCAACTTGAGAAGTAGAAGCAAAGGATCAGAAATTGATGGCCACCCTCTGCTACATAGCCAGCTCAAAGCCAGCCTAGGCTGTATGATAACCCCGTCTCAAACAAACAAGGAAACAGGAAATCAGAGCGTGGAGAAACAGCCACAGTTGCTTTCCATGGCAGAGCGGTAGTTCTGCCTGTTCACAGAGAGCCAGCATTGATCAACAAGTACAGGGTTAGGAATATGGGATAAAGATGAGTTGTTGGAGTGCTCATCTAACATGCACAAAGCCCTGAGTTCCATCCCCACTCAATCCGTGCTAACATGGCGAGTTTAAAGCCAGGCTGGGCTACATTGAAACTATGTCTCAAAAAGCAACACCCTCCACTCCTCCACACCCCCCCCCTGCAAAAAAACAAAACAAAACAAAAAAACCTTTGAGATTTATTTTTATTTTTAGATTTGTATATATGCATTTATCATATGTGGGATATGTGCACAGATACCCAGAGGCATCTACAATGCTCTGGAGTTGTAGTTAAAATTGGGAGCTCCATGAATGCTGGGAACCAAACTTGGGTCCTCTGCAAAAGCAGAAAATGTTCTTAACCACTGAACCATCTCCATATGTTTTGGTGTTTTTGGTTTTTTTGAGACAGGGTCTCTATTATGTAGCTCTGGCTGTCCTGTCTGGCTGTCAGTGTGTAGACTAGACAGGATTCAAACACACAGATCCACTCACCTCTGCCTTCCAAGCACTGGGATTAAAGGTGTGCGCCACCACTCCCAGCCTACTTTAGCGTTTTTAAAATCACCTTATTTGTCTTGGTCTTTTATCTAGAGAACTGCCTTAAATATATAACTGTGAGTGTCTTATTCATTCAGGAATGAGCCGCTAAAAATCTAAAATCTGGTTTTGCCAGACTTCTTGCATTTATCTAGAGTTCTTCCCTGTAAAATTGACTAACCAGGGACCTGATTTTTTTGAAGGGTCTCTGACAGTAGTTGGCATTTGTAGGTGTTTTTCTCATAGCAGAGCTTGCAGACCTGAGTACAGCATTTAGGAAGCAGAGTGGAGAAAGAGCTGGATGCCTCACCTTTCAGGATGTTAGCTTTCTTCCTCCTTCCCCAAGTAGCCCAGGCTGGCCTCAGAACTACCAGCCTCCTGTGTGTGAGGACCAGCTTGACAGGCATGTATCACCATTGTCTGCCTGCTCCCCCCCCACACCCTTTGTCACTGCTGTACTGTGTATCTAAACCCAGAGTTTCTAGTCCTCCTTCTGGAGAACAAACCTCTCGGCCTTGGTCAGTGGCCACTAGGAGTGAGAGTGGAGATCTGAGGGTAGAAGTTTTCGAGTTCTGCAGTTCTGCCTGCTATCCTCTGATAAGTCTCTCTGCGGACACAGCAAACTGAATCAGACCGAACTGGAAAGCCCAGGTTTAATGGGTAAAGCGCTCCCGGGCGATTCCCAGCACCCCAGAGAGGAGACTGGGATGTGAGACCGGAAGAACCACATGTCTGTTTTTGGGGATGCTGCTTATATACCCTGTTAGAGTGGTCTTGAGCCTCTCTGCGGGAGGAGCTGTGTTTGGAGGGCTTTGAAGGGGCGGGTTTGGAGGAGCTGTGTTTGGAGGGCTTTGAAGGGGCGGGTTTGGAGGAGCTGTGTTTGGAGGGCTTTGAAGGGGCGGGTTTGGAGGAGCTGTGTTTGGAGGGCTTTGAAGGGCGGGTTTGGAGGAGCTGTGTTTGGAGGGCTTTGAAGGGGCGGGTTTGGAGGAGCTGTGTTTGGAGGGCTTTGAAGGGGCGGGTTTGGAGGAGCTGTGTTTGGAGGGCTTAGGGAAAGAGATGGAGAAGGGAGTTGAGGTGGATCTTCCACCAGACTCCTTCCAAACATTCCAGACTCTTTGGGTATAGGGATGCCAGGGTGCCAGGGGGTGAGGTGGAGCTCCCACCAGAACATCCTCCTTTTCACAGGCATTCCAAGTCTTCTGGTGTAGCAGGCTTTCTTTGGGCTACCAACCAGCTCCCAAATCATGACATGGAGACTTAAAATTAGTTATGAATGCTTGGCCTTAACTTATGCTTATCCCACTGACTCTTATAACTTAACCCGTTTCTCTTCATCTATGTTTTGCCTCGGGACTTTAACCTTACATTCTGTGTCCTACTCGTATTTGGCTGGCTGGCCCTTGGTGTCTCCCTTTTCTTCTCTCATTTTCTTCTTCTTCTTCTTCTTCTTCTTCTTCTTCTTCTTCTTCTTCTTCTTCTTCTTCTTCTTCTTCTTCTTCTTCTTCTTCTTCTTCCTTCTTCTTCTTCTTCTCCTTCTCCTCCTCCTCCTCCTTCTCTCTCTCTCTCTCTCTCTCTCTCTCTCTCTCTCTCTCTTTCACACACACACACATACACACACACACACACACACACACACACACACACACACACACACACACCTAGATCCTTCCTTCTACTTATTCTCTCTGCCTGCCAGCCTTGCCTATCCCCCTATTGCCTAGCTATTGGCCATTCAGCTTTTTATTAGACCAATCAGGTGCCTTAGGCAGGCAAGGTGAAATAGCAACACATCCTTACATTATTAAACAAATGCAGCATAAACAAATATAACACATCTTTACATAGTTAAAGTAATATTCCACAACATTCTGGTGTGTCTTAACTCCATTCAATTTGCTTTTCAGTCTCTACAATTTTAAGACATCTCATTTGCAGTCCTGGTTGTCAGAAACTCCCTATGTAGACCAGGCTAGCCTTGAACTCAAAGCTGCCTGCCTGCCTCTGTCTCCATGGTGCTGGGGTGAAAGGTGTACGCCACCGCATCCAGCAGTAATCTGCACCTGAGGTTGTCTTTTGACTGCCACATATTGTTACAGGCATGTGTCTGTATTCACAAACAGGGATGCACACATACTCATATTGTACACACGCATGCATAAACCCCTCAAAAGATAAAAACAGTGAGTGATTAAAGGCTCATCTAAGAGTAATTTTTCTTAAATTTGAAGTGTTCTTGTGCTGAGTCCTTTGGGGTCAGGGAGCCCATTGCTCACCCTGTTTCCTCTTATGGATCCGTGTTCATAGTGTTAGTGGAATGACCGCTGGAGCAGAGCTACAAGCAGATGTTTGGTTCATGTATGTCCCTGGAAACCCAAGCGAGTCCAGTTGATAAGACTTAAACAATGGATGGCTGTGGCAGCTGCCAACTTTTGCTGCAGCGGAAGAATTGTACATCGCAAGTTCATTTTAGCTCTCCTCCTTGATTAATGCACAGGATAGAGCTTGATCAGAGAATAATAAAATCTGAAGGATTTTGCAAGTTAACATAATAGAACTCAAATGTTCCATATACAGATGTGGAATCTGAGATGCAGAGTAGAAGAACACAGGCTAACCAGTGTTAATCTTCTGTCTAGGGCTACAACAGTCTGTCCTCTAAGTGTTCCTTTCATCTCGGCAATAGCACTCCATGGTGCTAGGATTAAACCCAGGGCCTCAGGCATGCTAGGCCAGGGATCTACCACCAAGCTAGACATTCCAAGTCTTCTCCAAATGATGTACCCGTGGTTTACCTCACCACATGTTCTTTTGGTTTACTTACTGTTTTGTGAAATTTAAAAGCTATATTTTTCTTCCTTGTTGGAGTCTAGTTTTATTTTGGTGAATTTTGTTTGTTTTCAAGACAGGGTTTCTCTGTATAGCCCTGTCTGTGGACTAGGCTGGCCTCAAACTCAGAGATCCACGTGCCTCTGCCTCTTACTCCAGAGTGCTGGGATTAAAGGAGTGTGCTACCACTGTCTAGCTTATTTTGGTGAATTTTAAAATTGTGAAAATCTATGCTTTATATTTAAAGATTTTTTTCTTTTGGTTTTTGGAGTTAGGGATTTATTCTGTAGTTTAGGCTGGCCTTAGAACTATGTAGCCAAAACTGGCCATGAAGTCAAGGCATTTTCCCTGGCCCAGCCTCCTGAGTGCTGGGGTGCCAGTACGAGGCACCACACTAGGTCAAATGTTTTGTTTTAAAGAACTTAAATCAAGCATTAAAAGGGCTTCTCTTCTACTGTTCCTGCTTGGTCAGTTCTAGAAGTGAGGTGTGGAAAAGGGTAGGTTTATCGTTCAGTAATTTCAAACCATAGGCACAGCACTGTAAACTGTGTTCCTTGGTCACTGGAACACACCAGTAAAGCACTGGCCCTTGGTGCCTGTTTTTTTTAGCCATGCATGGGCTAGTCATTTACTGAGCAGTCTGACCCTGCTTTTTTCTATCAGATATCACTGACACCTATCTCATTTTGACACCTGACCGAGCAAATGTGTTTGAAACACTCCAGCAGTAGTGATGTCTGGTAGAGTACAGTGAACATCCCCACATGTTCCCTCCTTGTTAAAGTTGCAGCTCTGTGCTTGTAAAACTAATGTCTAGTGTTTCTTGTTTAAATTTTTAATTTATGTGGTTATGTATGTGTGTGCGTCTAGGGATATTGTGAGTGTGAATGCAATGCCCACAGACTACAGGTACTTATGAACAACCTGACATGGGTACTTGGGAACCAAGTCTGGGTCCTTTGCAAGAACAGCCTTTGCTCTTAACTGTAGGTGGACTTTTCTGTCCCACCAGCCACTTTCCAAATAACCACACATAGACGTATTATTAATTATAAATGCTCGACCGATAGCTCAGACTTGTTATTAACTAGCTCTTTTTTATTTTGTTTTATTTTTGTGTGTGTGTTTATATGGGTGGTTTTTTTGCTTGCACATATTTCTATGCACCCCCCCCCCTTTTTCTTTTAAAGATTTATCAATTCATTATGTATGCAGTGTTCTGCCCAGAAGAGGGCTCTAGATCTCATTGTAGATGGTTGTGAGCCACCATGTGGTTGCTGAGAATTGAACTCAGGACCAAGAGCAACTAGTGAGCTTAACCTCTGAGCCATCTCTCTAGCCCCTATTAACTAGCTCTTACATTTTTAATTAACTCATATTTCTTATCTGTGCTCTGCCTCATGGCCGTACCTTTTTTCAGCTTGGCAAGTTCATCTTGCTTCTCTGTGTCTCTTCTGAGACTCCTCCCTTCGTGCTCTCTTTTTGTCTGCAAGTCTCTCCTAACCTCTATCTGTCCAGCTGTTGACAAGTCAGCTCTTTTTTTAACCAGTAAGAGTAATACATATTTACAGTGTACAAAGGTTGTTCCACGGCAGTTAACCACTGAAGTCATCTCTCCAGCCCATTGTCTACTCTGTCAGACTCTCTCCTTGTCTGTCTCTGTCTTTCTTCTTTTTTAGAACTTTATTTATTTATCTGCGTGTGTGGAGGGGGGTACCCTTGGAAGCCAGAAGAAGGTGTAGGTGCTAAGATTTGAGGCCAGGTCCTTTGGAAGAGTAACAAGTGCTCTTAACTGTTGAACCATCTTTCCAGCCCATTTTCTAGTATTCTTTCTTTCTTTCTTTCTTTCTTTCTTTCTTTCTTTCTTTCTTTCTTTCTTCTCTCTCTCTCTCTCTCTCTCTCTCTCTCTCTCTCTCTCTCTCTTTCTTTCTTTTTTTCTTTCTTTTTTGGTTTTGGTTTTCCAAGACGGTTTCTCTGTGTAGTTTTGGAGCCTGTCCTGGATCTCACTCTGTAGACCAGGCTAGCCTTGAACTCACAGAGATCTGCCTGGCTCTGCTGCCAGTGCTGGATTAAATCTATGTTGAAGGTTAGACTTTTTCCCAATTAGCACTATTTATTGTCTGTAGAGGTATAAAAGTAGGATTAGAATTCCCAAGTGATGAAATGGGTACTCCAATGCATGCTAAGGTGATTGCTGTGCCTGCTTCTGCTGCTGGTCATTATAGATGCAGTTTGGGATTGCTTTTGCTTACATTTAACTAGCAAGATTGGGAGGAACACCAACTAAGCAATTGCTCTTAGCTCTCTCTCTTTTTTTTCTTTTTGTAAGAAGAAATTATCAGTCCAGTAGAATTCTCATCTAATTATGTCCTTTAGCTCCTGTGAAGCTTGTTGGTTAAAACTAGATATCATTTAACTAAAATGAAGAACCAAATGCCCAGCACAGTTCAGAATTCTTTGATTTCTGTGTAGATGATCTGGCTCTTTCCTCACAGCTTGCTCAGTGCTCCTGGAATGTTTGAGTACTAGGTTCTCCTCTAACCAGGATAATATCACACATGTACAGTTCTTGTCCATTTATAATATATTTATACACATTTTTCTTATTGATTTTGTGACATCTTTGGGAGTACAGCTGATTTTATATTCATTATAGGGAGGAAGTGTAGGGGTCTCAAGTTATAGGTGAGTTGTCCAGGGTCTCACAGCTCATAAGCCTGGGCCATAGGCTCAAGCCCCCTGATTCTAAATCTATGGCGTTTTGAAAACTTCCGTGCTCTTGTGCCCCTTATAAATAAACAGGGCCTTCTAGTGTCTTATTAGATATAATGAAATACAGAGCCAGCTCTCATTTGAGATTTGTGGTGCTGGAATTTGAACTGAGGCCTTGAGCATGCTAGGCAAGCAGGTTATCACCGAGCTCTAGCCTCAGCTTCTCTTATGGCAGTGAAGGATGTAGGCTAGGGATACAGTGTTTGTTGGTAGACGCTTGCCTGCTGAGCACAACCCTGGATTCAATATTCAGTTCTATACTTAGCACCACAGAGCAAGCTGGCCTCAAACTCAGAGACCTACCTGCTTCAGTCTTTAAAGCACTGGCATTAAAGGCATGTGCCACCACACCCAGCATGGCCTTTGATCAAGATCAAATATAGGATGCTAAACATAAATTCCATGTGGTTATATATCCTACATGCTATTGAGTATAGAGGTGGTTAAGATAGCTTAGGGACCATCTAGAATTGAATTAAAATTACTTGGTTTTAACTGTAATTAGTTTTTGGGGGTGTTGTTACTTTAGAAATCAGGTTTGGATAGGAGACAGGAGGACTGTTTGAATTTGAGGCTCCAACCATACAGTTTTGGTGTAGCTTGTCTGAGTAAGTGCCTCAGACCTGCAGTCTGTAATATATAGTAAATAAGAGCTCTCCTAAAAGTATTTGTGAGTTCCGTGGTCTTGCAACTCCTTCTGCCATGTGGGGCCAGACTTTCTTGTCCCGTGCTACTGATTTGCACCAAGTGCACCCAATGTGAAACTTGGAGCCTCTGATTTTCAGAAAGGCTCTATTCACACAGGGCATTGTGGATTTGTATACCTAACTAAAGAAAGGGAGCAGAATAGAGGTGGAGAGCCTAGCTTTGCATTAATGCAGACAACTCTCAGCTGTCCTTGGCCTGGGCGCCTCTCCCCCAGCCAGTCCCAGCTTGGCCCTATTGTGCTAGCTCTTCCTTTCTTCTCTGTCCCTCTCATCATTCTCTCAGTCCCTTTAGAGATAAAACAACAAATTCTTCCCCCTGGAGAATGCAGAGCCATTTCCCTTTCTTGACAGCCATTCTGGGATCTTGACAGCCATTCTTCAGGGAACCACCCACTCTAAGGGGACTGGACCTGAGAGGTTGGGGCCCCATATCGAGGGTGCATATTTTTGCAAAGCAAGTTTCTTTTAAGAGGAATTCTTGTGTTCCCTGTTAAGCTGATAAAATGAAGAATTTGCCGTTCTGTTACATAGCAGCTAATACACCAAGTTTTATTAAATCCTCAATAAAGTGTCAGAAGTCTAAACAATGGTTACATGTGTAATTTATTGAACTCATAAACTCTAGTTATCTTTGCTTAATATAATATTCTTGTGTATAGAGTATGTTGCCTTTAAAGATACTTGCTGCTTACGTATAGGACATAAACCCAGTTAACACAAAGGAGTTGTCTCACACCCTTTCCGAACCATTATGCATTTCACTTATGCATAAATAAGTTTAGCTTTTGATACTTGAATATTTTTGTTAGCATGAGTTTTCAGTTCTGACAGGTTTTTTTTTTTTTTTTTTTTTTTTTTTTTGATTTTTCGAGACAGGGTTTCTCTGTGTAGCTTTGCGCCTTTCCTGGGACTCACTTGGTAGCTCAGGCTGGCCTCGAACTCACAGAGATCCGCCTGGCTCTGCCTCCCGAGTGCTGGGATTAAAGGCGTGCGCCGCCGCCGCCGCCGCCGCCGCCGCCGCCACCGCCACCACCACCACCACCACCCGGCCCAGTTCTGACAGTTTTAAGTTATGTAAAGACAATGTGTATTCTTTACAGAAATCCATTTTTTTTTTCAGAAGAAAACCTTTATTTAATTTTTTTATTTTTGGGGCTGGAGAGATGGCTCAGAGGTTAAGAGCACCAACTGCTCTTCCAGAGGTCCTGAGTTCAATTCCCAGCACCCACATGGTGGCTCACAACCATCTGTAATGAGATCTGGCACCCTCTTCTATGTACATAATAAATAAATAAATCTTTAATTTTTTTATTTTTATTTATTTATTTATTTAGTTTTTTTTTTGAGACAAGATTTCTCTGTGTAGCCCTGGCTGTTCTGGAACTCACTCTGTAGACCAGGCTGGCCTCGAACTCAGAGATTCACCTGCCTCTGCCTCCCAAGTGCTGGAATTAAGAGCATGCACCACCACTGCCGGGCCAGAAGAAAACCTTTAATGCTTGTGTTTGTGGCTCATTCTCCCTGTAAATGACTGAATCTTTGCTTGCTCTTAGCTGAAGCATGGGTCATATTTTTTTCCTATTTTTTAAAATATCAGTGTCAAAAAGTTGTAGGAATTTCATTGTGTTGTGGTATATTAATCCTTTTCTGAATTTATAAATAAAATTGTGAAATTGCTTTTTTCTTGCCAGCTCAGGCTCACAGGTTATTTCCCCTCATAGGTAATAGAGAAGAAGAAAACCCAGCCAATGATTATGTGATAATATGGAAGAAGATGGGAAAAAGCTGTTTAATGGGTAAGGAACAAAGCTGTAGTAAAATTATTAATGAGAATCATTCCTGATGGTATGACCAGTCTGTCTACAGTCTTGTTGAGGGAGTGTTAATTATGATCTGTTTCTTGGTGATGTTCTGAACTTCTCATCCCAGCGTCCATCTTAACCTTGCACATTTTTTATACCATAAATTAAGAGGAGGTACAGTTGTATTTAAAGATAAAATGAGGCTTGAGACTAGCAAGGATACTGAAACAAAGCTTGAAGTCGATTGGCGGTTGACTAGAGACTGCACTCACCATGCCTGTCAAGAGTAATTACCCACTCTTTTTCTCCCCGCCCCTACTGCCAGCTGCTGTGACATCAGGCTCACCGTGGGGGTCTTGTTCACTTGAGCAACTGCAGATGTGTGTCAAGCGGCAATCAAATAAAACTTCAAAAGCTCATAGATGTTTATTGTCTAAAATTCAAATATTCTAGAGAACCCAAACTGTCTATGAATGTTAGGTCCCTACCAGAGTCTAGAAGTTTATGCAGCATTTATTTGGGCAGCCTTCTTCGCTGTCTGGTGCAGTGATTCCCAACCTTCCGAGTGCTGTGACCCTTTAATACAGTTCCTCATGTTGTGGTGATCCCAACCATAAAACTATTTTTGTTTCTACTTCATAACTGTAATTTTGCTAGTGTTATGAATCATAATGAAAATATCTGGCATGCAACTCCTGTGAAAGGTCATTCGATAACCCCAAAGGTTTCATGACCACAGGTTGAGACCATTGGTCTAATGATGGAAAACATGAGCTTTGACAGCAGACACCTTTGGGGCAGTCGTTATTAGCTTGCTTGGGCAAGTTGATCTCTGAGCTTCATTCAATTCCCCGACTTAAAAGTAGAGATAATAAAATACTTAATATGTTGATGCTGAGGACTAATTAGTCCCTATGACAAATGTGCAGTGATGCCTGGAACACAGGGAGTACTTGGTAACTATCACCTACGGGTACTGCATACATGCATCGCTCTGTGATGTTACACTCTGGGGGTTCATCTGTCGTAGGGAAGGCTAATGCTGAGGGCAAGAGAGTCTTTAGGAAAAGTTTCCATTTTAGCCTCATTTCATTCTCTTGGAGTGTGTTGTTAAACTGTGAGAACAGAGTTATACACCTCCAGCTCTTACTGGGTATCTTACAGTGTATATGAATAAACAACCATTCTCGGGCTATATATAATTGTTCTACCTCAGCTTGTGTCAGCTGCTGGTGGCATGCACCACTAGTCCAGCACTCAGACCAGTCCAGCACTCAGGAGGCTGAAGCAGAAGGATCATGAATTTGAGGCCAAACCTCACCTCCATAGTAAGATCCTGCCCACCCCCACTCCCCAAAAAAAGTTCTGTCTGTGCAGGATGCACATAGTTTTTCTTCTTTCTAGATAGCTATGCCAGATTTTTGGTTCTGAGTCTGGCAGCCTAGTTGAATGAAGAAGAAATTCTTTCTTTCTTTCTTTCTTTCTTTCTTTCTTTCTTTCTTTCTTTCTTTCTTTCTTTCTTTCTTTTCTTTTCTTTTCTTTTCTTTTCTTTTCTTTTCTTTTTTTTCTTTTTTTTTTTTTTGAGACAGGCTGGCCTTGAATTCACTATGGAGCTGAGGGTGAGCTTGAATTCCTGATCCTCCAACATTCATGTGACTCAGTCTTGGGAAGCAGATGTGTAACACCATGCCCCTGCTTTTGAGTTTCTTTTTTCTTATTGTACAGTATTATTGTAACTTTGAAAATGTGTTGTTGGTTTGGTTTTTTTTTTGTTTTGGGGTGTGTGTGTGTGTGTGTGTGTGTGTGTGTGTGTGTGTGTGTTGCTTATATATACCTGTTTACCATGTGTGCTTGGTGTTCATGGTGGCCACAAGAGGGAGCTGTATCCCCTGGAACTGGAGTTGCAGGAGGTTGTGAGCCACCACATGGTGTTAGGAATAGAACCCACATCCTCTGGGAGAGTAGCAAGCGCTGCTTTTAATCAATGAGCCATCTCTCCAACCCCTCAAAATGTCTTTAATGCTTTCCCCATTGCTTGCCCCCACCTACTGAGGTCATGCAGAAGATTGCCTACCTTGAGTAAGCACATACAAAACATCTCTTTCTTTTTTCTTTTTCTTTTTTTCTTTTTTTTGGTTTTTCGAGACAGGCTTCTCTGTGTAGCTTTGCGCCTTTCCTGGAACTCACTCTGTAGACCAGGCTGGCCTCAAACTCACAGAGATCCACCTGGCTCAGCCTCCCAGTGCTGGGATTAAAGGCGTGCACTACCACCGCCCGGCTAAAACATCTCTTTCTTGTAGCAGTTCCCTGTTGTTATCCTGGGGTGCCCTTCCATTATGGATTATCTCATCTGCTCTGGCTAGTGAGGCTGTTTATTAGGGTAATATATAAACAGAAGTCAACATTTAGTATTTTGTGTTGGGCAGTGTTTTAAATGCATTATTCATTTAATCCTGTCACCCACTCAAATGGTTTAAATACTGTTATTAATCTTAGAGTGAGTACTAGGCATGGTGGTGTGCATCCTGTCATCTCAGCACTTAGGACGGCATACACCTTTAATCCCAGCACTCAGGAGTCAGGGGCAGTTAGGCCAGCCTGATTTACATAAGTTCTAGGCAAGGCTAGGCCACACAAAGGGGTGGGTGGGGGGTGGCAGACAATTTGTAGTCTAAATGGCAGTTTCAGGATTCCAGTATAGGCTATCTGCTCACCAGGGGGATGTGGGTTAGTTAATATAAATTCTAAGGTTTGAGATATAAATTTAGGAATAATGAGTGAATTTAAATACGACTAGAAGGCCAAATATTTCTCAGAAAAATCACAATAACTAACTGTTTTTTCTTGTGTTTGTGAAAGAAAATGTGTGATTGTGTGTTGTAGTCTGGGGTGGGTGGGGTCCTGAGGATTGAACTCCTTGGTCTCATGTGCATGTTATGAAAGTGTCCTACTACAGAGCTACACCAGCTCTCTTTTTCCTCCCTTGGTCTATTTTGTTGTTGCTGCTATTTGAGACAGAGTTTCTCTTTGTAGCTCTGCCTTTGAGCTCTGTAGACCAGAGATCCACCTGCCTCTGCCTCCTGAGCACTCGGATCAACGGTGGCCTGTGTGGTTTTTGTTCTGGGCTCTGTCTTGTTAGAGGAAGCATTGGTTTTTCTTTTCTTCAAACAGCAATTCCCGTAATGTTAATAAATGAGGGAAATAGATGCTGAAGGATGAAGAGTGATAGTTCAAGAGTCATTATGCCGACCAAATGGCTTGGCTTTGTTCTAAGTGGCATTGCATGCAGGATGGTTTCCTTTCTCTTCCCTCATCCCACCCCATCCATTGAGCATCTTTTCTAAATGTTGATCCAAGTATGGCTTTTAGCATTTCTACCCTTAACAATGCCTTGCAGGGATTCTAGGAACTGCTCAGACTTTTGGAGGTTGATGAGGTTGGCTTTATTTTAATAACAATATTAAAACATGGTTTGTTTTCCATCCTTATCCATTCCTGGGAATGTGAGTTTTCAGAAGGCTCCATACTATGAAACTGACTGGATGTAGAAGTAGATGAATTAGTAGACTAATTCCTTAATTAGTCTTGGACATTAAAAAAATTTGTAGAAAGTGAGCATACCGCTCGCTCTTCTCTGTAGGTTTGCTGTGAGCAGTAAACCCAGAGTGCCAGAGTCAGGAGCCCTGTTCTTCGTGTGGCATGTTCCTGGCTTCTTGCTTCATAGTGTTAGCCGAGCATCTACTATGTTGCAGTCTTGGGGTTGGGCTGGAAACAAGGTAGTAAACAAAAGGAGAGCCCGTGTCCCTTCCAGCCTTTGAGTCTGTTAACCCAGACATTGCCCCCCTCCAGGAGAATCTGAGTTAACAGTCACTGTGTGTGTGTGTGTGTGTGTGTGTGTGTGTGTGTGTGTGTGTGATCACACTCAGGGTCTCATCATGAAGCCTAGGCTGGCCTTGAGCTCATAGCTCTCTGTAGTGTGTGCTACTGTGCCTGGGTATCACTGTGGCTCTTACACACTTAATCAGTGACTCATATTTCCCTGGATGTATTAAGATCAATCCACATGAGCCTATTAAATGGGTAACAGAATTTTTCTTTTTTTTTTTTTTTTTTTTTTTTTTTTTTGGTTTTTCAAGACAGGGTTTCTCTGTGTAGCTTTGCGCCTTTTCCTGGAGCTCACTTGGTAGCCCAGGCTGGCCTCGAACTCACAGAGATCCGCCTGCCTCTGCCTCCCCAGTGCTGGGATTTAAAGGTGTGTGCCACCACCGCCCCGAACAGAATTTACTAAGTTATAAATTGAGGAAATACACTCATGATTACAGAACAGAGTAGACAGCAGGAGTCGTCCTCTGAACTGAGTGAATCCACCTGGAAGCCAGGAGCCTGGAGAAGGGCCTGTGTCCTTTCTCCAGCTCCTTGTCAGCGGTGACTTAAAAACCACACTAAGCACTGCCTCCTCTGGGCTGTGTAGCCAGGGTCATGGGCGGAGCAAATACCACTACACAGGTGCTTGAAGGATAGTGTGGTCTGACATTTTGTAACTTTTTAAAAAATTATTTTTAAAGGCAGCAAATGACTTAGAAAGGTTAGTGTCAATTATTTATTTATTTAGGGTTTGGTTTTTGGAGACAGGGTTTCTCTGTGTAGTCCTGGCTGTCCTGGAACCTGCATTGTAGTTCAGGCTGGCCTTGAACTCACAGAGATCTGTCTGCCTCTGCCTCCCGAGTGCTGGGATTAAAGGTGTGCGCCACCACCGCCCGGCGAAGTTTAGTATCTCAATGGAACCCCAGTATAGCAATAGGATGGGTCTGCCCAGCATTTCTGTTGTATCTGATTTGATTTCATTTGTTTTCAAAATTAGTGCCAGTTTTGTCAAGATATTTAATGGAAATAAAATGCCAGTTAGTTTTAAGTTTATTCTTTTTATTATTTGAAGAAAAAATGTTCTTGCCTGTGTGAGATTTTCTTTGCGTAGTAAGTTGCTCCCAAGGCCCTGTAATTGCCTTGAAGAGATTTTCATATCAAAAGAGATTACTTGGCACATTAGATTGAGTCACGTAATAATGATTTGAAGGTTAATTAATGCAGTCATCAGACCCCTGTATCAGCTAGATGTCTATCTGATCACTCACCAACTCCAGCCATTTCTAAGTGCAGATAATCACGAATATCAATAGAATACTAATGGGAAAAGAAGCTGACGTTCAAAATGTGAATGACCACAGAGTTTCTCTAGTTTTTATTTTAACCTCAAAATACACTTTAATTGAACTTTGTGTTTGTTTATTTTGAGACAGGGTCTCTCTATATATCCCTGACTGTCCTGGAACTTGCTTTGTAGACCAGGCTACCTTGGACACAGAGAGATCTCCCTACTTCTGCCTCCTGAGTGCTGGGATTAAAGGCTTGTGCCACCATACTCCACTTGTAGTGTTATATTACAGCAATAGAAACCCTAACTAATACAGTATCTAGCCAAACTTATTTTTTTAAAACAGGGTCTCATATATCCCAGGCTAGTCTCAAGTTCCTGATCCCTGATCCTCTCACCTTCACTCCTAACTGTTGGGATTATAAGAATGCACCAACACACATGTTTTTTGTTTTTTGTTTTTTGTTTTTTTTTTTTTTGGTTTTTCGAGACAGGGTTTCTCTGTGTAGCCTTGCGCCTTTCCTGGAACTTGCTTTGGAGACCAAGCTGGCCTCGAACTCACAGAGATCCGCCTGCCTCTGCTTCCCGAGTGCTGGGATTAAAGGCATGCGCCACCATCGCCCAGCCTTTTTTTTTTTTTTTTTTCCTCTAAGAATGCACCACCACACGTGTTTTAAATGCGTTCTTGTATATGTGTGGTGTATATATGTGGGCCATAATCTAGAATTCTCTGGGAAGGGAGTCTCAATGAGGGATTGATTGTAGGGGTTATCTTGATTGTGATGAGGTAGGAATGTTTGACCACTGTGGGTGGTACCATTCCCTGGGCAAGGGTTTGTGAGTGTGTAAGAGCGAAGAGGGTGATCTGAACACTAGCACATACGCATTAATTCATTGTTCTCTGCTCATCACTGTGGATGTCATGTGACCAGCTGTGTTGAGTTCCTGCCACCTTGACCTCCCTACAGTGATGGATGTAACCTGGAATTGTGAGCCGAATTACCCCTTTTCCTTAAGTGTTTTTGTCAGGGTGTTTAACCACAGCAACAGGAAAGAAAATAGACTGTAGAGAAGGGGCAACTTCAGATATCACTCTTCAAGTATTGTTTACCTTTTTATTTTTAGATTTCTTTAGTTTTAATTCTCTCTCTCTCTCTCTCTCTCTCTTTCTCTCACTCTGTGTGTGTGTGTGTATGTGTGTGTGTGTGTATGTGTGTGTGTGTGTGTGTGTGTGTGTGTGTGTTTCTCGTGCATGTGTATGCCTGGTGCTCAAGAGGGCATTAGATCCCCTGCAACTGGAGTTACAGACGGTTGTGAACCACCATGCGGTTCTGGGAACTGAACCCAGGTCCTCTGGGAGAGCATCAGGTGCTCCTTACTGCCGAGCCACTTCTCCAAACCCCACATCTGTCTTCTTATCCGAGGTGGTGAGGCCTCAGCTCAGATCCTCTTGCTCGCTAGGCAAACACTTTGTGACTGAGCTATCTCCCCAGCTCCTAGATCTGTTCTCAAATAAGAACTGTTGTTAGCAAAGAATCTAGATAGGACCTGACACTTTTCTTTTTTAAACAAGCACATATTTTGTAGCCCAAGCCCTCCCCTAGTTCCGGGTGGCAGGCGTGTGCCACCTGCCTGACACTCATTCTTTTACATTAGTAGTTCCTGGTGACTGACTGACTGATGTAAATAGGCTTTTAGGAGAATGGCAGGACCGGGTGCTGCTCAGTAGTAAAGTTCTTGCTTAGTACGTGTGGCTCTGGATTAATCTCAGCCCAGTAAAGGGAGGGGGGGGGAGAAAAAGAATGGGAATGGGGGAGAGAAAGAAAGAGGGGAAAGTGAAGATGGATGAATATAAATGAGAAAATGTATGTCTGAATGAATTTTATTCCCTTGCTGCTAACTGGTTTTCTTTTTGTTTGTTTGTTTTGTTTTTGTTTTTATTTTGAGACAGGGTTTCTCTGTGTAACAGAGTCCTGGCTGTCCTGGAACTTGCTTTGTAGACCAGGCTGGCCTGGAACTCACAGAGATCCGCCTGCCTCTGCCTCCCGAGTGCTGGGATTAAAGGCGTGCACTACCACCGCCCGGCCGCTAACTGGTTTTCAAGTCAGGTAAACCAGAAGATCATACTCAAGTCTCGGAACAGTTTATAAGTACTGAATTAAGCTGGGCCATGGTGGCACATGCCTTTAATCCCAACACTCTTGAGGCAGAGGCAGGAGGATCTCTGTGAGTTGAAGGCCAGCCTGGTCTACAGTTCGAGTTCCAGGACAGGCAGGGCTACAAAGAGAACCCTGTCTGTGGGGGGGAGGGGGAGGAAAAGAAAAGAAAGAGAGAAAGTTTGAAATATTGAATTAAGGGGAAATTTTTTATTTTTTTTTTTTATTTTTTTGAGACGGAGTCTCTATTATGTAGCTCTGCTGTCCTGGAGCCAGATAATGTAGACTGGACTGACCTCAAACTCAGAGAGACCCACCTACCTCTGCTGGGATTAAAGGCCTGGGCTAACACATCTGGAACAGCTGCCGTGTCTTTCTGACATTTGTTTGACTATCCTATATTTGCATCATATGCTCCATGTCCTTAGAGACCTGAGTTCAGTAAATCATATTGTTCACTGCTATGCAATTTATCGTCTTGTTTTTAAGCTGATTGTGAGTATTTTATTTGTTTGTTTGTTTTGAGACAGGGTTTCTCTGTGTAGCCCTGGCTTTCCTGGAACTCCCTCACAGACCAGGCTGGCCTTGAACTCAGAGATCTGCCTGTCTCTACCTGTGCTAGGATTAATGGGATTATATAATTTAAGGGCCATTCTCCCACCACCACCCTTGGAAAATAAGTACTTTGAGTTCATTAGAACACATGATTTTTTCACAAATCAATTTTTACCAAGTCCAGTAAAAAAAAGATTTCTACCAACAATTAACATAAAGCAAAAATTGATATTTACCATAATTAAAGCCATACAAATGAAAAAATGTATATATAATTTCTCAAATGTTACTCTGAAACATCCTGAAGACGCCACTTGTTAGGGGAACACAACTGGTAGAGACTGTGAAAGGGGCTAATAAAGCATTTCTCCCAAATTTCAATAAATATATCCCGAGACGTGTAAATTACTTCAAGGCATAGTTGTGTGTGTCATGGTGAATATTCAGTGACATCCGTGGTGCATAGTACATGAGTACTGAAAACGTCATGGTCTCCTCTTGAAGGGGTGGTAACTGTGGCTTTCATTGTGACACTTTCACACACGTCCTTTATATAGTTTGATCATTTTCACAACTCTGTTAGCCTCCCATCCGCCTCCCTCTCCTGCTAATCCTCTTTCTCTTCCCAACTAACTAGACCTATTTCCTGCTTCATTTCTTTTTACTTTTTGGTGAGTCAGTGAGTTTCATTAGGGTTGTTTGTAGGAGTGTCAGGGGGAATTTATTTGACTATACTAAAGAAAATGTCCCTGCTGGGCATGGTGGCGCTCACCTTTAATCTCAGCACCCAGGAGGCAGAGACAGGCGGATCTCTGTGAGTTCGAGGCCAGCCTGGTCTAAAAAGCAGGTTTCAAGATAGCTAGGACTGTTACACAGAGAAACCCTGTCTCAAAAATTCAAAAACAAACGAAAAAAGAAAATGCCCACCCACACACATTAGAGTTTTAAACTTTTTTATTATATTAAATTTTAAAGATTTTTAAATTTTATTTTGTGTGTATGGATGTTTTGCCTGCATGCATGCTATGTGCCATACTTTTGGATCCTCTGAAACTGGAGAATTGAACCTTGAGTCCTCTGCAAGAGCAACAGGTGCTCTTAACAGATAGCCATCTCTCCAGCCCTCTTATATTGTATGTTGGTAATTTTTAAAAATTGCTCTTAGAGAGTTCTAGTGATGGGTAAGACAGAGTAAGCACATTCTGTGTGGCCTCTCACAGCCAATGTAGCCAGAAATCTGCACAGAGCAGCAGCCAGGGGTCTGAACTGTAGGCGCTAGCAGCTGGCTGAGAGAAGAGCAGGATGTGAAATCTCACAAGCCAGGTCTCGGGGGTGGTCGAGGCAGGCAAACCCAGAAGTGCACCAGGCCCAGTCAGGCACCAGGCGTGACAGAGCGCGTCAGTCTGAAGCCGCTAATGTGTGTCACACTCACTGACTTCATGGGTCTGAATGCGTGTGTAGACGTCAGAGGAGAACTTGGAGGAGTCGGAGCCAGGCTGTCAGGCTCTGCAGGGTGCAGCGTACTCGCTAAGCCATCTTGTTGCCCATAAAGCCTCCAGTGCTGACAGGGCTGGAAGGGGAAAGCGCCCTACTTCTCCGTCTCATCCTCAGTCCCCTCAGCGGGGCCCTTCCTCCTCAGTCAGGGTCTGTAGTAGTACAAACATCAGAGGAAACACCCATTACTTTTTCCTTTCTCTGTCCTGCAGCCCTGCTCCTAAGAATAAAATCAATGCTGTCATAGCAAAATGTTCTAAAGTGGGCTCTCAAAGGCCTCATTCTTCTGGCTGGCAGAGTATAGTACCTGGGAGGAGGTAGAGAAAGACAGCCTATAAAAGGGTTTATGAGCTCCTGGGCCTACCCCTAAATAGCACACACGGGAGTCTAATCCTAAATATTGATCTTGAAAGACTGGAATGAGACTATAGATCAGAGGTTCTCAACATGTGGGCCACAACCCCCTGGGGTCAAATGGCCCTTTCATAGGGGTTGCCTAATGCCATCAGAAAACACAGATATTTACATTATGGTTCATAACAGTAGCAAAATTACAGTTGTGAAGTAGCCATGAAATGATTGTATGGTTGGGAGTCACCCTACCATGAGGAGCTGTAGTAAAGGGTTGTGGCATTAGGAAGGTTGAGGACCACTGCTCTAGTGGATCACTGCCCAGCTCCTAGAATGGCCACTCATTCTAGGTAACACTCACAAAAGACAGAGCCACACATTCTGCAAAGCTTTGTGTAAGTAAATTTACCAATATAGGATTTTCTGAAACTGACCTAAACTCAACCAGGACTCTAACTTCCTAAAACAGACAGAAACAAAACAAAACCCCTTGGGATTCTTGAGAGGACAGAAAGAGGACTCTGGGACTCACAAAATTCTGCAGCCTACAAAGAACTAGCATGGCCTCAACTCATGTGGACAAGAGAACCAAGACACCATCACTGAGAGGACAACTCTCTCCTTAATGTGGATCACTCCCTTCTTGTCTGTTTGATGGGCTAGCCTTGGCCACATCATGCCCTCTGATGGGCTAGTGACCATAACTGCCAGGCTAAACCTTGCAGAGAATGGCTTAGACTCTCGACTCCCCTGAGCTTGTCCTGAGGCCCAGCTGCTCTGAGTTACATGGCATTGCAAGAAGAGTAGATACTTAGGGAAAAAAGCAAGACGGTTTTCAGTCTTCCTAATCCATCCTCTCTAACTCTTAGGTTTCAAGGTAGGTTTTTAAGTTGACTTTAACGGTGGAGTGCAAAGAGAGGTGAGAGGAGTTGGCTTGTCACATGGCTCAGTACAAAACTCAATAGTCCCGTTGTGTGTTTTCCCTTTGTGAGTGAGCCTTTCCACTTTCCAGTTTTAGGCAGATGAGTAAATGCCTTGTGGCCACCTGTCACTATAGCAATAAGATAAATAACCAACTGAAGAATGCAGATATAGAGAGCCACACCTGATCCTTTGTAGTTGAAGATGACAGTCACTGACCAGCATTTGCTGTGCAGCCAGCAGATTCCTACCAGTCATACATCCCAGCCTGTGATTTACAACCACAGAGCCCACATTCCACACTTGGCACAGTTTGCTCCTGCCATCTTCTTCAAAAAGACTCTAGATGCTCACTAGGCCCCCTAGGTAGGTCTGCTACTTCGAGTCTGTCTCCAGTGGAGCTGTACCATTTGAAGTGACATTTCCATGTGTCTTCAAAGTCTTTCTTTGGCAAATACTGCTTGAATTTTGTCTGTTCACCCAGCAGCTACTGGAGCATGCAAAGCAGAGGCTTTCAGAAAAAGGACGCTTGAGAGAGGTTGCCCAAGTGTCGGAGCTACAGTACTACAGGGTTTCCAAGGCCCCAGTTGTGGAGGCAGACAGTTGAAAGTCATAACCCAGTAGTCAAACGTAACTCAGTGGCATGGTAGGTTGTGTGGAACTAAGTGGTTGGGTTTCATTTGAAGAGAACTAGCAATAACCCAGAGTAATGATTTCCCCAGTCATACTCTGTCCGTTACCTGGATCATTTGACTGCTAGGAAGGAGAGTTTGTGAGGGTCTGCCAAAGGGACCTCAGCAGGAGCTGGCTAGTCAGGGTTAGTTTGCTGGCGGTGACTCTGCCCATAGTGTCGCTTAATGACCTAAGTGTTCCTGAGCCCTGTTGGTGCCAGGCACTGCTTGAAGCATTTCTTACCTGTTAATTAATTGACTAATGCAACAATTCCATGTGTACTAATAGGAGTATTCTTTCTGTTTCCTGAAGAAACTGAGGTCTGGAAACACCACTTGTCAGTCACATATATAGTTAGCAGGAAAGCGATAGAATCCCAAGCTAGCTAGCTTGGCTTGACCTAGCCACTGTGCTGATGCCACTTACTGCTTCGTTCATTTGTAAAGAATTATTAAATTTTTCTCCATTCACATTTTATAGTTGTAGGACCGGAAAATTTTTAAATTAAAAAGTACTTTTAATGAGAAAATAATAGTATACAAAAGAAAACTCTAGCAGAGAGCTCAGCACCAGTGCTCCAGCTCACTTGGGGGACTCTCTAGCGGGCTGTGTTCTAGAGTCACAGAACCAGAGGCTGGCAGGGCTCTCCACGCTTGCTGCTGCTGGCTTTTTGTTTATTTGTTTTTTCTTCCTCCCTCCCTCCCTCCTTCCCTTCCTTTCTTTCTGAGACAGGGTGACAGGGTCTCACTATGTAGCTCTGGCTATCCTGGGACTCACTATGTAAAACAAGCTAGTCTCAAACTTCCAGAGATCTGCCTGCCTCTACCTCCATCATGCCCAGTTTTTTTTGTTTTAAACATTTATTTTACTTGTGGGTGTGTATTACACACACACACACACACACACACACACACACACACACACAGGAGGTCAGAGGACAACTTGCAGAGTTGGTTCTCCCCTCCCCTCATGTGAGTCCCAGGGATTGAACTCTGGCGTTCAGGTTTGTCAGCGAGCACCTTTACCCCCAGCCATCTCATCAGCCTGGCTTTGTTATTTTTTTGAGTCAAAAAGCAACTATATACTTAACACAATAAAAACTTGAGATATCGTAAAAATACATTTGTTTATCCACACACAAAACAAAATATAGTGGTTCTTCTATTCTTACAACCACATCTGTTTCCAAGTAATGACAAGTACACACGCCAAGACTTTGTTCTCCGATGCTTGGACCTGTAACAGTGGTTCCTGGTGATTTTAATTTCACGTGTCTTTCAAACCTCAATCTATTGTTTGCTCCATGAAAACAAAACTACAAAACACTTTAACATCAGGAATGTTGGCAATAAAATCTCTGTAAAGAACCAGTGTTTCGGCTGGGCGGTGGTGGCGCAGGCCTTTAATCCCAGCACTTGGGAGGCAGAGGCAGGCGGATCTCTGTGAGTTCGAGGTCAGCCTGGGCTACCGAGTGAGTTCCAGGAAAGGCGCAAAACTACATAGAGAAACCCTGTCTCGAAAAACAAAAAACAAAAAAAAAAAAGAACCAGTGTTTCCCAAGAACAGAACTGATAAGACTCACTCTGGCCAGTGAAGACTTGTGGTTAGATGCTCATTTATCTGGGTTGCTGGGGTCAGACTCTGTTTGGAGTTAGGATGGGTCACCTTGGACCAGATGAACGACTGCTGGAGGGATAGCCTCGTCCTGTCCGCCCAAAGCACGCACAGGACATGGATGTCCACCTGCTGTGGACAGTCCCACCCTGTCTGACCACATTCTGTTTTTAAAAATTATTATTGCAGATGTACGCATGGTTTTGCTTGCTTGTACGTTGCATGTGTGTCTGGTATCCTTGGAGGCTAGATGAGGTTACAGGATCCCTTGGAACTTGAGCTCTAGACGGTTGTGAGCCCTCATGTGGGTGCTGGCAATGGAACTGTGTCCTCTAGACAAGCAGCAAGTACTCTTACCTGTGGAGCCATTTCTCCAGCCCCCTTTTTGTTCTAAAAATGGCCCGAGGGCTGTTGCTTCTAGCTCTTTAGGGTTTCCCAGAGGTATTCTGGTTCATACGCTGTTACTAAACTAGACACCCTTCTGATCTCTGGCCTTGCTCAGACTGTCCCCTTCTTCTTCTTCTTCTTCTTCTTCTTCTTCTTTTTTTTTTTTTAAGATTTATTTATTTATTATGTATACAGTGTTCTGTCTGCACACACCCCTGCAGGCCAGAAGAGGGCACCAGATCTCACTACAAATGGTTGTGAGCCACCATGTGGTTGCTGGGAATTGAACTCAGGACCTTTGGAAGAACAAGCAGTGCTCTTAACCTCTGAGCCATCTCTCCAGCCCCCAGACTGTCCCCTTCTAAGAAAAGCCTCCACATCCCTTCTCTTCTCTTGGTTTTTTGAGACAAGGTGTCTCTGCCCTGGCTGTCCTGGAACTCACTCTGTAGCCCAGGCTGGCCTCAAACTCACAGAGATCTGCCTGCCTCTGCCTCTTGAGTGCTGGGATTATAGGCGTGCGCCACCACTGCCTGGCATTCCTCATTCTTTTAGTACATACTTTGAATATTGACTAGGCATTCTGTTGTTCTTAGAAATGTGTGTGTGGGGAGAGACCATGGTGCCTGCTCTCTCCCTCTCCTGGGGAAGGACCTCTAGCTGCCTGCATCACTTTGGTAACAGCACTCTATTGCTTTTTTAAGAAAAATTTTGTTTTTATTTTGTTTTAACTTAGAGTCTTTATATATAGAAGAGGCTGGTGCACACATGCATTTTTAAGGCAGTTTGCATATAGCATTGGCATTGGAGACAAGAGGAAATGACAGCTGCCTTGAATCATTTACCTTCCTACTTAGGAAAGCTGTGTTTGTAAGTTGAGAGGACCTGTGTCAGGTAGACTAGTGAGTAAGAACCCTGCAATGCAACAGGAGCTCAGCCCAGAGTAGGACTTAAGTTTGTGGGCCTTGAATTTAGTGGTGGTCATAAACCCGTCTGTCTTTGGAGGCAGTTTTTAATGGAAGAGGTCTTTGGGTGGAAACTTTTCCTCGAAGATGGATGAGGCAGAGCCTTTCAGTCCTGATCTGGTGGGAGAGTTGTGCAGCTGTTCATGGAAAGGGGAAGGAAAGCCAGGGAATGAGAGCATTTCAATTAGTTTTAAATAGGACAGACTCCATGTTTACTGGTCAGTGTGTCTTGTTCCCAGGCCTCAAATACTGTCTTGTGAAGACTTTTAGTATTCCCTAAGAGCCAAGAAGTTTCTTCTCAGCTTCCTTCAGGCCCCTCTGCCTGCTCCTGCCTTACCCACTCTGCCCTGTTGTTGAATACGGTTTCCTTAGTCCCTGCACCATGCCTTAGCTTGCCATCCGGGTCTTTTGTTGTTGTTGTTGTTGTTGTTTAATCTTTTCTATTTTTATGTGGAAGGGTGTTCTGCCTACATGTGTGTCTATGCATCACAATGCTCTTGGAAGCTAGAAATGGCTGTCAGATCCCTCGTGACTGCAGTTACAGATAGATGGCTGTGAGCTGCCATGTGGGTGCTGGGAGTTGAACTCAGATCCTCTGGATGAGCATTCTGTGCTCTTAACCAGTGAGCCATCTCTCCAGCCCCATTGTTATTTTTTTTTAAACAAACTAAACAACAAAAGGTTGAACAAAGGTTGTATTATTTTAGCATATGCTACAATCAGTGTAGATAAAATGGTTATAACCTCTTGAAAAAGAAATCCATGAAAATTCAGAGGTTAATGTTAAAGACTAACAAAAGATTGTATAGCACGGCACGTGTGCTGCATGCTTCACATTTAGTTCTCTTCAATGTTCTGTGGTTCGTGGAAGGGTTTCAAGAAATCTCAAAGGTTTTACTATAAAAAGGAGCAGTGGGGGCTGGAGAGATGGCTCAGTGTTTATAGTGTTGGGTCCTCTTATTCCCAATATGCACATGGTAGCTTACAAGCCTGTAACTCCAGTCCCAGAGAATCCAACGCCCTCTTCTGGCCTCCACAGACATGCAGAGACATAATGCATATACATACATGCAGACGAGATACTTATACATAAATAAAATTTAAAACTTTAAGTGTAACAAAAGGAATAGAATTTCTGGGGTCTGTAGGGATCATACATGAAGATACCCCATCAACAGAGGGTTGTGTTGAACATTCTGCAGACAGAACTGTTTTGAGTCTACAGCTGCTTGGGAAACAAACATTCATGAGCTGAGCCTTTCCTCCAGCCAGTCACCTTCACAAAAGTGATGCTGGAGGAATCCATCATGGCATGGCACCCTCAAGAGTTGGGTTGACTCTCTGTCCAGGGTCATCCTTTAGATCTTAAACAGCAGTTGTATTTACATTTCAATGCTTCCCGTTTTCCATCCTCCAGGAACCTAGCAAACCTAAGCTGCACTCAAACTGCCTTTCATAACTTGTTTTTTTGAGACATGGTTTCTCTGGTAGTCTTGGCCGTCCAGTGTTCAGAATCTTGTAATGGTGATGTTAATGGCATGAGCACTCCTCTCAGCTGATCACAGCCTCCCTTGCATGCTAAGTGTGGCTTTGCCATCCTTCTGGCTACTCACCCATTCATCCAGGAGGCCTTCCTGAGCCACCACCTTTCTGGGAAATGTCAGATAAATGTAAAACATGGCAGCCCTATAGCAAGCTGTGTTCTATAACCTAAGGATTACCTGGAACAGTGGGCAGAGACTGCACTGAAACTTAGTGGTCAGTCAAGCTGAGAATATCTCTCCCCAGGAACAGCCATCACTTGTCCTCTTTCTTCTGGGAGCATCTCCCCATATTTATTGTTACAGGTATTTCCTCTCTATTCTTTTCTTTTTTTAAGAGGTGGTTGAGTTGAGGCCTCTTACAGAATAGGCCAGCCTCAAACCTGAACTGCTGTGTATCTGAGATTAGCTTGACTTCGAGAGCCTCCTGTGTCCACCTGTCAGGTGCTGAGATTACAGGAATGTACCACCACTCCACTGCTTCTTAAATAGTCAAGTACAGAATGCTCCCAAATCAAGATACTCGAACTTTTCTGGTTTCGAACTTTACAATGATGTGAAAGCTATGTACATTACACAGAAACTATACTTCACATTTGCATATTGCTCTTTTTCTGGTCTAGCGATGTGCTCTCTTAACAACTGGGACAGTGCAAATAAGCGACAGCTCCTAGTCCACCACATGATCATGAGGGGAGGGACCTATACACAGCTGATGAGATGGCTCAATAGACAAGGTGCTTGCTAGTCAAGCCTGCTGATCTGAACCAGATGGTGGAGATCCTCAGTTAAAGGGGGTCTGACTCCTGCGAGTTGTCCTCTGACTTCCACATTCATACCATGGCACCCACATGCACACACACACACACACACAGAGAGAGAGAGAGAGAGAGAGAGAGAGAGAGAGAGAGAGAGAGAGAGAGAGGAGAGAGGAGAGAGGAGAGAGAGAGAGAGGAGAGAAGAGAGAGAGATATACAGATACACAATAAAAACCAGGCAAGAACCTGTACACTAGAAAATACCATGTTCTCAGCTATGGTTAGATTCAGTAAGTTAGGCAACATCAAGTGCATTTTGACATCACACATCGAAAGGCCTCCACTCGGATTAATAACCAGGGTTTTCCATATGAACTGTCAACATACTCTTCATCACTGGGTGGTAGGATTTTGTTTGTTGTTTTAGGTTTTTAATTATGAGTCTATGTAGGGGTGTGTACATGTGAGTGCAAGTGCTCTTAGAGGCCAGAAAAAAGTGTTGGATCCCTTAGAGCTAGAGTTATAGGTAGTTGTGAGCCCCCTGAAGTGCATTCTAAGACCCAAACTAGGTCCTCTGCAGGAGCAGTACTTGTTCTAAGTAGTTACTTAGCCTTCTTTCTGTTTTTATGTTTATTTAAGACAGCTGAGGTGGATGTTGGATGTTTTCCTTACTTACCTTCCACTTTACTTATGAGACAGAGTCTCTCACTAGAACAAAGTTCACTGGTCTAGCTAGCCAGCTTACCCAAGGATTTCTGTGTCCACCTCTGGAGGCCTAGGGTTACAAGCAGGCCCCCATGCCCATTTTCACATAGGTGCTGGGGATCAGAACTGCAGGCTTGCATCTCCCAGATCTTCTCCTATTCCCTCCTCCATGCTTTGTTTTTTAAAACAGACCAATTCTGTAGCCCAGGCTGTCTGCACTGTCCAGGTATTGGTACTACAGGTGTGAATTACCACCCCAGTTGCAGTTGACCATTCCAGAAAATATATTTGGGCAACATTGTATAAGCTCGTTGTGAACTTCATAGGTATGGAGACAAAAGTAGTCAAAATTACTTTACAAAAGAACTGATGGAGAGACCAGCAGGATTTGCACAACTTGCTTCTCTCCTAATCAGAGAGGTGTAGTAATGGAAGAGGGCAAGTACAGTGGGCGGCTAGAAGAGACACACAAACCAACAGCCTGATAGATGTAAGCAACCTAAGTAGGTTATAGAAGAAACAAGAGGGGGTATTTTATCATAGTGGGGTAAAACGTGATTTTATAGAATACATCGTGTGTGGACATTAACTATAAATCTCATAAATGAAAAGTCACTAGAAACAAAAGACAGGCCACAGAAAAAGGTTTTGATAATACCTCTGTCTGGCAAGAGCTGTATACAGCTTGTATAAAGAATGCTAATCATTTAATGAAAAAAAGACAACCCAACTGAAAACAATTGCTTGATCTCTTGGACTATGTAATATCTATTTGTTTCTACTAATACTAAATCTCTAGTACCTACAAAGTAGTTTCATTCTTGGTTTGGCAAATTCTTGTGTGAATGGCAGGAACAGTGGAGAGCATGTTTTATCAGCTTACAGAAGAGAAAAGAAAATGGCTGATAAACCAGGCATGCTTGTATTCCAGCACTTGGGAGGGCCAGCCTACATAGGAGACCTTGTCTCAAATATATAAAAAAATAAATTAAAAAATTCAAACTCTGACAGTGAATTGCGATGATGTTTTGTTTGTGATCTAACAAATAAAGCTTGTCTGAAGAGTGTGGAGCTAAGTCACTAGTTAGCCATAGAGGCCAGGCAGGCAGTGGTGGCACACACCTTTAATCCCAGCACTCAGGAGGCAAAGGCAGACAGATCTCTGTGAGTTCAAGGCCACCCTGGGCTACACAAGATTGATCCAGTCTAAAAGAGAAACAGAGCCAGGCAGTGGTGGCGGCCCACAAAAGCATGCCTTTGATCCTAGCACTTGGGATCTCAGCCTTTAATCCCAGCATTAGGGAGGTGGAGACAGGAAGTGATAAGGCTGGACAGAGAGGAATATAAAGCGGGAGGAGATAGGAGCTGACCCCTTTTTCAGGCTGAGAAGTTGGTGAGGTGAGGTGTGGCTGTGGCTGGCTCCTTTGTCTCTCTGATCTTTCAGCATTTACCCCGATATCTGGTTCCGGGTTTTTATTAAGACCAGTTAGGATTCATACTACAGTGAGTAATCACATTTAAAAATTTTTTTTGTTTATGAATTTATTTATGAGTGCTTTGCCTACATGTATGTCTGTGTACCATGGGTGTGTGATGCCTAAAGAAGCCAGAGGAGGTCACTGTTGTGAGCCACTATTTTGGGCTGGGAATCAAACCCAGGTCCTCTGGAAGAGCACCAAGCATTTTTACTCTAAACCGCTGAGCCATCTCCCCAATCACGTTTCTTTATTATTATTATCATCATCATCATTATTATTATTACTATTTCTTTTATTTTTTGAGACTATAAATTCATGGCCTCATTCATTGTTACATACATATATGTATATGCATATTTGTTTTTATGTCATGTGTATATATGTGTGTATGAATATATACATTTCTAAATATGTAAGTACAATGTGCTCAGTATGTATGTTGAATATATGTTTTTAGGGTTGACCATTTAGAATTGAATAACCAGTTGGTGTGGTCTTCCCTAGGGAAGACTATGTTTCTTGCTCTTATTCCTTAGTTGCCTGTAGTTTTTTGGGTAGAGTTGAGGATGCCTGCCCCTGGCACACACACACACACACACACACACACACACACACACACACACACACACGAATGTCTATTGTTGTCCTCGTTCAGCTCATGCTTAGGCAGTCATGTTGGTGAGACTTTGAGTGTAGCTTCTGACATTCCCAGAAGACACAATCTCACAACAAACTCCCTGTCCCTCTGGCTGTTTTTTGCCTTCAGTTACATTTGCTCAAAAGCCAGGGTTTTTTAATTTTTGTTATATTTTGTTTCAGACAAGATCTCCCTACATAGCCCTGACTGTCTTGGAGCTCACTATGCAGACCAGGTTGGCCTCGAACTCACAGAGATCCACCTGCCTCTGCCTCCTGAGTGCTGGGACCAAACATGCTCAGTCCTTAAAAGCCAGTTTTGAAGTCTGCTACACACCTTAACCATGTACCAGCCATTACAACTGCATTACAACTTTGGAGAAGCTTCTTTCTTTTTTCTTTTTCTTTCTTTGTTTTGTTTTGTTTTTTCGACAGGGTTCCTCTGTGTAGCTTTGGAGCCTGTCCTGGATCTCACTCTGTAGCCCAGGCTGGCCTTGAACTCAGAGATCTGCCTGGCTCTGCCTCCCGAGTGCTGGGATTAAAGGCGTGCACCACTGCTGCCTGGCTGTTTTTTCTAAGCCTGTTTATGTTTAAGAGGTGGTTACAGAGCCAGCAAGATGATTCAGCAGGTTAAGGCACTGCCACCAACCCTAATGACCTGAGTTCAGTCTCTGGAACCCATGTGGTAGAAGAGGAGACCCAGCTCCTACCAGGTACCTCTGACCTCCACACATGCCCTGTGACACATGCTTGTCGTCCTCTCCCCAAACATAAATAGAAAAGAAATAGATCAAATAAAAAGGGATCTAGTCAGTACTTCAGCAGCTTGTCATGGGAAATAAATGATATTTATCTTCCATTTTAGAACAGTTCCAGGATATAGTTTTTGATAATTGAGAGTAGGTTTAATCATTTATAATATCAATTAATTATACGAATGTGAAAAAGCATCTTTCCCTGACTAAATTTGTCTGTGTTCTGCATGGATGGAGAGCTACCTAGTCTGAAAATGCAGCTGGCTACAAGCATCTTACTCACAGCCCTCCCAGGTGGCATTACCCCAGTGCAGTTATAACTAGGGTCTGGACCTTAACTCTGGAAGTTCAGAACCTCAATTTTCCGAAAACATGATATGATGACCGGTTTTCTTGGGAAGAGGCATATGTGGTCAGAGTCACCAGAGTGAAGATTCATTTACAGTGAGGAATAGGACTGTTAAGCACACTGATCCTTGAGTGTGGTGATTATTGCATTCTATCCCTGAAGGCCAGCTCCACAGAAAATCAATTTTGGTTCTCTGCACAGGAGTGAGTGCAGAGAGAGCCTTGCTGGCTGGTTTTAGTGACTGACTCCGTCAGACCCTTTTGTGCCGGCAGCAGGCTCCTCTGCTGTGTGTATGAGTTGGGAGACCTACTCCCCCTCAACCCTGTGGGAAGAGCCCTGACCAGTTAGTGCAAAGACTGCGCACACTGGTGAGCCCAGTCTGTAGTCAGGCAGAGGCCCATAGTCCTTTGCAGTCACATCCTCTCTGGCTGACTAAAGGTGTACCTTTGGATCACTTTGATCAACTTGGGGGTTCTCAGAACTCTGAAGTCACTTAGGTGTCTGACATCTGTTAATACTAGACCTCAGTGTTTGGGTATTTTTTTAAAAAGATGAATTATTATTGTATGTCTACTACATAACTTTCTTCATTCTCAGGTGTTAACCTAAAACTTATTGTGGAAGCATTTTATGTCATTGCTATGTATAAATTTAAAGTGGTCATTCTCTGTGTGTGTGTGTGTGTCTGCCACTTGGCTTCCCTGCCCTATGATCCGTACCCTGGAACTGTGAGCCAAAACAGGAAAAGTCTCTGTACAAACACATCACTTAATTGGTCCTCCGTCCACCTTTCCATTCAAGCCCAGGTCCTGTCTGGGTCCCTCCTCTGGGTTAGTTTCTCCTGGAGTCCTATAGGAACCAAGAGACTGGCCCTCACTATTATAAAAAAAAAATAATGCTACTATTTTACTCTGCCAGTATTAGGTAGGATGTTTCTAATCTGTAGTTCCTTCAAAGCAATTTTGTTCTTATTTGCTGTAGTAAGTTCTTCAAATGATACACTGAGTGAAGATATATATGTTTGTACAGTTTGTTGGTGTTATTTCTTTATATTATTATATTATAAATAAACTATTATTTATCCTTGGCTGTGGGCTGTTACCAACCATTAACTTAACTTGTCTAGAATGTGAAGGGCCTAGGTGTGATTATAGTACCACAGACAAATAAGAAAGGTAAGAATAAGGGCTTTTTCTTACCCTTATTAGCTCAGTGGGTGAAAGTATTTACCGTGTGAGCCCGATGACCTGAGTTTAATTCCTGGAACCCCCAGTAGAGGAGAAAAACCAACTCCAGAAAGTTTCCCTGGTTCTAGACATACCGTGCAGGCACAAAAGAATAATAGTAACTAAAGTAAGTAAAATAAAAATAGATAATAGGGACAAAAGGTTCAGACAACATGTGTTTCATACACGAGAAGTTTAACTTTAGGATAACCTTCATAACTATTACATTCTGTGTTTAACTAGGCAGTGTGGCACACCTGTAGGCTAGAGACTCAGGAGGCTGACGGAAGAGATAACCGGAACCTGGGATTTGGGGGCTGGACTAGGCAACTCTGTCTTAACAGATAGTCAAATACAGGTTCAAACTAATGAATTACTGGTCTTTGTTATAAAACTGCCTCACTGATGGTCTGTTTGGTCAGCGTCTACAGGCAGCACAGGAGGTGTGGGAATGAAATGAAGACCCATGGTTTGCATTCACGTCTTACTTCTCCTCACCCGTCTGCAGCCGTGTCCACTTGCGTAGTTCTTCCTTCTGTGGGAGGGAGCTCAGGCCGTGACTCTCACTCCTCCCTCGTCCTTCTGTCGGCCTGTGTTTGCTCATGCAGCATCCTGTCCCCCAGTTCTTCTTTCTGATCCCTGCTGTGGGAAGTGAACCCACACTTAGTTATTAGCAGCTGATTGGCTTGTTTGTTTCCCCAAACAGATTCTATGTTTGCCTTGGTACAGACTTGGATGCCTTAACATAATGGTAGGACTGGCTGGCAGGGCAGGATGGCTGGTTTTTATTTTTGAAACAGGAGCAGAGGTGCTGAGGCTTGTGGAACTTGAACCACAAGAACACTGCCTGGGTGTGTATGGCCTTTGTGTGAGAACCGGGCCAGTCCTCACCGCTTGGACCTGCTCACTGGACTCGTGCACTGTTCTTACACAAGGATAAGAGTTCAAGCACAGTTCACGTCTTTGACACCCTTCTGTGCCTTACTGAAAGAAGACCCTTTTATATTCCTGCCACACAGCGCATTCTGCAGGGATTCAGTGTGCACCCCCGCTGAAAGCCGAGCTGAGGCCAACTCAGCCTCTTTAATTCAACTGCACTGAGCTTGCTTTTGACGTCTTAATTGGACTTTTACTATCCTTGCTCTGTGTTGCTATTAAATAACTTTGAAAGACTTTAGAAAAGTGGAAAATATTGGATAAAACCTTTCAATTTATTTTGAAAAGATAGTACATTTTCTTGTTTCTAATTTTAACATGTTCTCTAATTGTTTAACATCTCACTATGAGTACCTTGTTGGATGAAGCTCTTTGGAGGAAGTCAGGACCAGTTTCTTGGTTCCTCTAGGACTCCAGGCTCTGTAGAGGCACCCAGATAAAGCCTGCCTTAGAGACAGGGCCAGGTGGCCAAGTCTATCGGGGTCTTGGTTACATCAGCGACTTAGGATGTATAGGGAGTCTGTGGACATTTCTTCACTGTGCCTCCCTCGGCTGCTTCTCCTTCCTAAGCGCCTTCCCCCAACCCTCCTTCAGAGAGAGCTTGGTGGGTATTAGAGAAAAAATATACTGACCACTCAACTGGAATATTCTTGGAGCTGTCTCACTGGGAGAAAGACAGCCTCCTCAGAAACTCACGTCTATGAACAGCTTTTGGGACCGGCTCCTGGGAAGAAGAGAACTTACCTTGCTACCTTGCTTGATATGAAATGTCAAGCAGCGATGGAGGCTCAGATGCTCTGCCTCTCTGCAGTAAGCTGAAGAGGGCTGCACTTTGCTGCTCCAAGCACAGGGAGTCGGAATGAGGAGAGGGCTCTTTCTGAAACGACTAGTTTTTAAAATGGGATTTCTTAGGTCCTCACAGTCTATGTCACTAGACTGCCTGACACGGTGTTTCCTAATGAAAGGGTGGTAAACATACGGCTCTATGCTTAACATTGGCCTCCTGCCTAATACCTGAATGTTCACTTTGATTCGCAAGTGTGTGTGTGTGTGTGTGTGTGTGTGTGTGTGTGTGTGTGTGTCCGTCCTGAGCCAGAGGCATTGGATCCCCTGGAGCTGGAGTTATAGGCAGCTGTGAGCCATCTGACATGGATTCTGGGAATTGAACTCAGGTCCTCTGCAAGAGCGGCTAGTGCTCTTAGCCATTGAGCCATGTCTCCACCCCCTCATGCCTGAATTGTTTTTTAAATATTTATTTATTATGTATACGGTGTTCTGCCTGCATGTGTCCCTGCAGGCCAGAAGAGGGCACCAGATTTCATTATAGATGGCTGTGAGCCATCATGTGGTTGCTGGGAATTGAACTCAGGACCTCTGGAAGAGCAGTCAGTGCTCCTAACTGCTGAGCCATCTCTCCAGCCCCCTCATGCCTGGATTATTTTTTTAGAGATTTATTTATTTATTTAACGTACATTGGGGCTTTGCCTGCATATATCTCTGTATGAGAGTCTTAGATCCCCTGGCACTAGAGTTACAGATGGTTGTGAACTGTCATGTAGGTTCTGGGCATTGAACCCTGGGTCCTTAGAAAGAGCAGCCAGTGTTCTAAACCTCTAAGCCATCTCTCCAGCCCCTTCATGCATAAATTTTAAGACAACAAATACCAGGTCTCTCAGTGACATCTCCTTTAAAAAATAAATAATGTTTTCTCCCTCAAAGGGAGTCTCCTTTCCATCCCTACCCACATTTCCAACAGGACAGGTGGTGTGACTCATTTCTTCTTTATTCTCTGGCTTTCATTAGATTGGAGGGCACTGTGACATATAATACAATATTTTCCCTTTGCTTTTTTTTTTCACATACTGTATTTTTAATTACACACATAGCCACCCCCTTCTCTGCATTTTAAAAACAATTTATAGATTCAATGTGTGGCTGATTTATAATAGCTTATTTGCTTTTATTTAGCTTTTTAGACAGTCTCATGTAGCAGGCTGATCTAAACTCACTTTGTAGCCAAGGATGGCCTTGATTGTCATCTTTACTCTTGAAATCAAGTGCTAAAAGTTTGTGGCTCCCTTCATGCAAAATGCAGTGGGTCTCTGTGCTAACAGATACACTCAGGTGTGCTGAGGGTAGGCTGGGGGCACAGGGCTGAAAGCACGCCATGTCTTTGCACAGCCACTGAAATAACCAACACTGGCATCTATTCCAGAGGATCCCTTTGAAAATTCTAGTCAGATCTATTTTTTTATTCACAGAAATTGTCCTTTTTTTCTCTGCTAGTGGTTCTTAACACATAAATGTGGCTTCTGTGCAAACAGCCATGTGTGGAAAGCCGTCTTCAGCCGTGTGGAGTAAGCAGGGAGATTCCCAGTTTTGCTGCTTGGGCTGCAGCAGGAGAAACAATTGCTGGCATCTTAAGTTTCGAGCTTGAATTGGTTTTCTTTGGAGAAAATATATTTGGGCCAAGAGTAGTGCCCCATGCCTGCAATCCCACTACCTGTGGGGCTGAGGTAGGAGGGTCACTGCAGTTCAAGGCTAGCCTGGGCTACATCAAGAGACCCTGTCTCAAAACAAATACTTTTTGACAGCTTGCTGCCTGTGTGGCAGTGCTGACACTCTAGCCTCATGTTATAGACACCTAGTAGGTTCAATGGGCTTTCTAAAAATATTTTTAGACTTGTTGTTATTTTATGTGTATAGGTGTTTTGTTTGCATGTATGTCTTTGCACCACTTGTGTGCAGGGTCTTTGGAGGCCAGAAGAGGGCATCAGGTCACCAGAAGCTGGAGTTATAGACAGTTGTGGACTATCATATAGATGATGGGAATCAAATTGTCATGCTCTAGAACAGGAACAGCTAGTGCTCATAACCACTGAATCATCTTTCTAGCCCCTCCATCTTATTTTTTGAGACAGTATCTCTCATTGAACCTGGGGCTCACTGATTCACTACAGCAGTTGACTAGTGACGGCTAGACTTACGAGCTTGCATCACCATGCTTAGCTTTTACATGGATTCTGAGGATCTGAACTCAGGTCCTCTTGGAAATTTCTTTGGGCCACCAATCAGCTCCCAAATAAAGACAGGGAGACTTGTTAATTGTGAATGCTCGGCCTTAGCTTAGGCTTATCCCACTAGTTTTTTTTTTTTTAATGTAATTTAACCTGTTTCTATTCATTCTATTCATCTATACACTTTGCCTAGGGGCTCTTTACCTTTCTTCCATTCTGTATGTCCTACTTTCCTGCTTCCTTTGTGTCTGGCTGGCTGGCCCCTGGTGTCTCCCTGGCATCTCTCTCTTCTCAATCCCATAAGTTCCACCTACACCTCCTCCCTCACTATTGGCTGTTCAGTTTTTTTTTTTTTTAATGTGCATTTGGTGTTTTGACTGCAGTTATGTGGGGGGTGTCAGATCTTGGAGTTACAGACAGGTGTGAGCTGCCATGTGGGTGCTGGGAATTGAACCCAGGTTCTCTGGAAGAGCAGACAGTGCTCTTAACCACTGAGCCATCTCTCCAATCCCAGGCTGTTCAGCTTTTTATTAGACCAATCAGGTGCCTTAGGCAGGCAAAGCAACCCATCTTTGCCTACTTAAACCAGTATTCCACAGCAGTCCTCAAGCTTGCACCACAAGACATATCTGTAATACCAGACTCCTGGCGTGAGATAGGAGGCAGAGACAGGGCAATCGCTAGAAGCTAGCAGGCCAACCTGCCTGGCCTACCTAATGATGGACAGCAAAGAGATTCTGTCTCAAACAAGGGTGGAGGTGAAGGCTGACACCCACAGCTGTCCCTTGACCTCCACACATGTTCTGTGGCACACATGTATTAGATTCACATGAACATGTACACATATACATAGATGCATATCATACACATACTACTCCCCAGGGCAGGAGGGGTGTAGATTTGGGTCAGTGGGATGCCTTAACAGGTAACTTGCTATGCAAACTTGACCACATGGGTCCTGTTCCTAGAGCCCACAGTAGATACAGAGAACCATTTCCAAAAGTTTTCTCCAGACCTTCTGACATGGCCCAGCAAACTGTTGGAACTACTATACTTGAAACAGGCACACATATGTAATGCGTACAGAGCAACCTGGTTTCCCACTCTCAGCTGCCATCTCTGCGCATTTGGGGATGGTTTTTCTTGAGGTTCTAGGAATGAACCAGGAGCCTTAACCACACTGGGCAAGTACTCTATCAATGGCCTATATCCTCAGCCTTTTATTTTGAGACAGGGTCACACTAAGTTGCTGTCTCAGTTCCTTTTCTATTGTTGTGACCGAGCACCATGACCAAGGCAACCTAGAGAAGAGTTTATTGGGGCTTGCTCACAGTTCCAGAGAGTGAGTCCACGGCCACCATGGTGTGAGCATGGCAGCCGGAAGGCTGGCATGGCATTGGAGCCGTAGAGCTGAGAGCTTACATCTGATCCAACATTGGGGGGAGGGGGCTGCAGAAGCAGATCTCTGCAAGTTCAAGGCCAGCCTGGGTCTACAGAGCAAGTTCCAGAATAGCCAGGGCTACACAGAGAAACGTTGTCCTGAAACCAACCCCCCCCCAAAAAAAAAAGAAAGAAAGAAAAAAGAAAGTGGGGTGGGTTTTTTTTTTTAATCTCTTTTGAGACTCAGGGCAATCTCTTAATTGTAATTCCCTGTAAAATAAAAAAGCAGCTGAGCAGTGGTGGCACATGCCTTTAATCCCAGCACTCGGGAGGCAGAGCCAGGAGGATCTCTGTGAGTTCGAGGCCAGCCTGGGCTACAGAGTGAGATCCAGGACAGGCGCAAAGCTACACAGAGAAAAAAAGAAAAGAAAAAAAGAAAAAAGAAAAACAAACAAAACAAAAAAAGCAAAATACATTCTTCCAACATATACACAGAGTATACATTACCATTCCAAAAGGGAGGAATAGGGGCATAGTGAGGAAATACTTGATCAAAGCAAGACGGAACCTCAGCAGGACAAACTCCAAATCCTGGAGCTCTGTGTCTGATGTCAGGGGCTCCAGTGGCTTGTCCTTTCAGCTCTGCTGGCTGCACAGTTTTTCTCTTGGATTGATTCCACTCCCTGTGCGCAGCACTCTGTCAGACTTCCCACCCAGACCTGTCACAGCAGCAGCTCACTCGCAGGTACCGTGGTACCTGTGTCTGTCTTCTGCTGCTGCAAAGCACCATGACCAAGAGAACTTACAGAAGAAAGAGTTTATGGAGGCCTGCGTACAGCTTCAGAGAGTTAGTCCACGACCATCATGGGGCAAGGGCATGGTGCTGGAGCAGTCGCTGACAACTCAGAGATCCGCCTGCCTCTGCCTCCTGAGTGCTGGGATTAAAGGTGTGCTCAGCCAAGCGCTCTCTCTCTCTCTCTCTCTCTCTCTCTCTCTCTCTCTCTCTCTCTCTCTCTCTCTGTGTGTGTGTGTGTGTGTGTGTGTGTGTGTGTGCGTGTGCGTGTGCGTGTGTGTGTGATCTCCTAGTGAGTGCAGGATTTCTCTGAACTTCATCTCTTGCCTTCAGTTTGTTATTCTGGAAAATGAGTTAAATTTTAGGCACAGATCTCATTAGCAGTGATGTAGGGTTATCAGATCAGAAATCTGGTTGATCCTTGGATGATCTGGTGGTTCATCGTTGCCCCATGGTGGCATTTTCTTAGTCCTTTTATTGATCTTGCTCATCTGGAGACCCAGATTCAACAGTGTAGAACACAGTGTGATCATCACTGCTGCCCTGCAACGAAAGCACAAGCCCTGCTTCCTCCGACAAGTGTCACTCATAGTGTAGGGGTAAGTGTGAAATTTCAACACCAAGTTGCTGTAGTGAAATAGAAATGTTTTCTCTTTCAGATTATAGTGTGTGTGACACTATGTATGCTGTTAGTAGTTGTTGTTGAGTTGAGGCTGGCCTCAAACTCACTGTGTATCAGAGTCTGGCCTTGAACTCCTGATCTCCTGCTCCCACCTCCCAACTTCTGGAGTTACAGGTGTGTGTCACCATGTCTGGAGAGTTGCAAAGTGGATGAGCTTGTGGTATGAAATTATTTCTCAGTAAGCTGCTTTAAAAATTATCTATGGAAATTAAACATAATCCTGTATTGAAATGATACTTAAAGAAATAGATGAAACTGGAGAATCTGTGCGCAGACAAACTTTCAAGGAAAGCCTGCATGTCAAGTAGTAAGACAGAGGACAGCAGAGGTGTGGTTACAGAAAAGCAAAGGAGAGCAGTTACCCGAGGAAGTGCGCGGCCACTGTAAATGCAGAATAGGGAAGCTGATGGCTGTAAGGCAGGTGCTGGTGACCCTGAGAAACGGGGGACTAAGGGATGCGCTTGAAGGGAAGTATACTGCACACCATTCTCTTTCTCTTTGGTGGAGGGAGGTTTTCATACTGTGGCCTGGGCTCAGCTCAGCTGGCCTCAAATTCAAGACCACTCTTGCTGCGGTCTTCCCAGTGCTGGGTTACAGAGGTGCACATGCTCTTGCCAGAGATAACGCAGGCAGGTGATGGGGAAAGCACCAACGTGGTGCCTCAGTCAAGAGACAAGCAACTTGCATCTCCCTTTTTACCTCTATCTTTGACTTATGCGATAGAGGCCACT
This sequence comes from Peromyscus leucopus, assembly GCF_004664715.2. NCBI lineage: Eukaryota > Metazoa > Chordata > Mammalia > Rodentia > Cricetidae > Peromyscus > Peromyscus leucopus. The sequence goes on along the minus strand of NC_051084.1, from coordinate 5,004,562 downwards.
TGAGAATATTTAACAGCAGAGGAAAGGAGGCAAACAGCAGAGCAGAAGGGGATGTGGAGAGCAGGACCCAGTTCTGGGACTTTCTGTGGCTAAGGAAGTTGGTATTTGGTGCAAAGCATTTGTACTCACAGCTGTCAGTTGACACATCTGTCTTTGTCATTTCCCCCATCATGGCAGGAACGGATTCTTTCCATAAGCAAACCAGTGTTGTAAGCTGGGCCTAGTTCCAGGATGAGGCTCTCTTCCTTTTTCATCAACGAAAGCAGATCCTAATGTCATCGAAACCTCAGCAGGCTCACCTGACTATAAACCTGCTGTGACCGGCCTGTGACTTAGCATTAGTGCTTGGTCACTGACAGCAGACAAGAGCACACCTTGGGAGGGAGGGCCTTAGCACACTGAGCACACCAGAAGCTGTCATCTGTGGCCAAGGCCCATCGCACATTCCCTGCCTGCCTGCCTTTCTTCCTTCCATCCTTCCAGACAGGGTCTTTCTTTATTCTTGGCAACAAAGGTTGGCCTAGAACTTTCTGTGTAGCCCAGGCTGGCCTTCAGTTTACTGTGATCCTCCTTAAGGCCTCCCAAGTGCGGGCATTAGAGGTGTGAGCCCCCATGTCTAGGTAAAAACCTTTTACTTTTGGGGGTGGGGGGGAGATAATTTTGTTGTCATTGTTGTGGTTTTTTTGAAGGTCACTCTATGCAGCCTTGGCTGTCCTGGAACTTGCTATGCAGACAGGCTAGCCTCAAAAGACTAGAAAACTGTCTGAGTGCTGGGATTAAAGGTGTATACCACCACACGCATCTTAAACACATGTTGACAACAAATCGTATTTTTTCCTATGCCTTAAGAATAAAATATTAGTAACAAGCAAACACCCTATGTGGCAGAATATGGTTCAGGAACAGCACAAGTTCCAGGTGCAGAAACCTAAATGCAAGGTGGGGGAGGGGCACTGCAGCGCAGCAGAACCAAGGAAAGGTAAGTGGGTCATCGCCCCAAGAAGGCACACTGTGCAGCAGCAAGTGCAAAGGAAGAGCCTAGACATGGGGATCCAGAAGAAAACTGAGCATGATGTGCTGACAAAGGCCAGCTCTAGGCTACCTAAGAAGCTGGCACTGTTGAAGAAGACAGGCCACACTCCTAAAGACACCAGGATTTTGCAAGTGACCCCACAAACTTAGGGAAGAGAACCCTGTTCCAGTCCTGTGGCACCTGGAACAGCAATGAGAAGTGTGCTTAGGCCCACTCCCCAGGTGCTGAGAGGCAAGCAGCTTCCTCTGGCCTTAGGACAGACTTCCCTGGTGTGACACGTGGTGACAGACCTGGCTCTCTTGATCCTCCAAAACCCACCTCATTTAACACTTACATTTAAGAGCATCTTTACTATGTCGCCTCCACAGTCTGTGTAGATTTTGTGTGAGACTCAATTCTGAGTTCATTTAGTGAATAGGAGGGTTAAAATACCCAGCAAGATTGCATATGGCAGTGAGCAGAATCACAGATGTTGATAATACCATGTAATTAATATTCTTTTTTTTTTTTTTTTTTTTTTTTGGTTTTTCGAGACAGGGTTTCTCTGTGTAGCTTTGCGCCTTTCCTGGAGCTCACTTGGTAGCCCAGGCTGGCCTCGAACTCACAGAGATCCGCCTGGCTCTGCCTCCCGAGTGCTGGGATTAAAGGCGTGCGCCACCACCGCCCAGCGTAATTAATATTCTTTTATGTAACTGAATGCTGTAAGCATGTTACCATAGTGTCTACTCTCTCTGAGCTGGGATATATGTCATTTGGTCTCACCAAGACCAAGGAGGAATTCCTTGGTCCTTAGGTAAGAACTGAGAAAAGAAAATTGAGAGAGAGAGAAATAGAAATCTTCCTGTAGAGATTTCGTTAATTTGTTTCCTATTCATTGAAAATTTCTGATGATGTAGTTACACATTGCAAACACATTTTTGGTGTGAGAATAATGGGAATAATCCAATTAAAAGACATTTTCATTCTTTAGGGTTTTTGTCTTGTTTTTTAAACAATGATAATTTATGATGTTCATCATCTCTTGGAGAGATGGCTTAGTGGTTGAGAGTGCTTCCAGCTTTTCCCGAGGTTCCAAGTTAAGTCCCCAGCACCTGCATCTGACACCTCTCAACAGATAGGAGTCCAGCTCCAGGGTATCCAGCTTCCTCTTCTAGCCTCCATAGTCATTTATACATATATATAATTAAAAATGAAATAAATCTTTAACCATTTTAAAATCATGTAATAAGTCTAGGAGTTTCTCATCAGAACAAAAGGCAGTGGTTGAGGTTTTGCTAACATTCTATTTGACACTTAGGGATAGTTAATTATGGAATCATTTAAAGCATTGATTCTGCTTTTATACCCAGCTGCTTTAGCTTTTGGCTTCCTCTCCCTCCATGGTGACTGAGAATACTGATTCTAAAGCATCATGACTGCTAAGCAGAGCACTCAACTAAACCTACAGGCTTTACTTCAGTTTTTAAATAAAATGAGGTGGTGGGATTGTGTCTTATGCCTATAACCCCATGTCCTGGCTAGTTTTACATCAACTTGACACAGCTAGAGTCATCAGAGAAGAAGCCTCAGTAGAGAAAATGCCTCCGTAAGATCAGGCTGCAGGCAAGCCTGTAGGGCATTTTCTTAATTAGCAACTGATGTGGGAGGACCCAACAAGCCAACCCATTGTTGGTGATGCCATCCCTGGGCAGGTGGTTCTGGATTCTATAAGAAAGCAGACTGAGCAAGCCATGAGGAGCAAGCCAGTAAGCAGCACCCATCTATGGTCTATGCATGAACTGCTGCCTCCAGGTTCCTGCCCTGTTTGAGTTCCTGCCCTGACTTCTCACAGTGATGGACTGTTACCCAGAAGTGTAAGTGAAATAAACCCTTTCCAAGTTGCTTTTGGTCATAGTGTTTCATCACAGCAATATTAGACATCCAGCACTTGACAGGCTGAGGCAGGAAGATTGCTATGAGTTCAAGGACAGCCTGGACTAGGAGTGAGACCCTGCCTTTAAAAAAAATAAAAACAGTCAATAAGCAAACTGTGGTGATTAAAAGTCAAATGCTAATACTTACTGGGTTTCTTTTCACATATACACATGAATGCAGAGTGTGCAGGGCATTTATAAATAAAATGGCTGATCTCCTCAACGATGCAGAGCTGCTGAGACACTGGTTCATCTGTTTGGAGTATGGAGTACCTGTCACTGGGTGATGTGTGTGTCTAGTGAAAATTTAGAATTATTGTGGCCTTTGGGAGTATGAAGAGGAAGATGTACATGTCAGACAATTACCAAGTAATTACCCTTCCTGTGAGTGGGTTAGCCTGTTCTGAGCTAAGGTGGTCAGAGCCCGTGTGGGGATCACATGACTGAGGCTGTGCTCCTTTGCCCTGCCTCACACTGGACGAGGGAGTGTGTTCATTTCACCTAGGGACGTCCTTCCTGAGATCAGATGCGCTGTCCTTTAGAGAAGCTAGTCTGCCTAGCTGAGGCAGTCGGTGCGCTGCCCAGGGGCCCAGTGTTTTCCTGTCGTGTGCACTCTGTCGTGTGGCAGGCTGTGAGTCGCCACTACAGATGTGTGATGGGGAAAAGATGTGTTCCATCAGCAGTTTACAGATTGAATGTGAGATCAGGAGGAAAGGCTTTCCGAGCACCCTTTCCTTCAGCGTGTCTCCACAGAGACAGTGTGGGTTTTTTGGGTGAGGCCTGCTGCTGCTGTTTCTCCATTTCATTTTAGCCCAGGAGCTGGTTTTAGAAGACATCAGTCTTCTGGTGCTGTGTTTCATGGCATCAGATTTGGTGGCAGCTAACTTCCTGAAGACACACCAGGGGAAAATGGGCATTTGCTGGGCATCGGGATCTTGTGAGAGGAGGCCATTCCCATATGAATCCGAAAGCCTCGACTCAGCCTGTCCTGGTGTGGTTAAGCCTGTGTTATCACAGACTGTAGTCACTAGCCAGATGTGACTCTTTTGTTGTTTGGTTTTTTTTTAAGACAAGGTCTCACTGTGTAGCCTTGGCTGGCCTGATTAAAGTCACGAGACACCATGCTCAGCTTCTCATGACTATCTAAAATTAATGGGGTTAAAAGTTCAGTCCTGCTGGGCAGGCAGTGGTGGTGCACGCTTTTAATCCCAGCACAGGAGGCAGAGGTAGGCGGATCTCTATGAGTTCAAGGCCAGTCTGGTCTACAGACCGAGTTCCAGGACAGCCAGGGGTACACAGAGAAATCCTGTTGTCTCCGGAAAAAGAAAAAAAAAAAAAGTGCAGTCCTTCAATCCCATTAGGAACATTTCAAGTGCTTGGTAGTCACGTGACGAGTTACTGTAGTATTATTGGAAAGCAAGAGAGAATATTTTATCATTTCAGGCAGTGTTGGTCTGAGTGGAAGAATTTAATCCCAGCTTTAATCTCAGCACTCAGAAGGCAGAGGCACACCAATCTATATGAGTTTGAGGCCAGCCTGCTCTACATTGCAAGTGCCAGGCCAGCCAAGGCTGCCTAAGGAGACCCTGCCTTTGGGGAGGTGGGAAGGGCTTTGGAAAAAGGAATTCTTCACTGGTTTCTGAGTTCTTCATCCCTAATTTGTTGAGTTAAGGCATAGGGTTCTTATGTGTGAGAGACTCATCCCTGGAATTGTTCCAAATGGATATGTAGGCCCTCTGCAGGTCCTGACTCATCAGGTAGGAAGTAGGAATTGATAGGTAGGAGCCTACGGAAATCTGATGCTGCTAGGAGTTCAGGGACTAGAATTTGAAGACCGGAAACCTGCCAGTTTCCTGTTTTATTCCGATTTCTCTTCCATTTCCTCATGGCTGATTCTGTGTCCCCAGTGGTGGATTTTAGAACACCATTGGTAGAGTCTGACTTGCACTCTCGTTGAGTATCATTTGTCCTTTCGTCTTTTCAGTTTTCAATTATGTGTGCTGTAATTTGGCTGTGCCCCAAAAGTGCTTATTTCAGGACTGTTTCACTGGGAGAATAATCCCCCCCCCTCGAGTGTTGAGAATTAATCGTGTGCTCTGGCAGAGCTATGTCCCCAGCCCCAGAGAGAGTCATCCTCATAATATTGTTCACCCTATAGTTGAACACTCAGGTCTTGGCCTTATAAGGGAGTAGAACAAATATGCATGAACTCCTCTCTAAAGAAGGTTCTGTCTAGTCAGAATGAACAGACACATCTAGAGAAATGATAAAGGGCACATAGCTGTAAATCAGTAGGAAATAATGAGAGTAAGAATGAATAATGATTAGGAAAATAATGCAGTAGAAGAGAGGACTCAAAGGGAAATCACTATCTTGATTCGGATAGTTCCTGGACATCCAGAACTACATAAGAGCAAGACCCTGTCTCAAAAATAAATAAATAAAATAGAATAAGTAAAGAGCATGAGAATTTAGAGAACTGCCTGGAGGATTTTTTTTCCTCCCTGAGACAGGTTTTTCTGTGTAGTTCTGGCTGTCCTAGAACTCACTCTGTAGACCAGGCTGGCCTCGAACTCAGAGATTCACTTGCCTCTGCCTCCCCAGTGTGGGGACCAAAGGTGTGCAACGCCACCATTGGCACCTTTAGGATATTTTTAATCCTGGGAAAATTTAAGGTTTCCAAAGAATAAGACATTTTAAAAATATTCGTTCAGCTTAATTCCCTTGGAGAAGTTGCCTACTATATTTCCTTTATGAAGAACATTAAAAAGCAACATTGAAAGCCAGACATGGTAGTGCGCACCTGTGATCCCTGTACTGGGGGTGCAGTGAAGGTGGATCTCTGTGAGTTCCAGGCCAACCTGGGCTCCATTTGAGTTCCAGGCCAGCCAGGGTACATAGTGAGACGCTGTCTCAAAACCAAACAAACAACAGACACAAACAACAACAACAAAAAGACAATGTTAGAGATCAGTTATCCTAACACTTGTTTGCTGGGGCAGGAGGATTACCACGAATTTGGGCCAGCCTGGGCTACAGAGTAAGTCTCAAAACGGAAGGGCAGCAAGCTTGCTTCTGTTTTCTTGTTTCTCGTGTCTGTGTCGTTAGCTTGAACACTGTGGTCCCAATAGCCACACCTCCTCTTGTCTGTCAGATTCATTTGTGTATTTACTCTTCAGTAAAGATGTGAGACTTGCCATTCTTTGCAAAAATGTGTTCTCTTCAGAAAGGCTAGCTTCTAAAGCGGTGCTTAAATCGAGGCTCGGGCTCTGCCTCCTCAGGTGTCATCTGACTTTGTTTCCCTTATCTTTCCCTTGTTCTCTACCTTTGCTCTGAAATACACTGAAATTGACCTAAGGTTGTCAGGTTGGTTTTGTTTTGAGGCTTTTGTCTTTCTCCTAGTGGTACCTAAAATACCACTTTCGATTTCAAAAGAACAGATTTTGAATTAAAAACTAATAACTCTTGCACAGAAATGCCAATTGCAACCCTTTATTCTAGGAAAATATTTTGCTGAAATTCTGCTTCTTTTTTTCCCTTTTGGGGGCTTCGTGATGCCAGATTAAGAGAGTGGCGACTGTGCTAAAACATGGATAGATGCAAACATGTAGGGCGGTTACGGCTCGCCCAGGACCACTCTATCCTGAACCCTCAGAAATGGTGCTGTCTGGAGTGCTCCACCACAGAGTCTGCATGGGCCTGCCTGAAGTGCTCCCACGTGGCCTGCGGCCACTACATTGAAGACCATGCACTGAAACACTTTGAAGAGACCGGACACCCGCTGGCCATGGAGGTCCGGGATCTCTACGTGTTCTGCTACCTGTGCAAGGACTACGTGCTCAATGACAACCCCGAGGGGGACCTGAAGCTGCTGAGAAGCTCCCTCCTGGCGGTTCAAGGCCAGAAGCAGGACCAGCCCGCGAGGCGTGGGCGGACGCTGCGGTCCACAGCTGCAGGCGAGGACGTGGTCCTGCCGCAGCGCACTCCTCAGGGACAGCCGCAGATGCTCACCGCTCTGTGGTACCGGCGCCAGCGCTTGCTGGCCAGGACGCTGCGGCTGTGGTTCGAGAAGAGCTCCAGGGGCCGCGAACAGCTGGAGCAGCGGCGGCGGGAGGAGGCGCTGGAGCGCAAGAAGGAAGCGGCGCGGCAGCGGAGGCGCGAGGTCAAGCGGCGGCTGCTGGAGGAGCTGGCCAGCGCGCCGCCGCGGAAGAGTGCGCGCCTGCTCCTGCACGCGCCCGGACCCGTGGCTGTGCGCCCGGCTACCCTCGCTACCTCCCGGCGCGCGCCCGCGGCTGCCCTCAAGCCCCGCCGTCAGCCGGCGGTGGCCCCGGGTGTCACCGGCCTACGCAACTTGGGCAACACCTGCTACATGAACTCCATCCTCCAGGTGCTCAGCCACCTCCAGAAGTTCCGGGAATGTTTCCTTAACCTCGACCCTTCCACCTCCGAACATCTGTTTCCCCAAGCGACCAATGGGAAGGCTCAGCTCTCTGGCAGGCCGGTCACCAGCTCTGCTGCCGAGTTGTCAGTAAGGAGCGACCGGGCCCAGGGCTGTGAACCTCAGGGCCTCTGCTGGAACAGCAGAGCCTCCATCAGCAGGAGCCTGGAGCTCATTCAGAACAAGGAACCCAGCTCAAAGCACATTTCCCTCTGCCACGAACTGCACACCCTCTTCCGAGTCATGTGGTCTGGGAAGTGGGCGCTGGTGTCGCCCTTTGCCATGCTTCACTCGGTATGGAGCCTCATTCCCGCCTTCCGTGGCTACGACCAGCAGGACGCACAGGAATTTCTCTGCGAGCTGCTGCACAAGGTGCAGCAGGAGCTTGAGTCTGAGGGCTCCACACGCCGGATCCTCATCCCCTTCTCCCAGAGGAAGCTCACCAAACAGGTCTTAAAGGTGGTGAACACCATATTTCACGGGCAGCTGCTCAGTCAGGTAGGTGTGTATCTACCCAAAGCAAGGTGGGAAGCTTGGGTGGTAGTTTGGGCTTCCAGATCCCTGGACTAATTAGTATAGCCAGTATTTTCTGTGACTCTGCATGTTTCAAAATGGTTGTTTGTACCTGACACTGTACACCGGTGATCATGTAGGTGAACTTGGGTGTTCTCTCTGTCCAGATCTTTAAACTGAACAGTTTGTGTAGAACACTGTTTCTTAAGTTGTTTGTAAGAGCCGTCCCTTTTATTCATAAGGAGTAGTTGGGAGTATGCCTCAGACCAAGCGAGCCTCCTTCCCGCTGCCCATAACTCTCCCCACCCACCAAAGTATAGTCCCTAGTCGCCCAGTGCGCTTTAACTATGCAGCTGAGGATGCTAGTAAACTTCCGGTCCTCCTGCCTCAACCTTTCCAGTGCCTGATTCCAGACTCCATCTCCTCAGTACCTTTCATTCTCCAGATCAAGACCCTGTCAAGACCTGAGCAAGGATTCTCAAGCCTCATAAAAATATGGACAGAGAGAATTTGTGTAGATTTTAAAAAATAAAGAGTGGACAACATGGGAGACTTGGGGAAAGCCTCTACACTGAGTTGCAGAGATTTTGTGCCAGTTATTAAGATTGTAAGACTGAAGAGTAGGCTAGGAAGGGAAACCGAGGCCTCTCTCCCGCCTTTCTGCATGTGGAACAGCATCCGGGAATATTAGGGTAGAGAGTAAGTCTAACCATTTTGAGGCGCTGCCAACGGGATGCTGTAGGTGTGACAGTGACATGTGTCATCACCCCAGCACTTGAGAGGCTGAGGCGAGAGAAACCAGAGTTCAAGGCCACCTGGGCGATGTAATGAGTTCTAGGCCAGCAGGGAATACGCAGTGAGACTCTATGTCAAAGGAAAATAAAAGTAAGAACGAGGGGGGTGGGAAAAGGGAGGGAGGGAGGGAGGGAGGAAGGAAGGAAGGAAGGAAGGAAGGAAGGAAGGAAGGAAGGAAGGAAGGAAGGAAGGAGAAAAAAGAGCTTCTTGCTGCATAGAGGGACCCAGTGAAGAGGAAGTTGAGTGTGAACCAAGCAGACAGACGTGCTAGTTCTCAGCCAGTTCCCGAGTGCCTCCCAGGTAACTGGCTATCTCCACTGAGGCAGCATTCACTGGAGAGAGGGGAAGAAGAAAACAGGGGTGGCCTGTGCTTCCTCAGTTACAACCAGTTAGTTATAGCATGCTTAGAAATGTAGCCATGCATAATATGCTCCAGTGCCTTTAGTAAAGTTATTTAAGTTCTTATTAACCTTTTTGGGGGGAGTGGTTGGTAAATTTATTTGTCTTCTCTAAAACAAACACAGTTGTATGTGGGAAGCATGCAAACTATAATCTGCAAACCAATCTTGTCATTCCAGGTTACATGTGTATCTTGCAATTATAAATCCAATACCATTGAGCCCTTTTGGGATTTGTCCCTGGAATTCCCTGAACGCTACCACTGCATAGAGAAGGGGTTTGTCCCTTTGAATCAGACAGAGTGCTTGCTCACTGAGATGCTGGCCAAGTTTACGGAGACAGAGGCCCTGGAGGGGAGAATCTACGCTTGTGACCAGTGTAACAGTGAGTGCTGCTTGGAGAGGGGCGGGATTGCAACTGGAACTCAGTCTAAGGGGCTGCCTTTGACCTTCAGTCAGAAGAAACATGAGACACTAAGTGGGTCTAACCCTTCCTTTTGAGACCCTTTTCTCAGAGTCTCTGTAGTAACTAATACGGACTTTACATATTCAAGCAGACCTGGGCCAGTGAGACAGCTCAGTGAGTCAAGGTGCCTGGCGATCGGGGTTCACTCCTTAGAACCTGCACAGAGGTGGGGAGAGAGAACCTGACACACCTACATACACACACTTGGTCACACTGAAAACAATGGCCTAAGAATTGTGCCTCCGCCAGGCGTGGTGGTGCACGCCTTTAATCCCAGCACTCAGGAGGCAGAGGTAAGCTGATCTCTGTGAGTTCGAGGCCAGCCTGGTCAACAGAGCGAGTTCCAGGATAGGCTCCAAAACGAATTGTGCCTCCTTTGACCCTTCTGACTGACCTTAGTTATTTGGAAGTGTGTGAAAGTGGTCTCTGAAAGGGGGGCTGTGAGGGCTTTAGTACTTCAGCGTCATAATGCTTTGAGGTCCTGTTCACACATGTAGTCTAACTTCAGGGGATACACCCCATTTGAGTGCTGCAGGTCGTGAGAAAGTATTTTTTTGTACTGAGTCTGTAGATTTCAAGTCTGTTAAAACTCATGCTAAAAAATGATATGTTGGGGCTGGGGAGACTTCTCAGTTGTAAAGGATTTTCTTTGCAAGCAAGTGGGAACTGAGGTGGAGCCCCATAGCATAGGTAAAAAGAGTCCGGTGTGGTGGTGTGTGCTCTAAACCCAACAAAAACAAGAAGATCCTGGGAATCCCTGAGCCTCGAGGCACCAGACTAGCCTACTTAGCAAGTTCCAGGCCGGGGAGAGCCCTCGTCTCAACTAGAACAGCCACCTAAGCCACCGTGGACGGCTCCTGAAAAGTGACACCCACAGGGTCTGCTGGCCTCCACAGCACGTGTGCACAAAACCCCCCTATACACACACACACACACACACACACACACACACACACACACACACACACACACGACATACACACCCGACATACACAGACCAAAGATCTGGGGCTGGCAAGACGGCTCAGCAGGTAGGGGGCACTGCCACCAAGCCTGGCAACCTGATTGATTCCCAGGACCTACATGGTTGACCAAGAGAACAGCCTCACACAAGTTATCATGTGACCACACAGACACACACACACACACACACTATAAATAAATAGGTAAGGAAATAAATGTGATTTTGGGGTGGGGGGCGGTTTCAAGACAGGGTTTCTCTGTGTAGTTTGGGTGCCTGTCTGGATCTCCGTCTGTAGACCAGGCTGGCCTCGAACTCACAGAGACCCGCCTGCCTCTGCCTCCCAAGTGCTGGGATTAAAGGCGTGCTTTATCCGCCTGGCTTAATAAATGTGACTTTTAAGATATTGGTGCATATAACCAATGCAGCGTGTCTTCTGGCCCTTGATGAATGGCAGCCGCATGGGTAGTTTCCATTTTTTTCTTCACATGATTGCAGAGTTTGCATTTCAGAGAAAGTTACAAAGAAGGGTCTGTGTCGTTGATATAATTTAAATGGGGTCTCTTCCTGTGTGGTTGTGTGGGCAACCCGTGCAGGCCCTTCTGTGTCACCACTGACATGTAGTGCTTCTGCTAGTCCAGCATGCACAGACAGAAGTGCAGCAAATGGATGGAAGCGTGTGTCTGGGGACGGTGTTAAAGACGGATTCATTCTGACGTCTGTGTTTGCTTGTATGTACACCTGTGTACCATGTGCATCCCTGATGCTGTTAGAAGTCAGAAGAGGGCTTCCAATCTCCTCAAATTGGTTGTGAGCTGTCATGTGGGCTTCGGGACCCAAACCTGCTTGTCTTGGAGGAGCAGCCAGTATTCTGAATGCTGAGCAATGTCTCCAACTCTAGTGTCTGGATTTTATGACATATAAAGCTTTAGAAATGAACAAATACAAAATTATGGGTTATATAATTGTTGATTCCACAGATCGAGAATAAGACCATTACCACAGTTTAAAGCCAAATTTGAAGCAAATTTTAAATACTGGCCAGGTGTATGGGCTCTGGTCAGGTCCATACCTGGGTTCCTGGGAAATGACCCAGAATCACAGTTTGCAGTAGCTTAAGAAGGAAAACCCACAATTCATTGTGTTTCCCATTTAGTCCAATCAGGGGCAAGTTTACATCCTGACGTATTTCCTGCCTGTGAATCTCCTGCCCGCACTGATCAAGCACATCTGGTGCAGATGGGTCAAACAAACTTGTTTAGGGGAGTGAAAACATGTGGCTTGTCATCTCCCATAAGTAATAGCCTCCAGCATTTCAGGAACTATCTGTCCTTGGGCAAGGGGCTTGCAAATCAGAGACATTTTTGTTTCATGGATCTCTAAGGCATTAAAACTTAAAATGTAAGTTGGCTCTCACACAGTGACCTAGATATCAGTTCACTACTATATAATAATAGTTTGGAGTATACGCTGGGGTTTTTTGTGGGAGAGGATTCATCTCCTGTGTTTTTGCTTTTTTTTTTTTTTTCCTTGTTTGTTTGAAATAGGGTCTATTATGTAGCCCTGGCTGTCCTGGAACTCCACTATGTAGACCAGGCTGGCCTCAAACTCAGGGATCTATCTGCCTGCCAAATGCTGTCATTAGAGGTGTGCACCACCACACCTGGCCAAAGCTTTTTACCTAAAAAGAACAAAGGGGCAGTAACAACTTTATATCATTCTTGGATGTGACAGCTTAGGCGGGAAACACTCAGTTTTTTTTCGGGAAGTCATTGTTTTCTGGGTTAGTCTGGATTAGGGTTTCTCCATGCCTAATGAAGAAGAATGGCTTCAGCAGACATGAACTACATTGGTTTGGTGCTTGTGAAGCGTAAGGGTTGTCACTCTTCTTCTTCTCTGGATCTTACCGTAACTAAACGGAGACAAAACTGCTCCATCCCAACTGAGTCAGGAATCTTTTTCTTTGTGAACTTTCATTTAAGGAAACAAAGACAGTCTACACTGTGTTCATCTTAGCTCCAGTACTCCCTCTGCTGTGGATTGTGGTCATTGCTGGTTTCCTAAGCAGAGCTACAGTCCTTTTCAAGGGTCTGGTTGTCAAGAATGGAAAAGCTGGGCAACATCCCTCTCTGTGTGCATCTTTGCATAGTCCACAAGTCATGACTGCATCGCTGGTCAAGGTCCTCCAGCAGCACACACACTCTGGTGTGCAATCTGCCCTGAGCAGACTGCTCTGTTGTCACACAGGGCTGTTTTTACAAGTTCTACAAACAGAATTTGAAATCAGATGCCATGCTTTCTCCTCTGAGCCCTCAGAGCAACAGCCTAGAGACAAGCAGCAGGCCCCCCGCTGGACCACAAACTTTGTGTTCCAGTCTGTTCACTTCTAACGGATCAATAAGTGCTTACAGAGGCCTCTGATTCAGAGACTGAGAAAGCTGATTGCCGTTGTCTGTTTTCTAAGGATTTAGGGCTCCATTGCACTTACAAGACTATAGTTTAGAAATAAAATTAGAGTCAGCATTTGTTCTTTTGGACTAGAGCAGTGGTTCTCAGCCTTCCTAATGTTGTGACCCTTCAGTACAGTTCCCCATGTTGTGATGACCCAACCATAATATTATTTCATTGCTACTTCATAACTATAATTTTGCTACTGTAATGTAAATATCTGTGTTTTCCAGTGGTTTTCAGTGACCCCTGTGAAAGGGTCATTTGACCTCTATGGGGTCATGACCCAGAGGTTGGGAACCAACCACTGGACTAGATAACCTTGGCTATCTTCCCACTTTGTTTATAAGAAACACACACTTCAAGGGCTGGAGAGATGGCTCAGAGGTTAAGAGCACTGGCTGCCCTTTCAGAGGACCTGACTTCAATTCCCAGCAACCACATGGTGGTTCACAGCCAACTCTAATGAGATCTGGTACCCTCTTCTGGTGTACAGGCATACATGCAGGCAGAACATTGTATACAAAATAAATAAATATTGAGAGAGAGAGAGAGAGAAGAGAAGAGAGAGAGAGGGGAGAGAGAGAGAACACATTCCAGCCAGGCAGTGATGGTGCATGCCTTTAATCCCAGCAGGCAGGTGGATCTCTGAGTTTGAGGCCAGCCTGGTCTACAGAATATGTGCAGAAGAGCCAGATCTGTTACACAGAGAAACCCTGTCTCCGAAAAAAGGGAGAAAGAAAGAGAAACACATGTCAAAAACTATGGCATAAACATAGAACTGCTGCCCTGGTTAGCTTTCTGTTGCTGTGATAAACACTGTGACCAGAAGCAACTTGGGAGGAAAGGCTTTATTTTAGCTTTCAGGTTATATACAGCCCATCATCAAGGGAAGTCAGGGGATGAACTCAAGGTAAGAGCTTGAAGCAGAAACCCTGGAGGAAATCTGCTTCCCGGCTTGTTCCCAGCTCTAATCTGCCGCCTTTCTTATATCGCTAGGCACAGTTGCCCATGGGTAGTGCACCCACAGCAGTCTGTGCTCACCTACATCAATCAACAGTCATAGAAATTCCACACAGACATGCTCACAGGCCAACATGATGTAAGCAGTTCTTCAATTAGGAGTCCCTCTTCCCAGGTGTATCAAGGTGATAACCAAAATTAGCCATCACGATTACCAAAGGTTTTTTTTTTTTTTTTTTTTTTAAGGTTTGTGTATGCCATAAGCAAAACACACTGGGGAAAAAAACTGCTCTCATGTTCTGTCCTTTAGTAATCATAATCATCTTTTTTCTAAGCCTTAAATATGTAACATTCAAAACAAAGCAGGGAGCTGAGGCTCAGAGTTTTGAGTAGCTTATTCACTTGGCCTATTGATCGTTAGGAGCAGGAAGTGCAGCGAGACCTAACTGGTGAGAAGAGAAAGCCTTTTAAACATAACGTGCAGCTAATGTAAGTGATAGGCGTGGAAGAGGATAGAGCCCCGGTACTCAACTCTGTGTTCCCTGTGGTGGCAGCCATCTATTATATTCCATCAAAAGTCATGACACCTGCAGTATGCTATCCTGAACCCATATCACTTCTGGAAGCTGCTGACAGCAGACATCTGAAAGCAGATGTATCCGGAACGGTTTGGCTGCTTTTAAGAGCCCAATAACAGTGACTGTCACATCAAAGAAGTCTGGGAGAGGACACCCCAAGGCCAGCATGTGGCTCCCTGGTCACGGGGACGCAGGCTCCTACTGTTTCACTATGGCGATGCACAGCCCCGTCCTCAGAGTTACCTCAGGGCCCCGTCACTCCTTTCATCTTAGCCACAGCTCCAGAGCCGCTGCATTCAGGCCTGTGAAGCTGGAAATGCAAGACACATCTGGGGTGTGTCCCATTATTCCCATAAATAAAACTGAGGTCGGAGTTTTGAAAGCTAAGGAGAATGTCTGCTGAGTGGTCAGTAACTGGTTGATGCTCCTCACTGCCTGTGTCTTATACCTTTCCAAACGATATAGGCAAACGACGGAAATCTAACCCCAAACCCCTTGTTCTGAGTGAAGCCCGAAAGCAGTTAATGATCTACAGACTACCTCAGGTCCTCCGGCTGCACCTTAAAAGGTTCAGGTGAGCTTTGGGATGAGCTTCCTGGAGGGCTTGGGGAGGACAGATGCCTCTTTTTTGGTGGGGAAGGAGAAGCCTGTTCCTGTGGGGCCTTGCACTTGCTGTTGAGAGTCGACGGTTCTTGTCCAGTAAGAAAGAAAAGCTGATGTTGGAGCCAGCAGCCCGGGCTTCGGCTCTCCTGCCTGTCTCGTTTCTAGCGTGCACCTAATGTCTGCCAGTGCTCTCCTAGCCTTGTTCGGGCTTATGCAAATTCATCTCAAGGATTCGGTATAAAATGACAGACTATACAGAGGCCATGCCTGAACTGTTTCTTTAGGGCTTTGTAGGTTCAAATACTCCATGGAACTTTCACAGCAGATATACACGTGGATTTTGATTAGCAGGGGGCAAAAGCAAAAATAAAAGCTATTTTCTTAGCTCCCTGTTTAACTAGCTTATACCAGTCTGAATGAGTAAGAAATTCATTTCCACGTTCTAGGTGGTCTGGCCGTAATCATCGTGAGAAGATTGGGGTCCATGTCGTCTTTGACCAGGTATTAACCATGGAACCTTACTGCTGCAGGGACATGCTCTCCTCTCTTGACAAAGAGACCTTTGCCTATGATCTCTCCGCAGTGGTCATGCATCACGGGAAAGGGTTTGGCTCAGGACACTACACAGCCTATTGCTACAACACAGAGGGAGGTGCGTGCCTTTGCTCTGGGGGTCGGGACATGGAAAGGGGGTTTGCTCACACCTGACTGCCTGTCGTTATCTCCAGCCCCCGGGTCAGCTAGGGACAGACTACAGACATTAAAGTTCAGTGAGAAGCGTCACGAAAGTTGGGGGCTTGGCAAGAATGTAAGGCTATGCTAGGACTGAACAGAACTACCCATATCAAAGTGCTTAGATCCAGTGCTGGAGATGAGCACACTGCCATCAGTCGTGTTGAATAGTGATGGGTTACTATGGCTATGGTGATGATAATTCTGCAGACCTCAGCTTCCCTCTTGGTCATGCAGAAATAATGGGTTATAAATCTCTGGCCTCACTCAAATAACTCTGAGGACATGTGGGGCACTTTCTGAGTCCTCATTAGCTCCCTTACCTTCAGGAGTGTGAGTATCAATGGCCCTCCAAAGGAACTTCAGCCCTACCCCAGGGCGGTCTCCAGCTGCTGCACGATACAGATGGGCTGTTTCAGCAGCCCTAGTCTATAAACAAGTACTGCTGTCAATCCCTCCACTTCCCGTTCTCTCCCCTCTTCCTCTGCTTAGTCTGATTATCCTGGCTGTCTCTGTGGAGGATCTAGGAGACGATACAAAGGCATAAAGGAGACAAGGACAGAAGATTGGTCAGGCAATACTGTAGGCAAGAGTCTTTGTGGTGGTATTTGGTGGGGCGAAAGCCAGAGGTTATGGGGAGCACGGTGTCACTCACTTGTCCCCCCTCCCCACTAGTAATCAGAAGGTGGCTCCGTCCCCACCGTCCCCTTCCCATCTCCTGGCTACACTTGTCTAGAAATGTAAACTAGGTCGTCATTTTCTCTTTCCTTTGGCTTCCTAGGTTTCTGGGTCCACTGTAATGACTCAAAGCTGGATGTATGCGGTGTCGAGGAAGTGTGCAAAACCCAGGCCTACATCCTTTTTTACACTCGAAGAACAGTTCAGGGCAGTGCAAGACTTTCAGAACCCCAACTCCGAGCTCAGGTGCAGTCGAGCGGCAAGGACGAAGGCAGAACGTACACATTCTCTTGACTGGGAGGCATGCATCCAAATGTCCTTACATTTTTCCTCGTGGGTAAGAAGGCTTGCCGTAGTAACAGGTTACTGGGTTTGCCTCACTGGGCCTAGAGGAGACAATGCCAGGTGATTCCTGCCCTGTCAAAACATTGGTAGTCACTGTCTTTTGAAAACACTTGGAAATTCCCTCCTTTCATAAAACAAATCTAAAGGAGTAACTTCTATGAAGATTCTTTTGTCAGTTGCTTCTGGATAATAGAGGGACCTGGGGTGGGGACAGGGGGGAGGGGTCAAGTGGTCATCCAGCCAGGAGAGCAGCCATGAATGTCTTCTCTGTCCCCACTAATCAGAAGCCCCCTGCAGCACTGCAGAGTACACGAGGAGGGCCCGGCTGACAGCTGGTGGGAAAGATTGGTTCCAAAGTGGAAGGTGGAGTCACAGGATCTGTTCGCACAAAAGCGGTAACCATCAGGGATACAGCTTGCGAGCTTCCTTCTTTAGGAGAGAAGAGTTGAAGGGTGGGGTGGGGGACATGGAGCAGATTTCCCCAGGGCAAACAGGAAGAAGGCTCTCAGAGCGGGGCTTCTCCCACTCTGCACTGGTGAGAAGAGGAGGCGGGAGCCATCCCTTCGCATAGGAGGAGGAGGCATAAACCAGTGCATGGTTGATCTGTGCATGTTAAGCCATGGATGCTCCTGACTCCCCGAGTCCTGTAACAGGAGCCTGGCTCAGGTCTGGAGTCAGCACATGGTTTTGTCCAGATTGGTCTTTGGGTCAGTGATTAGAAACCTTCTCAGAATTCAGTGAAGGTGAATGGGGGTTGTCCCAATGCCTGCTGCCCCTAGGGTCTCCTCTGTGCTCTCCTGCACCTAAAACATTGGTGCTCCAAGGTTTGGGAGCTTTCGCTTCCCTAGGGACTGACCGTGCGACTAGCTCTTGCTCGTAACCCTTGCCTGTTCTCTTCCCACTCTGCTACTTATTCTCGCCTGCTGCTCTGGCCACCTGCCCTCAGTCATCAAGGGTACAGTGAGACTCTTTTTACTCTGCTGTTAGTAAAAACACCTCTTTCAAATTCGCTCCACTTCTAAATGGGACTGGATTGTCCAGACAGAGGCACTACAGACCCTCATTCTCTTGTAGTGGCCTCTGCAGTGCCCACAGCCTCTCCCGTGAATAAGTAGCTGGTGTTAATGTGGTACAGTTGTCACTTGAAGGGAACAGACAGTGAGGGAGTTGAAGGGGTGGGGACAGGGACAGTGAGGCTGAAGGAGGTGCTGCTACGTTTCCCAGGCACACCTGTAGCCTTTCCTGCAGCCCTCATCTGAGATGAGCTCTCCCTTCGGCAAGCCTGCCAGACATCACTGAGACAGAAAAAATCAGACAGAAAATGGCTCCCCCTGACAGGGATGGTGTGGCTAGATTTAAACTTGCTTTTTTACAACACTGTGAGGTTTCTGTACTTAGCTTTTATTTGGAAGCGATAATGTATGGCATTTTTGTGCTGTTTGGTTTTTACTGTGTACTGGGGGCTATTTTGTGAGCTTTGCGTGGCCTGCTCCAGGACACTGTTTTAAAGTGTCCTGGTTGCCCACGCTGCCTGAGGTTGATATAAAGCTGTACCCTGAGGTCCACATTACCAAGATGCATGACGGTGATGATTTATTACCATGGTAGGAAAGCCCATTCAAAAATAAAGCCAAGTGTGCTGGTACACCCTCTGAGGCCAGCACTTGCTAGGCTGAGGCAGGAGGATTATGAGTTTGAGGCTACATTGTGAGACCCTGTCTGAAAAACAAGAATAACAAACCATTGAGTGAAAAAGGAAACAAGACTGGATTGCAGCTCCTCTTAAACCCTGTGTTGTTTACTCTAGAAACAAAGAGGACTTGGAGACAGAGAAGACATATCTGTCTGTCCAGAGGGGAAAACATTAATCAATATAAACACTTAAAGGAAAATTAGAAGGTTCTAATTCATTTTTTTTTTCTCTAATTCATTTTTTTAAAAAGGTCTCATGGCAACTATCAGCAGGACTGGTAAGCAAGTTAGGGACTTTATCAAATAAATGTTTGGCTGACCTGAACACCCACTATGAGATTAATAAAATCACTTAAAATGAGTTGCAACTGAAACCAGCTGTCTCCACTGAGCCACCTTCCTGAAGGTGCTGCTGCAGCCTCAGCCACCACCTCAGGCCCCAGAAACAGCAGCATGAGTTAGGGAGTTGGTGCTTAAGGAGTCTCTGTTGCAGAAGCACCGTCCACTGTGTCCGGGCTGCTGTGCTGTGCCGTCTTCTGCCTCTGGTGTCTGCACAGCCAAAGCAGAGGGCTGTGTCAGTTACATCACACTGAAACATTCTAAAGAGAAGAAAGAACAGACAGACCTTGACTAGCTGGCTCTCCCAGCAGCAGTCTCTGTGAACCCTTTGTGATTGGCTGGTGTGTTTACTTACCACTGTAGCCAGCCAAGATGAATACATACACCCCAGCCCTCAAAAACGATTTCTTACCTCAGTCTAGCCTGGCCCTCGTGCTTGTGGTTGCCTCTCAGAGCAGCGCCCATGCTAGTGCAAAGGTAGCAGGGATACCCTTGGCAGCCAGGAACTGTAGCTCTCATCAAATGGCAGGCAGAGCTCTTGCCAGCTTTAACCAGCCCCTCTGGCTTAAATGGGAGGGCAGCCACGTGGTGAAGAACTTCTAGATGTCTCTAAAAATGTCACGAATAAAATTGGAAACTGTAGAAGTGTTCATGTGTCCTATGGACTCAATAGCAGAGTTTATTTTTGTTCACAATGTATGAGTTCCCTGCTCTGGCTATGCTTTCAGCTCCATCCACATTCAGGGGAGGAACCAATGAGGTGGACTGGTTGGCAGTGTCCAGAGTAAGCTGAGAGGTGGTTGATAGTAGTGCAGAATGAAAACCTGGGGCGGGGGTGGGGCGGGAGGGAGATCTGAAATTTGTTTTACTGATAAAGCTTTGTAAACTAATTTTATACAATTCATAAAATTTGGTGCCTTGTACTTAATTATGGTCTGCATGCGATTGACAAGTGAAGGGGAGGGTTCCTTTTGTTATGTCCAGTGGCAGGGGGCTCTGTAGTGTTTAAAGGATATGTGCTATCAGATTTTATAGACATTCTAATCTCTCGTGTACAAATGCAAATCGTTCTTACCAGCAAGTTCTCGAGTTTCAATGTCCATAACTGTATTTGTAATCATCCATCAAATGGCTGTCTTTCAAGGCAGCCAACATACACTGTTGTTCATCGCCTCTTGTATGCCAAACATTAATGCCAGCCTTTTCTGGAAGGTGACCCTTTCCTGAATGTGTCTCACATCGCTGTCTGGGGTTGCAGCTTACATGTGGAAGGGTTTCCAGCTAGCTGGGAGAGCTAAATGATCAGAAAAGCCTTTATCAAAACCATGACTGAGGCTAGGCAATCAATAGCAGTGGAATTCTAGAGTCCTTCTGCACAGACCATCAGGAAGCAGTGTAGGAAACAATCCCCTACATGTGAACCTCAAGATTGTAAGACAAACCAGTACACTGTGTAATATGCAGAGTGAGTGATGCAAAAATGATGTCTCTGTCACCGCCACCCTCAAGACTTCCTGGGCAGATGCAACAGGGATGGTGCGAAGTGGCTGTGGAAGGTAGCAAGACCAGTCTGATGAGTTAGGGCTGTTCACAGCCTGGTTCTTTCACTCCGACCAGAAGTTTCCTGCTGAGCTTGTGAGACTTCCCGAAAGGTGTTGACCAGCTCACCATTCAAAGCACACTTGGAAACTGGGTCCCTCAGCCTAGTTCTTGGACTATTTGGGTGAAGACTTGTATCTTTGGGGGAAATTTCCCAGGGTCACTTGGTTTTTCACCAGCTAAGTGTGGGTCTCTCGGGTGGTTCTCTTTTTGTCAGTGCTCAAGCGCCTTCTCAGGACTGAGCTTCTCTTCCACAATCCTATCTGCTCTCAGTCCGGAGCTATCACTCGAACCTCTATGTACTTGTCCACTCACACACCATAGCTTAGGAGCTGTGAGGCAAGCAGTCATCTTGTTAACTCTGTCCATACTTAATGCTGGCATGTTTCACTTCAAATACAACCAGCTGCTGCAAAATAGCTCATTTCTAGAGCACGTAGCTAGCATGCCTGAGGCAGGCTCCATCCAGCTCCACTAACCAGTTTAAATGAAACTGCCAAACCAACATTATGGCTTCAAAAAGCAACAGTAAATGTTACTTGAAAGTATACCTTAAATTTAGAATGAAATTTCATTTCAATTATACTTTTGAAAGCTATCATGTCTTAATTCTGTCTAGATTCTGGTTTCAACACAGAATTTTTTTTTTTAACTAAATAGAACTACTCAGTTATAGGATCATATAGCATACTTTAAGGTTTCATCCTGTGGGGGGAAAAAAAAATCAGGCTGCTATTTCCCAGCTTAGCCAAGGTCATGTGAGGGTCTGCGTCTGTCACACAGCTTAGAAAGCCGCTTCTTCATCACCTTGCGGGCATCAGAAGTAATGGCTTCAAACCCAAGCCTTATCCTTGTATTCATATTCATGACCCTGCATTGTCGTCGTTGTCCCCCCCCCCACCCCGTCCCACCCTTTTTTTTAAGGCATGGTCTCACTGTGCTAGCCTCAAACTTACTATGTAGACCACACTGGCCTCAGAGGTCCACAGGCTCTGGGATTAAGTGTGTGCCATGAGGCCCAGGTCTCTTAATGATCTCTAAAACAAACATCAGAGTATCTGTGACTCAGACTAAATTCTAGGGTCTTGATTCATGTTAAGCCAATTCTAGGCCTGAATTTACTTATAGTTTCTCCTAGCCATCATCACATCTCACAGGTTCTACCTGATAAACATTCACAAGAAAATGGTAATCCCCACCCCTTATATGGCTAGGCATGTAGCTCAGTAGAGTGCTTGCCTAGCAAGCCTAAAGCACAGAGTCTGATCCCAGCACCACATAAAACCAGGCATAGTATATAGCACACCCATAATCCTAACAATTGGTTGGTGCAGGCAACAAGATAAGGAGTTCAAGGCCATCTTCAGCTATTTTATCCTTAAGTTTAAGGATAGCCTGGGCTACAGATACCCTGTCTCAAAAAACAAAACAAGCAAAATTTTCTCAATTGCCTCCCCCCCCTCCTTTCTTTCAGTGGGTGTTTGGAGGTCAAATTCATGAGTTTTCTGCAGTGAGCTATGCTCCTAGGCCCCAGGAACTGATTCAATGAGATTTAATCTGCAGATCTAGGAAAGGGACAAGAAGTAACTCTGTCATGGTCATGCAGCTGTGGCCCAGTCACACTGACCCTTCCTCACTCATGCTGCCATCAAGACCAGCTCCAAAGGGGCCTTGGCACATAAAAGCAGTATTTATTTTTAAATGCCCAGTAAGCTGACTAAAGGAAGCTATGGAGAGCCTATTTCTAGCACTACTGCATACCATGGCCACAGGATTCTTCCCATGCTGGCTCGTGCTCCAGAGACCACCCGACAGTGGCACTGGCGTTAATCTTGGGTAGGAAGCTGCTTCCCTGCGCCCACTAACGAGTTTGCCTCCACCCACACGTCAGTGCCCTCTCCTGCCCCCAAATCTGTCCCAACAACAGTGCCTACCTGGTGCCTGGAAAAACCCACCCAGTGAATTCAAATACCAAAAAACACCAAATGGCTTCCCCTAGGATTGCTCAACAGAAGAAAACCGAGAATCAGCTTTGTAGCAGGTCTGCATCCCTGTGGAATAGGTGGTTCCCTTTCGATTGCTTTTTTTTTTTTTTTTCTTTTCTCTCTCTTTTAAAATGAGGCAAAACATCTCTATTACAATCCATGTTTGGGGCTCATTCCTGTCTCTTGAGTGTGAAATACAAATCATGTTTTTTGATTTTTGTAAACTGACTTTTTACACCTTCGTTTTGAAAGAAGTTTCTTATTAAAAAAATAAAACGTCTCTTTGTGTGCAGGCTTTATTTGAAATATTTTTTTCAAGAACCATCACTACTCCTTAGGACAAGGGCAAAGATCACCCTCTGCAGAAACTTGGGAACTGCACACAGAACTGTGCAGAAGCAACATCTCAGCTGAAGCTGGGGGCTGCCCTGGGGTAGAGGGATGGGGTGAGGTTCAGACACGGAGAGGGTGTCAACTTCAGCTGCCACCAGGGTAGTATCTTGTGCTCCTAGACAGTAGGCTGTCTTTGGGAAGTTTGAGTACACAGGAATTCCATTATCTGCAACCAGATAATAGGTGGTATTAGAAATGGGAAAACAAAAGGAAAACTGCTTTCTCCTAAAATCCAAGGGTGAGGATTTACCCAAGTCTCTGCTACTATTGCTAACCTCATCTTTTAGGAACCCTCCCTCCCCCCAAAATAGGCAGAGACGGAGAGTTAAGTGCTTACTTGGCTATACCCCTGGCTGAGGTGCCATCAAATCAATGTCACTCAAGTTCCTGGCCAGCCAAACTCCAGCGGCAAAGAGTCCCAAATTGAGGATCAAGTTCCTGGGTAGAGAATATACTTAATTAACACTGAAGTCAGAGTCCCAAGAAGCTAATGACATACCATGGGAAGTGTCCCCTCAGCACCGCCTTCTGGAGTGGTTATTGACACTTGATACGGTGGTGTGTCGCCCAATATGCACGTGAGAATTTGGAGTTTACATCTATTCCTAGCGCAAGCAAAGCCAACTTAGCACTCTTCCAGGGCTAAACAACCTCTTCCCCACCTCCTAGGTCAGGGCAGCTTTTTCTTTCTTTTTTTTCTTTTTGTTTTTCGAGACAGGGTTTCTCATGTAGTCCTGGCTGTCCTGGCACTGGCTCTGTAGACCAGGCTGGCCTTGAACCCACTGAGCTCCACCTGCCTCTGCCTCTGCCGGAGTGCTGGGATTAAAGGTGTGCACCACCACCACCCGACTAGGATGACTTTTTAAAAATATTACATTAATTTGTGTGTATGTGTGCGATCGTGCATGTTGACACGGTGCAAGTATGGAGGTCCGAGTACAGCCCGCAGGAGTTGGTATCTCCTTCCCCCTTGCGGGGTCCCAGCGATCGAATTCATGTCCTCAGGCTTGGCAGCAAACGCTGAGCCATCGCTCCAGCCCAGGGCGACATTCTATATACCTTGAGAGCCACGTGACAGATGTCTTTTGCCACCAGAACATTTTCTGAGCCTACGGCCTCAACAGAACACAAAAGACACCATGAGACCACTATGTTGTCAATGTGGTAAAACCCCTGGGAATGGCAGCCTCACCAGGAAGGGAAATGCAAGTTTATGAGGACCAGAGAGGAGCCAGCCTCGGTTACCTCCGGAAGTCGTTCCGATCGGTGGCGAAGCGGTAGACGCCGCGGAGCCAGTCTCCTACGTTGTCTGGAACCTCGGGGGCCTCGTTGGCCGAGCCGGAGGCGCTCACCGTCACCCCACTAGAAGCCATAACAGCACCGAGCACCTCCGCACAGGCTGCGCGCGGCGCACAGAGTCGTCGCGGGTCGATCGCGCAACTTCCGACCCTGCACTTCCGCCGGCCGGGGGTAACAAGCGAGAAGGCCCGCCCCCGGCGCTTCCACCAGTTCAGAGAACTTGAAATCCAGGCTGGAGGTGGAGCCCCTGCTTGCTGCCCCACCTCCCGGTGCCTGGAGCCTGTTACCGGGCTGTTGCACCACTCCGTCAGTTTATGCGAGGTGCTGGGGATAGGGGCTCGCTCACCCACCCAGGAGGTTCTGGGCAGTGGTGTGTCCCCAAGAAAGTTTTCTTCAGGTTAGAGAGCGTGCAGTGTGGATGGGACTGTCCCGCGTGCCTGCCTTCAGTCTCGGGTCTTTTACACAGCACAGTCTTGTTATCCTGCTTCACAGGTCCCCCACCCCACTACCCAGATCTCTAACAAACGGTGCAGTGCTTCCTGGAGATGTCTCTGTCATCTGCCTGGAGGTTTCCCGGGGTCTTCCAGGGACCTGGAAGGCGCTGGCCGAAGAAAAAACCTTCGGGTTCCGACTCAGAGGAAGAGGAGCAGGTGGGGCAGGGGCTGTCCTCTCTGGGGTTTCTGGGCGTCTGTGGGCGGCCCTGCCTTTCGGACGCCCCGCTCGGGGTTTCTAGGGTGGGGCTGGCGACTGTGGAGGGAAGCGCAGCTCGGGAGGTGATTTTGTCATCCGAGGAGGCACAGTTCCAGCCGATGCTTGGATCGGGTCTTGTTTCCCCTGTTTCGGACCGGTCAGAAAAGCCCATCTCAGAGCCCCCAAATCCCTGTGCTAGAGGCGGGCCAGGGCTGCGTGCAGCCTCCCGCCCCGCCCCAGGCTGTGCCGTGCGCGCCGCCGCTGCCGCCCGCCTACCCCAGGGGCCCCCGCCTCCGTCCACCAGTGGGCGACCGCGTCCCCCGCCCGCCCGGGAGCGAGTCCTTGCGCTGCAGCCCCGCCGGGTGGGTTCGGGAGGCCTTCGGAGCGCGCAGGCCAGGGACGCGCGGTGAGAGCTACGGGCCCCGTTGCTCGCGTCTGGGGGTTGCGGTGGGAGGACGGGGCGCTGCTGGAGTGGGCAGGACAGCATGGGGATGGGACCAGGGGTTCCGACCCGGGAGATTACCCCCTTCTATGTTTAGCCTAAGCCGCCGCCCCCTCCCCCTTTAGATCTGCACCGTCCCCTCCTTTACCAAGGGACGCCTGCCCTTCCAGTGCCCCCACTGAGCTAGAGCCTGCTGCACTCTGGTAGCGGCTCGCGAAGCAGCTGGGGCAGCAGGGACTGCCCCCGGGCAGGGCATAACGTCCTGCACCCAGAGGCCCGGCGCAGTCTTGGCAGCAGAAGTGGTTCTCGTGCCAGCGCCGTCCCTCGGCCTCCGTGCAGCGCTGAGAGAAGATCAGCTGGGAGAGGTTGAGAAAAACGATTGATTCCTTCACTCATTCATTCATTCATCCACCCAATAACGACGCCTTGTATCCATTAACGATTGGAGTACTTTGTCATTCTTGGATTCAGGGAGGGTGACTGGCTTTGGCCGGATCCTCTGCGTAGCCGGTGGTACAGCCAGAAGTTGGACCCCAGGGCTTCCCTGACTCCTGTCCCAAGGCTCATACTGTCTTTCATGTTACGTTAGAGTCTTCCTAGCATGTTCAGACTCAGCACTGAGCATCTGGCATAGTGATGAGATAAATATCTACTCAAGAATCTAGAAATGTTCTGAGTCCACACTAATTTAAGGACCTCTGCTTGCACTGGGGGAGAGCAGAGGTAAAGGCAGCAGGTCCCACATGCCCGGAGCTCAAGAGAGAACACGGGGCAACAGAGTGGCCCTGGCTGTTTCCTAGTTCTCTCTACCCTGTTTCCCACTTCTACTAGGAGACCTTACAGCCTGGGAAGGTGTTCCCTGCTCCCGCATTGCTTCCCCGGGGAAGAATTACCCTAATGTCTCCCCTGGGTGCTCTACCTGGTCACAAGCAGGACATCGAGGTCGCAACAGCTCTGCATGATGGCGGCCACAGTAGAGATGCCCATCGTGGTAAAAGTAGATGAGGTTTATCAGGGCCTGACCACAGGCCTGGCAAGCAAAACAAGGTCTGTGCCAGCAGCTCCGCTCACCAGCCCTGGCCGCAAACACCCCGTACTCTCCTGGATTCAGCAGCTTCTTGCACTGCCAAAGTAGAGGTGCTGGGCTGGTCAGAAGCCGAACCTTCTGAGCCTCTCTCGCGGCTTCTTCAACCACGACCCCCAATCTGGTGGTTCGTATTGTGCTACAGGCCCATCTCCACCAGAGAGGCCAACTCCCCAAACCTGGCTTTCCCCTTCCCCTGACATTTACCAAATCACTGACCCTGAAAACATTTCTCCACTAAACTCCCAGAACCCTTGCGGCAGAAGTGAGAGAGCAAAGGGTGGGAGAAGGGAAGGCTGGGGCGGAGAAGGGAGGGACACTCCCTACCTTCTCACAGGTGCGTCCTCCAAGCTTGGGAGGGAGCAGGCGGGCCACCCCCTGCCCTAGGGATTTCTGCTTCCGCTGGGCACAGAAGAGTCGCAGTTGGGCCAGTTCCTCCTCCCCTAGGGCCAGACAGTAGCGCTCCTGCAGAAACAGGCCCGAGCACCCAGACCTCGTCTGAGCACCACTAGGAAGGCAAGGTTCTCTAAGGCTTAGATGCTGGATCAGAGGGAGCTGACAGGACCTTGGGACAGGATAGCGGACGTGCTCAAGAGGGAGGGAAGAGAACACAATTAAGGCCTTAGTTCGCTGTGCTGCCAGGAGATGGCCGTCACTCAGGGCCACATAACACTCAGTACCATCGCCAGACAGACACAGTGGCTCCCGTCCCCATTGAGCTAGATCTCAGTATCACTCTGACTTCTGTTTTCTCTGCTTCATAGATTGTCTTGCCTCCCCAGTAGATGGTAAGCCTTTGGGCTGCACATGGCGGGGCCTCAATAAATACTAAACAACCATATTTCTACATTTGTGCATTCCATTCTTGATTTCAAATGCCGTGTCATGTCCATTTTCCCATTTGCTCTTGAGCTAATCACTGTGACACGCAGAGCACGTATTACTGCACTGTTATTAGGTGTGGACACTCAAGCTACGGGGAATGACTTCCTCCAGCTGCTGGTAGACCTGGGCCGTTTAGTCTGTCTCCCGAATTCTAGACCAAGACTCTCTCTACACAGTGCGTGACAAGATGTGGACAGAGAGCGAAGGAGCAGAGAGGGGAATCAGAGGGTGACCCACATCACTGTCCTGTGGAGGAAGCTGCTGAAGCAGGGTCCGAAACCCAGGCCAGTTTGAGGCTTGGTTGACATCCAGGCAAGGCGGGCCCAGGCTTGAGCCTGGAGGGGCCTGGGGAGAGACAGGAGAAGTGGGGGGCTAGGTTTTCCCCTTCCTTGTTCTTATCACTTTCCCTCCAACCATAGCAACTCCCAAGCGCCCCTCTCCACTTGGAGGGGAACCCTTCCTGTCTGTCACTAAGCAAGAACAGCTGGGCGTGGTGGCACAGGCCTTTAATCCCAGAACTCAGGAGGCAGAGGCAGGAGGATCTCTGTGAGTTTGAGCCTGGTCTACAGAGTGAGTTCCAGGACAGCCAGGGCTACGAAGAGAAACCCTGTCTCAAAAAACCAAAAAAAAGAAAAAAGGATCTGTGGTCTGCCTGGAAGGAACACTCGCCCCCCCCCCCAACACCACTCCATAGATCTGAAGCTCTCCCATTCACTCCCTCCCTGCAGCCAGTCTCCGACGACTCAGACAGACCTAGAGGAGGAGCTGTGTGTTTGCAGGGATGAACTCCTGAAAAGAGAACAGGTCCACAGAGTTAGGCAAAGCTGAAGGAGTGTGCATCCCTACAATCCCACCCAGTGGGAGGCGGAGGCAGGACTGAAAAACAAGATCCTGCCTCAGAGTCGGGGAGAGGGGCAGGGAACAGCAAGGTGGGTCTGCCCGCAAAGGCACTTACCAAGCCCGAGTTTGTTCCCCGGGACCCACAGTGGAAGAACAGAGCTGACTCCCACAGGTTGTCCTCTGACCTTCACACGTGTCGTTAGTTTGGTTTGAGACAGAGTGTCTCTCTGTAGCCCCAGGTAGCCTGGAACTTGATACTCAATATATAGACCAGGCTGTCCTTGTGCTCATAGAGATCTGCCTGCGTCTGCCTCCTAAGTACTGAGACTAAAGGTGTGCACGTCACACCTGGCTAATAAAGGTTTGGCTGGGGTTTTTTTGTTTTGTTTTTTTAAACAGAAAGAAAAATGCAGACTATCTCCTGGTTGGTAGAGGGGGAATGGGGGCAGAGGCTGAGAGCATGGTGGTCTCAGAAAGAGTGGCCCTCCTACCTGAACAGAGGTTTCCTCATAGCCCTCCACTGGCTGGTGGCCTGAGGCACCGTCTGGGTTGACTGGTGGGTTTGGCTCCCTGAACATAGGGCTGTCCTGTTGGAGGGACCAGTCAGAATTCCGAACTGACATTGGTGGCGGTCTGCCTGAAGAAACACACAGGGACACCTCCTTCAGTGCGTCTTCCCAGCATGCCAGGCAATGCAAAGCGCTCTACAAGTGCCATCGCACAGGCCTGTCAACGGCCAGGTGACTTGGGTGGCATTGTCCCCATTTTACAGATGGCCAGGCTGGGGTTCAGACAGCACTGATAGATACCAAGGTCAAACAGCTGATAAGTGGCAAAGTCAGATCTTTGAGCCCCTGGGTTTGTGAAGTTTAAATTCTTGGGTCTTGCAAAGCTGGGTGTCTCAGAAGAGGGGGGCCACATTCAAGGGACCATTTTGCTCTCTCGTGAGCCTCTGGGCAGGCTGGACCTCTCCTACTCACCTTCCCAGTCTTCCCAAGGTTCCTCAGTGAACCCTCCCCCCCCCCCACCTGCCTCCTCACTACACCCTACTCAGGCTGCATTTTTCCAGCTACGCACTTCTGGAGCCTGCTTGAAGGCCTCCTCACCAGGAACCTTCCTCAGCTTCTCTGGCCTGTACCAGTTCTCCCTGCTGAGTGCCCAAAGGAAGCGTAGGCACAGCCCCGAGTTGGCGCCCAGTGTTTCCTCATCTAGTCTAAATGCCTCAACGGTACAAGAAAACTTGGTGTCCACCCATTCTCTCTGATCAAACCCACAGCCTGCCACGAACCCGGCAAGCCCTCTTCCACCAGGCTACACCACCTGCCTTTAAAGCAACGCAAGGTAGGGTGTCATAGCGCCAAGGCTAGCCTTGAACCCCTGAGCCTCCTGCCTGGACCTCTAAAGTGCAGAAGCGCAAGGCATGGACCACCACACCCAGCTTGGTAACAGCAGTGTTAGTGGCTAGTCCTCGTGCACCTCTTTGCCCCAGTTAAAGTGGGGTCACGGTGTCTTTGGCTGGGACTACTGAAGTAGAGGAAAGATGGTCCCTGCTCCCGACGAGGTCGCGTGTGGGCTAGTGAGCAAGAAATGTAACCAGAAGGCCGAGCGTTGGTGGCGCACGCCTTTAATCCCAGCACTCGGGAGGCAGAGCCAGGCGGATCTCTGTGAGTTCGAGGCCAGCCTGGGCTACCAAGTGAGCTCCAGGAA
Organism: Peromyscus leucopus; assembly: GCF_004664715.2. NCBI lineage: Eukaryota > Metazoa > Chordata > Mammalia > Rodentia > Cricetidae > Peromyscus > Peromyscus leucopus. Next base: position 4,974,743 of record NC_051084.1, on the reverse strand, counting down.
AGGCGCAAAGCTACACAGAGAAACCCTGTCTCGAAAAACCAAAAAAAAAAAAAAAAAGAAAGAAAGAAATGTAACCAGAGAGAACAGGGTTCATGTGCATGCATTCTGGGTGAAGGGTTGGGTTGTGTGGGATGGTGATAGCCAGAGCAAACTTCTTTGTTTATTCAGTGTCGGTGACCATTCTAGAAATTTCCATAATACGGTCCATTCTTACAGTCCATTGAAGCAGTTTCGTCTAAACAGTTTTACAGTTGAAAACCCAACCATCAACCAATCCATTGACCAATGAGCAAACTAGAAGGCGAAGTTTTTTGGGATTTGGGATGTAATCTACCTCAGAGCAGCAGCTAGGCTCAGGAAGATCAACAGTAAATCACTAGGCTTTGGGGTGTTGTGCAGGTTTCCTTTATAACCATCAGAGCGCCTCCCAATTCTAAACACCCCTCAGTCCCCCCTCAGATGTCCAGTACCACCCTTCCCTCCTTCCTGGCTCCACACCCACCTGCTTCCTTCCCGTTGGTCCCCCAGGTCAGGTTTCCTGTGGAAGGTGGCCGGGATGGACTGTCCACACTCGGGGTAGGGACAGCCACACCCCTCAGCAGCACTGTTTCAGCTCCATGAAACAAGGGAGGGGGCGGTTCCTGGGGCCCCAGAAGGGGGCTTGTACTCTCTTCCAGGTTAGTTCTAGTTTGCATGGAACTGTCTGGCACAGAAATAACTATCAGAAATCAGACCTCTACCCATCACCCTTCCTGTCCCCCGCCACAGACCAACCTAATTCATCTCCAGCTACCACTGGACCCCATCTTACTAATATGCTGGTTTCCTCTCATAATTCCCTCCTCTCTCCTTTCAGGCAAAAACATGCCAAACACTGGCTCCTGCCTCTCGCCCCAGATGCAACCAAGCTCGGGGGTTCGGCCTCCCCAAACAACACCTATTCTTGGAAGGATGAGTCTCAGAGGCCCCAGGGACTGGAGAGCAGTAGACAGGGGAAGGTGTCCCTGACCCGGAGGGAAAAGGGAGGGGCGTGTACATTTTCATAGAGTGGCCTCTCGACAGAGCCCCAAAGTTTCCCTAGGACTTTGCAGGTCCACCCGCAGGGCGGAGGCTCGACGTGTGCTTACCGCGTTCGCTTGGGGTCCCTGTCTAGCTGCTGGTTTAGGAGTGGGGACTCAAGACTCTCCGGCAGGGGTCTCAGAGTGGCCAAGTGCAAGCGCCCGCGCCGTCCTGGAGGGACCCGCCGTCGGGCCGCGCCCCCAGTGGTCCCGACCAAAGGGGTGCTGCAGCCTGAGGAAGGCGCTCGGGTCTCGGGGCGGGAAGGGCGCAGGTTTCCATGGACTTGGCGACGCGATGCACCGCCGCCGAGCGGCGCAGAGTCGGGAGTCTCTCGGCCCGCCCCCGGCCTCGGCCCCGCCCCCTCCGCAGCCCCTCCAGCTCCTCCCCTCCGTCCCCAGCGGCCCCTCGCTACTTTCCCTCCGGGATTCCGAGTCCTGCCCCGCTTCGGTCCTCCGGTCCGCTCCGCTATCTTTCGTGACTCTCCTCTGCTCGAGAGACTGCTGACCCCTCGGGTCCCCGCCCCACCCCGCGCCGGGCCCCTTCTCGAGACAGGCCACGCCCCTCGGGAGTCCCAGGCCCCGGCCCCGAGCGCCCTCTGGCGTCTGCGCATGCTCTCTGCCCCCGACTGCAAAGTCCTCCAAAGGGACCTTCTAGGCTGCCTGCCGGTCGCCCCCGCTCGGGTCGGCCGGCCCGCAGCGTCTCGTTGGTGCAGCCGGCGACCTCCGACCCCGCGGGAGCGGGGCGGGGCGGGGCGGGAGGCCTTAGCTGCGGGCGGGCGGCTGCTGCTGCTGCAGCGGGACCCGGGAGCGGGGCCCGGCGCCGCCCGGGCAGCGGGGCGATGTGAGTCGGGGCGCGGCGGGGCGGGGACCAGGCGGCTCCACCGAGGCCGTGTCGTGCCGCGCCGCAGTCTCCGCTCCTACCCGAGAAAGCCCCCAGCGGGCGGGCTGGCGGCGGACCCGGGGGCTGGGGGCGGGGATGCAGGCTCGGAGCGCGGCCGCCACCTCCGCATTCCGTCTGGGTAGCTAGAAAACCTGTAACCAGTTCTGCCTCTCGCTCCCCAGACCCCACCCTCTCCCCTCCCCCTGGTTACACCTTCGGGTCTCCAGGATCCCGCAGAACCACCCCCCTCCCCGCACTCACTCCCCCAACCCCCTGAAATACCCACAGACACATCTCGTTCTCCCCTCAGTGGCCCAAAGGCTTCCGCAGTCACCGTCCTGAAATTCCTCAGCCTTTTCATTCTCTCTGCACCATGCCCGAATCCAGAACCTTGCCCATCTTCTCCCAAGGCTTCATATTCATTTTCAGACCTCATACCTCCATCTAGTGCCTATTCCCAATCCTACCTACCTCAGACCGGAGCCTCCCCCGCCCCACCCAATGTAATCCCACTCAGTGGGTTATCTACTAATGTGTTTGATATCTGGGGGTCGGAAAGGTGCCACCCCTCCCCCACCTTGCATCCAGTAGCTCTTGGCTTCACATCCCTTCCCAACACCCTGTTGATAGTTTAAGCCCCCACGGACTTTTCAGTACCTGCCTTTAGCCTGCACACACACCCTTCAGCCTGCTTCCTCCTTCCAAAGAAAAATTAGCCAGACCAAGAGTGTGGGGTTCTTTTACCTAAGAGTTGTCCCAGGATGCAGGGCTGGTGGCTGGACACTGGGAAGTACTGTTTTCCTGGAACAGGAAGGAGGGATTTCAAGAGTTTTCTTCCGAGTCCTGGTTCGTTGATTCATCTACCTGGGGCTCAAATAATCTGAGAATTTGCCTCTTGTAACTGGCCTTTCTGACAATAGGAACAGAAAGTCCAGCTTTCAAATGGGAAGTGCTTTCTTTATTAATACCTACTTCTGGAAGTTACTTCAACTAGAACTCCCATAGTTACAGATATTTCCTCAAAGAGGGGGGCAGGAGTTAGAGATGGCGGCGGGAGAATGACCCCCCACACACACACCCAGATATGTCATAGCAACAAAACATTCTAGAACGTTGGTTTTCAGTCTTAAACAAGTGCTCTGCTGAACTAGCATATTGTTATATTGTTCTGAGAAAGAAAGCTTTTTGTAGGGTTAAAATTCTCTGCGAGGTCAGATGGTGGTCAGAGTGTACCAGACTGGGGACTTCAATGGCGGCTGTGCTGGGCGTCTCAGCGTTCATCGTCATTGGTCCTAGGGCTGAGAATTGGTGGTCCTTTCGTCTGAGATCTTGTGCTCATTGATCTTTCTAGTAGGACCTAGGACCCATTAGGACCTAGACCAGATAATACAGGTGGGATACACTGATAGCAAGTCTGTTTCATGAAGAGTTGGGGCTGAGGATAGGTTTCCATTAATGTCTGGTCTCTGTCTCGTGTGCTAGGTGAGCTCCAGGTGTGACCCACAGGGATCCCGGTGACTTCTCTGCAGACTCTTCGCCATGACATCCCACCAAGGACGGGGGGAGTAAAGTGGGAATCCTTTCCCATGCCCCTCCCACGGTCGGCTCCCCGATGGCCTGGGTGAGGTAAGAACCGGGGCTAGGTGTCGCTCAGTCGAGTTTCTTGGGAGGAATGTAGGGAACAGGTCAATGGGTTGCTCCAGGTTCTTCCTCAGCAGCCTCATGGCTCTTTGCAGCAAAGTGAACCTCTTTAGACTGCCGGCTGGGCCTAGAGTGTCGCTACACAGCAGAACACGTGTGTAGCCAGCGCGGAGCACGGGATTGGATTTTCCACACAAAGACCAAAACAACAACAAAACCTCTTTTTGGGATCTGTCCAAGTATTTCTTGTCCCCTCAGGTCACAAAGGTCTGAGTGGTTTCCTCTCCATATTAAGGCAGAAACCTGTCTGTCGAGACATGTCATCCAATGACCTGAAGGGAAAAGCTGGCTAAGGTCTCTTATCTCGCTTGGTCTTTGGGAAGAAAACTCAGCATTTTGTTAGTTGTTTTAGTTTTGGAGTGCTGAGAATTGAATCTGGTGCTTCATATAAAGTATCTATCCCTGAGCTACATGCTCAGTGCCAACATTTTTTTTTCCCTCAGTGAAGAAATGCCTAATGAAGGTTTTAAAAAAAATCACGCTAGTTTGAGCCCAGCCTGGTAGTATGCGCTCTTTCCCCCAGCACGTGGAAAGTAGAGACAAGAAGATCTCTGTGAGTTCCAGTGTTCAGTCTTTAAGGGTGGGCGTGTTCCTAGTGGTGGGGGTGGTGGGGTGGTGTGGTGGGTTGGTGTGGTGGTGGTGGGGGTGGTGGTGGTGGTGTGGTGGGTTGGTGTGGTGGTGGGGGTGGGGAGGGGTGGTGTGGTGGTGGGGGTGGTGGGGGTGGGGGTGGTGTGGTGGGTTGGTTTTGTTGTTTGTTTTGTTTTGTTTTGTCTTTTGGTTTTTTGAGACAGGGTTTCTCTGTGTAACTTTGGTGCCTGTCCTGGAACTCACTCTGTACCCAGGCTGGCTTCAAACTCACAGAGATCCGCCTGCCTCTGCCTCCCGAGTGCTGGGATTAAAGGCGTGAGCCATTACCGCCTGGCTCACTGTGTTTTATGATCACAGTGTAGCAACAGTTTACTTGAAGAGAATATCAGAAATACTAATTTCCGGTGGATAGTGGGGTGGGCAGGGGAGGAAAGATAGAGCATGGATGGAGTGGGAGTGGGTGAACATGAGGAAAAGAGAAAGGACCAGGATGGTGTCTGGGACACCCAGGTGACACCGCCTTTGCTGAATCCAGATGAGGACCTCAGGCCGTCACACAGCGGAGGCAGCCACTCCCCGGGCCCTGTTAGAGCCATGCTACCTTTCCAGCTCAAGACTCCGTCCTTATCACTCCGAGGGTCAGAATCCCGAGTGTTTTCCAGGGCCAGACTGACCGTTAACCTCTGAGAAGCCTGCCGTCCCCACACTGCAGGAATTCTGAACTCTTTCTAACGTGAATTAATGTTTACCCCAAGCGTGTTTGGCTGTGGATTGAGAGGATTCCCTCAGGGTGTGTCTGTGTCATGCGGCCTCGGCCAGAAGACGGACGTGCTCGCTCACAGTGCAGTGGTCGGTCTTCTGAGAGCTGCTTGGCCGGGTGCTGGTGACCTGCTCGTCCCTTCTCTCCCTAGGGTGGACAGGCTGCTCTGACACCATGGGGAGCTGCTGTAGCTGCCTGGACAGAGACAGCGTGCCACACAACCACCCTACCAAGTTCAAGGTACCCAGAGCCTGGCCCCTGAGTTCCCAGTGGCCTGTTCGGTTTAGGCCTCCGGTATCTCTGGGGAAGGGAGAGGACAGGCTGCGGTCGGGGACTCATTAAGACGCCTTGTGCTTGGCTCTGGCTTCTGAGGTAGTTTGGGGGGGGGGGTGCTAAGCTTTCTTTATTATTTTTGGTTGTTCTCCACGTTCACCCCCCCACCCCCACCCAGTCTTACCGCCAAGAATAATGTGTTTTAAAGAGAGCATGCGTCCCCCAGAGAAACTCGAGTGGCGTTTCACTGAACCTTAGCTCGCACATCCCATAGGAGGGGCCTTCTCCTCACACTGGGGTTCCCCGGGGCCAGTGCTTCTCCTCCCCGCCTGGAGAGGGAGCCCTCGGCACTGTTGGGGTTGGAGGCTGGCTGTGTTTGTTCTGCCCTGGGCCTGTCAGCAAGTCTCCCGACTTTGAGTTAGCAGTTAAACCCTTCCTCGTGGCCATCCTGGCCTTTGAATATCGAGCCCCAAGAAGTCCTTGAACATTGAGCAGCTAGCCACCTGGCCTTGGAGGTCAACAACCTCCTCGCTGTCTGTGCAAATGGCAGAGAACTGTCATGACCCGTGGCGCTGCTCTGTGTGACCCAGCTCTGTGTGGTACAGCTAAGAGCAGCTCGGTCTCCCTCCCGGCCTAGCCCTGCATGACACTGCCCCTCCCAGTGGCTCCGACTTCCTGGGTTCTCTGCTGACCCTGGCTCGCTCTCCCTCCAGGTGACAAACGTGGATGATGAAGGGGTGGAGCTGGGCTCGGGGGTGATGGAGCTGACCCAGAGTGAGGTGGTGCTGCATCTGCACCAGCGGGAAGCCGTCCGCTGGCCTTACCTCTGCCTGCGGCGCTATGGTTACGACTCCAACCTCTTCTCCTTCGAGAGTGGCCGCCGCTGTCAGACGGGCCAGGGTGAGTACCCGCTCCGCCTCCAGGACAGGGACTGAATCGTTACAGAATTGGAGAATGGCCCCGGACATCCTACCCTCGGACATCAGACTTGGCGGTGGTGCCCAGAGCAGAGAAAAGCCCTAGCCAGGGGCCCACAGCCTGTGTTATGAGAATCACGTGGACCCAGACCAGTACTCTCCACAACTCAGTCACTGCTGTTCCTCCTGGGAGCCTTTGTGGGTCACTGGTTGCACAATCCATGAAGTAGCCAGTGCTCCTAGGCCAGAGCCCACCCAGGAAAGACAAACCACTCTTCCCATTGTTGCCGTGGTTCCAGGGTCCTGCTGCCCTTGCAGTAAGGACAAAACCTCTGAGCTATCATGTCATACACCTGGGCCCCATACCACATAGTGAAGAGAGGTAGGTGGAAGACTGGGCTGCTCTGGACTGAGTGGCTTGGGATGGAGATCTGGGGAAGCAGCATCTTGGGTCTCTCATATACAGATTAACCTCCAAGAGCCTGACCTTTGTCTGCCATCACCTGTGGGCAGTGGAGTGCACTGGATCCCTGACATGTGCCCTCTGCAGCCGAGGTCAGGGCAGCAGTGGAGTGCACTGGATCCCTGACATGTCCCTCTGCAGCAAGGTCAGGGCAGCAGTGCAGTGCACTGGATCCCTGACATGTCCCTCTGCAGCCGAGGTCAGGGCAGCAGTGGAGTACACTGGATCCCTGACATGTCCCTCTGCAGCCGAGGTCAGGGCAGCAGTGGAGTGCACTGGATCCCTGACATGTCCCTCTGCAGCCGAGGTCGGGGCAGCAGTGGAGTGCACTGGATCCCTGACATGTCCCTCTGCAGCCGAGGTCAGGGCAGCAGTGGAATGCACTGGATCCCTGACATGTCCCTCTGCAGCCGAGGTCGGGGGCAGAAGGTTGCTCCATTAGGTCTGGGCTTGCCGGTTAGGTCCAGATGTGGCTCAGCACAAGGAGTCCTTAGGATTGTGCTGCAGGTGAGCATAGGTAGAGGAGATCAGTGTCTCTCCTGAGACAGTGACAAACCAGTGAGTCTCCGGGTTGACTGCTGTGAGGCCTTCCCCGCCCCCCACCTCATCCCCGTAGTTCATGGGTACAGGAAAGCATGGCATGTGAACAGAGAGGTGATGCAGGGCAGTCTTGCTCCTGGTGAGGTTGATCGACACTTGGCACCTGAAAGGGCTTGTCCTAGTTCCCAGTGCAGGGCTTCTCCTGATACCAGGCTTTCTCTGACCCCACCCCCTCCACACACACACCCTCCTCCCTCCTTCCCTCCCTTTGTCCCTTCCTTCCCTCCTCCTCTCCCTCCTCCTTTCCCCCACCCACCCCCTTTGTGATGGTCTTGTTATATGTGGCCTTCACTGGTCTCCAGACTCAAGGTAAGTCTCCTGTTACGTCCCAAGTGCTGGGATCACAGCAGTGTGTCACTGTCTCTTTGTGTCTTTTCCAGCTTTTACATTTCCTGCCAGGATAGCCCTTTCTTTCCTCCCCATCTTTCTCATTCTGTTTCTACAAACTTCTGTTACCCTATACTAGGGCTAATGATAACATTGTAACGGTAATATAATGTTCATTGTCCATGTTCCCATTTAACTGTATTTATCATTATGTGGCTGTGGTGCTGAGGGTTAAACCCAGAGCCTGTGCGTGCTAGGCAAACGTTATGCTACAGATTCCACCCCTCCCCCTGGTCTTTTGAGACAGAGTTTTAATGGGTAGCTCAGGCTAGCCCTGAACTTTGTGACTAACTATGAGTGTGTGGTGCCATACCTGGTGATGTCTACCATTGCTGTGGATGTGTGCATAAGGTGTCCCTGTAGCTTCTCCTGAATTCCACGATCCTGTGTTACAGAGCTCCAGGCTAGCCTCTTCAGAGCCATTGCGTTCCAGGTGCTCAGCCCAGTCCTCCCCGTTTGGGGACAGACTGGACTGGGAAGGGCTTAGAGGCCAGCTGCACTCAGGAGCCACAGGGCAGCCTTGCCCTGTCTCTTCTGCTCTGCCCAAGCTCTGTGAGGGACCTATGTGCAGGGACAGGAGGCCTTTGCTTTCTGACTAGCCTTTGGGCTGAGTGTTCTGTGAATGATCTGGGAGTAGGTCAGACCCAGCTGTCCCTAGAGGGCCGTGGGGTGGATTTGGCTACTCGCTGGATGAAGCTTACTTTTCCTGAGGGGCAGGGAGTGGTAGGAACGGGAAGATGGGGCAACTCTCTGTGGTTTTCCCCTCACCCCAGAAGGCACCCAGCCTTATGAAAACAGCTGTACCTTGGAGAATATGGCTGCAGTGCTGGGTCTTGGGATGATAGTAGTGGGTAGTGTAGGAGCCAGATGCTGTGGATTTACCCCGTCTGGGGTTCTGGGATGCCCCCGGGACAAACGCTCAGGAGGGAGAAGCACCAGTGTGGGACTGGAGTCAGGGACGTTTCCTTCTGACTAGTCAGCCGGGGTGGGAGGGGCCTCATTACCTCTTTGCCTTCTCCAGGGATCTTTGCTTTCAAGTGCTCCCGGGCGGAGGAAATCTTCAACCTGCTGCAGGACCTCATGCAGTGTAACAGCATCAACGTGATGGAAGAGCCAGTCATCATCACACGCAACAGCCACCCCCAAGAGCTCGACCTCCCTCGAGGGCCTTCCCAGCCCACTGGTGAGGAGGCCCCCACCCCAGGAACCCTAGTGTCTATACTCATGAGCACAAGTCTAGGAGGCCCAAGTCAAGCTAGCAGGTAGGGACAGCTGGATTGAGCCAGCTTTTCTGGACATTTCAGCCATCATCAGAACCATTCCTGAGGATGGATCAGCCCTGGGCAGGGCCAATTGGGTGACTCAAGCTGGAGCTGCAGAGTCCTGGGCCTTGGGTCGACTAATGGTTGGGGAGCAGACAGGAAGACGTTGGGTTGCCATAGAAACAGCAGTCTGGAGCTTTTTGCTTCCTTCTGTCTCCTGGGCTGGGATACGTACAGCATGCCCCTCTCCTGGCTTGCTGGTGCAGCCATCTCTGGCCATGACTGTGCAGAGTCCCACAGTCTGTGCTTGCTGGGTCACCGAGTCAGACTGCACGGCTGCTGTGGCTCTGTGTTCTCTGGCCTGGTCTGTGAGGAACAGAAGGGATAGAAAAGGCCCCTGTGTTTGTGGAGTTTCTGTGGTGCTCACTGGCAAAACTTGACTGGGGTCATGGGATGGTCCAGGGATGGGGACAGGTGTACCTCCAGTGTTTAAAGGAAGGCTGTGATAGAGGAGGATGCTGGGTCAGCCTCATGATGCCTTCAAAAGGCAGGCCAGGGTTCGATTGCAGAAGTAAAGGAGAATGAAGGGCTTCCAGTTCAGTGTGGTTAGTCACAATAGGGGCCTTGAGAGTTGCAAGGCACCCCACAAATGTATGCAGGTGATTGTAAATGATTGCCAAGTGATTCCCATACCTCTCCCCCTTGGCTGCCACCACTAGGCTACACTGTCTCCAGCCTCTCCAATGGTTGCCCTGGCTGCCCTGGAGAGGGCACACGGTTCTCCGCTGCCCGCAGACCCTCCACAAGCAGCCTGCGACACCCCTCACTTGGAGAAGAGTCCACCCACGCCCTCATTGGCTCCGATGAACAGGTGTGCATGTGGTGGGCCGCACTGTAGGTGGGGTGATGTGGGAATCCGTGAGGGTCCAGCTCCCACCTGTCGAAGGGTTCTTGGGGGGAAGAGAGGAATGAGGAAGTATTAGATGGAAATATAGATGGAGATGGAGAGAAAGACAGAGACACAGGATAGCTTCGGGAGGGCCCTGGGTCAATACCCAGCCACCCAGAGCTTTATTCAAAGGGGCTTTTTATAATATACCAAGGGGAGAGGCAACAGACCTCCCCCTTGCAAGATCCAAGCACAGATGTACAAAGTGTAGACCCTTCCAAAGACCCGGTAACCACGCCCCTGGCCAAATCATCCCATTATGCAGCCCTGCTGGGTAAAGCGAGCCCAGAGTCTCTGACCTTGAGTAAGGTCTCACTAGGAAGCCTCCGTGGGCTCCCACAGGATGGGGCCTAGGAAAGATTGTGGGAAGGAACAGAAACTCAGTGGGCCCCTTTCTACCCCAGAAGGGTGGCAGCGTGGTGGGAGGTTTGGAGGCAGCAGAAGAAGCTCTGGTTCTTTTCCTGTCTTCTCTCCTGCGGCCCCTGCCTTCCCCGTCCTCCCAGCCCCGGAACCCACGGTTTCCCTTCTTTCCCCTGCAGTCCCACACCTATGTCAACACACCGACTGGCGAAGAAGACCACCGCAGGAGTCGCCACTGCCTGCAGCCACTGCCTGAGGGCCGGGCACCCTTTCCACCACAGACCCGGGGTTCCACCCAGCGGGACCCACAGGTGTTCTTGCAACCAGGGCAGGTCAAGTTCGTGTTGGGCCCCACCCCTGCTCGCCGGCAGGTGATGAAGTGTCAGAGCCTCTGCCCCAGCATGCACGACCCTCCCCACCACAACAACAACAACGAAGGGCCTTCTGAGTGCCCAGCCCAGCCCAAATGCACCTACGAGAACGTCAGCGGGAGCCTGCGGCCAGGGGCTGGCTGGAGACTGAGCCCGGAGGAGCCAGGGTGGAGTGGCCTGGCCCACCGCCGGGCTGCCCTGCTGCACTATGAGAACCTTCCCCCGCTCCCCCCTGTGTGGGAGAGCCAAGTCCAGCAGCTGGGCGGGGAGGCTGGGGATGACGGGGACTCCAGGGATGGGCTCACACCATCCTCAAATGGCTTCCCCGATGGTGAGGAGGATGAAACCCCACTACAGAAACCCACCAGCACCAGGGCCTCTTCCCGTAACCACAGCAGCTTCCCTGTCCCGCTGACCCGCCGCCGAGGCTCCCCAAGGGTCTTCAACTTTGATTTCCGCCGGCCAGGCCCTGAGCCCTCAAGGCAGCTCAACTACATCCAGGTGGAGCTTAAGGGCTGGGGCACAGACCGTCCCAAGGGGTCCCAGAACCCCTCAGTCCCTGGAGCTCCTGGACCCACCCCACACCCTGCCCGCAGCTCAGACTCCTATGCCGTGATTGACCTCAAGAAGACCGTGGCCATGTCCAACCTGCAGAGGGCTCTGCCCCGAGATGACGGCACTGTCAGGAAGACTCGGCACAACAGCACCGACCTGCCTCTGTAGACCTGGTCCTCCACCTGCCTCTGCTCCCGCAGGCAGACCTCCACCTCACCCACCAGCCCGGGACTCGGCTGCTCTGCAGAAGACGCTGGGGTGGACCAGATGTTTCCCTGCACTGCTGGAGTCCCCAAAGATGTCAGCCCCTGCGAGTCCAGTTCCCAAGCTGGGGAGGGGAGAGGGTGAGCTGGAGAGGAGGGAGCCATGGTGTAAACTGTGAAGGGTTCCCAAGGTTGCATTTTGCACCCTTCCCTAATGTCCATTTGTCTAGTCTGTCAGCTGTCTGTCTGTGTGTGTTTTTTTCTTTTCTTTTTTCTTTTTTTCTTCTTGGTTGGAGTTTTGAAACATTTTGTACCTGATGATTTTATTTATCAGTTTATTTTTCTATTTATTGTTTTAAATGTAACTTAACATATTTATTATTAATATAATTATTTTTAAATTCTGCCTCAGTGAGTGCAGTCACTTGTGCTGTCTTTCCTGGCAGGGGTCTAGATGGCAGAACGGGCAGGCCTCAGAGAGAGGGGGCCTTCATTCGGGCCAGTCCAGGGCTGTTGTGAAGTCTGTGGTCATTGCTGTTTCTTCTCAAAGAAGCCCCAGCATAAAACTTAGAGTTGCCAGGGGTGGACGAGCTCTTGCAAAACAAGACCCCAATTGCTGGGAGCCCAGATGGAGAAGGGACCTGGAGGTGAAACTCACCTCACAGGCTAGCGTGGACCAGGGGGAGGAGGAGAACCATTTCACAAGACTCTCCTCCTCTGGGGCCCCTCAGGGAAGCCCTAGGGACTACTGCTATCTTAGTATGTTGGCCCAAAGGTAGACCACAGCCTACCCCCAGCACAGCGAGCCCAGGCCAGAACCTTCACACAGGATTTTGCTAAAATCCCAGAAATAGCCCAAGGAAAACCGTATGACAGATGACTAGCCTTCCAGCTTGTCATTCAAGGCTTTCCTGGAGAACCACCCCAGGATGGGGCACCCAGGGGTCTCTACCACTCTTCAAGGCCAGCGGGCCCAGCAGACCTCCTGCCAACCCCCATCATTCAGGCCACCTGGTGCCCTCTTGTGGCAGGGACTCCATTCTTCCTCAGGCTGTTTGTGCCTCCTCCCTGAAGCCTAAGACAGGATGAGAGCCAGTTCGCCCAAGACCTATAGACGGTTCTTTTCTCTGGGCACTCTGTGTGCCAGCTCCCCGTCCTGTGCAGTGAGCATGTGGCCCTCTTCATCAAGGCAGCAGCCCAGGATGGGGCTCACTGCCTTCCCTCTGCCTCTGTCTGGCCTCTCTTCTTGGACCTCTTCTGTGTGGAGAGTAGACTGAGAACGCCCTCCTGACCGTGGATGTTACTTACACTTTCTAAACAGACAAGGAGGGCTGGTCACAGCAGGATTGAGAGAGTCCCCTTAAGCGGGGCCGGCAGGATCCCAGAGCAGTTGCGGCCTTACCCAGGAGCTGCTGGCCACAGGCCCTTCTCCCTCCCCTGCCCTGTTGATCTCTGAACCGGAGGATAACTGCAGAACAGACTCACTCTGGCACTGTGGCCGGTGTTCCTGGCCTCTGCAGCCTCTACTCCTGTGTCCTCCAGCACACACCTCTGTTCTTGCGGCCTCTAGTCAGGAGGGCTTGTGTCTATACACAGGAAGGTCCACTGATACACAGGAAGGTCCACTGAGGCGGGGGGGGGGGGGGGGGGGGGGCGGGCACACAGGAGATACGGCTGTGCCAGGATCAGGCCTTGGGACCCTAGCCACACTTCAACAGTTAAGGGTCCATGCTGACAGACTGGCTTCCCACCCCCACCCTCACCACCACCCTCCACCCCTGTCTCCTGTCCTTTTTCTCTCCCTCTACCCCTGTGGGAATGGAACCCAGGGCAAGCAGTCCATGCTGAACCTACACCCGCAGTCCTCCAGATTCCTCCACACTGCCGAGGGGTGGCCAGAGGCTGCTGTAGTCAAGAGACCAGATTCTGTCCCTGGCTCCGCCACTCTGCAGGTTAAACAAGTGGACCTCACTCTGCTCCTGGAAGATGCGGAGCTAATGGGACACGTAGCCAGCCAGATGATGAACGGGGTTCCACTTAGAAAGTAGACAGATTTCAAGCGTGGTGCCGTGCACCTTTAGTCCCAGCACGTTGGAGGTAGATGCAAGCGGACCTCTGAGTTTTATTCAAGCCTGGTCTGCACAGCAAATCCAGCCCGGCCAAGATACATAGTAAGGTCCTGTCTGAAAAGCAAGGAGCCCAGCTGTTCCTGAGGACGACGACAACAGTTGGCCCCACTCCTGAGGCCCCCCACTTCAGACTTGCTGCATTCCTTTAGAGAGCCTTGTCCTTGTTTTCTGGGTTCCAAAGGCTGCTCTGACTCCCTGGGTCCCCCAGAACCAGCCACCATCGCTTCAGTGGCAAAGTCCAAGACACAGGCCCAGAAACGGGGACCCCAGCCCAGTGGGGACCTCAGCCTTCCCCCTGTGCCTCTGACCCACATCTACTCCGGGAACGTTCCTCTCCCCGGGACAGGGTAGAGTGTGGGAACACTGCTTTCCTACAGGAAGGGATGGACAGGCGAATGGGCGCCGTGCCCAGGAGGGCAACAGCTGCCCTTGTGGTGGGACCTGTCCCTCAACAGTCAGGGCTGGAGCGTAGATGGAATCAGCCATGCCGTCCAAAAATCATCAGCCAACATTAGCGGCTGAACACTCCCTTCTTTAGAAACAGGCGCCGCTGGCCCCCTGGGCTTCCCTCAGGAAAGGACAGGATCCAGCATCCTGTCTGAGTGACATTTCAGGTCAGACCGGAGAGGCCCTCCCCTGTGTAATAACAAGGCCTCACCGAATGCACACAGCGCGGCTTTCCACAGAGGCTGAGACCATTTATCTCTGCCAGGCCTCACCGGGCAGGTTTTGTTATCGCTGTGTCCAGGAGAGGAAACAGGCCGGGAGGTGAAGAGTCTCACCTCAGGCTAAGAGTTAATAACGGGCTTGTACCGGGGCTGCATGCCAGCCGCGTGTCTTTCCTACCCCATCCCACCCCTGCTCTGGGCCAGGCCCGGCCTCACTGGGAACCGCTCCCCATGCCCAAATGACTCCGTTCTTCGTAGAACCACATTCCAGTGCCCCCCACTTAGAAAGCCTTTGAAATTCCAGGCCCCTGCTCCTCCCAGCCTGTCCAGCACCCGCAGACCCACCCCGCTCCTGCTCTCTTGTACATCCTCAGGGACAGCTCCCTCTGTCCACGGAAGGGGTCAGGGCAGGTGTGTGGGAGGCTTGACCTTGCCTGCCCTGATTTCTCCTTGTGGGTAGGAGGACCTCTCAGGTCAGGTCAGGTTAAAGGATCCTGAGCACTGGGTGCTCCGACAAGTACCTTAAAGTGAGATCCTACTAGAGGGAAAGGGTCATGCTAAAAGCCATGGCAGTGTGTGGTGGAGAAGAGCTGGGCCAGGGTGAGCAGGCTGCCATATCCCAGCCCAGAAGTATTAGTTACAGGTCGTTGCTGTGACAAAAATACCTGACAAAGCCGGGTGGTGGCGCACGCCTTTAATCCCAGCACTCGGGAGGCAGAGCCAGGCGGATCTCTGTGAGTTTGAGGCCAGCCTGGGCTACAGAGTGAGTTCCAGGACAGGCTCCAAAGCTAAAGAGAAACCTGTGTCAAAAAACCAAAAAAAAAAAAAAAAAAAAAAAAAAAAAACCCAAAACCAAAACCAACAACAACAAAAAAAACCTGACAAAAGCAGATGATGGAAGGGTGTGGCTCACAGTTTGTGGTTCACGGAAGAAGGGCGGCTTCTGCGGCATCCATTCAGTGAGGAGCTGATGGTCGTCAGCTCACTTCCTCCTTGTCCTGTCTCCGGACCCCAACCCATGACCAGTGCTGCCCACATGTATGGTGGGTCATACCTTCCTCCTTCCTACCTCAGCTAGCCAACCTAGAGACTCCCTCGCAGACATTCCCCAAAGTCTGTCCCCTAGGTGATTTTAAACTTGGTCAGGTTGGCAATCAAGGTTGACCAGCACAGGGCTGGGAGATGGCTTGGCGATTAAGAGCACATCCTGCTCACGCAGAACAGCCAAGTTCAGTTCCCAGCATCCATGTTGGTCAGCTCACACCTCATGTAACTACAGCTCCAGAGGATCTGGCACCCTCTCCCCTGCCTCTGTGGGCACACATACATGTAACACAGACGTAAATAAATGCAATTTTTTTTTACTTTAATTTTAATTTTTTGGCTTTTTGAGACAGGATTTCTCTGTGTAGCTTTGGAGCCTGTCCTGGAACTTGCTCTGTAGACCAGGCTGGCCTCGAACTCACAGAGATCTGCCTACCCCTGCCTCCCAGGTACTAGGATTAAAGATATGTACCACCACCACCACCACAGTAAAAGAAAATCTTAAAAACTGGATTAACCACCAGGTGGTGGCACACACCTTTAATCCCAGCACTCAGGGCAGAGGCAGGCAGATTTCTGCATTTGAGGCCAGCATGGACTACAGAGTGAGTTCTAGAACAATCAGGACTACACAGAGAAATGCTGTCTCAAGAAACTAAACCTCCGCCCCCCAAAAAAGGATTAACTGTGGCAACCAGCTGGAATCCCAGCACATGTGTGCCTGCCAGGTCCCTTCACCAGTCTGTCATCCAGTCCGTGCAAGCCCTTCCAGGGACAGGGTCGCCACCTCAGAGGTCCTCTCTCCTCTCCACCCAGTGACCAAGGCAGACCTGTCTGCCCAGGGTGCTGAGCCCTGAGACTCGGTGGCACCATTTGACCACCTGGCGTCCGTTTCTTCGCCGGTCACACAGGGATAATAATAGTCCCTCCCTCCAGGAATTATTGCAAGAGTCACATGAGAAAATGTCTGTCCCGCCAACATTAACCATGCCACTGGCTTGCAGTTAGGTGCTCAGTAAGCGGTGTCTGGTGCCACCGTCACCTGCATTTGGTTCTTCCCAGGATGCCTTCTGAGCTCTTGTTTGAGCCGTGGCCGAAAGCAGCACCCAGGCCTGACCTTCACTTACCTCCAACCAGGCACTGCCCTGTTTTGGACATTGCAATTCAACCAACACAGAGCCTAGGTGTTCATTTTACTCCCGGTTCTTGGGAACTCCAACCTGGCCTGAAACCATCCTCTCTTCTTCCATATAAACACCTGCCAAGATCCTTGTCCCCAACTCCATCTGGCTTAGGAGTTCTTGGCAAATCAAACTCTGAATGGTCCCTGCATCCAGGTGTTATTGCCTCTCAGCCCTCTGAGTACGCCCTGGGATTGAGTGGCACTGGTTCTTGCTATGGGCATGGAGATGACAGACGCTAGGCATGGGGACTCGGGTTTCAGAAAGGGCCTGGGAAGGGTGTCTTCACAGGGGCTGGGCCATGAGAGTCTGGCTTCAGTATCCCTGTTAGTGGCCCTGGTTCATTCTGTGCTGTGGATGGGCAGGACAGCACCCTGGTCACAGTGGCACCTTCTCTGTCTCCTGTCCTGCTCTTTGGGTAGACAGACACCTCTCCGGGCCCTGTTTCTCCAGGATGAACACTGCTGGCAGAATGCCCTGGAGAGGACCTGGGAGGTCAGGGGGGTCAAGGGCATCACTCTCGTGCCAGATGTGAGGTGTTATTACCATGATCACTGTTTTCAAACAGTGCAGGA
This sequence comes from Peromyscus leucopus, assembly GCF_004664715.2. Taxonomy (NCBI): domain Eukaryota; kingdom Metazoa; phylum Chordata; class Mammalia; order Rodentia; family Cricetidae; genus Peromyscus; species Peromyscus leucopus. The sequence continues at coordinate 4,957,819 of NC_051084.1, read as the reverse complement.
TGTGGCGCTCCCACTGAACCTGTGACCTTGGTGGCTGTGTCTTCCCTGTCCCTTTCTTCAGCCCTGGGGGGCCAGGCTGTGGGGGAGACTCTTCCTGCTGCTTCCTTCCTCCTGCTGTCCGTCCTTCAGCCTGCCCCAGTTTCCCCCAGGTTAGTCCCAGACAGAGTGAGGCAGGGAGAGATGAGAACCAAAGCCTCTCACTCACCAGGGAAGGAATGTGGTCAGTGAGACGGTTGCTCTGCTCTGGACTCTGGGCACTGGACGGGAGCAGCCCTGCAGTGTTAGGAGGAGCTGAGGCTATGGATGGAGGGCATCGGCCTGCAGGATGGGGGTGGGGAAGAGGTACCAGGTGTTCCCGGAGGCTCCTTGTCTCCCTTTGCCTAGGAACATATCAACAGATTGATACATGGGGGGTGAGGTCCAGTGTACACAGGTACAGTGGCCTTGATTTCCCAAGTAAACATTGGACGTCCAGGATACAAATGGACTGTGTGAGGTAAGCCCTAACAAAGCCTCAGACTCCCCAAAGCTTTTGTCTAGGTGGAGAAAAGAAGCTTTAAAAGCCCAGGGTTATGGAAGATGTGCCCCTGTCTCTGACAGCTGGGGTCCTCAGGCATACCCCTCAACCACTCTGAAGCCATTTCTTCATCTGTTATGGGGAATGATTGGTACCTAGAAAAATGCTGAGTAAAATAAAAAAATGCACATGAGAACTGAGATGGCTGAGTGGGTAGAAATACTGGCTGCATACATGTAAGCTCAATCCCCGGCAACTACATAAATAGCCAAGTGTGGCAGTACACCTGCATTCCCAGTACCAGGGAGGCAGAGACAGGGGGATCGCTGGAGTTTGCTGGCCAGTCATTTTAGCAGCATCAGTGAGCTCCAGTTCAGTGAGAGAGCCTGTCTCAGAAATCAATCTAGACAAAAATTAAGGAAGACATCGGACATCCACTGGAGCCAAGAATTACACACGTGCACCCATCCCTCACACACGTGTGCATGCAAGCGCGTGCTACACACACACACACACACACACACACACACACACACACACACACACACACACACAAAGGCACATAAAATTCTCAGTGGCTACTGATACACGGCATGAGCTTAGCCTTGTTGTGGTTTTCATAGCAACAGCCAGCTGATACGGGAGCGTTCCTGAAGGAGGTGGGCCCTGATCTTGTAGATTTGGGGAAGGAGAGGAGGGTGTGGGCCTGCAATTGGCCTGCTGAGAGAGGAGAGCCTGGAATGAAGAAGTAGGTGGGGAGGCGCTGAGGAGGGGCTTGGGGTGAGCAGGGAAATTAGGGGCGACCTCCCTCTGTGGTCTATGGAATATGGATCCGTGTACCTGTGAATGGCCTTCGGGGGCCAGGCTGTGGGTGGTGAGGAGGCTTGGGGTTCAGTCCAGTGCAATTGCTCATCCATCAATCCATCCAACAAACTATTTATTGAGCATTTACCTGCTAGGGTACTAGGCACTTGGCTGGGGACCTCGCCTTGATGCAGACGATGAGACCTCGCCCTCACAGTCCTGCATTCCACTGTCAAGAATGACCTCGGGGAGGTTAGATTGGAGCAGAGATGTGGGTGGCAAGACAGACTGAGGAATAGCTGAGGGAAGGAAATTCCAGGCAGAGGGAATTGCAGGTGCAAAGGTCCTGGTAGGCATGGGACAAACAGACTTGAGTTCTTGGAAGAAGGGTCAGAAAAGACCAGGGAAGCCTGTTGCAGAGAGAGGAAGACACGGGCTGGGGTTACAGAAACAGGACACATGGGCCAGTGGCAGGTGGACTTTATCCAAGAGCAGTAGGATGCTTTTGGAGGGTCCTGAGCAGAAGCCATGTGACATAGCGTGTAACTGGGGTGGATGGCAGGGCTGAGGAGGGAGTGGGGCGGAGGCAGAAGTCGGGAGTTGTTAAGGAACTAAATGTTTGTGCCCTGATTCTGTATGCTGACACCTCCCCTCCACTGAGATGGTAAACCTAATGGGACGCTGACCAATGATGCCCACATTGCTGTAGGGACCCAGAGGCTGTGAGTGGAGGAGAGAAGTGAGGAGGCCTCTGAGGCTTGGGACTGGAAGAAGGGTTCACTTCCCGAAGTGGAGAGGGAATATGGGGGAAGGAACAGATCCTAGCAAGAGACCCAGAGGACAAACCCTGGACACTTGTGTCCCATCCCTGGAGCCGGAGCGTGTCCTCTGCCATACCCTCGCTGTCCTGGAGGCCAGGCATGGCTCTGTGGGGCTCCACATCAGCAGCCCGAACCTCCAATCTGACCTCTGCTGTCCGAGGACAGCCTGGGTGGCAGCAGCAGGACACCTTGGACTTCAGAAACTAGGGTAGCAATGCTAAGGCTGAGACCACAGTGATGTCCACAGTAGGCCTGAGGGACTCCAGCATAGAGGCCTCTGGGAACTCCTCCTCAGCCATCAGGGCCACAGCTTCAGCTACTCTAGAGACGGGGAGGGTCTCTGCACCCTGCATATTTCAGAAAGCAGGTCCCCAAGGGGAGCTTCTGACAGAACACCTATGGGGTCACTTGAGGCCTCTGGATCCTTCTTGTGCTGTCCCCGTGTAGAACATGAAGACCCTCTGAGGCCATCAGTCCCTTGCCTGCTCCAGGCCTCAGTTTCTCATTCTGTACAGAGCTAGAACCTCCATATCTGAGTTGTCTTCCCATTCTTGTCAAGGGCATCTCTCAGGAAATTTCCCATGCAGGCTCTCCATTCTTCTCCTTGGACACATCCCTGGCCCCATCACATCCCAGGAAGCCACCACAAGCACACCTGATCTTAGAAAGAGCCAGGCACACCCATACAGACCCAAGCAAGCTTGGCAGGGCAAGCCTGGCAGGGCCACCCAGCTGAGGCTTCCCTGGGGGTTGGTGGCAAGGCCTAGGCCTCGCCAGATGGTCCTGAGCTCATTATCAATGTTTAGCTTGGGACTTTTGGATCAGGTCCGGATCCTGCTCCTTATCCAGGGCCCTGATTAGACTCTTTGGACTTTGATGTATCCACAGGACTCTTACTTCCCTGCCACCCGGGTCTCCAAACTCAGCACTGCCCTCACCTAAGGACACCCAGCTGGGTATGGCCTGCTGAATCCCAACAACCCTTCCCCAGGGACTCTTCCCCTCTGCCTCCTGCTGCTACCACCACACCTTTCCTGTGCCTCCTGGGGAACACAAAGCACAGGCGTTTGGGGCCATGCAAATCTAGGTCCTCCAGACAGAGGCAGGTCAAGACCAGAAGGGTGGGACTCTCTGGCTGCTCGCAGGCCCCCACGCTCCCTGGGCCCCGCTCCCGGATACAGAAAAGGAGAAAGGCCGAAGGCACCCACAGGTGGGACCAGACGGACTGGCCATCTGGTGCTGCTCTGGGCCCGTCCGCACCCATTTCTGCTCTAGTCACCATACAACTGCCTTCCCTGATGGCTGCTCAGCTGTGGTGCTGCTGAGAGGTCCCGAGCCGGGCCCAAGGGAAGCAGGGCCTGCAGAAGACTTGGCAAGCCTGCTTGTCCTCTCCAGGGGGACAAAGGAGAGGGGGAGGGATCATAGGGAGGTCTTCGCCCCCTCCTCCTCCCAGGAAGGTGCGGCTGTGCCATGGAGACACATTTCCTGTCCCTGGCCTGCCCCACCCACCCACCCAGTGCAAATATATCCTCATCCTGACTAGTGCCCCAGCGAAGATGTCTTCATGGAGCCCACACAGTGGGGCCATCTTGGACAGGAAGACAAAGACAGGGCTATTGCAGGAAGCCTTTGAGGAAGACAGGGCAGGAGCAAGGCAGAAGTGCAGCCTGCATCCATGCATGCTTCTGTGTGCAGGCTTGTGCATGTACACATGCACTTGTGCTCAGGCGTATCTCTGAGATGGAATGGTTCGTGCCGTCACAGGACAGCTCTGAGCCACCACCTGACCCATTCTTTCTGGTCCGTTGCATCGAGACACCATCTGGGCTAAAGTTGGCTCAGTGGTTAAGGGCTTGGACTGACCCATCTTACAGAGGACGGGGTTTGGTTCTCAGCACCCATATTAGGCAGCTCACAACCACCTAAACCCTAGTTCCAGGGACTCTGACACCTCCTTCTTGCCTCCGCAGGCACCTACATTCACATGCACATAAATAAATAAATCTTTAAAAATATGTTTTTAACGTAAATCAATGAATAAATAAATACAGCTGGGCATGGTGGTGCACACCCTTAGTCCCAGCACTCAGGAGGCAGAGGCAGGTGGATCTCTGAGTTCAAGGCCAGCTTGGTCCACAGAGTGAGTTCCAAGACAGCCAGGGATACACAGAGAAACCTTGCCTCAAAAAACAAGCAACACACGAAATTTTGGGGTTTTTGTTTTGTTTTGTTTTGTTTTTTCAAGACAGGGTTTCTCTGTGTAGTTTTGGTGCCTGTCCTGGAACTCACTCTGTAGACCAGGCTGGCCTCGAACTCACAGAGATCTGCCTGGCCATATGAAGCTTTAAAAAAACAAAACAAACAAGCAAACAAAAAAACAGACAGGGCCTCAGGCTGAGGCTGCAACTCAGTTGCTAGAGTCCTTGCCTAGAATGCAGGAACCCCTGGGTTCCACCCCCAGCTCCCCACAAGCCAGCTATGGAGGCATATAAACTCCGGTAAGCCAGTTCTTGAGAAGTAGGAGCAGGAGAATCAAGGTGATCCTCAGCTGCATGAAGAGACAGACCCACGGAAGAGAGATGGGAAGAGACGGGAGGGGGCTGGGGGGTGTGCTCCTTACCAGCGGGCTTGCTTCATGATGTGCAAATGGAGAAGCCCCACCATTCGGAAAGGCCCTGTGTCCAGGAGCTCGGCAGGGGCTAGGGTTGTCCTCTGTAATTGGAGGGGAAGACGGGCCCGACTGGGAGGCTCTGAGACTCGATTTACCTCTTGTTCATCCTTGCCTTGCTTGGCCTCAAGACACCGTGAACACAATGTGGCCCCACACTGTGCTCCCGAGCCCCACCCAGATCCCAGGTCTGTCCGAGGGCCACACACTCATTTTAATTTGCAGCCCCCTCCCGGGGTGGGGGATGGGGAGTACTGCCTCAGGCCTCCTGCCCCACAACAACCCTTCCAGACTGCACCCCTACGCCTCCACCCTTCCCTTTCCTGCTTGGGTCTTTCCCCAGCTCTGCAGGCCTGTGTTTTGTCTTATTTCCTCAATAATGTCTGTCTATCCTGTCCGACCCTCTGCTTCCCGAGGCTCATGGCCTAGCTCAAGACACCTTTCTCTCCAGTTTGGGGCATACCTGGTGAAGAGCTGAAATTCTTGTAAACCCCAATTACCCCTGTTTCTCTGGAGAGCCACTCAGGGGCAGGGGTGTAAAAAAAGAGCTGGGTTGTCTCATAGCTGCTGTCACCCAGGACCCTGGAGCACGGACACTAGAGGGTCCTTCTGAATCCTGGCCTCCGAAGGTTTGCTTGTGGTGTTCCTGTGAGATGATGCACTCCAGATACACTGACACCCTGTTCCCTGTCCTGCCCTGCACCCTCTCCTTAAAGGCTTTCCCTGCCTTCTTTAGGACTTCCTCTCTAAGATGGCCCTATGGACTCCACCGTGGAGTCTTCAGTAGTGTGCTAATCTGGGATGAGGATATATTTATGTACTGACTGGTTTTATGTGAAATTGACACAAGCTAGTATCAAAGAGGAAGGAGCCTCAGTTGAGTAAATGACTCCATGAGATCCAGCTGTACGGCGTTTTCTTTATTACTGATCAATGGGGGAGGGCCCAGTCCATTGTGGGTGGCGCCATCCCTGGGCTGATAGTCCTGGGTTCTATAAGAAGGTGGGCTGTGGATGGCCAGGAACAGGAAGCTAGATGGCTCAGAGACCTAGGATGGAACCAAACTGTGGTGGTATTGTGTTCCCCAAAATATTGTGCACCCTAATAAACTTATCTGGGGTCAGAGACAGAACAGCCACTAAATACAAAGGCTAGAAAATGGTGGCACTCACACCTTTAACCCTAGCATTCCAGAGATAGAAATCCCTCTGGATCTCTGTGAGTTCAAGGCCACATTGGAAATGACCGGGCATGGTGACACATGCCTTTAATCCCAAGAAGTGAGCCTTTAATTCCAGGGAGTGATGGTAGAAAGCAGAAAGGTATATAAGGCGTGAGGACCAGGAACTAGAAGCATTTGGCTGGTTAAGCTTTCAGACTTCTAGCAGCACAGTTCAGCTGAGATTCATTCTGGATGAGGACACAGAGGCTTCCAGTCTGAGGAAACAAGATCAGCTGAGAAGTTGGCCAGGTGAGGTTAGCTGTGGTTTGTTCTGTCTCTCTGACCATCCAGCATTTCACCCCAATAACTGGCTCTGGGTTTGATTTTATTAATAAGACTCTCTAAGATTCCTGCTACACCAAACATGACTGACAAAAAAAAAATTCAGTGATATGTTTCCTAATGATATTCTGATATACTCATAGATCTGTGCCTAGCCCGATCGTCATCAGAGAGGCTTCATCCAGCAACTGGTGGGAGCAGATGCAGAGACCCACACCCAAATATTAGGCGGAGCTTGGGGAGCCCCGCAGAAGATAGAGAGGAAGGATTGCAGGAGCCAGAGAGGTCGAGGACACCATGAGAACACAGCTCACAGAATCAGCTAAGCAGGGCTCATAGTGGCTTTCCAAGACTGAAGTGGCAATCGTGGAGCCTGCGTGGGTCTGCCAGGCCCTCTGCATACACGCTGTTAACTTGGGCTGTTTGTGGGACTCCTAACAGTGGGAGTGGGGGTGTCTCTGACTCTTTCACCTGCTCTTGGGACCCTTCTCCTCCTACTGGGTTGCCTCATCCAGCCTTGATATGAGGGTTTGTGCCTAGTCTTACTGTAACTTGTTATGCTGTGTTTGGTTGATATCCCTGGGAGGCCTGCCCTTTTCTGAAGGGAAATGGAGGAGTGGATCTTGGGGAGAGGAGATGCGGGGGAGGAATGGATGGAGGGGAGGCTTTGGCCGGGATGTATTGTATCAGAAAATTAAAAAAACAAATAAGGCTGAGCAAGCCATGGAGAGCAAGCCAGTAAGCAGCACTCCTCCATGGCTTCTGCATCAGCTCCTGCCTCCAGGTTCCTGCCCTGCTGGAGTTCCTGTCCTGACTTCCTTTGATGATGAACAGTGATGTGGAAGTGTGAGCAGAATAAACAAGTTTCTTTAGCCAGTGTTCATCACAGCAGTAGTAACCCTAAGACAATTTGCTTCGAGGGCAGCTGAAGGGAGGGCAAGTTGGAAAGCTGAGGGAATGGGTGGGAAGATTTGGGGTCCAAGGTGAATTTAGTTTTGTTGTGCATGACAGAGTCTCATGCAGCCCCAAACTTGCTTTGGAGCTGAGGATAAAGATTATAGGCATGAGCTACCAGCTTACAAGGAGACTGGCCTGGTCACCCACCTGAGCGCTCTGGAGAGAGTAGATTCTCACCCTCACCTCTGCCCTTCACTATTTCCTCTGTGCAACAGTGGCCAGAGCCTGCCCATCTGCACTATCAACATCAGGGCCATCGAGTTCCCACCGCTGGGCCTCATCCGTCCTCCCTCACTCTGCCTCCCTTCCCAGCTGGGATGGAGAAAGCCAGGCAAACGTGGGCTGGGGATGGCCGCTCTTCAACCCAAAGGCCCGAGGTGCTGGGCTTGGGAAGGGTACTAGGGGTCATTTTATCGGCCTTCCCAACCAAACAAGCTACCACCCCCCTTCCTTTTCCCTTGTCCTCCTTTCTCCTCCCCCACTCTTCTCCTATCCCCTCTCCTCTTCCCTCTCCTCATCTCTTCCTCTCTCCTCAGTTCCCCTCCGTCATCTCATTTCCTCCTCTTTCTTCTTCTCGCCCATGCTCCCTCATACCTCTCTGTGGCTTCACCGGCCTGGAACTTAAGATCCTCCTGCCCTCCCTCTCCCTCTGACCGCATTAGCTGTGTGCAGTGTACAGGGGGCGGATGAACTCAGCGGGAGCCAATGGGTCAGTGCACCTTAGTATATGCTCTCTGCCTCACTCTATCCACCACGCAGGTCTCAGCAGTGGGTTGCGCTGTTGAAACCCTACAGCTCAGAGAACCTGAGATTTGCTTTGTTTCACATGGTTAGCCACAGGTGGGCAAGGATCCAAACCCAGGCCCTCTGACTTCTGAGCTAAAATTGCTTTATTATTATTATTACTTTAAAGACTTATTTTATTTATTTATCTATCTTTTATTTTATTTATTTATTTTGGTTTTTCGAGACAGGGTTTCTTGAGACAGGGTTTCTCTCTGTAGCTTTTGGAGCCTGTCCTGGAACTTGCTCTGTAGACCAGGCTGTCCTCGAACTCACAGAGATCTGCCTGCCTCTGCCTCCCAAGTGCTGGGATTAAAGACATGCACCACTGTCACCCGGCAGATTTATTTTTTTAATTTTATGTATGTGTAGGGGGTGCTGTGCATGTGAATGTGGATGCCCGAGGAGGTCAGAGGCATTGATCTCCTGGAACTGAAGTTACACACAGTTGTGTATCTCCTGATGTGGGTGCTGAGAACCCAACTCAGGTCCTAGACAATTGCAGTGTGTGCTCTTAGCCACTCAGCCATCCTTCCAGCCGCTATCACTATTATTATTTTTTTAAAGAACGGTCTTTACGTAGTCCAGGTCGGCCTGGAACTCATTGTGTAGCAGCCCCAGCCTCCCCACCCCCCCACCTCCCGCAGTGAGTACTTCCATACTCATCTTAAAATCCACCCACCCCCATTTCTCTTTTTGAGATAGGGTCTCATTTGCCCTAGGCTGGCCTTGAACTGAGGACCTGGGTTAGGTACTCAGGTCCTCCAGTAAAGTGGAAGATGAGAGCTGATTACCCAAGTTGTTCTCTGGTCTCCACATATGTGCTGTGGCATGAGCACCCACAAATGAATGAATGAATGAATGAATGAATGAATGAATAAATAAGGACTGGAGAGATGGCTCAGGGGTTAAGAGCAATGGCTGCTCTTCCAGAGGACCCAGGTTCAATTCCCAGCACCCACATGGCAGCTCACAACTCTCTGTAACTCCAGTCCCAGGGAATCTGACATCCTTACAGAGACATATATTCAGGGAAAACACCAGTGCACTTAAAAATAAATAAATCTTTAAAATAAATAAAAAAAACCCGTGGGTGCTGTCCTTTGGCACAAATCAAGCAGCTGAATAAGGAAGTCGGGTGAGTGGGTCCCTCATGCCTACTCAGGGGTGACAGTTCTGTTTTCCAAGCAGCTCCTCCTGATTGCTGTCTGTACTGGCACTAACTACTTAAGACTGCAGATCTGAGGGCTGGGAGGAGAGGGGCAGGCCGGGTTCCCTCCCAGACTCACACAAGGCACCTTCTACAGAGGACCAGGAACTAGGGAGGACGCTGAGGGGCGTTGCCTCTGGGTCTGCAGCTCACGTAGACACAACTGAACCTGAACGTGATCCCCAGCCACATCTCCCTTGGTATATGCCTGGGCCAGAGGACAGGATGGATGTTTCTGGAAAGCGCCCCTCCTCCTGGGGCTGCCTTAGGAGCAGACAGGAGAAGTCCACACTTGCAGACTCCAGAGTCCCCAAGTGGCTCTCAGTGTTCTGGATGACTACCCCGGGGAGCAGCTAGCTCCTCAGGAGCAAGGAAGCAGGCCTTGAAGAACTCCTTGTATCTGTTCCGCGTAGATGCTACAACATGTTATAGTGAACGTGTGGCTGCTCAAAGGGGAGGGATTCCAGACTCTGACACCCAAAGCCTCTGCCTCTGTTTTATGGGTGGCTGTGCAGTATCCCCAGCAGACCTGAGAGCGGGACTAGTCCACACTGCTTGGAGTTCTTTGAGGATACACATTCCCCTTCCCCTCCCCTCTCCCCTCCTCTCCCCTCCCCTCCCCTCCTCTTCTCTTATCCTTGTTGGGATTCCTGGTCACTCCCCTGTGCACAGTTCAGTAGCCAAGCAAAGGGCCTTATGGCCTATGTATCCGTGCACTGTGTGATCGCACAATCTATGCACATGCGTGGCCTAGCTCAGGTAAGCATATATGCACATGTGCAGGGTAACCATAAGAATCAGGTCGCCACAAAAGGATAGTGGTATCAGGACATAATATCATGAATGTAATAAATCAATACATTTAATGTAACTAATGAACATCATAAATATAATTATTGAATGAATAATGTAATCAATGAATACCACAAGTGTAATTAATATCATGAGTGTAATTAATGAATGTTATGAGTGTAAATTAAAATAAATAAATAAATGAAATAAATAAAAATAAAAACTACAATAGTGAAAAAAGAATCAGGTCACAGACTTCCCCCCCCCACTTCTCCTCCCCCCCCTCTCGGTGCACGTCTTCCACATGCCTGGTCACGCTCTCTTCTGTCCCTCCCTTCTCCTAATAAAGCTCCGATACTGGGTTTTGCTGGTGCCTCGTGGCCTTTCTCACTCAGTAACAGCACCGCTTAATGAATAACATTGCGCCGCCGCTGCTGCATTAAAACCAACAATCCTTATTCACTTTTCTTGGCAATACTGGAACCCAGTGCCTGCTAGGCAAGTTTCTACCACTTGAACCCTTTGTTTTAACAAATGATCGTGTGTGTGTGTGTGTGTGTGTGTGTGTGTGTGTGTGTGTGTGTCTGGGGTTGAACCTAGAGCCTCACGCTCGCTAGATGAGTGCCCTGCCACTGAACAGTAAACATCTCAGCCCCCCCACCTCCCAACTCTCCATTTTTCTTTTTAAACAAAGGTCTAACTAAGTTGCCTAAGCTGGCCTTGAACTCACTCTGGATTTCTTGTTTTCTGAGACAGGCTCTCCAGCAATCCAGGCTGGCCTTGAACTCTCCATGTAGCTGAGGGTGACTCTGAATTTCCAACGCTTTTACCTCCACCTCCTGTCCTGTGTGTATGTGATGCTGGGAATCAGACCTGGGGTTCTGTGCATGCTAAGCCCTCCACCAAGGGAGCCACGGCCTCAGCCCGCTTTGAACTCACCCTGTAGCCCACAGAGGCCTTGAGTTTGTGATCCTTCTACCTCAGACCTTTACACCAGGCCTGGCCTAAAACCGTTCTGCCTTCTCATCCTCTGGTTGTAACTGTGGCTTCACCGAATTACGTGGCTACAGTGCGGGGTGGGTCTTCTCATCTCATTTTATATTCAAGCTCACCAAGGCTCAGAACAGATAGATGGTTAGCTGGTTTCCTAAAGAGGAGCTAGCGGCAAGTCACATCCCTTCACACACAGGAAGGGGGGTGAATGAAGGTGGGTGCGGGGTCCGTGGGCCACCCCAGAAATGTGGGCATTTCAGACAGTGTCGGCCCAGAAACATCCCCTTGCTCCTCTTGAGGACTTACTTCCGAGTGTTCCTGTCCTCTCTCTTCAAGATGTTCCCAGAGGGAGTAGCCAGGCTCCTGTAGGTTCCTACCTGCTGGCCACAATGGATGGGTCCAAGAGTAGATGCCTGACCCAACAAACTTTTCCTAGGAATTGTGATCTCATTCTTTCTCTAGAAATGAAAATCCTAGCCCTTTTTTGTCAGTGATATGGAGAAAGCAGTTGAAGCCAGGCTGAGTGGTACATACCTATAATCTCAGCATGTAGGAGGTAAGGGCGGACAAGCATGAATTCAAGGCCAGCCTGGGCTACACAGCAAGACCTTGTAGGAGACTCAGATAAGATGAGTAGGGATCACACTTGGAGAAGGAGGAGCCACAAAACAGGAAGGAGAAACACACAAAGCATCCTAGGGATGTTTGATCCATGGCTGAACCGAATCTGGGGCCCCACCCCTCCTCTCCTTCCCAGGGCTGGCCAGCTCAGTGGCCAGCTGAGCATCCCCAGCTACCCAGAGTATCCCTTTCCCAGCAAGGTGGCAAGCAGTCATCTGCGAGGAAGCGTAAATTAAACAGACCAGAGGACAAAAACAATCTGCCTTTTGATGTATCCATTGATGCACGGGGATTTCTTTCCGGATATTTAAGATAAGAACAGATAAAACTGACTTCTCTGTAGAAGGGGACAAGGTGAGTTATCTGTGGGGCAGTTGTGAGAGTCCTGGGATTAAAGATACAAAGAGCCCCTGCCTAGGCTCCCTCAGGAAACGGGGAGGAGGAACACCGCTTCCCACCTTGGTCCAGTTCTTGCTTGCAGCAGAATCCTACTTAATAAATTCAAAAGGAGTAATGGAGATAGGGAGTCCCCACCTGACGACACCAGAGTGGGGACACTGGAGCTGGGACCCAGCCACCAATGTTAGCATCCTCAGCAGAAAGCTGGGCGCGGTGGTGCACACCTGTGACTTCAGCACTGGGGAGGTGGAGGCAGGAGAATCAGGAGCTTAAGGTCGTCCTCAGCAAGAGAGCCAGTTTGCACTTATCCTGGCCTGCAGGAGAGCCTATCACAAAAAATCCAAAAACTGTGGGTCACCAGGTCTGATGGCCTGAGTTTGATCCCAGGATCCACACGTGGACAGAGAAAGCCAAGCCCCTCAAGATGTCCTGTGACTTCTGCACTCATACTGTGGCATATATACCCCTCTACACACACACACACACACACACACACACACACGCACGCACGCACGAACGCACACACCATACTTGTGTAAATTGAAAATATCCCAGCTCTCAGGAGGCAGAGGCAGGAGGATCTCTGTGAATTCCAGTTTGACCTGACCTACACAGTGAGTTCCAGGCCAGCCAGGGTGACATAGTGGGACTCTGTCTTCAAACACAACAACAAGAAGACAAAACCCAAAACCCAAAGTATCATCGATAAAAAGGCTCAGGCTTGTGACCCTGATACTTGGGAGCGGATGCAGAACTGTCTATGAGTTCAAGGCTATTGGGGCAACAACATGAGCCTCGCACCCCTCCCCTCAAACAGTAATAGAAACAACAAATACAAAACTCCCACAACACTTCAGGAAAAAAGTAAAAATCCAAGCAAATACCAGAAACTGTAACTAAAGATTCATGTTGTGAGCTGCCAAAGACAAGCTCAGACTTCCCATCACACAGGAGAATTCCAGGTCAGGGCCCAGTCTCACACCCAGGGCAACCCTCGGAGTGCCTCAGAAAGGGTCCTTGGGCCTCTGCTTGCACACCCCCGACCACGGGAGACTCACTACTCTGTGCCTTTGGCTGCATCCTAGCGTGGGAGTCCGAGCTATTGATAGCAATAGGAAACTGGAAGGGCCCCAGAGAGTTGGGCCAAGAACTCCCGGCTACCAAAAAGATACAGCAGCGTGCAGCCTGCGAAGCCGATAAGGACTTGGCCTCTCTGAAAGCATGGAAACGTGTTTCTGTGGCAATCCGACCCGATAAGGACAGAACAGAAGTTGCCTTGGCATAGGAAGTGTGGTTGTGTTAAAACATAAGTGTGTACAATAAGCGAGCGCTGCTGGATAATTTTGAAAGGTGTAAACACTTGCAAGCTACCTAGATATATTTTTTAATTCCCCCCCCCCCCCGCTTTATTTTTGCTGTTGTTGGTCCTTGAACCTAGGATCACATGCATGCTAGGCAAGCACTCTACCACTGAGAAACACTTTAGGCCCAGCTTAATTTTTATAAAAAGTGATGTGTGTGTGTGTGTGTGTGATTTTAAATAAAATTTAGATATCCTAATTTTTCTTCAAAATCTTTATATGTTTAAAATATATCTTGTTGATGTGTTTTGCATGTGTGTACCACAGCACATGCATAGAGATCTGAGGACAGTCTGTGGGAGTCAGTTCTCTTCTTCACCGTGGGGGATGCCGGGAGCAAGCTCAGCTCATGAGGTTTGGCAGCAAATGCTTTTACTCTAGCATTCAAATTTTTTAAAAAATCAAAGCTACAACAAAACAAAACAAACCCACTTTTGATTCAGTGACTTGGAAGCTGGGGGGCAGTTCAGTAGGTAAGCTCAGAGAGAAGCCAGGCCTGGCGGTGCGAACCTGAGACTCCAGGGGTGGTGGGTGGACAAAGGAGGGCCCAAGGTCTTGCTGGCCAGCCAGTAGAGATGAAGCAGTGAGCTTTAGGATCAGTGAGAAAGCCCATCTCAAAAAAATATGGTGAATGGGACCGGAGAGATGATACATCAGTACTTGCTGCTCTTTCCAGAAGATCCAAGTTCAGGTCCCAGCACTTATTCTGGCTATCTTACAACCACCTGTAACTTCAGGCCCAGGGGATACAATACCCAATTCCAGTTTCCAATGGTGTTCACACACATATGCCATGCATGTGTATATATGTATATATGTGTGTGTGTGTGTGTGTATATATATATATATATATATATATATATATATATATATATATATATATCTTAGAAAAATAAGGTGGAGAACTAATTAACAAAATACATCCTAACATCAACTTCTGACCTCCACATGTGCTTACACAGATGAGCACACCTTTTACACACACACACACACACACACACACACACACACACACGCACGCACAGACACATACACACATATGAATGCACACACACGTGGACTTGGGGATTGTTGCTTTATGATGAGCTGAGAAGGGCTACAATCTGAAGTCTAAGGCCCTGTCTGAACACTGTATGATAGAATGACATAATCAATTAGTGATGTCTGCCAAGGTTGACTTGATCGATTAGTGATGTCTGCCATAGGTGAAGGATAAGCAATGGTTGTCATATTCTTTTTTGTTTTGTTTTTTTCATACAAAGAACTCACTACATAGACAAGGAAAGCCTTAGACTCACAGATATCTGCCTGCCTCTGCCTCATGAATGCTGGGATTAAAGGTGTCCGCCACCACATCTAGCTTAACAAGCATCCAACTCTGGTTGTCATATTCTAGAAACACTGCCAGCTCCCTGTGTGACTTTGTCTTCAACTGTTTAAGAAGTCCTGTGCAAGACTTGGAAAGAAAAATACTCAACTTTATATGGAAAAACAAAAGACCCAGGATAGCTAAAAGAATCCTATATGATAAAGCAACCCTTGGAGGCATCACCATCCCGGACCTCAAACTCTACTATAGAGCTATAGTAATAAAAACAGCTTGGTACTGGTATAAAAACAGACATACGGACCAATGGAATCGAATTGAAGACCCTGACATTAATCCATGCACATATGAACACCTGATTTTTGACAAAGGAGCCAAAACTATACAATGGAACAAAGAAAGTATCTTCAACAAATGGTGCTGGCATAACTGGATGTCAATATGTAAAAGATTACAAATAGATCCATATCTGTCACCATGCACAAAACTCAAGTCCAAGTGGATCAAAGACCTAAACATAAATCCAGTTACACTAAACTTAATAGAAAAGAAAATAGGAAGCACTCTTGAACGCATTGGCACTGGAGACCATTTCCTAAATAAAACGCCGACAGCACAGACACTGAGCACAACCATTAATAAATGGGACCTCTCAAAACTGAGAAGCTTTTGCAGGGCAAAAGACACAGTCAATAAGACAAAAAGACAGCCAACAGATTGGGAAAAGATCTTCACCAATCCCACATCTGACAGAGGATTGATCTCCACAATATATAAAGAACTCAAGAAACTAGACATCAAAGCACTGAACAGTCCAATTAAAAAATGGGCTAAAGAGCTAAACAGAGAATTCACAAAACAAGAACTACAAATGGCTGAAAGACATTTAAAGAAATGCTCAACATCCTTAATCATCAGAGAAATGCAAATCAAAACGACTCTGAGATACCACCTTACACCTGTTAGAATGGCTAAGATCAAAAACACCAATGACAACCAATGTTGGAGAGGATGTGGAGCAAAGGGAACACTCCTCCACTGTTGGTGGAATGTAAACTTGTACAACCACTGTGGAAATCAGTATGGCGGTTTCTCCGAAAATTAGGAATCGAACTACCTCAAGACCCAGCCATACCACTCTTGGGCATATACCCAAAGAATGCTGATACATACCATAAAGATACATGCTCAGCTATGTTCATAGCAGCACTATTTGTAATAGCCAGAACCTGGAAACAGCCTAGATGCCCATCAACGGAAGAATGGATGAAAAAAATGTGGTACATATACACAATGGAGTACTACTCAGCAGAGAAAAACAATGAAAGCATGAAATTTGCAGGTAAATGGATGGAACTAGAAAAAATCATCCTGAGTGAGGTAACCCAAACCCAGAAAGACAGTTATGGTATGTACTCACTCATTGGTGGATTCTAGATATAAAATGAACAATCAGACCACAACCCATAGAACCATAAAGGCTATATATATATATATAGCATGGAGGTCCCTAGGACGACTGTGGCATATAATAAATTTCAGTTTTACTCAATTATTGAAAAAAAATAGCCAAATGAATAGAAATACATGAACTATGAACCAAAGGCTGAGGGGCTCCCAGCTGGACCAGGCCCTCTGAATAGGTGAGACAGTTGATTGGCTTGATCAGTTTGGGAGGCATCTAAGCAGTGGGACCAAGTCCTGTGCTCAATGCATGAATTGGCTGTTTGAAACCAGGAACTTATGCAGGGACACTTGGCTTAGTCTGGGAGGAAGGGACTGGACCTCCCTGGACTGAGTCTACCAAGTTGATCACAGTCCTCGGGGGAGGACTTGTCCTGGAGGAGGTGGGAATGGAGGGTGGGCTGGGGGTAAGGGGAGGGCGTGGGAGGGGGGAGAATAGGGGAACCCATGGCTGATATGTAGAACTGAATGGTATTGTAAAATAAAAAATATATATCACAAAAAAAAAACAAAAAACAAAAAAACAAACAAACAAAAAAAAAAGAAGTCCTGTGCAGAAAGAGACCTTGCCTTTGAGTTAGAGGTTGTAGAATTTGGGTAAAGTCATGGGGCTAGGAATTGGGTAAAGTCATGGGGCTAGGAGATAAACACCATAAGGAAAAGAAAATCAGTTTCCCACAGTGGTTTCAGAGTAGGTGGGCACCACAGGGAGGATTCTGTGGGCTTTGTCTGGGTCTTGAAAGGGAGGTAGCTTTCACGGGTGGATGTGCAAAGTGGGAAAGCAGTGGGACTGCTAAGGAGAGAGCAAGGAGGATGTGTAGATAGAAAGGGAAGGTTGGCTTGGGGTAGAAACCTGACCACCTGGGTAACAGGGTGTGAGGAGCAGCTAAGCCCCATTGGAAACAGTCTGATGGGGCTTATCAACCGTTCTTGATTTCTGGAGCCTGAGACAGTTTCCAGAAGGTGGGGGGGTGTGTGAACACTCAGCCTCTGCCCACTGGGAGCTTCAGAGAGGTGAAATGCACCAGGGCAGGAGTATGTAAGATGAGCAGCAGTAAGGTGCCTCAGTGGGTCAAGGTACTTGTTGCCAAGCCTGATGATCTGTGTCCCATCCCTACGACCCACGTGATGAAAGGAGAGAACTGACCTAGCAAGTTGTCCTCTGATCTCTGCATATAAGCCGTGACACGTAAGTGCCTGTGCATATAAATGTGCACACAATACATACATATGTAAATAAATTTAATTTAAAAATACCCCAGGAAACAGCCGGTGACCCACCTGAGACTGGTAGAGATCGAACGCCAGGCAGGCTGCGCTGCTGGGGTGTGCAGTGTGTGGGGACAGAGGATGAGCTTAGGCTGAAGCCATGGGTCAGTACTCTATACATACTACACTGTACAGAGGACGACGTCCTTGGTGACTTCCGAGACGTCCTCAGGGCCTGTAGATCCATAACGCATTAAAAAGTGAGCTTTATAAATATTGAGTAGGGGGACAGACCAGGGGCTGTGAAGGACTCGGGACATCTGGGAACCCTAAAGAGACTAGCAGAGCTGTCAGAGGGTCAGCTTGGGCACGCAGGGGCTGCAGAACCCCGAGGGGCTGTCAGCTGAGCAGGGATGTCCTGGCCTGCTCTGTAGATGTGTGTGTGTGTGGGGGGCTTGGCTGAGAGGTTCTGCTCACAAGAACTCTTGGGGTCCTAGCAAGTCAAAGAAAGGTTTTTGAACGGTGAGGTTGGGGGATCCAGCAAGCCTACAGGACTTAGATCATCCCACAGGCTGGCTTCCCAGATCTGAGGTTCCTCTACTCCCCCAATCCAGACTCCAGTGGGGCTCTGGGGACTGCAGGGAAGGAGAGGTATGCTGGCCTTGAAACACAAGCAAGCAGAGACCTTCCAATCTGTGCCAGGCCAGGCAGACTCCAGGTCCCTCATCCCCCTTCTCTGCCTCATCACAGTCCTAGGGAGGCTCCAGAGTTTTGGCTGGGTGGTGGGCAGCAGTGGGCAGAATGGAAAATTCCTACGGGATAGATGGCAGGTGGCTAGCAGATCTGGTCCCAATCTTCTGCCTATGATGCTAGGGTGTGATAAATCTATATGGGGCTGTGAGTCTGGGTTAAAAGATGACAGAGAAGGTGCTGGCAGAGGACTTTTCCCACTCACTCCAAGTAGAGAGTTTGCTGGTGACCTAGCTAACTCAAGTCATGGGAATGTTGTAGCAAGGTTAAGAGGGGTGGAGAGCGTGGTTAGTGGAGGTGGGTAAGGGCTTGGGAGAGGGTAATAGGAGAGACGGGGGATTTTTAGAAGCCCTAAAGAGAGAGGTGCCTTGCCTAGGGTACGGGCCTATTATCCTATCTACCTAACAGAATTTTCCCAAGGGCCTGCCCTGAGTAGATTCCTCTCAGAGTCCTGGGGAAGATGCAGGGGGTTATCTGAGGGAAAAGAATCTACGTACATCATGCTCTTTCATCCATTGCTTTATTTCTCTAAGACAAAATTCCATCCATACAGCTTCAGTTCCATCCTGACTCTCGGTTCCTCTCTGTACCTACTTTTCCTGTCTCCTCATAGCCCTAGTAATAACTAAGCCCTCATGCTCTTGATCTCGTCTTCGTCCTCTGTTCCTTCATCCTCCATCTTTCTTTTCTCCTCCTTACTCCCGCCTCTGAGAAAACTCTACAAGAGATCTGCCTTACCATCTACAGAATATCTGCCTTTGTCTTCTCTCTCTGGCCATGTGACTCTGTCTACCATCTACAGAAAAACACCTTGTTCTTTTTCTCCCAGCCACATGATTCTACTCTGGCAGGGAATCCTGCCCCATCCTTCACTCCACCTGGATATGAAAAAACCTCCTTTGTTCTGAGTCAATTGCTCTGGAACACCACTAGGCCTGAAGACAAAGGATGGTCTGAGCTTCATTTGCACAAGAAACAAAGCTATGCATCTACAGCCCACCTGTCTCCTAGGCTCCGCAGTGGTGTTAGTTACCTAGTGAATCAGCAGTGGTCTGAGAAGCTTAACTCTTTGCAATAGCCTGGTAGTATATGGACACACAAGAATTTCCTAGCAGCAGACAACTGAAATATTAAAAACTGAATAACACTAAATATTCCTTGATAAATGGCTTCCTTTAGAAAGATGCCTTGAATTTTTCCAGTTATAGCTTTAATACACAGCTGAATCTCTATAATATATTCCTATGGCCACTACAATTCCTGTTTTCTTGTATAGTAAAAAAGGGGATGTTTAATTATTTCTAGGGCAACGAATGATGTGGATAAATATTAAGTTTGGAGATGACTGGAAAAGTGATAAGTAATGGTCAGTAAATATTGATACATGATATATATATATAGTATATATTTATAATCTATAAATATATTTATAATCAATAATCTATATAGATGGCAAGCTGAGAATTAGCTTAACCATCTAATAGTTATATTTGTATATAATTAGAATATCTCTGTCCAAAGAAGAGGCTCAGAGGAAAAAAAATCTATCATTAGCTAGTATAGCATAATATGGTCAAATGTTGTCTAAATACTATGATTCTGACTTATCAAAAAGAAATAGTTAGTTTGGAACATTGACTCTATCTATTGATCTTTGGTAGTGTTATAAATTTGGTTAAACTGTATTTAAGGAGGAATAGTTAGATAAAATTATCTGAATTAGTTATGAGCATCTGTGGGACCAAGGCTGCAGCTGCAGCTTACCTAATTTAAATTTGTAGTCAATGCAATATCAAACCATTAGTTATGAGAGGACAGTAATTACCTGAGTCAGGGTGTACACAGCAAGACTTACATATAGAACAATTGTGAAAAGTACATGGGGGACTATCTGATAGTATATACATTTCAGGATCATGGGCAGAATTTATACAATTAATAATAGAACATTTTTTAAGGGCACTCCAGCCCCTGGGCTTGAGAGTTCAGTACAGAAAAAGAGGGGTAAGTGAAAAAGGGGTGTAGAAATCATCCATGGTCACTTCCTGCTGAGATGGGCGCGAAGCTGAGGGTCTTGAAGGCTGGAATGCAGTGGAAACCCAGGAAGAACAGTCTGTTTCAGGCTCTGTGAGACATGTGTAGCAGGATTTCCTGTCTTGTGGGCTGGAGGATGGGGTGCAGACCTGCAGCTAGACAGCATGTCCGTGGTCCAGAGGGTGACAACCTGTAACTCTTTAGATGATTAGAATTTCTGCTGTGAACAAATATATGCATTAATGGTAGAACATGCAGTTGAGGAGCTTTAAAGAGGAAACTTTTTCTCTTAGGTGTAACTGTGGAATATTAAATGCATGGTCAGCAGATGAGAGAAAGGGGTATCAGGCCAGGGAGAGGAAAAGCTTCCCTTCACCCCCAGAGAAGAAAAAGATTTGCAAGTGGGAGACATAAACTGTAGTCAGGTCACATTCCTCCCAGTCCTTCTTGGATTGTGAGCATTGGTATATTTTGATCTCCTGAAGCTTATAAGAACCTTCTTAAAAGACAAAATCTTTAGACATATTAGCAACATAACAGTTGAATTTTGTCAGAGCGAAATTATGAATCCTTGAAGCTTCAATAAAATAACAAGATAGCCAGAGAATGAAATCTGAAATGTTTCATTTCTATCTATCTATCTATCTATCTATCTATCTATCTATCTATCTATCTATCTATCTATCTATCTCTTAAATCTTGTTTATCTTTTGATCAGAATTAATAAAATACATTTAGAACAGAATTATTATTTATAATCATATTCCTATAAGTTTTGATATCATTGATGAACAGAGAGAGTTCATCAAAAGGACCTGGAATTGTATCAATTCATTCATAAAGTCATGAATGCTCAATATTAAGAATCTATGAGTAATTCACAGCCTGTATTCAGTCTGGCAGCTTCAGAGAACCCTTGTCCACAGTGACCTGGTCAAATGGTGTGGCCAGGAGATTCAGGATTCATAAAGACAGGTCAATATCCTGTGAAGACATGTAAGCATATCCTCTTCCTGATGTTATGAAAACATCAGACCTTTACAAACACCAGTGAGAAGGTCACAGAGGCTTAGGTGTAACTCTGTGGCTTGGCCTGGGGGTAATAAGGGATGCCCGTTGTGGGAGATAGGAAAACTTGAGCACCAGTACTTCAAAGCTCTTGGAGTATATGTCAGGCCTTTGTCCAATTATGAGCTCTAGGCATCCTAAAATTGAAAAGCAGTGGAATAAATATTGTATTGCTTCTTATTTCATAGTCATAAATCATAAGGACATAAGCCTTGTGGGTGAGTTTCCATAGGGAGAGAATTTGTAATTGTTGGACAGACATGAGAAGGTGCCAGTATACCCTGTAGACCTATCTGCCAATCTATAGACTCATAAGTTTTATAGTTTGATATAAATATAATATCAGCTGTGCAATAAATGTACTGCAATATATATGTACATATATATTCATATATATATATAATTGGGCTGGGAGATTGTGAGGAAATTATAATTGCCAGTCAGTTCTGATTGTTATTCTGTACATATAATGAGGAATTCTGCCTAATAAAATGAGTTTTGGCATAAACAGAACCTGTACCTCCTGCTCTGTATGTCAGCTTTGGCATCCATCGTGGCAGGGTTAGAAGGCAAGCCAAAAGCAAAATGCTGGAATTCTTCAGGTTGAGGAGGTATGGTAAAGAAGCAATCTTGTAAATCTATAACAATTATGATTTTGATTTCTAGGAATGACCATGGGAGACAGCAGGCTGTAAGATTCCCCTTGGCTTCAATAAATTTTATTTGATTTCTTAAGGTCTTGTAAGAGTCTATAAGCCTGATTTTCCTAAATAAAAATATTGGGGTGATTTAAGGGCTGGTGGGGGGCTTTATATACTCAATATTTAAGATTTTCCTCCACCAGGCGGGTAGCAGTTACAATTCTTTTAACATTTAAAGGTCATTGCTTAACCCAGATAGGAGCATCAGATTTACAGGGTGACAACCTGTAACTCTTTAGATGATTAGAATTTCTGCTGAGAACAAATATATGCATTAATATATGCATTAATGGTAGAACATGCACTTGAGAAGCTTTAAAGAGGAAACTTTTTCTCTTAGGTGTACCTATGGAATAGTAAATGCATGGTCAGCAGATGAGAGAAGGGGGTATCAGGCCAGGGAGAGGGAAAGCTCCCCTTCTCCCACAGAGAAGAAAAAGAAGATTTGCGCTGGGTGGTGGTGGCACACGCCTTTAATCCCAGCACTTGGGAGGCAGAGCCAGGCAGATCTCTGTGAGTTCGAGGCTGGCCTGGTCTACAGAGCAAGATCCAGGAAAGGTGCAAAGCTACACAGAGAAATCCTGTCTCAAAAAAACAAAAAACAAAAAAAAAGATTTGCAAGTGGGAGACATAGACTGTAGTCAGGTCACATTCCTCCCAGTCCTTCTTGGATTGTGAGCATTGGTAAATTTTGATCTCCTGAAGCTTATAAGAACCTTCTTAAAAGACAAAATCTTTAGACTTATTAGCAACATAACAGTTGAATTTTCTCAGAGCAAAATTATGAATCCTTGGAGCCTCAACAAAATAACAAGATAGTCATAGAATAGAAATGTTTCATTTCTATCTATCTATCTATCTATCTATCTATCTATCTATCTATCTATCTATCTATCTTAAATCTTGTTTATCTTTTGATCAGAATTAATAAAATACATTTAGAACAGAATTATTATTTATAATCATATTCCTATAAGTTTTGATATCATTGATAAGCAGAGAAGAGTTCATCAAAAGGACCTGGAATTGTATCAATTCATTCATAAAGTCATGAATGCTCAATATTAAGAATCTATGAGTAATTCACAGCCTGTATTCAGTCTGGCAGCTTCAGAGAACCCTTGTCCACAGTGACCTGGTCAAATGGTGTGGCCAGGAGATTCAGGATTCATAAAGACAGGTCAATATCCTGTGAAGACATGCAAGCATGTCCTCTTCCTAATGTTATGACAACATCAGGACCTTTTCAAACACCAGTGAGAAGGTCACAGAGGCTTAGGTGTAACTCTGTGGCTTGGCCTGGGGGTAATAAGGGATGCCCGTTGTGGGAGATAGGAAAACTTGAGCACCAGTACTTCAAAGCTCTTGAAGTATATGTCAGGCCTTTGTCCAATTATGAGCTCTAGGCATCCTAAAATTGAAAAGCAGTGGAATAAATATTGTATTGCTTCTTATTTCATAGTCATAAATCATAAGGACATAAGCCTTGTGGGTGAGTTTCCATAGGAGAGAATTTGTAATTGTTGGACAGACATGAGAAGGTACCAGTATACCCTGTAGACCTATCTGCCAATCTATAGACTCATAAGTTTTATAGTTTGATATAAATATAATATCAGCTGTGCAATAAATGTACTGCAATATATATGTACATATATATTCGTGTATATATATATAATTGGGCTGGGAGATTGTGAGGAAATTATAATTGCCAGTCAGTTCTGATTGTTATTCTGTACATATAATGAGGAATTCTGCCTAATAAAATGAGTTCTGGAATAAACAGAACCTGTACCTCCTGCTCTGTATGTCGGCTTTGGCCTCCATCGTGGCAGGGTTAGAAGGCAAGCCAAAAGCAAAATGCTGATAATCTCTATGGTGAGGAGGAAGATTCCACATGACCATTCCCTTCCTCCCTCCTCCGTCTCTCTCACACACAGAATAAGTAATTTAAAATTTATTTGAAAATTCAGAAAAGAAGGTGAATAAGCAATTGAAGAAGACATTCAGCCCTGGCTTCCACATGTGCCTGCACAGATGAGTGCATGCGCACACACAGGTAGGCATGCATACACCACATGCACACACCCACAGATGGGCTGAGGGTGCATCTCAGTGGTAGCTGACTAGCACATATGAGACCCTAGGTTCAAACCCCCAAGCCCCCAAGCCAATAAAGGACCCCAGGTAGCAATGGGGAGGGGGAGAGAGGAACAGCAAGGGGCAGCTGTGGCCCCTCAGCTCCCGTCTTGCTCTGGGCATCTCTTCTGGCTCCTATGGCCAGAGCTGGTGTGACTTTCCCCTGTGAGTGAGCCCTGATGACTTAGGACAGGAGTTCATGCCCAACACCTTCGGAGCCGCCATTCCATTCTGACTTCATCTGCTAGCACCGGCCTCAGCATCAGCATCAGCACTGCCCACACGGCCACTGCTGCCATTATGACCAGAACCAGCAGCCTGCTTCTGACCCCTTAGCTCTCAGACACCCTGAACTCCAGCTCCCAGAGGTTTAAGGGGTGCTGGAAGACAGGGCTTACGTGGGACCTCCAAGTATGTCACTTGGAGGTAGAACAGCAGTTCTCAATGACTTGTCCCCAAGGGGAAGCCAACAATGCCAGGACACACTTGGTGACAGCTGGGGGCTGCTGTGGCACTTAGTGGGCAGATGGGGTCCTGCTAGCGCCCGCAGTGAACAGGACCATGCCCAGAACAAAGAATTATTTCCTTCCAAATGTCACTAGTGTCAAGCTTGAGGAACCAACCCCCAGGCCCCCGGCCCCTCATTCAAGTCTTCACCCCCAGATGCCCGTATCATGCTCTGGGTCCCAGAGCTGTAATCTCTGCAGCTCCATTGTTCGGCCACTTTGTCCCTTCTTATCACTTTACCTCCTGGCCTTTCCCGCTTGAATTAAAAAGTCAATAAGATGAAAAGTACCACGGTCATGCTCCAGAAGGAAAAATACACAGGAACAGTTGATACACGGAGTCCAAGGGACAGCTTAGCTCGGGGGCCATGCTTGCCCAGGGCTGGGAGGCAGGGGCTGGGCTAGCTCCTGGGTGTATAAAAGGCGGCAGCGGTGCTCAGGACTTCACTCCACCACCACGGTTGAGCTCGAAGTGGTTTATCCTGTGAAACCAGCTTCGAACCGGCATCATGAAGTGGATGGTCGTAGCCTTGCTCTGCCTCCCGCTCTTGGAGGCAGCTTTGCTGAGGTAAGACCGGAGCTGGACTGTAGGTTCAGGGAGCCTGAAGTGGGAGCCAGGAGCCTGGTGCCTGTGGAGGCCCAAAGAGGGTGTCAGATCCCCTGGGACTGGAGCTACAACTGGTTGTCGGTGCTAAGACTTGAACCCTGCTCCTCCGGAAAAAGGAAACAGTGCTCTTATCTGCTAAGCCACATTTTCAGCCCCTTACTGGGTATTCATAGTAACCTAGAGATAACTTAAAGTAGTGGGAAGAGTCACCCAGGTTATAAATAATACCCATAGACTTGAGTGTTTGTAGATTTGGTAACTCATACTTCTTTTTTGTAAACTATGACTCGGTTTATTTTGTGTATGGGAGAGGAGTGTGAGTGTACCTGAGCCACTAAATACATGGAGAGGTAAGAGGAGATTGCACGAGTCAGATCTCTTCTACCACGTGGGCTCTAGGAACCAAGCTCAGGTCAGCAGGCTTGCCAGCAAGTGCCTTTACCTGCTGAGCGTCTCACCAGGCCTGCTACCTGGTAGTTCCTTGGGTGAAAAGCCTGCTCCTCCCAGACACTCCTGTTCTGCGAACTCAATAGGGGTGGCTGGTGTGGCTCTTAGGAAGAGGGTTGGCAGAGGAAGTCCTAAGAGAAGGAGGATTTAAGATGGAGAAAGAGGTAAAAGAAAAGGCATTCTGGGTAGCGGTGGATCTGCAGAGGCCCCTGGGAAATGGCAGCCAGCAGCTCTTAGATCACCCTCCGGTGACAGAAGCCATGACTCCTAAGTTCTAACTCTGGAACTTCCAAGCCACTTTCCCCATGGACTCTCGGGGAGGCGCAGTGGCGTCCCTGGGCGGTGAGTAGGGGGGTTAGTGCTGTTCCCTCCCTCCATGCTCTGTCGCAGCAGTCAGTGCTCGGTGTCAGGGCCACCATAGGAAAGGATTCTTTGAGGTGAACCTGCTTTCTCTGGCACCTTAAAAAAAGTGTACCGGTGTGAGCTGGGATGTGGCTCATTTGGTAGTGTATGCCTCGTTTGTATGGTGCCCTGGCTTCGATCCCCAGCTCTCTATAACCTGAGGGTGGCGGCACATCCTTGGGAGGTAAAGACAGAAGGATCAGAAGGTAAAGGCCCCGCTTTGATAAGTGTTAAGTTTGAGGCCAGCCTGAGACACGGGACACGCCATCTCAAAAGCATAAACTCTGATTCTAACCAGAACGAGTCTCCAGCTCTTCCCCTTCTTGGGAGAGAACTACAGTGTATATCAGAGCAAGGGGCCTGGGAGCAGGGCTACTTTCACGTGGGGCGAGGGTGGATGTGGCTGAAGCTGATTCATTTCCAAGTCTCGGAGCAAGCATTGAGGAGGAGTTTGAGAGCTAGAGGGAAGAAGAAGAGGACAAAGGAGAAGAAGCTGGAAGGGAGATGGGGGACAGACAGACAGACAGACAGTGGGCATGTGTGGGGCAGAGAGGAGAGGGGGACGGACAGACAGACAGACAGTGGGCATGTGTGGGGCAGAGAGGAGAGGGGGACGGACAGACAGACAGACAGTGGGCATGTGTGGGGCAGAGAGGAGAGGGGGACAGACAGACAGACAGACAGACAGTGGGCATGTGTGGGGCAGAGAGGAGAGGGGGACAGACAGACAGACAGTGGGCATGTGTGGGGCAGAGAGGGGGGACGGACAGACAGTGGGCATGTGTGGGGCAGAGAGGAGAGGGGGACGGACAGACAGACAGACAGTGGGCATGTGTGGGGCAGAAAGGAGAGGGGGATGGACAGACAGACAGACAGTGGGCATTGTGGGGCAGAGAGGAGAGGAGGACAGACAGACAGTGGGCATTGTGGGGCAGAGAGGAGAGGGGGCAGACAGACAGACAGACAGTGGGCATGTGTGGGGTAGAGAGGAGGGGGGAAGGGGAGAGAAGGAGCCGGAGACACAGAGACAGACAGAGAGACAGAGACGGGGCGGGGGCAGGGGGGCAGTGCAGAAGGAGAAAGGAAGAAGGAGGGAGGAGGCGGGCCCTGACCTAACATGCAGCCCTCTGCAGGATCCCTCTGACGAAAATGAAGACTATCCGTGAGACCATGAAGGAAAAGGGTGTGCTCAAAGATTTTCTGAAAACCCACAAGTATGACCCCGGCCAGAAGTACCGCTTTGGCAACTTTGGTGACTTCAGTGTACTCTCCGAGCCCATAGCCTACATGGACGTAAGTCTTAACACTCCCCCCCACCCCCATCCCCGCCACAGAGCTGAGGGCTCTCTGTCTTCCACCCTGGAGTGCACACTCTTCCTCCAGTCTGCCATGGCGACTGTGTGAAGAGCCTGGAGAGGAGTCCTTACCGACCTTGCACCCGAGCCCCCGAGAGCTTGGTGACTGCCCTGGGTAGCATAGACGGAGCATCCTTGGCCTTCGGGCAGGTTTCCAGGGATGACTAGGACCACCAGCTTTGGAGTCTGGAGGGCAGCAGCCGGGTCCTTTCCTGCTTACCTTTGGAGCTGAGCAGCCTCTGGATCCCTCAGAGCTAAACTGTCTACCTCACGACACGCCCCTCTCCCCCACCAGGCAGCCTACTTTGGCGAGATCAGCATCGGGACTCCGCCCCAGAACTTCCTGGTCCTTTTCGACACTGGCTCCTCCAACCTGTGGGTGCCTTCTGTCTACTGCCAGAGCGAGGCCTGCAGTGAGTGCTGGATGGGCAGCGAAGGGGACAGGCACCTCCCCAGGGACTCGGGGGGAATTCACTCCTGGAGAAGATGGCGATGTTATGCAGGCCCATGACCTATCCAAGCCTCGTCAAAGAGGCTGGCCCTGCAGCTGGGTGGCTTTCCTGCTGAGCAGTATACACCTTCATCTCTGCCAGCCTGCCTCACCTACTCCCTGCCATCCCACCCATCCTGATGACCAGGACAATGCCACCCCTTTCTTATGGGTAGTCTCCAGTCTGTTTCACAGCAGTGGGTTCTGCCTTCTGCTCACCCCACCTGACCTCACTACACATCAAGTTCGCATCAAGGGTGTCTAGAGGATGAGCGGGCTGGAACACTCCTGGACGGGGTCTTGTCCTGCCGTAGTTTGGGCAGGCAGATGGAATTTGGGCAGGCATTTTGCAATACTGTTTTGGTCCCTGTCAGAGCCTTGGGATCCTATTATCTCTGGTCCAAGGAGTCTCTCTTTGGTTATATCTCATACTACCCCTGGATCTTGGTATGACCAACTTCTTGCAGAGGTGGAGGCTGTGGGATGAGAGCATGCTTAGAGGCCCATTCACTCCTAAGGTAGATGAACAGTCAGTCTGCGATAGGGTTTTTCCGGGACCTAGGACATAGAGGGGAAGTCTAGCCAACCCTGCCTAGAGAGACCATAGTTCCAGAGCTTACCCTCGAAGTCACAGGGGGCTTCCAGGGCGTGGTCCCTCCTTGACTTGCCGTTGTGAGTAGGGGAGGCTGGCACCCCAGGTTTAAGCACAGGCTGAGAAGGAAGCCTTCCACTCAATAGTCTGACCTCCACGTCCTCTTCTCCGCGGCAGCCACCCACACCCGCTACAACCCCAGCGAATCCTCCACCTACTACACCGAAGGGCAGACCTTCTCCCTGCAGTACGGCACCGGCAGCCTCACCGGCTTCTTCGGCTACGACACCCTGACTGTGAGTGATGGGGGTGGGAGGAAGGTGGGGGCCTTAAACAAAGCCCCTGGAACGTGATGGAAAAGCCGTTCATAGGATGGGAAGTCAGCACAGACCTGGTCCATTCACAGTGCTGACACGGATGGCCATTCTGTGTTAGGAGCTGGGGGAGCCATGGTGAACCCTTCGGTTGTGGCCGTCTTCCTTCAGGAACATGGATAGCTCTTCAGAGGAGAGAGGGTGGGTCAGGGGCAGTGCAGTGGTCGTACTTGAGAAGACGGCCCCTGCTAGACTGAGGAAAAGGGGGACGGGAGTTGAGGCGAGGAGAGATGAGCAAGCGTGGTCTCTGGGGAGAGGACCCGGGGATGGAGGTCGGTCCAGGTGGCTGCAAGTCACTATCGTCACTATCGCTCTGTTTTAACCTCCACTCCAGCTCCAAGGCATTCAGGTCCCCAACCAGGAGTTTGGCCTCAGTGAGACCGAGCCCGGGACCAATTTTGTCTACGCACAATTCGATGGCATCATGGGCCTGGCCTACCCCGGCCTGTCTGCAGGGGGCGCCACCACCGCCATGCAGGGCTTGTTGCAGGAGGGCGCTCTCTCCCAGCCCCTCTTCGGTGTCTACCTCGGCAGGTAAGCGACTGCCCAGCAGTCTCTCTGTCCTTCCACTACCCAAACTTCCAAAGTCTGAGGGCTGGAGGCTGCAGCCACACCCGGCCCAGAGCCTTCCTCTCCAGCTCCGGAGTTTTGCACTCCCATCCCATATCTGTTTCCTGTCCACTCTTTTTTTTTTTTCCAACATGTATTTATTTGTGTTAGAGCAGAGGTCGGGACACCCGCCACAGTGAGCTTGCAGAGGTCAGAGGACACCTGGCAGGAACCAGTTCTCTCCTGTCACCGTGTGGGTCCCAGGGATGGAACTCAGCTTGCCAGGCTTGGCCACAAGCACCTTTCCTTGCTGAGCCATCCTGCCAGCCCATGCAATTGTTCTTTGTGTTCCTTGGCTGGGACAAGCTCAACTCTGGGAGGGGCTTTCACTCCAGCACTTCCTGGGTCTGCCTCCCGTGCCCCCCCACTGAGGTCCCCTCCAGCTGAGACTTTCCACTCCATATCTCTCTTGTATGGTAATCTCTTGCTTCATCTCCTTTGATCTGTTGTTCCAACTGGTGCTGGAGTCTTTGGGGCTTGGCCCAGGACTGACTTCTAACCTGTTGTTATCCTTTGAGCAAATATGAGCAGGCACCGCCTGGGCCTCATGTTTCTCTCTTTTTCTTCAGAGTTAGCTACCTTCTAGAGTGTCCATACACTCACTGTAGCTTAGGGCCTCAATCCGACATTGGCCCCTTCCCTGTCACTAACTCAGCTGACTTGTTTTTTGCTTCTGTTTACAATCATTCTGCATGTCACCTCTGGGCACCCCACCCATGCCCGCACACTGCTGGTTACCAGGAGCGCTGCTGGGACAATGTGCAAAGTGTTTCCTCCTCCTCCGTCATCAAATCTCCACTTCTCCACTCCGGGAGAAAAGTCAACCAGCTGGGCTTTCACGGACCCCTGGTGATGGGCTCCGCCCACTGGCATGGCGTAAAGGCAGAAGACTGTAGTAGCGCGTGGGGCCCACCAAGTAGCTGCCCCTCCAGAGGGGCTGGGACTCCACGGGACAGCATGACTCCAGGGTCTGAACCCATCTGAGGGGAACACAGGTTGTCCTCAGGAAGCCCCAGTCTGAGGGAGACAGAGCCCATCTGCAGGGAGCCCCGGTCTGAGCGAGACCTAGCCTGTCCTCAGGAAGCCTCGGTGTGAAGTGAGGTCCGGAGCTCTTCTCTGAAGATGGCTAACTCACCACAGGAAGACTTTCGCTGTTCAATCCTTATCCTTCCTTTTGTCTTCTCCAGCCAGCAGGGATCTAATGGTGGACAGATTGTTTTCGGAGGTGTGGATGAGAGCCTGTACACCGGAGAGATCACCTGGATTCCTGTCATCCAGGAGCTCTACTGGAAGATTAGCATTGATGAGTGAGTCTGTGGTGGGACCTTGGGGAGTGTAGCCTTCTCTGCCTGCACCTCAGGACACTATAAACCATCCATCCACCCATCCAGGCACTGCTGGTGGGGATGCCTGGGAGAGGACCTTTGAGATACTCCCTCCCCAAAGTCACAGCAGACCTGTGCAGGAGCATCAAAGTCCAGCTAAATCTGGAGAGGAGGGGTTGGAGGCCGCACCAGGAGGGGCAGCACATAAAATCTCAGACATGAGGTCCCCTGTGGTCCAACACCACAGGATAGAAACTGAGTGTCAAAGTCCTTGTAACAACCAGCAGCTCTGGCGTTCAGTGTGTCCACAGACATCCTTGAAAATTTGAACATAGGTTCCATGGCCATTCAGATGGCTATGGATAGACTCTAGGGTGCTATGAAGTGGGGTCCCCTTACCTTCCTCAAGAACAGCTTGTCTCTGCCTGAAGCTCCCGGGGTCACTGTGGTGGGAAGCCCCCTCTGACTACCTGAGCAGGTAGGGACCGAGGTTGCTGTCTTCTTCTTACCATCCAGATTCCTCATTGGTGGCGAGGCCTCCGGCTGGTGCTCCGATGGCTGCCAAGGCATTGTGGACACAGGCACCTCTCTGCTCACCATGCCCACCCAGTACCTGAGTGACCTTCTGCAGGTCATCGGAGCCGAGGAAGGAGAGTATGGAGAGGTGAGTGCAACAAGAAGGGCTCCCCCTTCCTCAGGGAAGGCCATCCTGTGGCGGGCAGGAGTGTGTGTTACTTACAGTTTCTCTTTGGGAACACAAGGCTAGCTGAATTCTTGGCCTCCAGGCTTTTAGCTACTGAGGGCACGGGGGGGGGGGGGGGGGGAGTGGCTCTGGCCGAGTGGAGACCTGGATGAGGGAGTACGGCAAAGCAAGAATCTCTTCCGAACTGAAGTTGCCTTGGAATATGGATCCAGCACTGGCCTTTAGGATGGGGGTAAAATGACTGACTAGAAGTCAGGGCCAAGCAAATGAGTGGCAAGGGGCAGCTCTGTGACCCACACATCCTTCACCTCCACAGAGCCATGCTCTCTCCTGCTCCTCTCCCTCCTAAGGTCAGCAGAGAGTTTGCCTACTGAACCGATTCGCACTAATTTTGGAGGGTACTGATTGGCTACGTGGTCCACTGGGCTGTATGTTAAAGGGCCACTTGCTGAGGAAGGGCAACAATTCACTCTCTCTCTCTTGGGCTGGAAATTCAGTCAGGAGCAAAGCTCAGTGTAGTGGGCTCCTCAGGGTTCCTCGAACCCCTCCCCGTCTATGCCGATGCTACTGAGGGCTAGCAGAATGTGAGTCAGGGTTCCCTTGGAGCTGTGTCCCCGCCCCATCCAAAGCAGACTGGGGTACGGACCTAGGGTGTAGGGTGCTGAGGTGGCAGGTGTGGTGGGCACTGTTCTAAGGACGTGTTGGCCTGGGCCGTGTTCCTCTCTGCAGTATTTTGTGAGCTGTGACAGCGTCAGCAGCCTGCCTACCCTCAGCTTTGTCCTCAACGGTGTCCAGTTCCCTCTGTCACCCTCTTCCTACATCCTGCAGGTAAGGCCTAGTTTCTGTGGGCGGAGCCTCCAGCATTTAGAGTGGGTCCAGAAAAGCTAGGGTAAGGTTCGAATCCAAGCTGGTCAGTTGTCAGGGCTTAACTGCCAGGCTGACCTACTGCAGACCGGGAGCAGGGGGAGGGCCGGCTGTGGAGGAAGAGCATCGCAACCTGGAGTCAGCTCCTGGGGAGACACCACCTCTCTCCCCAAGCCCCGGCAGCCCTTGCCATGGAGGGTCAGCTGTCCTACAAAAGCCCTTTACAGCCTTTGTATCACTCAGGGGCTGAAGTTCAGTCCACCTATGAGCGAGTGAGTGAATGCTCTCTCTCTGTTGAACAGGAGAATGGCTACTGCATGGTGGGCCTTGAGTCCTCCCCTCTGACCTCTGCGGATGGCCAGCCCATCTGGATCCTTGGGGATGTCTTCCTCAGGTCTTACTACGCCATCTTCGACATGGGCAATAACAGGGTGGGCCTGGCCACTGCCGTCTAGACTTGCCATCTGGACACCCCCGTGCCTTTTCCCCTCTCAGCCTTCCCCCGCTTGTGAGGGGTACCCTACCCTCTGTCCTTGCTCTCCACATCCAGTCTCCCCTTCCTGTACCCTAGACTTTCTCTAATAATAAATACTTCTCCCCATTGACCAGCCTGTTGGTTCATTAGTGTGTCGGGTGTGTGGGGTGGGGGAGCTGGGCAGAGTTGTAACCTGTCAGATTCCTGGGTCTTGGGGAACTGTGGGAGCCAGGGCAAGTTCCACTTTGACCTCAGTGGCCACAAGGTTCCTCGGAGGGTCATTGAGATGCTAAGTGAAGAAGTTTGAAGCCAGGCTTGGAGGCAGGCTGTACCCTCCAGGGCCTCTTCACAGATTCCCTCTGAAGGATAAGACTGGTGGTGGGAGCAGGCTTGTACATGATGGGCAAACGGAAAAGGCTCTGTGGAACCACTTCCCAGATTTCCCCACTGACCTCAAGGCACAGGAATGTCCACTGGCAACATGTCTGAGGACTGACATGGTACAGAGCTAAGGGTTTGTCTCTCCAGATTTGAATCGATTTTGACTAGGATTTTCTGAAGGATGTTGCGCCCATGTTCATTTCTAAGAGTTGTGGGTCCTTGAGGAAGCAATGCTTATTTCTAGGAAGGCTGCAGAAGGTTGATGCTGAGTTAAGGTGACTATACTTTTACTCAGTCTCCTAAATCCCAGGACTGGGGTTTGAAGGAGGAGGAGGAGGGTCAGCTCTTTCCCTGGCTTTCTCTGACAGCTCAGTGAGAGGTCTGTTGCTCTAGACTTCATTCTTGCACTTCCTTAGAAAGCCCCAGAAAGGTGGGGTCACATGATGGGGGGAGGAGCAGAAAGAGAAGAAGAGGAAGAAAATAAAGGGTAAGGTGGAGGGAGAGGGGGAAGGCGGGGAAGAAGAGGGCAGGGGGTGTGGAGAAAAGGACGTGTCAGGAGAAGAGGTAAGGGGAAAGAAAGAAGGAAAGAATGCTATCTTAGTGCCCTTAGCTTCTAGTCTGAGGGAGAAACAGGAAAGGAGACCGGAAAGTGGGCAGTAAAATGGTGGTGGTGATACCGTTCCAACTGCCTCTTCTATGGGCAGGGACACGGGCAAGATCCAGGTCATGCACCCCATTCCAACCTGAGACAGGATGGATGGGGACGTGGTAGGACTTGAGAGGAAAAGGAGTCTCCCTCACTCTGCAGTCTGGATGAGGTCTCCTGTCAGCTGAGGATTATGACTTCTAGCACAGTGAGCATTTCCTGTGAGGTCTGCCAACACAGAGACCATTTCATTATGAGTTAAAAAAACAAGCCAGGAGCCGGGCGTTGGTGGCGCACGCCTTTAATCCCAGCACTCGGGAGGCAGAGCCAGGCGGATCTCTGTGAGTTCGAGGCCAGCCTGGGCTACCAAGTGAGCTCCAGGAAAGGCGCAAAGCTACACAGAGAAACCCTGTCTCAAAAAACCAAAAAAAAAAAAAAAAAAAAAACAAAAAAACAAGCCAGGAGTGGTGGCACACTCTCAGAAAGCAGAGGCAGGTAGTTCTCTGTGAGTTCAAGGGCAGCCTAATCCACTAGGGAATTCCGGGCCAGCTAGAGCTATTTGGTGAGTCCCTGTCTCAACAAAATAAAACAATAGTAAAAATAACATAAACCAGGCTTAAGGCCTTTGCATGTGTACCCTGGGGTAAGGCCTCTCTCTGCATGTGTACCCTGGGGTAAGGCCTCTGCATGTGTGCCCTGGGGTAAGGCCTCTCTCTGCATGTGTGCCCTGGGGTAAGGCCTCTCTCTGCATGTGTACCCTGGGCTAAGGCCTCTGCATGTGTACCCTGGGCTAAGGCCTCTGCATGTGTACCCTGGGATAAGGCCTCTCTCTGCATGTGTACCCTGGGGTAAGGCCTCTCTCTGCATGTGTACCCTGGGGTAAGGCCTCTGCATGTGTGCCCTGGGGTAAGGCCTCTGCATGTGTGCCCTGGGGTAAGGCCTCTCTCTGCATGTGTACCCTGGGGTAAGGCCTCTCTCTGCATGTGTACCCTGGGGTAAGGCCTCTGCATGTGTACCCTGGGGTAAGGCCCGACTCTCCCCCAGATGCTGTCTGGGAACCTGACAAATAAGATTGCCTTGTTTACAGTTAAGATAGCTTAACTTCCTTCATGATCTTTTACCTGGTCAGTTACAACACTATCAGGACACCTCAGGAAACATCCTGTGATCTTATTTAAGTTTCTCAGCAGTCCTCAGAAGATAACTTCAGAGCTCACCAAAACAAGAAATCTGGCTATCGTAAAAGACAATGAGAAACCCACACCCAATTTCTCTGATGGGTCTATTCTTTTCCTGGTCATCTCTTTGTCTTAACCTCTGTGTTTTAAATATATATTTAAAAATATATTTTTAAGTCGGGCAGTGGTAGCACAGGCCTTTAATCCTAGCAGTCGGGAGGCAGAGGCAGGAGGATCTCTGTGAGTTTGAGGACAGCCTGGTCTGCAGAGCGAGTAGGACAGCCAGGGCTACACAGAGAAACCCTGTCAACAAAATCAACCAACCAAACATATATATATGTTATTTATATATATGTATATATATTTAAATATATGTTATTTATATATTATTTACACATATACTTTAAAATAAACTACAGTTCTGCTTCATACAGTTAGTCCTAAAATAATAATAATTAATAGAACAACAACAATTATTGTTATTATTATTAAACAAAGAAGTCAAAAGTCTCTCCAAGTGGAGGTTATGAAAGGACAAGGTAACTCAGTCTGACGCTGGCGATTCTGAGTATCTCCTGTTGCATAAACCAGGAGGGACCGCCTGGGACCCTGCATCTTTCTCACATTCTTGGAAAAGTAGCTTAGTCCTTTCACAAGATGTCATAATGTAGTAAGTCCTAGCTCTGGACATCACTGATAGAGAAGAGAAAGAAAATCTGAAAAGGGAAAAGGGGTCAGATGTTTAAAGTCAAAACTTGATTCCTTTGAACCTCGGCCAGCAGAGTAGAACTGCAAATCCCGGCGAGCCCCGCGCGGCGGGGGCAGGGACTACGTTTCCCAGCGGGCGCCGCGGTAGGCCTCCGGGGGCGGTCCGCAGGGGGCGGGTGCTGCCCTCTGCCGGGCGCAGCGGGAAGTGGGCGCGGAGTGACAGCCGGAGCCCGAGCGCCGGGCGCGGGGCTAGGTGACAGCGGAGGCGGCAGCTGCGGGCGGGACGCAGAGAACGGCGACGGCGCCGACGGCGGCGGGAAGGACGGACGGGGCGGGCCTGGCTGGCTGCGCGTAGCCCGAGGAGCCCGAGAGCGGGCGGCGGGCGAAGATCGGGGGCCCGGCACCCGAACTTGGGACAAGTTACCGGAACCGCAGGGCGCCGGCGGCGGACAGATTGACCTTCAAAGCGAGGTGAGCGGGACTAGGGGGCAAGGGGTGCACGGGGGACTGGGGAATGCCAGCTCCGCACTTCCCATCCTGGGGGTGCCCGAGACAGGTGGGGTGGGTGGACGGGGGTACAGACTTGAGCAGGACAGGGTGCACCGCACCGCGACCCATCCGCAGCCGGTGCAGCCCTGGGTACCGGGCGCGTGGCCCCAGCGGTGCAGCTCGTCAGCCGGGGAGCCCCTCGGGCCCCTCCCTTCAGGCCGGGCAGGGGGCCGCCTCCCCGCGACCTTATGTAACCGGGGCGGGAGTGGCCGAGGCGGGCACGGGCCTTCCTGGCCCGGGGAAGCTGAGCGGAGCTAGGGCGGGAGGCGCAGGAGTGAACTTGCCAGAAGTTTTGAGGGACGCTCGGGCCCTGAGCTCGCTCCCCCTCCCCCGATGCGGCGGGGGCGGGGGGCTCGGGGGAGGGAGTCCGAGGCCCCGGGAGGTGTGCAAGTATCAAGGCCGGCGGGGCCAGGCCCAGCCTGGATGGTCGCGGGGGGAGTGGGAGGGCCGGAGAGGCGCCACGCCCCGTGGGCTGGGCTGCTGTGTCCGGGGGTGGTGTGGACGTCCCATCCCTCCCTCCTTCGGTGCCCGTCTTCCTCCTGGTCTCTTGCAGAAAGACACCCCTGATTTCAGCCCCTGGTGTCCCTGGCAAACTTATCCTCTTGCATTATCCCACCACCCTAGGGAACCCCAACTCGGGTCCCACCTTCTGTGCGTCTCACTCTCTGCTTCCTTGAGCTTCCAGTCGGCTGCCCTCCTCCCTGAGCCACCCTCTTGGTCCCCAATTCCGGGAAATACGCCCCCTTGTCCCTGTCTACCCCCTTCTCTCTGCACCGTCCAACCCCAGACTAGCCCGCCCGCCCCGCCAGGTCAGTGCCTTCGTCTCCCCCACCCCCAACTCCGGACCCCGTCGCCTCTTCCGCCCAGCGCCTCCTGGAAGGGAGCTGGCGGATGCCACCTGGGTCTCCGCCCCTCGGCCCCCGCCGTGCTCTGGGTTCTGGCTTCACGCACCGCTGCCCGGAGCTGCTCCGGGCTGCGCGAGCAGGTTCGCGCCGCAGCCGCCTGGCGCGCCCCAGCCCCGCGCCCTGGGGAGGAAGGGAGGGCGCCGGCCCGGGTGGGGCTGGTCTGCGCCAGCGCTCCCCCGGCCCCCGCCCTCCGTTCTGCGCCTGCCCCTCGCCACGGCGCCCTTCCCCAACCTGCGTCAGCTTTCGCTTGTCCTGCAGAGGACTGTTCTGTGTGACAGTCGCAGGACTGAACTTGAGGGCTCCGTCCACCGGGAAAGTGTGGCTTCCACCTTCCCCGACCCGGAGTGAGGGGCTGCTTGATGCAGCAGGGAAGGGGAGCCTCTGGGATGGGGCCTGAGGCCCCTACACCCTCCCTGGCCCGGATTCCGCTGGCCCAGACCAGGCACTGTTGGGGGGTGAGGTGGGGGGTGCGGATCTCCAGTTTCCTCTAGCGCGGCCAGGTGCAGATGCTGGCAGATCCGAACGGAGGCCGGGCTCGGTGGCCGGGGAGCTAGTCGCCGTTCCCCAGGCTCTGCCCTCCCGCAAAGAGAGCCAGCCGTAGTAACCGTCCAGCCAGGAGAGGCCGTAGAAGGGGAAGGGTTGCTGCCTCTGGAGCTTTTACTGTGCCTCAGTTTCCCTCGGCTCTTTTGGTTCCCTTCTTTTGACTGGCCTCCTGGTTATAGGACAGTTGAGAAACAGAGCATGTGATGGAGGCAGGTCTGTTTTGGGGTTCCTCTGTGTGAGAGAAGCCGATACTGCTTACACTTTACAGGGCCTGTTGCAGCCGAATACTAATTCCCTGTCCACCTAGGAGGTGGGGCTAGATGGAGACCCAGGTCTCTTGGTTCCAGGCCCCATGGAATGAGGTGAACATTGAATCCACAGAGAGGCAACAACTATGCATTTAGGGCTGATGGCCTGGTGACTCAGTCAGGGGTGAGCAGGGAGTGGGCCAGGGAAGGCACCCCTGGGGGTGTCCAGTGCCCGCCCATCCCATCACCAGTGAGCCGCCACCTGCCCCCACACCATTTCCTGAATGCTGGGAAGTAGGTGGGAGGCGACCTACCCTCTGCCTGGCTGCCCTTTGAGGGTCTGGCTTCTGGCCCTGATCCCTCCTGGGCTCTGTTTATGGCTGTAATTGCATCGTTAGTTAGGGTTTATAGAGTTACTTAGCACCTGCCCCCACAGGGAGGGGCCCGGCCACCCTTCCCTCTGGCTTCCGTCTCTTCCTTTTCAAAGTCAAGTTGGTTTTTGCAGGCAGCAGGGGTTTCCCCAACCACAGCTGGCATGAAAGCCAGGTTGAGAGCCTTTGTCCTGGGGATGGAGGACAGGGGACACTTGGGGCCCAGCTCGGGGCTGCCATAGAAATGACAGTGGAGATTGAGTTGGCCTCCTCGTGTGTCTGTGTGTGTGTGTGTGTGTGTGTGTGTGTGTGTGTGTGTGTGTGCGCGCGCGCGCGCCAGGGGGCGGGGGCGGGGCGGGGGAGGGGTGTGTTCAGATTCTCAGAGCTTCCAGAAGGATCCCTGTCTCAGGGTACACACACACACACACACACACACACACACACACACACACACACCGCCTCTATGCATGCGCTGTGAAAAGAGACTAGGAACAGTCATGCTTTAGCTGCTGTGAGGGCTAAGGGCAGAGAAGGGCCAGGTACCTGGTGAGTACAGGGTGGGGTTTGTGTAACAGACGTGGAGTTGTGGACTCCAGTCAGTGTTGTGGATGAGTTGTGTGGATGAGCGTCCCTGATGGAGTGATGAGAACACACACTGTATTTATTAGAATGTTCCAGTGCCGTACCAGAGCCGGACTGTAATAAAACCTAGCTGCAAGCAATAGCTGCCAGCCCTGAATGCGTCTCTCTGCACCAGGGCAGGCATTATTGTTCCTGTTACCCCGATTCAGAGAAGTTAAGTAAATTGTTGAAAACCACACAGCCTGGAAGTAGAGGGATGGGGTTCTAACCCAGGCTCAACCGATTCCAAGACCCACATCCTTAATTCCTGAAGAAGAGCACTTCAGTGTTAGTCAGAAGTTCCTTTTTTATTTTTCTTATTTGTTTGTTTGTTTATTTATTTATTTAAGGCAGGTTTTCTCTGTGTAGCCCTGGCTGTTGTAGAACTCACTCTGTAGCTCAGGTTGGCCTCGAACTCAGAGATCTGCCTGCCTCTGCCTCCTGAGTGCTCGGATTAAAGGAGAGTGCCACCACCG
This sequence comes from Peromyscus leucopus, assembly GCF_004664715.2. Classification (NCBI taxonomy): domain Eukaryota; kingdom Metazoa; phylum Chordata; class Mammalia; order Rodentia; family Cricetidae; genus Peromyscus; species Peromyscus leucopus. The sequence continues at coordinate 4,918,322 of NC_051084.1, read as the reverse complement.
CCTGGCCAGAAGTTCTTTTAAAAAAAAAAATTTTTTTTTAAAATTTATCTGTGTTTGGATGAGGTTGTGTGCACAGAGTGCAGTGTCCACAGGGTCCAGAAGAGGGCATCAGATCCCCTGGAGCTGGAGTTCCAGGCAGTTGTGAGCTGCCAGGGTGCTGGAAACTTCCAGCTCTACCCACTGGGCCATCCGTTCTCCTTTCAAGGGTGTGTGTGTGCTGGAGAGCTGGCTCAGCAGTCAGCAGGTAAGCACACTGGCTGCTCTTCCAGGGGGACCGAAGGTCAGTTCCCAGCACCCACATGGTACCACACAACTGTCCCAACTCCAGTCCTGTGGGGTCAGTTCCTCTTCTGGCCTCCTTGGGAGCTGCACACATGCAGTGCACAGACATACTACAGACATAAAATAAAAATTAAAAAACAAATTATATGAAAAAAGAAATACAAAAGATTTTTTTAAAAGTAGAGGTATGGTAGTTTGGGGACCTTCTTTTTGCTGCCCAGGGTCTTCTGACCTGGGACCCCACTTGTCTCCTGGCCTCCTTTCTGAGCTGCTGAGCCAGGTGCCCGAAGGTCCTCTGGGGGACCCTGTCCTGTGAGGAGATAGATCGACAGGGTCTTGTATGGCCTCTCTGGAAAGCTGACTTGACCCAGGCAGGCGAGGAGGCTTCTTACAGGACAGCCTTCTGGGTGTGTGGCTTTGGCCATGGGCTGCATGTCCTTTAAGCCCCAGTCCGCCCCGGTAAGAACGAACGTGTTTCATCAGATGTGGAGGAAAGGCAGTGGCGCCTTTGGTTGAGAAAGTCCCAAGGTCACAGGACTGGGAGCCCAGAGACCCCACACCATCCACGGCTACCAGTGCGGCTCTGCTCAGCCTCCTTGTGCCTGCCTAGGAACAACACTAATCATGGGTGGGGTCCCCTCCAGTGAAGGCCGGCTCCAGGACACCAGGCTTCAGAATGGGAGGGTGTGGGTGGCAGATCTGGGGACGGACAGAGTCCCTGGAATCAAGGCTGGCTCATGTGCTCCGTGTTGTCAGGACATGACACCATCCACCACGTACTCAGCACTGTCCCGAGAGTAACTTCATCTGGATGATGTCGGCACTGTGGGCTCTGGGGCCAGGCGACCCGGCTTGGAGTCCCAACTCTGTCACTCACCACTATGGGACCCTGGGCAAGCTGTTTAGCCACCCACTGTGCCCCTGTTTCCATGACTGAGGAGTGTTCACTCTGCTTGCCCTGCCTAGGAGCAAGGGCCGAGCGTGTTGGTGCCCAGAATGCACAGCGGACCCAGAGTAATGAACACACGCTCAGCTCTGCGGCTCTTTTAGTTCTCTTTTTTCAGGGGCCTAAAGTGCTCCAGGAGAGGGAAAAAAGAACCATGGAAGGGCTGGGGTGCCTGTGTAGCTCAGCTGATAGAGTACTTGTCTAGCATGCAGGAGGCCCTGGGTTTGATCCCTGCTCCCAGATGTGCTGGCCATGGTGGTACACACCTGTCATCCCAGCACTTGAGAAGCGGAGGCGGGAGATTCAGATGTTCAAGGTCGCCCTCGGCTATAATAATGAGTTTGGGGTTGGCTTGAGAAACATTGGACCCTGCCTTAAAAAAAAAAATATCAGTAAGTGGGGTTGGAAAGATGGTTTCATGGTTATGAGCACTTGCTACTCTTCCAGAGAACTGGATTCCCAGCACTGGTGTTGGGCAGCTCCCAGCCTCCTGTAAGTCCAGCTCCAGGGGATCTGATACCTTCTTTTAGTCTTCATGGACATACACAGCACATACATTTTTAAAAACATTTTGTTTTAAAACAAAACAAACAAAAAAAGCTGAGGGTTCACACAGTTCACCCGATGTGTCTAGTACCCTGAAACACACCACCTTCCTGGAGCAATGGCTTGGCCCTTAAGAATACTAGCCGCTCTTAGTGCACCCGGTTACAATTCCCAGCACTCACATAGTGGTTCACAACCATCTGTAACTCCAGTTCCAGGGAGCCATCACCCACCCTCTTCTGGCCCGCATGCACATGGTGCACAGACGTACAGGCAGGCAAAACACTCACATAAAATAAATACTATATATTATATGTATGTATATAGTCGGCGGTGGTGGCGCACACCTTAAATCCCATCGCTCGGGAGGCAGAGGCAGGCAGATTTCTGTGAGTTTGAGGCCAGTCTGGTCTACAGAGCAAGTTCCAGGACAGGCTCTGTGGCCTTGAACTCACAGAGATCCGCCTGCCTCTGCCTCCTGAGCGAGCGCTGGGGTCAAAGGTGTGCGCCACCACCGCCCGGCCCTTTCCCTCTCCGCCTGCCTTCCTCTTCACTCTGCACCGCAGACAGACGCTGGTCCTCTTGGCTGCTGTGTTCTGCTGCGGGCAGAGATAAAGTCCCAGCGATAGGGGAGGACCTGAGACTTATCGCGCCCACAGGAAGTGCTTTGCTGTGGAGTGCGCTGCCAGGGGGTGAGATCAGAGGACAGCCAGAGAGGCAGAAGCATCAGGCAGGATCATCGTTGCTTCCTGGTTTGTGTATTGTTTTCCTCCTGGTGCTGGGTATCAAACCTAGAACCTTGTGCATGCTAGACAAGTAAGTGCTGGACCCCTGAGCTCCACCCCACTGTGTTCCCGGGGGACCCCTGAGCTCCACCCCCACCGTGTTCCCGGGGACCCCTGAGCTGCACCCCCACCGTGTTCCCGGGGACCCCTGAGCTGCACCCCCACCGTGTTCCCGGGGGACCCCTGAGCTGCACCCCCACCGTGTTCCCGGGGGGGGACCCCTGAGCTCCACCCCCACCGTGTTCCCGGGGGACCCCTGAGCTCCACCCGCACCGTGTTCCCGGGGGACCCCTGAGATCCACCCTCACTGTGTTCCCGGGGGGGGACCCCTGAGCTCCACCCCTACCGTGTTCCCGGGGGACCCCTGAGCTCCACCCGCACCGTGTTCCCGGGGACCCCTGAGATCCACCCTCACTGTGTTCCCGGGGGACCCCTGAGATCCACCCGCACCGTGTTCCCGCCTTTAAACAACACAAGCATAAAGAACAGGAGACAGGAGCCTGGCGGGTGCCGTGCCCTGCCTGGTTCTGCTAGCGGACATTCCACCTTGTTGGCAGTTATGCATACAGTAGGATTTGATGCTATGGAGAATAATCCAGAACTCGAGCGGACTCCGTGTCTAGAAAGCTGGGATTCCTGTGCCCTGGTTTCCGCCCTCCTTCCTTCAAGGGCCTTCTCCCGTCACATCTTCCGTGTCCTCTCCCTCCAACCAAAGTTTTCTCTCAATGAAGTCATAGTTCTCAAGGAGGGCATTGGACCTTCCCATCTCACCGCAGGCCTGGCTGATTATTCTAATCATCTGGGTGCTCTTACAAAACGCCCTTGCCTCCCTGTCTCTGGGGGTGGGGCCTGGGCATCAGTGTGGAAACAAAGCCCAGGTGGTTCCCACGCCCTTTCTCCAGGCCGCAGAGCCCAGGGCTACAGCTCTTGCACCAAGCAGGCCTGAGAGGTCCCCAGCGGGGACTCTTCCTCTCCACTTTCTCTGCCCGGCTTCACATCTCGTGCTCAGTAGTTCCCAAGTTTTCTGAGGTCTGGAGTTTTACTTCTTTAAAAATAAGGATTTTTATTGATTTATTTTTCATTTTTTCAGTGTGTGTGCACATATTCATTTGTGTATGTGTGCAGGTGTACTTGTGTGCAGAGACCAGAGGCAACCTTGGGCGTCATACTCAGGAACACTGTCTACCTTCTTTCAGACAGGGCCTTTCATTGATCTGGAGCTCACCACTGAGGGGAGATTGGGAGATCTCAGTGATCCCCATGTCTCTGTCTCTCTTGCTCTGGAATTATAAGCATGTGCCATCACACCCCACATTTTTACATGGTTTTAGGGATTGAACGTTGTAGCACAAATCTTAAAAGGTCTTAATAAAAAACAAACCTGGGAGCCAGGTATTGGGGTGAAAGCTGAAAGACCAGAGAAACAGAACCAGCCACAGCTAACCTCACCTTGCTAACTCCACGAATCCTCAGACTGAAAGCCCGTGAGTCCTCACCCGAAAGGGATCTCAGCTCAACTGCTTACAAGCCTCTAGTTCCTGGTCCTCACACCTTCTATACCTTTCTGCTTCCTGCCGTCACTTCCTGGGATTAAAGGTGTGTGTGATTCCCAGTACTGAGATTAAAGTTGTGTGCCGCCACTGCCTGGCTCTGTTCCCAGTGTGGCCTTGAACTCACAGAGATCTGGATGGATCTCTGCCTCCTGAATGCTAGGATTAAAGGCGTGTGCTACCACTGCCTTGCCTCTATGTTTAATCTAGCTGCTGGCTCTGTCCTCTGATCCTCAGATAAGTTTATTAGGGTGCACAAAATATTGGGGGACAAATATATCACTACAGAGCATGGGCGCTTGTGCACTATTCATTGAACCATCATCACAGCCACTATTTTATTTTATTACTTTTGTAAAGATTTGTTTTTTATTTTAAGTTGTATGTGTCTATATGGGTATGCGTGCTCATGTGTGCAGTTGCCCACTGAGGCCAGAAGAGGGCATCAGATCCCCTAGAGCTGGACTTACAGTTGTGGTGGGTTCTAGGAACCAAACTCGGGTCCTCTGGAAGGCAACAGGCACTCTTAATCGCAGAGCCATCTCTCCATCCCTATTTATTTGCTTATTTATTTAAAAAAGAAAAGCCCCTTTAAAATTTTTATGTGTATGGGTGTTTTGCCTGGCATTTCTGCCTATCACATCCATGCAGCACCTGTGGAGGCCAGAAGAGGGCGTTGGATCCCCTGGAACTGGAGTTACAGATGGTTGTGAGCTGCCATGTGGGTGCTGGGAACTGAACCCTGGTTTTCTGCCAGAGCAACCAGTGCCCTTAACCAGTGAGTCATCTCTCCAGCCCTGTTTTATTTCTTTTCTTTTTTCTTTTTTGGTTTTTTGAGACAGGGCTTCTCTGTGTAGTTTTGGTACCTGTCCTGGCTCTTGCTCTGTAGACCGGGCTGGCCTCGAACTCACAGAGATCAGCCTGCCTCTGCCTCCTGAGTGCTGGGATTAAAGGCGGGCGCCACTACCGCCCGGCTATTTTATTTCTTTTTGAGACAAGGTCTTACTGTATATATGTCAGGCTGGTCTCAAAGTTGTGATCCTCTTGCCTCTGCCTCCTGAATTCTGGGTTCACAGGTGTATGCCACTACACATCTGGTGTGAACTGAATTTCTGGCAAGTTTTCACAAGAAGCCAAGTTGTTGGTGCCCAGAACACACTTTTGACTTGTAGCTGTGCAGGTACCCAGTAGTGATGTCTCAGGTTGTGGTGGGTTGGTTTGGCTGATGTTGTCTTTCAAGGCAGATCTCTAGGGCAGGGCCTACTTCTGAGTCTTGTGCCAACATTTCTGTCCCAAACTCTCATTTATTGGTCTGTTTTGAGTTACTACAACAGAACACCAGAGAATCAATCAGTAAGTTCACAGTTTGTGTTGAAGGCGAGAGACCTCACCTGATCTGACCCTTCTGGTCCTGTGTTGGGAGGAGAGTGAGGGGAGATTGCAGTGTGCTGTGTTGGCTGAGCTTTTAAGTATGGATGTGGTGTGCGTGTGCGTGGGTGTGGGTGTGCATGCACGTGTGTGTAGACCAGAGGTCAGCATCATGTGTCCCTCCTTCATCACTCAATACTTGTTTACTTATTTATTTATTATTTTTGAGGCAGAGTCTCTCCTTGAACCAGAAGCTTGTTAATTTGGCTGGGCTGGATGGCTTCGGGGATCTGTCTGTCTCCTCTCACTTAGTGCTGAGGTTAGAAGCACATGCTGCCATGCCTGGCTTTTATGGGGGTGCTGGGCATACAAACCAGGGTCTTTGGGCTCTGGCCTAAGAAGCTCCCAGCACTCAATCACAGGGACTCCACCCTGATGGGTTTACCTAATTCTGATCACTTACTTCCCAAAGGCCCTCCCTCTGGGCATCAGGATTGTATTTCCAGCATCTTAATCCCCACCAGGAGTAATGAGGATTAAATCTCAACCCATAGGGGACACTCCAGCCACACCCAAACTTGAGCGTCCCAGGAAACTCTGCATTATTTAGCCATCTGCTTCTTGGTCTCACTTTGGGACAAGTGCTTAAGAGATCCGTGCTGTCTGCTTAGGGCAGAGTGAGGTGGATGAGTTACAGCTCTGAGCACAGTGTCATTGAACTTGAGGTAGAGGCTGAAACTGTTGAGTGTGATTGGTGGTGTCCTGGGACACTGTTGGAAGGAGGGAGCCATCCTCCCAAGTGAGGCTGCTAAACACATGACACCTTAACTCTCCACACAGGGCCACACGGCAAGTATTTGATCACTGAGTCATATTTATTTTTTGAGTCATGATTGTGTATGATGGGGGAGGGCACGTGCCAGGGTTTGTGTGCGTTGGAAGACAACATTGTTTTGTTTTAGGCAGGGTCTCTACACAGCCCTGGCTGTCCTAGAATTCACTCTGTAGACCAGGCTGGCCTCAAACTTACAGATCCGCCTGCCTCTGCCTCCTGAGCGCAGGATTAGAGGTGTGCGCCCCCACCACCTGGCAGAGGACAACTTTGTGGAGTCAGGTCTCTCCTCCCGCCGTTATGAGGCTCTAGGAACCAGGCCTGCACAGCTGTTATCTGTGGAGTGTTCCCCCGCCCCTAAGTCACGCTCCTTACTGAGAGTAAGCAGAAGGTGCGAAAGAAGAAAGCGCCCCTTTCTTTGCTTAGATGGGTGTCAGAGGGACCCCTGGGAGAGGACATTTCATCTAGAAGGTTCTGGGCTCCTATTTACTTACATTATTTTAAAGTTGATATTTACTTACTCTGTGTGTGTGTGTGTGTGTGTGTGTGTGTGTGTGTGTGTGTGTGTGTGTGTGTAGACGTGCTTCTTATGTGGGGGTCAGAGGACAACTTTCGGGAACTGTTTCTCTCCTACCATGTGGGACCCAAGGTCAGACTCAGGTCACCGGGTTTGGCAGCCATCTTGTTGGCCGCTGTGTGGGTTTTGTTGTTGTTGTTGTTGTTGTTGTTGTTGCTTTTGAGACCCGGCCTTCTGTAGTCAGGCTGTTCTTAGACTCTCCGTGTCGTCAAGGGTGACTGGAAACTTCTGACCCTCCTGCTTCCCTCTCCCAAGTGCTGGGACGACAAGCAGGCATCACCATGTCTGGCTTTGTTTGTTTTAAAATGTTGAGACTCACGGTATGTCCCAGTATGTCACTCAGGCTGGCCTTGAACTCGGGATCTTCCTGTCTTAGTCTCATCTCCCTCTTGAGGGTATTACATTATCAGGAGTGCCGGGGCTCAGGGTTGGAGGAGCTGGACCAAAGCTGGTGAGGAGGAGCTTAGAGTCCCAGAAAACAGATGATTGATAGCACTGGACCTCAGCTGCCGTAGTTGGGTTTTGGTGGTGGTGTTTGTTTTGTTTTGTTTTTGACTCTTAGGGGGCCGGCCACCCAGCTCCCAAATAAATACATACACGGAACTTACGAATGCCCAGCCTTAGCTTGGTTTGTTCCTTGCCAGCTTTTCTTAACTTAAATTATCCTCTTTCTCTTCAACTATATTTTGCCTCTGGGCTTTTTGCCTTTCTCTATCTATATGTCTTGCTTTCCTTCTCACTCCACGGCTGGCTGGGTGACTGGGTGGCTGGGTGGCTAGGTGGCTGGGTGGCTGGCTCCTGGTGTCCTTCTTTCCTCCTTTTCTTGCTCCCCCCTCTCTTTCTAGATTTCTCATCCTATTTATTCTCTCTGCCCAGCAGCCCCGCCCATTTCTCTCTCCTGCCTTGCTATTGGCCGTTCAGCTCTTTATTAGACCAATCAGGTGTTTTAGGTAGGCACAGTAACACAGCTTCTCAGAGTTAAACAAATATGTTATACAACATAAAAGAATGCAACACATCTTTGCATCATTAAACAAATATTCCACAGCATAAATGAATGTAACACATCTTTAATATTCCACAATAGATACTCTCTCAAGACAGGGATTTGGTCTGTTTTGGTCCATTCCCCTTGCCTAAAGGAGAGCCTCTAATATGGTGGATGCCCAGTAAATCTTTTGGGACGAATGAGTGAACACAAATCATATCTCATCATATGCCCAGAACCAAGGCCCTAAAAGGTAGCTTCTCCATGATCCCTACTGTGTAGGTACTTCATTACCGGACTCCCAGGACCTCATACACAGCTCACCAAAGACCTGGGTCCTCTGCTTCCGCTCTGATCCCTCCTTGCCCTCTTCTGCAGTGATCCAGCCCTAGCCCCTCTGGCTTGGGGTTCTCGGCCTCCTTCTCCCTATAGAAAACTTGCCAGCACCCCCAGCTTATCCCAGTTCTGCTAGTGGGTCTGTGGGGCGGGGCTCTGCTTGTTTGCAAGGGAAGTCACAGCCTGTCCTCTGGTTTGTTTATAATCCATTTGAGTACAGCACCTGTTCAGCCCCCCATGGTCCCCGAGGGATGTGGAGTGGCCAGGAGAGGACACACTATACTGTCCACCCCCCCATCACTCAGCTCTAGCCTGGTGTGCTCAGCTGTCCCAGCAGGGCAGTGCTGGCTGGCTCTGCCACGGGCTGACTGGAGTCTTAGCAGTTGCCTGGCTAGCACTGTTATTGAGAGGAAGAAGGAGGAGGCTTAGAGACCCAGCAGCTAGCAGACCATGGCCTTCAGCACCACAGGGGTCATCAGATGTGGAGTTTGCACCCAAGTCTGTACTGTCCACATAGGTGGTTTGGGACAGAAGCTTCTGGAAGTCTCAGAACAGAAACAGGCAAACAGACAGCAGATAGAAGAAGACAGGCAGATGAGGCCTCTTGACTCTCGGGTGGGCCCTTAGCTCTTCCTGCCTTCTGAACCCCAGAAAGGGCTGCTCTGCCACACTCTGGGTTGTTTAGTTAGGGGTCACTGCTGCAGGCCCAGGAGAATTTCTTCCTGGACAGAGTCCTTCCTTCTAGGCATTCTGGAGGAGAGGGGAGGCCCCTGGGCCATTCACCTGCTGTGTAGAAGCCTTGGGGCTGTGAGGTCTGTATCCTCGGAGGCCTGAGGACAGTGAGTCTACTCTCCCCTCCTCCACTCACTTCCCACCCTTCTCCCTCTCCCCACTCCCACAGAAACTGGAACAGCCCCAATATCTGTCTCTAGTGCATACTAGTGCATATTCTCTCTCTCTCTCTCTCTCTCTCTCTCTCTCTCTCTCTCTCTCTCTCTCCCTCTCCCTCTCCCTCTCTCTCTCCATCCACTTTAGTTCTTTTTGTCTTCCTCCTTTCCTCGTGCTCAGGGCATGACCCAGAGTGGCCTCCAGGGCCTGCCACTGGGCCCTCGAAGGAATGACCCAGGATAGAGTGAGGTGGGAGCTCGGGTACCTGGCCTGAGGTGCTCACTCTGCCCTCATCCAGGAAGGGGCATCCTGGGCGGGGTGAGAAAGAGGTAGCCAGCTCTGGTTGGCTGGGGGGCAGCCTGCAGCCTGGGCCATGCTGGGCACATTGGGGGGTCTCCATAGAGAGGGCCCCAGGCATCATCACACACTCTAGAACTGTGACTAATTATAGGTTATTATCCAAGTGTTTTGAGCCTAATTATAGTGTTTTCAAAGCCAGGTGTGGGAAGAAAATATTAGAATTTCTGTTGCTGTTTACCTATATCTTGTCCTTTCCTGCCCCGTTTCATTGTGAAATGCGGCATGGTTGCCAAAGACAGCATAAATATACAAGTGCAAAAGTGACTGGGTCAGCAGCATTGCCCGGCGGCAAAGGCACTTGCTGTTGAGCTCAGTGACCTGAGTTTGATCCCCAAACCCACACGGAGGGAGGAGAGAACGGCCTTCTGTCTCAGCAGTGTCCATAAATGATCCTGTGCCTACACAGGACAAATCAGTAAGGAGGGAGCTTGAGGCTGGAGAGATGGCACACTGCTCTTGCAGAGGACTGGTTGGACTCCAGCACCCACATGGGGCAGCTCACAACCACCTGTGACTCCAGCTCCAGGGGATCTGGCACCCTCTTCTGGCTTCCAAGGGTGCCTGTACACAGTTGCACATACAAGCATGCACACATAAATAAAAATAAAATAAATTCAAATAAATAAATCACATAAGCTCAAATAAAAGGGACGCCCCAGATTACAAGCACCTGGATGGAAGAACAGACTGAACTCTAAAATCAGCTCTTGTGAGCTGGGTTTGGTGGCTCACCCCTTTGATCCCAGCTCTCAGCAGGCAGAGGTGGGTGGATCTCTGTGTGTTCAAAGCCAGCCTGGTCTACATAGAGAATCTTAAAGCAAGAAAAAAAAAAAAAAAGAAGAAATAACTTTCTTCCCTTCCATAACTTGCCACTATCTATTTTTTTTTTCTTTTCGAGACAGGGTTTCTTTGTGTAGTTTTGGTGCCTGTCCTGGATCAGGCTGGCCTCGAACTCACAGAGATCCACCTGGCTCTGCCTCCTGAGTGCTGGGATTAAAGGCGTGGGCCACCGCTGCCTGGCTCAACCCCTCATTTTTAAAATAAATCTATTTTTTTATATGTTTGCTAGCATGCATATGCTAAATAATTGATGTATACAGTGGGCCCACTGTCTATGAGTCCTACATCTAAGAATTGAGCCGACTTCAGATTAGAAATATTTGAAAGGGAGACTTAGTAGTTAAGAGGGCTTGCTCTTCTTTCAGGGGATTTAAGTTTGGTTCCCAGCACCGCAGTGGGTGGTTCATAAACTGTCTGGGTCCAGCACCTTCATCTGGGTTCCGTGGGCACGGCACTTTGGTGTATACACCCACGCCCAGACACGTACACATAGGCATGCACCTGTATTGAATACGTACACAGTTTTCCTCGCTACTGTTCCCTAAACAGTACAATGATGTTAGGTTTTGGAGTAACCTAGGCATGATTTAAAGCATATAGGAGAACGTGCAATGGGTTAGATGGCCTGTGTTTAAGAGACACTAAATGTTTCTGGACTTTAGCATCCAAAGGGATCCTGGAATGAATCCCAAGAATACTGAGGAATGGGAATGATGGGAAGCATTTCTGAGGCCAGGGACGTATTCATTAGGATTGACCTGTTTCTTTCCTGTCTTCCTTTCTGTTCTATGATGGGAGGGGTCTCTGGTCAAAATGGGGAAAGGCCACTGCTTAGTGTTGGAAAGCTGCCAGGGAGTCGTGCTTGAGTGGGAGGGGACCCCAAGTGGCAGTGCTTGCTGTGGAGGTACCCTCTTTCCAGAGGGTACATGCAGCCTTGCTTCTGGACCTCCAGCCTAGTGAATCTGGCACAGGAGGAGGACTTCGTACCTTCGGCCAAAATTGGAAAGCCCTTGACTTTCAGCCACTCCTAGGGCAGCAGTTCTCAGGTGGGAGCAATTTATTGGCCAGAGGACATTTGGCAATGTCTGATGACATTGGCTAGTGGTACTACAAAGCATCCTAAAAAGGACAAGTTGTCCCACATCAGAAAATGGTCTGGCCCCAAGTCTCAATGGTATGGCCTCTGAGAAGTTACTTGGGTGCTCTGTGCCTCAGTTTCTCCATCTGAAAAATGGGGTGGTAAGGTTGCTGCCTGTCTCCATAATGGGGCTGTCATCAGGATGGGACACAGGTGTTCTGTAGGGAGCCCTGGGGCTGGCTACTGGGGTTCCCAGACAAGATGGGTTTTCTAGCTCTCCCCCTTCCTCGCTCACCATGTTCCCGTCCACTGAGCTAGAGGCACCCGTGATGAGCCTGGTGCTGTGGTTCCCCCTGCAGGGACCGCCCCGAGGGCCCCAGGCTTTTGATGAAGGCTGCAGAAATGTGGGGCTCCGTGGGAGCCGTGGGGCCCGGACAGATCCACTTCTGACTTTGTCCTTAGCTGGAGTCCAAGGTTGTGGGGGTGATAAAGAGGTACTTACGGCTGTTCTTTATCTGAGGCCCCATTGCAGGTCCAGGGCGGCCTTGGCTCTGCACGTCCAGCCAGACTTCTGCTCACCCTTCACATTCTTTCCTGTTGGCTAGCCCAGGGCAAGTCAGAGTCATAATTGTCCTCTCTGGGCTTCTCTGGCCTCTCTGTTCTGGGCTCCCCTCATGTCACTGTCCTCTGGCTTTTCCAGGAGTCATGGCTGGTTCAGTTCCCTGCTACACCTCTGAAATATGCTGGAAAGCAGGGTCCAGCGAACTGCTCCATTCTGGGGTAGAGGTGTCTGAAAGCAGCTTAATAAGGCCTGCCCTTCAGGACAAGTATCTACCCGTGGGCGCGGGGATTCACCATCCCTTCCCTCACCGTCCAGTGCAGGCTCTGGCATACCTCTGTGACAGGCTGTGACAGAAGAGGCCTAACCCTAACCCCGACGAGCCATAGAAATCACCTGTGCGGAAGAATTCTTTCCCACTGGCCAGAGTGCCTTGGCTCCGATCTGCCCAGAGCCTGATGGGCGACATTTGGGTCTCTCACATCAAGAGGGGCTGTATGAGACTGAGACCTGGGTGCCTAGAGGCCAAGGCCCCAGGTGTGTGGCTAGTGGGGAAGATGGAGAGCTCTGATATTCTCTGGGAGGTTTGTGTTGGCCGTTGTCCCTCTGTGTCTCTCTCGGGGTGCCTTGAAACCGAGGTGGTGATTAAGAAAGCCTCTGTCTAGGACTGGAACCTGGGGTTGGGGAGGTTGGAGGCAGCCTGCCTGGGTAGGGTAGGCTTCTGCAGAGAGGGGAAGAGGCTTCCGGCTGGAGCTTCCCTCTGTGCGGTGAGTAATCCTAGGCCACATTCACAGCTCCCAGGGGATTGTGCAACTTCCTCTCACTGAGGTGTAGGGGGCTGGGTGAGAAGCAGGGCTGGGGGAAATGAGGAAATGATTGGGGCTTGAGTGGGGGATGGAGCTGAGCACCCCGGGGACCTCCTTCCAAGGGTTACCCTCTCCCAGGTCTATGCAGGGGTGTGTGTGTGTGTGTGTGTGTGTGTGCATGCGCGCGCGTATCTGTGACATTTTCAGAAAGGAAATCTCCCCCTCCCCCCCCGCCCCCCCCCAGGCCCCTCTGGCTCAGGGGTCTTTTTTTTTGGTTTTTCGAGACAGGGTTTCTCTGTGTAGCTTTGTGCCTTTCCTGGAACTCGCTTTGGAGACCAGGCTGGCCTCGAACTCACAGAGATCCACCTGCCTCTGCCTCCCGAGTGCTGGGATTAAAGTTGTGCGCCGCCGTCACCGCCCGGCTTCAGGGGTCTTTCCACTGAGACTTTGTCTCACCATGTATATCGGACTGGCCTCTCCATCTTCTGCCCCAGCCTACTGGGCTGGACAGAGGGCAGAGGGGAGAATGGGGAGGGTCCAGTTGTTAAGGGGGAGTGTGCCCAGATCCAATTAGGAGCAGAGGGTGGTGGAAATCATGGGAAATTAGGAGCCACACAGTCTCCTCACCTCCCTAGACTTGTTTCTAGGTCCTAGTGAAAAGGTCATGTAGGCATGATGTGTCTAGCTGAGAGTGAAATCCCATTTCTGTTGAGTCAGGGCATCAGTCGGGGTTTGAACCCTTCCAGCTGTGTGATCCTGGCAGGTAACTTGCTTTCAGAGTGCCTCGGTTTCCACATCTCTAAGATGGAATTGGCAAGTCTAGGTCCCTCATCCTGTGTGTTCATCATGGGTATTGAAAGACATGAAGTGCTCGGAACAGAGGCTGGCAACCAGTAAGTGTTCTGTGCCTGTTAGCACGCTTTACCCACGAGCGAATGTGTCTGTGCCTATGGCAGCACGCTGCCCCAGCAATAATAATAACAATAGCAAACACGGCATCTTTGTTCTGAGGGTCTGAACTAGGCCTTGCCGATGCTGTACCACCCGGACCCTTGAGGTGGTTATCTTTGATGGAGAGTGGTATGGTAAATATCTGGCTGTACATTCTGGAAGACTTGGATTGGTTCTCCCTGAGCCACGTACTGTGTGACCCTGAGCCTTAGTTTCTTCCTACTAGAAATAAGGACCCAACAGTTCCTGCTTGCTAGAGAGAAGGGAAAGGCGAGGTCAGGTAGTATGGCAACATGGTTCCCGGGCCACCTACTAGGTCTAGAATTGTAGCTGCATAGATATGGAGGTGGTGGTCAGGAAGGGCTTTTTTGAACTATGGCCCAGGCCACAAATTGAACTCATGAAATCAGTGCTGTGGTATCTATGAACAGTTGTTGTTAAGAAAGAAAATATGTGTGTTTCTGTGTGAGTGTATGTGTGCCATGTGAGTGTAGGTCCTCATAGTGGCCAGAAGAGGGAGTCCAATCCTCCTGAGACTAGGGTTTCAGATGGTTGTGAGCCACCTGACGTAGGTGCTAAGAACCAAACTCAGGTCCTCTGGGAGAGGAGGAAGTACTCTTAACCACAGAGCCATCCCTCCAGCCCTCCATGATCATTTTTAAAAACTAAAAAGGAATCATAGAAAAGGGCTGTGGAAGCCTAGTGGAGGTGGCGCACGCCTTTGATCCCAGCACTCAGGAGGCAGAGGCAGGCAGATCTCTGTGAGTTCGAGGCCAGCCTAGTCTACAGAGCGAGATCCAGGACAGCCAGGACTGCACAGAGAAGCATAAAGACCTGTGTTTGAATCCCCAGCACCCACATAAAAGCCAGGAATGGCCACAGATGCCTGTGACCCCAGAGTTGGGAATCAGAGACAGGGGGATTCCAAGAGCCGAAACAGTGAGCTCAGGTTTGGTGAGAGACCCTGTCTCAGAAGAATGAGGGGGAGGGATAGAGCAGGAATCTGGTGTTTTCTTCTGGAGTGTGTGTGTGCACACGCATGTACATGCACATGTATACACACACACACACACACACACACACACACACACACACACGGAATAGAGCAGAACTATTTGAGTGTGTTGCACAGTGCCAGTATATCAGGAACTTCTGTTTTGGAAAGCACTTTGTGTTTTGTGTGTGCCTCCAAGGTCAAATGAAATACATCTTTCTGTGAGTCATGGTTCAAAACTTTGGGGCCGTTGCCTTGGAGACTCTCTCTCCTGCACAGGGTTTATGCGGTACCTATTGATTATAAGGCCCAGCACCCCAGCTGGGGCTGAGGTAGTCATCCTAAAACCCAGAGATATGGCTTGGGGGTGAGGCTTCAGGGCCCGGCTCTTCGCAAGTACAGGCAGAGGATGGAGGTTCTGGAGTGTTGGATAGGGGTGCGGGAGGAGGCAGTTCCTGGCATGGTCGGTTGGCTTGTGGTCTAGGGGCTAGAGAGCCTCTAGAGAGGCAGCTCCTTGTTGGTGGAGGCTGCAGGGCTGGGCCTGGCAGGAGGGGTCCTGTGTGTCAGAGTAGAAGGCTGGGTGGGCATCGTCTGGGGACGCTGGCGAGGGTTATTTCTATCACTCCCAGAGGGTGGGGTAGTGTTGAGGATTCAGGGTTGCCCCCCCCTCCCCGCTTGCAGTAACTGGGGTGAAACCAAGGGGTTGGCCCTTCCCTTCTCTTGCTGGGCCTCTGTAACCTCCTGAACTTTGTCCTGCCCTCTGCCGCCCCAGCTGGCTCCGGTGGGCCTGGTCTGTGACCTGACCCTCAGCTCTGAGTCCTGTTCCGGGAGCCCAGAGCCTTTTTATCCCTTAAAGCCTAGCGTTGGCGGTGTACTTGGCCCCTCCTGGGCCTCGGTGTCGCGTCTGGAGAGTGGGTGTCCTAACCTGTTGGCAGCCTGATGGGCAATGCCCGTACCCATCTCGTGACTCAGCACTGTGAACTGATTGCAGGAAGTGTGGGAGCTCTGGGTGGGTTACTGTTGTGGTCTCCCAGGCAGGGATGCCTGAGGAAGGTCATGAGGACATCAGCTGCCTGTCTGGAGAATCCCTCTTCCTCCCCACCCTGTGACCGAGGGCGGTGGGAGGAACTGTGGGGAGAAGCCTGTGATCACCACGGCAGGCCGGGGATACCCTGGCTTTGAGTGGAGGTGGTCTGCTAAGGCCCCAGAGAGCGAGGCCAGGTCTGGCACCCCCCAGCCTCTGGAGCACTGCCTTCATGGAGTTTCCAAGGAGCCCCAGCTAGAGGTTTATATTGCCAGGGGAAGGTCAGTGCCCAGTGTAACCTCCAATTTCTAGAAAGCTGTGGGCAGCTTCCGGTCTGCTGAGCATCGAGCCCAGAGGCTTGGGCATGAGCTCCATAGTACAGTTTGGTGTTTAATAAAAAGCTGCCTATATTGACTACCTGCCGTTTGGTTGTGACCTAAGAGTTGCAAAGTACTTGGATCTTGTGGGCCCTGGACTCTGTGTCACACAACTGAGGCATTCCTTGCCCCTCTAGGTAGGAAATCCAAGTCCCCAGGTGGGCTAAGAAGGTCTCTGTGGCAGAAGAGCTAGCCTACTATTGCCCAGGGCTGCTAGAACTTTCCAGTATTGGCGGCTGCCCTTGGTTTGGGTTCACTTCAAATTCTCGTGCCTCCTGTTGCCCTCTCTACAAAGTCCTCGGATTGATGAACCCGAATCTCCTAGGGGTTCTCCCAGGGCAGTTTCTGTCAATGGCTTTGGTGGTCCGGCAGGCATGGAGGGTGGAATTTGAAAAGTGCAGTATGGGTGGTGGCGGGAGATGAGAGGCACCTGTCGAGGGAGGCGGAACCTCCATATGACAAGAAAATATTACCCCTCCCCTCGGGGCACGCCAGACAGCACAGCAAATTCAGTGAATTATGATGTCTTATACATTTCAAAATAGCTGAGATCAAATTTTAAATGTTATCATCATCACCAATGATAAATATTTGAGGTGTCAGACATGTTAATTAGCTTGGTTTAATCACTCCACATTGTGTGAATATATTATAATACTAATTGTACCTATAAATATGTATCCGATTATTTATTTATCTTTATTTTGTATGGATATGTGAGTGCTTGCAATATACCTGGGCACCATATGCATTCATGGTGCCCACGGCAGCCAGAAGAGGGCGTCAGGTCCCCTGGAATGTGAGCCATCAGTGGTTGTGAACCATCCTGCAGGTGCTTGGGACCAAACCCAGGTCCTCTGCAGGAGCAGCCAGTGCTCTGAGCTGCTGAGCCAGCTCTCCAGCCCCTGTACAGAACAATCAGAGAGCTGGCCATGGCGGTGCACGCCTTTAATCCCAGTGCTAGGGAGGTAGAGATGGGTGGATCTCTGAGTTCCAGGACAGCCAGGGTTACACAGAGGAACCTTGTCTTGAAAAAAAACTAAAAAGACAAAAAATGAGGGCTGGGGTGTAGCTTGGTGGTGGAGTGTGCTTACACAGAGTGTACAGAGTGGGGCAAGTTCTTTGGTGGACTTGTTAGAGCCTGTGCGTGTATGTGTGCATGTGCATGCATGTGTGTGCGTGTGTGCGCGCGTGCGTGTGTGTGAGCGCGTGCGTGTGTGTGCATGCATGTGTGTGTGCATGTGCATGTGTGTGCGCGCGCGCGTGCGCGTGTGTGCATGCATGTGTGTGTGTGCGTGCATGTGTGTGCGTGTGTGCGCGTGCGCGTGTGTGCATGTGTGTGTATGTGCGTGTGCGTGTGCATGCGCGTACGCGTGTGTGCGTGTGCATGTGTGTGTGTGTGTAAGTGTACTTGCCAGTGCACATGTGCAGAGGCCAGAGGAGGACATTGGGTGACCTGCCCTATCAGGGTCTACCTTATTCCCTTGAGACAGGCCCTCTTACTGGACCTGGGGCCAGACTGAGAGCCAGCAAAGCCCCGGGGACCTGCTCCCTGTACAGTGCGGGGTTACAGATGCACGGGCATACACTCCTGGCTTTGTGTATGAGTTTTTTCCTGAGGATTTGAACTCAGAACCTTATGCTTTCACAGAACATTTACCTCATGAGCCATCCCCCACCCCTACTAATCCTCTTAATGTCTCTCTAATGTGCCTCATGGTGTTGAAATCCTGATGTTCAAAGCTGCGTTTTCTAGATGGACCAGCACTGAGGCTGGACTCAGTGACCGACTCAGTGACCAGGATTGGCCTGGGACCCTGTTCCTCTCCTTCCTCCCTCTCTTCCTGGACTGGAGCATGTGCACCAAGCTCTGCCCCCTTGTTCCAGCCCGCACCCTCTGGCGCCCAGCATGAGAATGTCCTGTGTGCCTAACATGTGGTTCCTGGGAGACACTTCAAAGGCTGGCGCATGGCGCTACATCTTGCGCTTCTGTTCTGGGCCTGGGGCTCCCCTCTGTGGAATAAAGCCCTCACCCTGTCTTGCTGCATTGATGTGGAGAGGAGTTTCTTCAGTAGAAAGAGTGTGCTGCATAGACCCCAAACTCCAGCTACAGATGTGCACAGATGAAACCAGCTTGTGGTTTCTGGAAGGCGGCCCCAGCCGTGATTCACCTGCTGTGTGATACCGGTCCGGTAGTATACCGCTGCCCCCTCTGGTCTCTGCCCACTGACGACCTCTGGAGAGAGCAGGGCTGGCTGGCTCTGGAGACCCATTTCACAGGTGAGCAGAGGTACCAGTCAGGGGCATGGCTTTCTTCTTCATGCCCTGCTGAGAATTGGCATTAGGACAAGGAAAGAAATGTGTCTTGGTGCCTCTGCACTGGGCATCTCTGAAGCTCTCGGATGCCTGTTAGCCCGATCTTTCCTGCAGGGTGCTGGAGGATGGTCTGTGCTGTGGGTGTGTGTAGGCACACCTTGCCTGCTCGGGCGGGTGCAGAGGTAGGGCTCCTCTGTGGGTGACCTGGGGCCCAGAGAAGGGCTGGGAAGGGCAGGAGGTGGTGCTTCCCTGGCAGAGTGGCCTTTCCCGGAGGGCTGTTTGCCCACTTATTCTTAGCCCTGAGTCATTATGGCGTCTATTTTTAGCTCTGGTTCCAAGTGTTGCCAACACGTGCTGCAGAGCGCCCCCTGTGGATGCTTCTGGGGGCTGGAGGAGAGCTGGGGCGGTCTCTTAGGTCACACCCCGTCACGACTTGCAGCTGCGTGTGCAGCAGGTGTCATATTTGTGCTCCTGTGTCGCTCACTCCTGCCATCTCCTCCTGCCCCAGCCCTGGGGGTGGGGACAGTGTGGGGACGCTGTGGGCGTTGCCACTAGCTACAAAGCAGAGGCTAAAGGTCAGCACATAGGCTTCCCCGGGCAGCCATCTGCAGGTCCAGTTGGCCTTTGACCCCTTGAAGACTAGGGTCTCAGAAAAGGGACGGAGGCCCCACGCCAGGATGAAGTGGGGGCAGCCAAAGGAGGAGGCGTGAGATAATAACGGGGAGACGTGGGCGATGCTGAGGGGCTGTGACGGAAGACTTCTCGGCTTTCCTCTACCCCCGGGGTGGGGTTCAGAAGAACCGGTTATGCCAGGCACAGTGACAGTGGTGACCTGGGCACAGCAGCCGTGAGGTGGGTTGGAATCTGGGCTTATTCCTCACAGCGGGGTCAGGTCCACGGCTCTGCAGGCGAGATGCAGGCTGCAATCCGTGCACGGCGCTGTAATGCAGGTGCACGGGCTGAAGCCATGCCGTTGTCTGGGAGATGGCTCTAGAGGGGCCCTCCCTCCTGCTTTGGAGGTGTGGGAAAGAGGCTGGCATTTGGAGCCAGGGGCTGTGGCCTTGTCCTCTCCGGACTCCGCGGCACACGCCTCATCCATTTCCTCTGGCCAGCTGTTAGATGAGCAGCCAGGGAAAGCTGGGGTCTTTGAAATAAACACATCAATATGTATCTTGGTCACCGCCCCCCCATACTTCCCAAAGCTATGGTCTCAAGGATGTGGAGGTGCCCCTCCCTTCCCTCCCCCTTGCTCCGAGTGTTTTGTCTGGAGATGAGGTCCTGCTGCTTCGGTGGGCCTGGGGCTCTCGTGGGTGACTGCCCATGTCCCTGTCCTCTGATGGTCTGTGCTCTGCCCCTGGCGGATGACTCCGGGGGTGCCTACAGCACAGACTCTTGGGTGCTGTGTGCCCCTCAGTGTGGGGCACAGACAAGCTGCTTGGGGTAGACCTTTGAGCCTGGGGTAGCTGCTCTTCCACCCTGGGCAACCTCGGAGACTGTGGTCTTCCTAGAGCTGGCTCTTACAGGCGGGATGAGCCTGGACAGAGAGGCCCCAGACACTGCACAGAAAGCTGTGAAATGGCCCCGCGTGACATCCCACAAGAGTGGGGCCAGCACAGCGGTCTTTTCCACCTTCCTCTTCCTGGCCCCTTTCCCATTCCCTGTCTCCTGCTCTGTCGAGCTAGCCTTTGCTACTGCAGCCGTGGATTCCAGACTCTATCGTAACCTTGAGTGCAGACTCTTCCTCAGCTGTCTGCTGCTCATCTGTGAGAGCAAAGGGCCGATCTCCACAAGGTCCCACTGGCCTCGTGGTCTCTGCTCTCAGGGCACAGGAGCAACCTCTCAGGGTAAAGATGGGAGTGGTACAAATGCACACACACACACACACACACACACACACACACACACACATGCACACACACACATGCACACATGGACACACACATGAGCGCACACGCGCACACACACTGACTAAGTATGCTCTGAGACACTGTGCTGTGTAAGGCTGACCGGATGCCTGTGACCTATCGTCACTTGGCTAGGGGGATGGAAGTCTTTGGGCATCAGAAGATGAGTGGTCATCCATCTGTGTCCGATGGGCAAAGGCTGTCACTGTGACTTCTGTGTGTGACCTTTGGGGAGCGTGGGCAGAAGCCTGTGGGGTCCCACACTTGTGTGGAAGGGTGTGTGAAACCTGGTGCAGAGCCCCCGAGGGAGCAAGGGCAGCAAGCTCCTGTCACTAGGGGCTTCCCCGGGTGCCGGAGAATGGAAAGTGACTTCAGCGGAGGGGCCCGTCCCATTTGGGCCACAGCCCGAGGTGTAGGTCGCTCGGCTTCCTCCCTTGCCCTGCGCCCACAGGTGCTCCGTCCTCCCCGCTCAAACCCTGTGTGTTCCTGGGGGAAACGGCTGCCTTCTCCTGCCGCCGTCCAGTGCCCTTGTCTGTGGCGCTTCCGCCCGCAGCCAAAGGAGATAACATGGGGACTAGCGGGGGGCATCAAGCCCCAGGATCCAGGCACCAGGCAACCCCCGCCCCCGAGGGAAGTGACCTGTTGAGGTCCAGTCTGGGACACTGTGGTCAACACCTGATACCAACTGAGTGGTTTTCCAGCTCGAGACCTGCCAGGGAGGGGAGCGGGCGGCTGGACCTGCCCACCGCCTGCCTGACACCCTGGCTGCAGCCAGCTGGTGACTCATTCCCCCAGGGAGGGTGCCAGCAACTCTCCTGGAGCACCCTAAGGGTATCTGTACAGGATGGCCAGAAGTCGTGGGGGCCTCAGAAAACCTGTACAGATGGAGTCCACACCTGGGCAAGCTGTGGAGGTAGCAGTAAGGTCCTCCATATGGGACCAAGTTCCTCTCTTGTCCCTCCACTGTCTCTCTGACTGCCGAAGAGGCTGAAATCCCAGGAATACACTGTCCCTATTATGTAAGAGGTCCCAAATCTCTCCCAAGTGAGCGGGCAGCCAGCGGGTAGACTCAGGAGTCCCCATTCCTGTATCTGTTCCTGCCTGTCCCTTCTCTCCGCTTGCTCACCCTTTCAGCCCCTGCTCCAGCCCTGCTGCCCAGGACGGGTGGGAGGCTCTCTCCAGGGAAATGAATTCTTGGCTTGAGCCCAGATGCCGGCCTGCCCAGCTCTGCTCCAGGGTAATGCTGGGTGCACACACAGCCCCATTGTGTGCCTGGGCCTCAGGCCTGCGTCATGGGTCTGGCACCGGCACTGTCCACAGGCTCCCTAGTCTCTTCAGCAGCTCCCACAGGGCCTGAGCCCTCAGACTCCGGTGAGGGGGTGGGGGGGCTGGTCATCAGGAGAGTCCTGGGGTGGGGCCAGGAGCGCTCCGCTGCTTACCCACTGGTCCCGGCTTCCAGGCTGAACTTGTGAAATTGCATAACCCCAGCTCTTCAGAGCCAAGCTGGGAAAGCAAGGTAAATAGCTTCTCGTGGGTTATATGGGGAGCCAGATACATGAGGATCCGGACCCCCCAGGTGCTGCTTAAAGCGAGATAAATAACAATCAAGGATGGTAAGGTCTGTGGGGAGAGCAGACCTCCAAAGCTGGAGAGCAGGCTCTGCCTCAGTCTCCCCACTCCAGCTGTATTATATGTTCCCTCCCAATAAGGGAAAGGCATATGGAAATAAGGTGTGACCGAGACTGGGCCTAGAATCTTCTCTTGAGCACCATAGACTGGCCCTGAGCCCCTCACAGGCCTTGGCTCCACTGGGAAGCAGGACATTCTGCCTAGATGCTTCTATTCTGAGAATCTGGCCTGAGTCTCTCTGCCTCCTCAGGTTTCTAGCCTGAAGGGGCCTCTGCAGCAATGGAGCCTGCCATGGGCAACCTTGCCCAGGCAAGAAGGGTCCCACCTCTGCCTTGTGCCCAAGACAGAAGGCCAAGGGAAGAGTCCCCAGACACGCCCTTTGCGGAGTCCACCATGTTCCTCACCTCCGCAGTTTCCCACAGGCCACTTTCCTAGCTACCCTGCCCATCCTGGGCATGAGGCCTGTGTCCTCCTTCAGTACCATAGCAAAGGGACAGGGCATTCCTTAGTGACTGTGGGGCTGTGACATGCCAGGGCCGGTGCGTGGGGACAGGTGGAGATGGGTGCTGGAAGGGACATGCAGGCTGGCTCCCACCCGCAGCTCCTCCCTCCATGCTGCTCAGGCTCTTCACTCTGTCTGTACCTTTCCCATCACGACCTCCCCCAGGACACAGCAGCGGCTATGACAAGTCCTCAATGTAGAGCACAGCAGACATGACCCAGACGGTGGCATCGGGGACCTCCTACCTGGAGGATTATGGGAGTTCCAAGGAAGAGAAACCCCAGGACAGGCCTTGGGAAAGCTTACACACTAACTAGAATACTGGACAGGGGACTAGAGATTTGGGTCAGCAGGTTTATTTATTTATTTATTTATTTTTCCTCCAGAGCATTTATTGCTCTTGCAGAGGACCTGGGTTTGAGTCCCAACACTCACATGGCAACTCACAGATACGTTATTCCAGTTCTAGGGGATCCAACACCCTCTTCTGATCCCTACAGGCTCTGGGCACACGTGTGGTACCTACACATATGCACAGGCAAAAGGCACATACATGAAATAAAAGAGAATGTAAAAGTTGGACAGGAACTTCTCAGGGCCTCAGTTTCTCCGTTGAGTTCCTTATTTCCCAGTCTTGTTGAGAAGGTCCCGCGAAGGAGCACATGAGAGTCCTTAAGAGCATCCCCAGCAAGTAGTTAAGTGACGCTTGCAGGGATCAGAGCAGGAGCCATAGTACCATTGATCAGAGCGCCCGGCAGCTCGAGGCCAGGGACGACATGAGACTGTCTGTGAAAGCACCCTCCGTTGACCCCCAGAACCCGCAATGGAAGGAGAGAAGTGAGTCTTGAAAGCTGTTCTCTGCCGGGCGGTGGTGGCGCACGCCTTTAATCCCAGCACTCGGGAGGCAGAGCCAGGTGGATCTCTGTGAGTTCGAGGCCAGCCTGGGCTACCGAGTGAGCTCCAGGAAAGGTGCAAAGCTACACAGAGAAACCCTGTCTCGACAAAAACAAAACAAAAAAAAAAAACAAAAAAAAAAAAAAAAAGAAAGAAAGAAAGCTGTTCTCTGCCTGCCACACCAGCACTGTGGCATGCAGTGGCATGCATGTGTGGGTGCTTACCCACGCAACAAGTAAAATAGAAAGCATACTGTATACACCCATCTATCCATTATATCCGTCTGGCATATATAACTCTATGTATCTCTCTATTTATAGATTATTTCAATCCATCCATTCATCCATTTATCCATCAGCCTATCTATGTATCCATTCATCATCCACACACATTTACCCACTTGCTCCATCCATCCATCCATCCATTCATGAATGAACGGTATTCATCTCTCCAGGTTTATTGAGCTCTCACTCTGCCAGATGCTGGATTATATACTTCACACTTGCTCCATATAGGAACTCTCCAGGATGGAGGTTATTTTAATTTTATACACCAGGAGCCTGAAACTCCATTAAACGAGAGAGATAAATTAATGAATCTCTCACAGTCAGTAACGGAGATTCATCCCTGTCTGCTTCAGAACACATACACTTTCTAAAAAAAGATTTGAAATTTTATTTTATGTGTGTGCATGTGTATTTGTGCAACATGTGTGTGCCTAGTGCTCACAGACCAGAAGAGGACTTCGGATTTTGTGGAACTAGAGTTACAAATGGTTGTGAGCTGCCATGTGGGTGCTGGGAACAAGACCTGGGTCCTCTGCAAGAGCAGCCATTGTTCTAAACTGCTGAACCGTCTCTCCAGCCTCAAAGCATGTGCTCTTGATGTTGAATCACATGGTATCCCTTGGTGTCCCAAGTGTTCCCTCCTGAGTTCTAAACACGACAGCAGTGTTGGCCAGTGAGTGGAACACTGAGGTCCTAGAGCGTTGACGTTCTGGAGTTCTACCCTAGACTCATCCTGCCGGTAGAGGGCAACGCCAGGTTTCTCAGGCACCTAATGTTACCGTCACCACCCCCGACATGCAGTGTTCTCTGCACATTAGCATTTCTGCTAAGCCTTGTTTTTCCCTCCACCTTTGCAGCTCTGCTTCTGGGACATTCTCACCTGCCCACGGGTCAGGAAGTTCTAGGCGCACGTTTGGCCACTCGATCTGGCTCTGGCAGTCTTGCTTCTGACTGTTACATTCTTGCTTCTCAGGTCCCCACAGGGAGGTCAGCTCCTGTCCCTGGCTCATCCACAGCTGGCCCTTCTAAGCCCGAGAGCTAGCAGCTCAGTTTCAGTCCAGATTCCTACTGGCTGACAAAAGAATGTAGCTGGAAATAGTCTATTTGGGAGTTTTCCAGGGACTGACTACCTGGAAAAGTAGGGTCCATGAGTCCTGGAAGGGCAGGAAAGTGATAAAATACCGATTATGGAGGTGTGCTGTTGGCTCCCTCTCATGGTGGCGGCGGGGTGTGTGTGCTTAGATCATCCTCTGGGAGAGCCTAGGTTTTGGCTAGGGTATGTGGGGGTCACTGGGCAGGATGCTAATGCCATCATCTCTGGCTGCATATAGTAGTGCTTAGGTGAACTACTTGGGGCCATGCATGGCCAAAGGATGTGGCTGGACCCTCAGCAGCTTCTGCTGGGCTCACCAAACCCAGCCTGGTGGTCAGCCCAGCCCTCTTTCCATAGCTCGCTTTGGTCTGTGTCCAAGGTAGCCTCTTCCCCCGGGCCAGCCGCCATTCCACAGTCGGTGTTTAACAGATGTGGAGAACCCACAAGGTCCCGTTCGCTGAGAGGGGGAGCTGGCAGGAGCTCCCTCGGTGAACAAATACGTGTTTACTCCATTCCTGAAACTGGCTAGTCCTTTCCTAGTCTCACCAGGTGAGAGACCCCTGGGTGCTACGTTTTCACCTAGCATGGTCATAGATGTGTGACCCTGCTAGGTGGCACATGCCTGCAGCCCACGGTCCCCCTTTAAAAGGAAAATACAGTTATTTGTTTGTTAAGATAAGCTCTCTCTATGTAGCTCTGGCTATCCTGGGACTCACAATGTAGCTCAGGCTGGCCTCGAACTCACCTCCCGAGGGCCGGGATTTTAGGCATGTGCCACCACACCCCGTTAACCGTCCCTTCCAACTTCCCGAGACTGTTTGCAGCTGCTCTTCTTCCTTTCTCTTCTTTTCCTGCCCCGGCCTCTTCTCCAGGCCCACGGCTACCTTCCACTGCCCATTAGTCAGCGGGGGGTGAGGGAGGAGTGGGGGGTGGAGCCCTGCTGCCCTCCCTTTGTGTGCCCATCTGAACAAGATGCAGTTGGTGAAACATGGTGTGGGGGGATTGGTTTGGCAAAGTCACCCCCGATCGTTCCTAGTGAAGGATCTTCCAAGTCGGCTTTGAGAAGGGCCAGGTCTCTGGTTCCGCTGTCTGCCCTAGCCCTGCCAGCCTCCTGCTGTGCCTTCCACCTGGTGGTGCCAGGGAAAGTCAAAAGAGGGAGTGAGTGGCGGGCTGGGAGTGTGGCCCAGTTGGTAGAGTGCTTGTCTGGCATGCATGAAACTCTGGGTTTGATCCCCATGCAGCACCAAGCCTGAGTCTTAAGCCTGTGATCCAAGCGCTCAGGATGTGGAGGCTGAAGGTCAGAAGATCAAGGTCACCCTCAGATCTGTAGTGGGTTTGAGGCCACTGTGGCTGAGTAAGAAAGCCCCCAGCATGAAGCTGGTGAAGGGCTGGGGCAGCGCTGGGGCTCACCATACATCCCTGCTGGACAGGCACGCCCCGTGCACCCCCAGGACTTGGACTTTCCTTCCTGGCTGTCCCCTGCAGCTCTTCTGATGTTTGGTCACAGTTTGCACGTCTCGG
The DNA here is from genome assembly GCF_004664715.2 of Peromyscus leucopus. Taxonomy (NCBI): domain Eukaryota; kingdom Metazoa; phylum Chordata; class Mammalia; order Rodentia; family Cricetidae; genus Peromyscus; species Peromyscus leucopus. The sequence goes on along the minus strand of NC_051084.1, from coordinate 4,892,089 downwards.
TGGTGGTGTCAGGCCCGTGCCTGCCGCCGTGGGCCAGCCACCTCACCGCTGACACTCGGCTCAGTCTCTTCCCCATGTCCATTGCACTTCCCCTTACTCACTGGTATAGAAGGCGGCCATGCTCGGGCCAGGCCCAGCTCAGCGGGCCGAGGACTGGGGAGCTTCTGCTCCGGAACTGTAAGCTGGACCTGTGCTAGGTGTGGTTTTCTGGGCCTCTCTCAGGTTTGGGCTCAAACATCCTCCATCTGTGGGGAATCTGCTGCTGGAGTCACATTCCTGTGAGCGAAAATGGGACAGCTCAGAGTCCTGGAGGAGGCGGAAGGACGTGGAGATAAAGATAATTACTGGGGGCAGGATGCTGCCCCCCACCCCAGCGCATGGTCGGGGTTCCTCTGCCGCCTGGGAAGGGCAAAAGGCTGGTGTTTAAGGACTGACAAAAGGTAGAAATGGCTGGAGGGAAAAAGACTCGCATGTTCCTCTCATACCTCGTGTGGCCCCCGGGGGGGAGCTGCAGGTGGCTGGCCTGGACAGCACTGGGAGGCTGATCTGGAAGGGTCCTTTCACCTCAGTAGAGGAGAAGGTAGCTTTCAGGGCAAGTGCCCTCTGGCTTCCTGGTTGGCCAGCTGGAGAGGTCAGAGTGTTCCAGGCAATGCAGGTGTGAGGCTGAGTCTGGGCCAGGCAGCTGACATCCCTGGAGACACTCAGGTGGGCTGGCTGGGCACAGCACCCTGGCAAGGGAGCCTCCTGGCCTTGGTACCCTGTTGCCTCTCCCCTGGAGCCAACTCACTCTTGGGTAGGGCAGGAGCAGAGGGTGCGGAGTCAGGGAGAAGGGCCCCTCTGCTGAGGGTTCTAGACCACTGCTTGTGGCCGTCCAGTGGCCTCAGTCCGTACTGGCCACCCCCTCCCGCCCCCACCAGACGTGAGTCAGATCGAAAGCAGAAGCAGCCAGACGCTGCGCCGGGTGAAGCGAGGCAGAGCCAACTGGGCTATTTTGGAACCTGGTTAATTCCCCCTCCAGGCCGCCACCTCCTGTTCTCAGGGCTCCTGTCCTCTCTTGGTCTCAGTACTCTGCCTTCCCCAGGAGACAGTCGGGATGGTACTTGGTTTCCCTGCTCTGTGTGGGGGTGCTGTTAAAAATTCTCCTGCCTGGACTTCCTTGCTGGCTAAGTTACAGAGCCTGCCTTCTAGGGTACTAGTCCTTGGGTGGGTGTTGGGGCAGAGTGCCCCCTCCTGGTGGGGGCTGGCAAACGCTGATGACCCTGCCCTGCCCTGCTCTGCACCACCCTGCCCTGCCCAGCCCGGTCCATCTTTCACCAACCCTAGGCCAGCTGTCAGCTGTCGCTCCCAGGGTGGGAGCTGACTCGAGCTTCAGGTGGGAGCCCGTCCCAGAAGTCAGTCTCAGAGGGGTGGGGGTGGGGATTTCCAGACCCAGAGGGAAGATATTTTGGGGTCACAGACCTTTTCAGAACCTGTGAAATCACTCTCTGAAACAGTCCTACCAGGTCCCTAGTCTGTGGCTCTTTGTTAGGAATGCTAGGCCTGTTTAGGGTTCTGGCCCCACACTTTGGGGTTTCTGTGGTGCCCACATGAGCTTGGGCGCCCCAGAAGTCCAGCCTGCAGTGGTGAATGAGGTCAGTGGGGTGTGGGTTGGGGTGCTGATGGTGGGGTGCTGGAGGTAAGAACTGTCACCTGTCCGTGGATAGAGTGGACAAGGGCCTTTGCTGAGTCTGTAGCTGGAGACAAGTACGATTGCCACTGTCCCGTGTGTGTGTGTGTGTGTGTGTGTGTGTGTGTGTGTGTGTGTGTACTTGGGAAACCATACAATAAGCATGGCTGTCTGTCAGGGGACCCTGAGGTGATGGTGCCACTCTGCTGTCCATCTTTCAGCAGTCTGGCATGTTACCTCACTAACTACTGATGATGAGGGTCCATCAAGCGGTAACCAGTAAAAATGTGGGTCCTTGTCCATCTTGGGCCAGTGGGAGTTGGGGAGAGGTGGATGATAGAGGGTAAAGGCAATGTGGATGGAAGAGAGACTCCTTGGCCTGCTGCGTGTGTGTGCATGTGTGTGTGTGCATGTGTGTGTGTGTGTGTGTGTGTATGTATGTGTGTGTGTGTGTGTGTGTTAGTGCCCTGAGGCTCCATGTACCTGAGAGTCCTGTCTCAGAATTATCCTGTCTTTTGGAGGAAGCAAAGCCCCAGGTTGGTGCCTGTGACAGGGTGTATCTGTGGGTGCCGTGGTCTTTGTGTGAGTGGGTGTTCCACATGCAGTTTGTCCTGACCCAGTCTCCGTACCAGCTCAGCTTCCCTTCTGCTGTCCCATAAACCCTGGGTGTGGGTGCCTCATGCACTGGGCCTGGCACCCACCCTCCAGCCCGCACGTGGGCTCCTGGGCTGTTTGCTCAAGTTCATGGTGGAGATTATTCCTGTCCTGTGCCCTTCTAGGCCCTGGACCACCCTGTTCTCCTCGTTCTTGTCACCAGTTTTCACTCTTGGAATCAGGTGACCAAATCCTCAGAGGTCAGCGTGTAAAGTCTCTTTGTTTACTGCTCCACACATCTGGGACTTGTCAGGATACATTCTCTGTCTGGATGTATCCAAGGCCTGGAGGCTCCGTCCTTCTAACCTGCACTCAGGAGTGTGACACCTGTGGGTCGTGTGTGTGTGTGTGTGTGTGTGTGTGTTTGAGAGAGGGTTTCACGGGGCCCAGGCCACCCTCAAACTTAGCATGTACTTGAGGATGACCTTGAACTCCCGATCCTCCTCCCTCCACCCCCCAAGTGCGGGGATCACAGGCATGCACCATCACCCACATCAGGTCATGTGTTGACGGATAAGGACATAAAAGGCCTCTACCAGCTGGTGGACAGGCAGGGAGCTGACCATCTCCATCACCCCTCACCTGCTCCAAGGAAGACAGCATTGCTACCATCTGTTTACAGATGGGGAGACCGAGGCTCCCAGAGGCCGTGTGCCTGCCTGCTGTCACACAGCTGCTCAGAGGCAAAGCCAGACTTGACTTCAGCGTTGAGGGGTTCAGAACGCACGTGCACTCTGCTGGGCCTCAGGCAGCGGTCGGGGGCTGCGGTGCAAGGGGGGGGGTCCTTGCTGGCTCTTAGTGGGACAGCAGCTTCTGATGGGAAGGAAGGACGGAACGGGGTACAGTTCTGGGGGAGGGCTGGCGTCTTGTTCCCACCCGCTTCCCTGTGCTCTTCCCAAACAGACATCTGTGTGCTGGGGCAGCAGCTGGGGTGTGGATCCAGAGAGCCAGTGCTCCATTGCCTACCTGTGACCTTAGGCATGGCACCTGACCCTCCCTGTTGTCCCTTCTGTAAAATGGGTACAGGTTGGTAGGGTTGTATGGGGTGTTAGATTAGCAGCATATGACGGATGCTTTGTGTATCATTAGCTCTCGTCTCGGTAAGGGAAATGTTTGACATGGGCAGTTCATGCCTTCGAGCTGCCCAGCTGTGTCTGTGCAGGGGCGTTTTCTCCTCCCCGCCCCATGCCTTGTTTATCTGTTATTACTCGGCAGAACCTGGCTGTGCAGTTACGAGGCCGCTTCTGAAACACTCATTCGGACTAGAGGAAGTAGCTCCTCACAGCCCCAGGCGGGGTGTGTGTGTGTGTGTGTGTGTGTGTGTGTGTGTGTGTGTGTGGTGGGGGAGTGGGGTAGTAGGGGCTGGGATGAGGGTCTGCAGACCCCAAGGGAGTACGACAGGGTGACAGTGGCCTGAGGGCCGTTAGTGGCTCAGGAAGACAGAGAGAGGCCTGGGTATAGAGCTGGAGGTGGGTACAGAGTTAGGCCTTGGGCCCAGAGGCAGAAGTTGCTATGGAATTGACAAGGAGCTTTTCCAGCCCCAAGAAAGGATCCTAAGAGGCTGGGGTGGGCAGCTTGGTTCCTAAGGCCCTCCGAGTTCTGGAGAAGGGCTTCTAGACCACCAGGAAGTGACGGTGGAAACAGCCCTGGCTCTTCCGTCTAAGCCCTGCAGTCCCTACCCACCGTGTATACAAGCCCAGCCTTGTGTGCGCATCCATGCTGCCGGAATCTTCTCTACGCCAGACCAGGCCGGAAGGAGCCTGTGAGGAACCCGTCAGCCTCACACAGGGAGCCGAGGCCCAGAGAGAGCAGGATCTGTCTAGCCACACAGCTAGAAGTCTTGCCCGTTGTACATCTCTACCCCTGCTCTGGCCTTGGGCAAGCATTGCCGGAGCCTTTGTAACTCGCCATTGTGAACATGGCCGCAGTTCACTGCAGGGGAGGCTCAGGTTGCTGTGTGGGCACAGACAGGGCGCTGGTGCTTGTGGTCCTGGTCTGGCGTCCCCCTCATCTGCCCTCAGATTGTTGAAAAGCCATCTGAGAGCGAGACCTCCCTCCGCTCTGCCATCAGACTCCTGGGCTAGGCCGGGCGTCTCCTCTCTGGTTTGTGTAATCACATTCTGCTGACAGTTTGTTGTGCTTCCCAGGCATTAATGGCCAGAGTGAGATCCGGATACATGGTCCTGGCTCTGTACCTTCTTGACCCGAAGCCTTGGGTGGGCTTGAGTCTGACGGCCTCTAGGAGAGCCAGAGGGGTGGTACCCAGGCCTTCATAGTTCTCTGTGGGGTTCATGAGTGGATAGGTGGGCAGGACTTGGGGGGGGTACAAGGGGCAGCAGTGGGAGCCCTCCTGTGCCCCTGTTCTCCTGTGGGAGGTAGTGGTGGCATATGCTCTGGGGAGGCCTGAGCTGTATCTCCCCTGCAGTGTGACACCCGACAGGCCACACGCCCCTGGAGCTTTGGTTTCCTCTTTTGCTAGTGTTCCTGTTTGTCTCATGAGGTGTTTGTGGGGCACACAAGGGCCGATGTGGGCCTGTGTCGAGTGTGAACCTGACGTACAGCAGGGACTCAGAAGTGCCTGCAGAGCAAGAGGAGAGGAGGTCTGTGGGCGTGTGGGGTGACTGTGGCTGACAAACACCCCCGAGAGTTCTGTGCCTGTCCTGAGAAGTCTGCTGGATAGACGGGTAGAAAGGTTCTGAAGAACGTGAAAAGTGGTTTTCCTGGGAGCTTTCGTGTAGGAAAGCTGGGGAGCCTGATGGGTGACCAAGAAACCAAAGAACAGAACAGAGTGGACACAGGCAAGACTCTGAGTGGATGAGAGCCTGGGGTGCAGGGGGCTCAGTCCCTTGGTCCCACTCCAGCCAAGGGAAGAGGTGAAATGCCAGCTGAGGCAAAGCTTGGGCTGCAGAGGGGTAGGAAAGAAGGAGAGAGCGTCGTCAGGGACAAGTGAGCAGGCAGAGAGACAGGGTCTGTGTGGAGTCAGAACTCAGCACGGCCCAAGGACTTTTCTGATGTCCCCTCCCGACACTTGCCTTGGCTACACATCCTCTTCCTGTCTCCCCATCCTCCCACTTCAGTGACTCTCCTACACAGGAGGACTGCAGCTGGTCCCTGGGGGTCAGGATGGCGTCGTCTCTGGTCTGGGTTGCCTTTGAAGCTGTTCCTGTGTGCCCAGTTGCTCAGATTGCCCCAGACTCACAGGCTGGTCAGGCAGGAGGTGGCAGCTCCCACCCTTTCCTGTGGGATGTGAGCTGGGGCCTGGGGTTGATGAAGTGTGAGGGCTGAAGGCTACCCCGGGCCATCAGAAGTCCATGCTGCGCCCCCCCCCCCCAGGGTTGGAAAACAAGCCTCTGGCCCGGCCTGGAAGCACTGCTCTCTAAAATCCCAGCTACTCAGGAGGCTGAGGCTATAGCTCAGGGGTAAAGTCCTTGCTGGGAGTGTGGGAGACCCTGGGTTCAATTCCCTGTACCTCAAAAATAAAACAAACCAGGGCTGGAGAGATGGCTCAGAGGATAAAGTCCTTTCCCACAATCAAACACTGAGAACCAGAGTTTGGATTTCCTGAACTCCTGGAAATGCCAGGTCGGTGCAGTGGCCTGCCTGTAATGCTGGGTCGGTGCAGTGGCCTGCCTGTAATGCCGGGTCGGTGCAGTGGCCTGCCTGTAATTCCAGCGCCTGGAACAGGCAGAGACAGGGTCCCTGGAGCAAGCTGGCTAGCTGGACTAGCTCAGATCAGTGAGCTCTGAGTGTAACTGAGAGACCTTGTCTCAATGATTAAGGTGAAGAGAGACTGAGGAAGACCCCTGATGTCAACCTCTGGACTGCATACACACGCACACCTCACACTCACACACAACATACACCCCCCCCACATACACACCACATACTCACACATATACACACCACACACTCAAACACCTGCACACCACACTCAAACACCTGCACACCACACACACACACACACACACACACACACACACACACACCATACTCATACACATGCATACCACACACACACACACACACACACACACACACACCCATGCACACCACATTCACACATGCACACTACACACTCAAATACATGCACACCACATGCTCACACACATGCATACCACACACCCCCATGCACACCACATTCACACATGCACACCACATGCTCACACACATGCATACCACACACCCCCATGCACACCACATTCACACCACACACTCTCACACATGTTGAAAGAGAAGAACAAAGGCAGACTACCCCAGCCTCGCCCCAGCGGTGGACCCCACAGGCTGAGCTCCATGTCGTCACTCAGGATGGGTTTACTTCTGCATGTCACTCTATTTCTGGACCTGCAGACGTCACCTGTAAGGGTCAGGCAGGCCTGGGCCACATTCTGCATGATAGAATGTCATGGTCTTAGAGACCAGTGACTGTCAGCTTGGAGAGGCCTTCAGGGTGTGGCCTCAGGGATCCCTCAGGTGCCCGGAGATGCCCGCTGTCTACCTTAGAGTGGTGAGTGCAGGCGGGAGGGACCCGATGGAAAAGTTCATGAACTGCATGATTCAAATTTGTGCATTTAAAAAGTTTGTTTGTTAGAGGGACTCGAGAGTGCCACAGTGTTCATGTGGGAGGTCAGAAGACAGCTGCATTGGTCTCTCCTTCACCACGTGCATCCTGGGAGCAGAACTCCAGTCATCACCACCTTGGCAAGCACCTTTACTCACTGGGCCATCTCAATGGCCCCAAACTTGTACGTTTTGCTCACGTCAATTAGGTGTCACCAAACAGGGGAAAGACTCAAAGGCAGCTCACAATTGTAACTCCAGTTCCAGAGGATCTGATGCCTCCTTCTGGTCTCCATAGGCAACCGCATTTACTGGTACACATATGGACAAGCAGGCACACACACCACACACCACACACCACACACCACACACACACACACACACACCACACACACACACACACACACACACACACACACACACACGGAAATAAGAAAATGTAAAGGGTATAAAAAGTGTTGGGGCTGGAGAGGTGGCTCAGAGGTCATGAGTACTTGTTGCTCTTGCAGTGGACCCAGGTTCGGTTCCCAGCACCCACAACCATCCATGACTCCAGTTCCAGGGATTTGACACCCTCTTCTGACCTCTGCAGGCACTAGGCATGCATGTAGTGCATATACATACATGTAGGCAAACACTTGTTAAATAAATCTGGTATATATATAGTTTAAAAATGTAAAAGTGTGCACCCTGTTTTGGTACCAGGGACCTTCCACCCAACCTGTGTACAAATACTAGGTGGTTCCGGTTTGCTGTCCTCCAGGGTGGGAAGTAGTCGAGTCTTGTCGCTACCCTCCTAACCTCTAGGAGCCGCTGGCCAGATTCTGGGATGATAACCTGCATTGAAGGTGTCCCCACAGTGGTCTAGCCCCGGCCTGCCCGAGAGCCCAGGGAACTGAAGAGTGCTCTTCTGCCTCTCTAAGGCCCCTCACAGTGAGCTTCGTAAGGAACATAAGCTTTGGGAAGGAAACAGTCCCGCCGAGGCTGCTCTGTGCCAGCCTGGAGCCCTGGCTGAGTGGGGTGAAGGGCTGGGTGTCTGGAAGGATCCTCTTCCCAAGAGGAGCAGAGATGGCGCTCAGCCCTGGAGATGGAGATGGCCCAGGTGGTAAAGAGCTGCCGAGAACATCAGGACCTCGGTCTCCATCCTCAGGACCAGGAAGAACCAGGCACGGTGGCAAACATCTCTAACCCCTGCTGGGAAGTGGGAGACAGGAGGAGGATTCTGGAGTTCATAGGTCAGCCAGTCTAGCCTAGGGGTGAGTTCTGGATCAGAGAGACCCGGTCTCCAAAACCAAAGTGGGGAATGACTTAGGGAGATATTTGATGTCAGCCTCTGGCCTACACATGTATGTGCACATGCATGCAGGCACACCCATGTACACACACACACACACACACACACACACACACACACTTGTTCAGGGACATTACCTGTGAGCTCAGACATGATGATGGTGACAGGAATTGGTGACACCTCTCTGTGTACACACTTCCACTTTTGCAGTGGATTTTCCCTAACCGGGGGGGTACTCTGTGGGAAATCTGGCTCCAACTAACAAAACCAGGCTGACTGGTGGGGAAACTGAGGCAGACATTGAGTCAGGCCCAGACTGACACTTGAACCCACTGCGTTCCGATTCCAAGCCCACAGTCCTTGTGAGAGAAGGACTTCTGTCGTAGAAGTGGCCTTGTCCTGGGGTATGGTGATTGTTTGGACATCCGAGCTAGTCTGCACTTTCCTGCTCTTTTGAGACAGGGTCTCATGTAGCCTAGACTGGCCTTGAACTTCTGATCCTCCTGACGGTGCATGCTGGGAAGTTCTCTACCCACTGAGGTACACTCCTGGCCCCTATGCTGTCTCTTCTTGCCACCCAGTCTTCCTGCGGCAGAGGCTGCACAGAGAACACCATCCCAACCTGGAACCCTCTGCCCCGACTCCTTCCTTTCCTGCTGGTGTCCATTCCCCTGCCAAGGCACCCGTTCCAGAGGCCTTTGTCTATGGTCATGGTTTCCTCAGGATTGACCCTGCAGCTCCCACAACCACCGGCTGTGTTGTGGGAGCATCAAGGAGAAAGGACATCCTCCCACCGCAGAGGCAGGTCTGTAGCAAATGACTTAAACAGGCACCCCAGCTCTGGGCTCACACTTTGCGGTTTCAGCTGCCAGACATGTGCTTTTCTGGGAATGCGGAAACTGGTTCTGCCCTTTGAAGAAGGGTAACTGTGGCTCTTATGTTTGGCAATTTCAGACTGTTGCTGGACACCTTCCTGGCTCTGGGCTATATGAATGAGATCAGCTGCCTGACCCTTTGATGAGTAGGGTTCTTCAAGGGGACTCCTAAAATCAAAGGTGGCCACCCTCAGCCCAAAACAGGATGGGGGTGGTTCCCAGTCCAGGAAAAGCCGGGCTGCCAGGACCCAGGCCTGATAGCAGCTCTGAGGACTTTATGCCCCAACCTCGTTGTCTGTCTCCATGATGCAGGAACAGCAACAGCACTGTTGGGAATGAACTTCAAAATTAAAGCAGATGAAGATCCAGTGTGACGCTGCTCACTGTAATCCCGGAAGCTGGCAAGTGGAAGCAGGAGGCTGGCTCGGCAGTTAAAGGCCCTTGCTGCTCTCCCTAGGGACCCCAGTTCAGTTCCCAGCGCCCACGTCGGGCAGCTCACAACCGCCTGCAACTCCAGATCCAACACCTTCTTCCAGTTTCCTTCGACACTTGCATACAGATAAGCACACGCACATACACACGCACGCACGTATGCACGCACGCGCACACACACAACCACTGAACACCCATGTACTTAATTATGAGGCCCGTCATAGTTTTGTGAATTTCATCCCAAGACGTTTTTCTGTGCGTGTCTCGCACTGTGTACTGCAAACCCAGCACACCATGGGGGCGGTGATAGCAGGTTTTATATAAAATTGTGCATCTTCCATTTTGTCCCGTCACATAACCTCATGCCGTTTGCCCTAAACACATTGGAGGGATGAATCATAATTTACTGAGCAGCCCTGTTGCTGGACATTGAGACTTCATTTCTTTTCGTTCTGTGTGTTTGGGTATTTTGCTCTCGTGCATGTCTATAGATCCCATGTGTGCCTGGTGCCCACGGGGATGAGAGAAAGTGTCAGATCCCCTGGCACAGGAGCTGTGGACAGCGGCGGCGGGTCCGTATATGGGTGCCGGGACTGAGCCAGGCTCCCCAGAAGAAGAACCAGTGCTTAGTGGCTGCCTCATCGCTCAGCTACCATGTTTGTTTAAACAGGCTCTTGTTATGTAGTCTAGGCTGGCCTGAAACTCAGCTGTGTAGAGCAGGCTGGCCTCAAACTTTTACTCTGTCTGGAGTGCTGGGGGCGCAGGGATGAGCCACCGTACCCTCTTGAGACTGTCTCGATTTTCTCTGCATGATGTATACTAGCTGTATGTTTGCATACAGGTGTTTTCTGCATTTACAATGACGTCCTTGGGCTAATGAACATCTGCAATAAAAAAAAAAAAAACTTCTTTTGCGTGCGTGCGTGCACCATAGCGTATGAATGGAGGTTCAGAGGACAACTTGTGGAAGTCAGTTCTTCCTTGTGGATTCTGGGGATCAAATTCAGGTCCTCGGGCTTGGTGGCAGGTGCTTCTGTCCATCCAGCCATCTTGCCGGATCCCCAGTTGTTCCTGAGATCATACCAAGGAGTGAACTGGTAGTCGTGCTGAGGGACCCTGACATGCTGAGGTCCGGGCTGCTGGGGAGGCAAATCGCTTGCTGTTTCTCTTCTGCTGTGCCAGGTCGGCCTCCCTCCTCCAGTGAGCTTCAAAAATGAAAACAATTAGGAGCGAGCAGCTGGACCAGCGCTCATAAACAAGTCAGCCTGTGTCAGCAACACCTGCCTGCAGCATGTCACAGACCATTCCTGGTCCCCTCCCGCAGGGTGGCCCTTTCTCCCTCCCAGGCAGTCCCCCAAGGCTAACTGGATCCTGACTTCTCACACAGTAGATGCTTTGTGCCTGGTTTTGAACTTTATAGTTGTAGATGGGACTTTGTGCATTTTTGGTGTTTGTTGGTGGTGGTGGTTTTTGGAGGTAGGAACTCTCTATGTATCCCTGGCTGTCCTGGAACTCCCTATGTAGACCAGGCTGGCCTTGAACTCACAGAGATCCGCCTGTCTGTCTCCTATGCCTTCTGAGTGCTGGGATCAAAGGTATGCGCCACCACACCCAGCCTGGCTCCAGGAATTTCTGAGTCTGGCCTCTATAGCCACACGTCTAGGAGGGCCCCGGGCAGTGGTGTGTGGGGTCAGTGGCTAAGTGGTGTGGAATGGCCGTGCACAGCTTTTTTTTCAGGGGGGAGGGGGAACTGGCCTAGGGCTTGCTATGTAGCCCAGGCTGGCCTCAAATTCATAGAGCTCTGCCTGCCTCTGCCTCCAGAGTTCTAGGATTAACGTCATGGCCGCCACGTCTGGCCCCGTACACAGCTTCTTTGTCCCTTTTCCTTAGGTGAACATTAGGTCATGTCTAGTTTGGGTCCCAATTACAGTGCTGCCACGGAGACATGGATTTCCTCTTTGACCACACGGATTTCCGCTTTGAGATACAGCTTTTCTTTTAGTTTTTTCTTTGTTTATTATGTATGTATGTATGTATGTATGTATGTATTGAGACAAGGTCTCGCGTGTTAACCTCAAATTCTCTCCATAGCCAAAGACGACCTTCACCGTCTGTTCCCCTCGCCCCTGTCTCTGTGTGCTGCAGTCACAGGTGGGCACCACCTCCGTGCCCAGTTCACTCAGTGCTGGGGATTGAACCCAGGGCCTTGTGTGCCAGGCAAGCCCTTCATCGACTCAACTACATCCCTACCCCAGCGATCCAACTTTTAAAGGATCTACCCACAAGGCAGACAGATTCCCAAGAAGTTGGGTGTGGGTGACAAGTGCCTCCCGGTGTGTGGGAGACTGGGGCAGGAGATCAAGAGTCTGTGGCCAGCCTGGACGACATAATGAGACCCTGTCTTTCCAAACAGTGTTGGAGAAGCAGTTCCTTTGGTAGAGTGCCTGCTTGGTCACACAGAGTCCTGAATTGGATGTCCAGCAGCACATGGAACCAGATGTGGTGCTGCACAGCTGTAATCCTAGCACTTGGGAAGACAAGTAGGAGAATCAGGAGTTGAAGTCTATCCTTGGCTACATAGTGAGTTTAAGAGCAGCCTGGAACACATCAATGCCTCTGCCACTCAGGGTCCCACCTGGCTTAACAAGCGTTGCTCTGAGTAGGGCAGAGCTTGGGCCTGGCGAGATGACCTTGGGGGGTGGGGGACCCCTTCTTTTCAGAGATATGTTCAGACATGATCAGGTCGGGCTCCCACAGGCCTCTAGAAGCTAGCCTTCCTCACACAAGTTACACATAATCACACCGGAGAGTTACATGCTTCCTAAGGGGGGGAACCATATAAACAAGTTCCTATTTGTCACCCCCCCAAAGGTGACCACTTGGACTAGTTTCAGGTGTCAGGGAGTCCAGAATAGTATGTTTTTTTTTTGTTTGTTTGTTTTTCGAGACAGGGTTTCTCTGTGTAGCTTTGTGCCTTTCCTGGATCTCGCTCTGTAGACCAGGCTGGCCTCGAACTCACAAAGATCTGCCTGGCTCTGCCTCCCAAGTGCTGGGATTAAAGGCGTGCACCACCACCGCCCGGCTTAAACCATTCCAACTTTTAAAAGTTCCAAGTAGAGGCAGGCGTCGGCTGCCTTCACTCCCACTGCTTGGTAGCTGTGCAGCTTTGGACAATCGCTTGACTTCTCTGTGCCTCCTTCCTGAAATCCCTACAAGGATAGTCTCTCCCAGGCTAGCGCCGCCCGCCTGGCATTGATGCTTCTTCTTTCTACCCATTTTCCTTTGTAGTTGTGTCCTCCTCCTCCTCCTCCTCCTCCTCCTCCACTTCATGGTGGATCCCTGCTGTCTCCTTTCCTGGACACAAGGCTTTCCCCTGACATCTCTCTAGACTCCCATCCTGACTCCCCCATCTCCTTAGGAACAGTTCTACCCAGCCGGTTCACACTCAGATGTAGATGACTGGCTAGGGAAGTCCACAGTAGGTGGGCAGGACAGTAGGCGGGACCCTCTCTTCTAGCAGCCGAATGCCTGCAGGCTGAGTTCTCCACACTCACCAGGTCTCCTGGAATCTCACAGCGGCCCCACCCGAAAGGCACCTTTTTTTTTTTTTCTGAGACAGAGTTTACTATGTAGCCTTTGTTGGAACTCACTCTGTAGACCAGGCTGGCCTTGAACTCAGAGATCTGCCTGTCTCTGCCTCCTAAGTGCAGGGATTAAAGGTGTGCGCCCCTGTGCCCGGCTGGGAAAGCACTTTCATTGGCTTGCTTTACAGAGATCAAGAAAGTGAGGCACAGAGAGGCTTGATAATTTTCCCGGGTCACCCAGCCAGTGAAGGCCGTCTGTGGGACACTCACGGGTCGTGACTAAACTGTCTCAGCTTTGGGTGGAGCCGAAGACCTGGACAAACGGCAGCTGGGAGTACCCCGTGGGTCCTGGTGTGCAGATGGGGCTGGCCGGGCCAGTGGGAGAGGCCGGGACTTTCTGGGTCCTCTAAGGGAGGTGGTCGGACCTGTACATGGTAGGCCCTGTGGGTCCTATGTTCCTGGGCTTGCACAGTGGGCCCTTTCCAGGCTGTGAGGGACAGGAAAGGAGGGGCACAGACATTTGGACTTTCCCTGTTTCTTGGTTCATCCTGGGTAGCCCACCCTGAGACTGAGCAGCATATAGGGTCTCTCCTTCCCAATTCCCACAAGCCCTTGGTCCTCACCTCTTCTCCCAAGCTCAGTAGGGGAAGCTAGAGTTTTGCCACCAGGAATATGGGGTACAGTAGCTCTGTCTAGGAGGTGCTAGGGGGTGGGAAAGTCTTTTCTGCCTGCTTCCTCCCTCAGAGGTCACTGGTACCCACCCCTCTCAGCCAGACTCTCCTGTTCACACCATCTGCCAGGAGCCCCCCTCCCAGGGGCTGAATTCCCACGCCCATTTCACAGACAGGGAGCTGAGGCTAATGCAGCCAGAGCAGGGCCTATTGGGTCGAGCACAGTCCTTGAGGTGGCCAGGCCAACCCTTTGTCAGGCGAACAAGGGATTCCTTCTCCCTAGCCCTCCCCTGAGCCGGCTGGCACGGCCAGGCCCCTTGGCCCCCACTGGCCATCTGAAGTCGGATTGTCCGTGGAGGGGAGGCTGCTGGCTGCCTGGTGGGTGTGTGGGGCCGCATCTGGTCGGAGCCAGGGGTCTGTTTGCCAGGGTGGCTAATGGGCTGTGGTGTGAAGACAGGGACGCCCCTCTGTCAGAGCTGGAGAAGGGGTGTGGGAGGCTGTCTCGGCTGCAGCTGGTGGCTTCTATGGAATGGGGAGGGCGGGGAGTCAGAGCCTGGGTTCCTGGGGGTGCCCTGTAGACATGGACTGCTCGGGCCCTCGCCGGGCAGAGAGTGAAAGATGAGGTGATAGCGGCTGGCTATGAACTACGGGGCAGACAGCATGGAGGGCATCCTCACGCCATTAGGGAGCTGCTTAGAGAGAGGATGGAGTCCTGGTTGGGGACCTGTGACCTGGGCTTCGCTTCCGCCCCCAGCCCTGGATACCACCCTCTCCTCCACAGCATGACCCGGGTAGACTAGATACCTGGGGTGGATCCTAGCTCTGACCTGCCACAAGAAACTTACCTGCCCTGTGCCTCTGCTTCCCCTTTTTTATGAAGAGCATGGTTTGGGGTGGAGCCAGGGCTGTCCAACATGGCTAATGGAGGCCTTGGATGCCAGTTTGAAGACCCTGGCTGTATTGTGCCAGTCTCCTGAACTCAGACTGCCAGGTACTGCACTGGCCATCCAGTTTTTACTGGACACGGAGGAAGGCACTGTCCACACAGCAGGAAACTGGGGCTCTAGGAGACTGAACAGCTGGCCCAGGCCACACAACAGAGGTGGGAACCAGGCTCTGCATCCACCCACCCCGTGGAAAAGCCCTTGCTCGACCACGAGTCCATCTTGACAAATCCCCCCACTCCCTAACTGTGCCCTCATGGACTCAGGCACCCCGAAGCCCTGTGCCTCTCAATCTTGGGCTGTCCCTGAGAAGTTGCTGGGTTCTGCTTTCTCATTTGTGGCCCAGCGAGGGGAAGGGACTTGGCCACAGTCACCCAGTGACCCAGGGACGGAGCCTGCCCAGTTTCGGGGTCCCCCACCTCCCAGCCTAGGTTTGGGGGCCTCAGCCACTCCTCCCCACAATGGGTCAAGCTCCAAGCAGCGAGGAGCCCTGAAGTGGCCCTTCGGCACAGGACTATACCTGCCTGTGGCCCCCTTTCTCTTTGAGACCGTGGGATCCAGGAGCTGGGGGGGACTACATCTCCAGTGTCTGCTTCATGGATACTATTCATTCTCTCCATTCTCCTCACCATTGGTGTCTGTCTCGCATGCCCCAGAGGCTAGAGGCCGAAGGTAGCGCAGTAAACCAACAGATGAAATGCGTCCCCTCAGGGGACTTGCATTCCTAGTAAGGGATAGACAGGGAATGCAACACCAAACGTAATGTAAGAAGAGACAAAAATGCCCTGCCCTAGAAGGTGGCATCTGATCCAGAGAAGCAAGGAGTCAGGGATAAGGCCATTTTAACTCGGTGGTCCTGAAGCGGCGCTATACGGGGACACTCCAGTCTTGGAGGAGGAGAAGCGAGCCTCTGTGGTGTTTGTAGAAAGAATGTTCCAGGTGGCGGGACAGCAAGTGCAAAGGCCCGGGGGTGGAAGCGTGCCTGGGGTGTTTGAAGGATAGTTTAAGGCTGGAGGTGTGGCCGGAGTAGGTAGAACAAGGGAGAGAAGCATGCAGGGGTGGGGTGGGGGTCTGGGGGGGACCATGAAGGCAGCAGATTACAGAGGACCATTGAGGCCACGTCTAAGGACTTGGGCTTTTGCTCTGAGTGAACTGGGAGCCATGGAGAGTTCTGAGCCGAGAGCAGGCAGGAACTAACAGGATGGTGGAGCTTTGAGCAGATGGTGGGGGAGGAGCATCTGGAGGCTCCTCAGGCCCTCAGAGGAGGTGTGGTGCGGGCTGGCCAGGGGAGGGGCAGGAGAGGAGGACGGAGCTGAGGCCAGGTATGAAATGCTCAGGATGTGGCCGTGACAGCGAGGGGTCAGGTGGGCTCCTGCAGCCGCTGAAGGACAGAGTGCTCGCTCTGGTCTAGGCGTCAGGGAACTTGGGCTCATGGCTCAGCTTGCTCAGTGGCCTTGGGCAAATCCCTTCTGTCAGGACTCAGTTTCTCCTTACGTACAATGGGAGCAACCGTACTTGTGCCAGCCCACGTTTAAAGACTACGAGGACGATGAGTACTTCATGGACCTGTCTCCCTTCGACTGCAGGGAGCCCGAGCCAGCAACCGCCATGGCGTCACGCATCGGGCTGCGCATGCAGCTCATGCGGGAGCAGGCGCAGCAGGAGGAGCAGCGAGAGCGCATGCAGCAGCAAGCCGTCATGCATTACATGCAGCAGCAACAGCAGCAGCAGCCGCAGCCGCAACTGGGGGGACCACCTACCCCGGCCATCAACACCCCAGTCCACTTCCAGTCGCCGCCACCCGTGCCTGGCGAGGTGTTGAAGGTAGGGCCCCTGCTTCGACTTCCGCCCCTGCCCCAGGAGTCCCAGCCCCCTCCACAGCTGTGCCTCCCTCCCCCCCAGGTGCAGTCCTACCTGGAGAACCCCACCTCCTACCACCTGCAGCAGTCCCAGCACCAGAAGGTTCGGGAGTACCTATCTGAGACCTACGGGAACAAGTTTGCGGCCCACATCAGCCCCGCCCAAGGCTCCCCGAAACCCCCGCCAGCAGCATCCCCCGGGGTGCGGGCTGGCCATGTACTGTCCACCTCAGCCAGCAACAGCGCCCCCAACAGTCCCATGGCCATGCTGCACATCAGCTCCAACCCTGAGAAGGAGGTGAGTGAGGGCCGCCCGTTTGGTGGCCCTTGTGGCAGTCTGGAAAAGTCTGGTTTCGGTGGCCGAGGTGGAGCTGTGTCTTCAGGGAGCTCCTGTCTGAGGGAGACACAGTCCTGCCCCAGGGAGCCCTCGTCTGAGTTACCATCTTCTTACAAGCTCTGCTGGAGATAAGGCAGACTCAGAGAAAAGCCGAGCGCTCTCATAGCCCTGGAGAGCTCCCTGGCCAGGGGTTCCTGGGGACAAGGCTAAACCAGCCTTAGGCTCAGCTGTAGGCCCTTCTCCAGCCCATTTCCTCCTCTAGATGAGGAGGTGGGGTGAGGTGGTGGTGTGGGAGGTGAACAGCTCCCCTCTTGAGGTGGGCCGTCCCCAAATGGACTTTTCTGTCTTCTAGTTTGACGATGTCATCGACAACATTATGCGCCTGGACAATGTGCTGGGCTACATCAACCCTGAGATGCAGATGCCAAACACGGTACTCTTGGGTTGGGGGAGGGGCGGCACACACAGGGGTTCGGGGCTGGAGAGATGTCAAAGCAGAGCTGGTGTCTCTGTGAAGGCAAGAGTCACCTCCATCAAGTACTGTGGCATGGACTCAGGGACCCTGAGTAGAACTGAATCAAGGAACACAAGCTGGGTATGGTTAATTCCAGCTCTTGGGAGGCAGAGGCAGGTGAATCTGGGAGTTCAAGGCCAGCCTGGTCTACAGAGTGAGTTCTAGGGCAATTGGAGCTATATAAGTGAGACCTTGCCTAAGAAGGAGAAAAGACAGGCATGCCCCAAC
This sequence comes from Peromyscus leucopus, assembly GCF_004664715.2. Lineage (NCBI taxonomy): Eukaryota > Metazoa > Chordata > Mammalia > Rodentia > Cricetidae > Peromyscus > Peromyscus leucopus. Next base: position 4,874,471 of record NC_051084.1, on the reverse strand, counting down.
CTTGGCCAGTGTATGTGATTGGGGCAGTCTCAGGGAGTTCCCTGAGTGGGGTAGAGGGGGGGCTGGAAGAACCTTCCAGAGCAGCAGTGTGTCCAATCAGTCAGCCCTGAACTGATTGTTCCTATGAGGATCTGTGGATCCCCTCCTCTGTGGTGCCCAGGGCCAAGGGTTTGGGTTACTCACTTGGTAGGGCTGGCCTTGTCCCCAGCCACAGGACCCTTTTCTCTGACAGTCTTGTCTGCAGGATCATTCTGACTCTTGGCTTGGGTTGTGGGGAGATCAGAAGGGACGAAGAGAGGGTGGGGCTGGAGAGATGGCTCCGTGGCTGGCAGATGGAACAGCTCTTGCAGAGGACCCGAGTCTGGGAACTCAGACCCATGTCCGTGACCTATAACTCCAGCTCCGGGGATCCAACGCCCTCTTCTGGACTCTGTGGGCCCCTGCACAACCCCGCCTGTGGACACAGACGTACACACAAAATGTAAACATAAAGCTAAAATGAAGACTAGAGCACCGGTGGGTGACAGGAGTCCATTCCCAGCAGCAGACCCTGTTTTCTTGGGGCTCACCTGTTTGCTCTGGGTCCTTTGGCTGGAGCAGACTACCGCGTATTGCCATGTCAAGAGAGAAAGTCCCCGGAGGAGGTCATCCGTCTTCTGTTCCTACTGCCCGGGTGACGTTGCTAGGGGGCTGAGCAGGAGGCAGGGCCGAGTTCAGACCTGTTGCTAGTAGGCACTGAGGTCAGGAGCAGGGTTCTGCAGTTAATTATCCAGTCTCTTCCCTCAGTGGCTCCCATCCACACAGTCTCCAGGCCCGTGGCTGGCTGTGGTAGGAACTAGCCAGTCTTTCTCAGACCTGCCTGTAGCATTTATTATCCATGTTCCTGCTCTGTTCCATACTCTCAGGAACTTCCAAATCGACTGAGCTCCTCCCAACAGGACTTAATCCCATCACCGGTTAGGTTCCTCCTCCACCTCCCCGCCCCGGCCACCCCTCCGCCCCGGCCCAGGGCTCCTGAGGGCAGGGCTGTGCTAGGCCACGCTTTCTCAGATTGCACAGCGAATCCTGGAGAGGGGCTTGCTCGGGTAATTTTACCACTCCTTCGAACCGCTGCTCTTGGCTCCATGGGTCCAGGCGAGGACTCACCACCCCCCCCTCCACTCCTTCCTCTACAGCTACCCCTGTCCAGCAGCCACCTGAACGTGTACAGCAGTGACCCCCAGGTCACAGCCTCCCTGGTAGGTGTCACCAGCAGCTCCTGCCCTGCTGACCTGACCCAGAAGCGAGAGCTCACAGGTACTGCCGTCCTTTCTCCCGTACCCTTGGGGTTCCCCCTTCTTCTCTTTTCTCCCTCCCTTCTTCCCACCACCTCTCTCCTTCTCTGACCTCCAGATGCTGAGAGCCGGGCCCTGGCCAAGGAACGGCAGAAGAAAGACAACCATAACCTAAGTGAGTCCCGCCCCTCCCTCATCTGACCAGGGCTGAGAAGCTGGCACAGCCTCGCTCCCCAGCCTAGCCCTGTACGGGCAGGCCATAGTCCTGGTCACCACATGCTCCAGGGCCGCTGAAAACCCCACCTTTCAACTAGGCCAATGGTTCTCAACCTTTGGGAGTCAACCATCCCTTTCATAAGGGCCACATACTACTTATCAGATATGTATATTATGATTCATAGCAGTAGCAAAATTACAGGTATGAAGTAGCGATGAAAATAATTTTAGCCGGGTGGTGGTGGCACACGCCTTTAATCCCAGCACTCAGGAGGCAGAGGCAGGCGGATCTCTGTGAGTTCAAGGCCAGCCTGGTCTACAGAGTGAGTCCCAGGACAGGCACCAAAACTACACAGAGAAACTCTGTCTTGAAAAACTAAAAAAGAAAGAATTTTATTTTCCTTTTACTTCAGCATGAGAAACTGTATTGAAAGGTTGCGGCATGAGGAAGCTCGAGAACCCACTGCTTTAAGTCTTTTTAGGAAACTGGGAGGAGCTGCTGGGAGGCATTTTCTTGAATTTTCCAGTTCATTAGATTTCAGTCTTCAGGGCCTGGGGCGATAGGAGTGGAGGCGATTGCCCCAGGGAGCTCTCTGGCTAAAGCTGGCTGGGTCTCCTGACCCCACCCCTAATTGTCTAAACTACCCTGACCTCCCGCCTGCAGTCCCAGCCTCGGGACTCTGCTTTCTTTCTTTTTCTTTTGTCTTGTTTTGGAGACAGGGTTTCTTGGTGTAGTTTTGGTGCCTGTCCTGGATCTCACTCACAGAGATCTATGCGCCTGCCTCTGCCTCCCGAGTGCTGGGATTAAAGGTGTGTGCCGCCACCGCCCAGCTTGGTTTTTTTTTTTTTTTCGAGACAGGGTTTCTCTGTGCAGCCTTGGCTGTCCTGGGACTCACTCTGTAGACCAGGCTGCCCTCAAACTCACAGAGATCCACCTGCCTCTGTCTCCCGAGTACTGGGATTAAACCATCATACCAGGCCTTGGGTCCCTTTTATTTTAAACTAAGATTTTCTATGGGGTGCCTACTCTAGGTTGGGGGCTTCTCTTAGGTGGGGCCCCACCTTTCTAACCGTGCCCCTGAATCTTAATCTGTAGTTGAGAGGAGACGCAGGTTCAACATCAATGACCGCATCAAGGAGCTGGGAATGCTGATCCCCAAGGCCAATGACCTGTGAGCAGGTTTCTGGAGGGAGGGGAGGGGCCGGGCTGGGCAGCGGCTGCAAATGTTACCGGTTCTCGGTGGCTAAGGGCAATGATGCAGGTAGCATGTTTGGGAAGAGAGGGTTCCTACCTCTGCTGGGTCAAGACAGCTTCTGTTGGGAAGGGAGGCTTTGGGGTACAGCGGGGACTTCCTGGAGAAGGAGTCATGGGAAAGTGTCGGAAGGGCCCCGGGCTGATGGAGAGGAGAGAGATGCAGGGCAAGTGAGAGCTGAAGACAGGGTGATGGGTATGGGTCGGGCGGATTGCTTGAGCCCAAGAGAGGAGCTGGTCATTGCTGTGGACAAACCTCCTTTACTCAAGGCTCGGCATGGGCAGGAGTGGAGGCAGCTGGGGCTCTGAACCAAGCCTAGTGTCGGAGGAACCTGGTCAGGTGGCCTCTGGTGCACACCTCTGACTCTGCATGGTTGTGGCTGCAGGGACGTGCGCTGGAATAAGGGTACCATCCTCAAGGCCTCTGTGGATTACATCCGGAGGATGCAGAAGGATCTGCAGAAATCCCGGGAGCTGGAGAACCACTCCCGGCGCCTGGAGATGACCAACAAGCAGCTCTGGCTTCGTATCCAGGTCTGGCCCTGGCTTTGGGCTCCTCGGGTGGCTCCCACTGATCTCTGGCTCCAGAGCCCTGGGTCAGGGTGTGAACATCTGAGGTTGGAGATCTGGAAAGAAAGCCCATTCGGGAAGGAAGCTGTATCTGTCAGGATATTTGCTGCTTAAAGCTGTGACTTAGAGATAGATCCTGGTCTAGATTCAAGCTGCCCCCTCCTCCCCCACGCCCCGCTTTCTTCTCCAGCCAAGACATGCTGTTCTTGAGTGTCTCAGGGGAAGGGGGCAGGTGGTGCAGCAGGGCAGAGGGAGGGCTAGCCTGGTGCTGGTATCGAGTATCTCACCACCCCATCTGTCCCCAACAGGAGCTGGAGATGCAGGCGCGAGTCCACGGCCTCCCCACCACCTCGCCGTCCGGTGTGAACATGGCTGAGCTGGCCCAGCAGGTGGTGAAGCAAGAGCTGCCCGGTGAAGATTGCCCGGGGGAGGCTCTGATGCTGGGGCCTGAGGTCCCTGACCCCGAGCCGATGCCGGCTCTACCTCCCCAGGCCTCGCTGCCCCCAGCCGCCCAGCCGCAGTCTCCTTTTCATCATCTGGACTTCAGCCACAGCCTGAGCTTTGGGGGTGGGGGTGATGAGGGGCCCACAGGCTACCATGATCCCCTGGGGACAGAGCATGGCTCCTCCCCATTCCCCAACCTGTCCAAGAAGGATCTGGACTTAATGCTCCTAGATGACTCCCTGCTACCCCTGGCCTCCGACCCCCTCTTTTCCACCATGTCCCCTGAGGCCTCCAAGGCCAGCAGCCGACGGAGCAGCTTCAGCATGGAGGAGGGCGATGTTCTGTGACGCTGGCTGCCCCTGTGCCAAGGAGCAGGGGCTGCCTGGGGGCTGGGAGGACAGGGCAGAGCCTTCCCATCCTTCAGGCTGCACTTGGTGTGAAGTAGCCGCCTACCCTGCTTCTCCTTCCCTGTGGTTGGCCCGTTTGGACTTAGTGCCTGCCTGGCAGCCAATGGGCCCCTCCTCTGGGGGCAGAATCGTGATGGGGAAGAACACGGGTGGGGTGAATGAGGGATAAGATGAAACCCTGGTAGGGGAGCCCTCTCTTCTGAGCCTGGGTCCCTCCATGAAGGACGTTTTGGAGAAGGAGGTATAAGAGGTACCTCTGAGGCAGCAGCCGGTCTGGGGGTGCCCAGGCCTGCCTTCCTGGGACTAGATGGCGCCCAGCCTGTCCCCCAGCCTGATACTTCCCCCACAGGTGGGGCACCCACCCCCCTTTGGTGCTAACAGCTCTCCCCTGGTGGTATGAGGGTGGGGTGGCCAGAAGAGGAGTCTGGGCTCAGGGTGGAGAGCACCCCCGCCCCCGGACCTCCCACTTTGTGCCTTTAGTAAACACTGTGCTTTGTATCACGTCGTCCTGGCTCTGCGGTGCATGCGGCCTCCGCTCACAACAGGCGGGAACCAGCCCAGTGGGCCCCTTCCCTGAGGGTCTGGAGGAGGTTCTCCTGAATTCAGCCCTGACTCCAAGGGAAGAGAGAAACCTTTACGGTGTGCGACTGGGGGCATTGTGTCTCAGTGGCGCCACAAGGTGGCGCTGCAGCCATGCTGGTCCCACAGCTCCGTGTGCTGCTGAGAGTGGACAGGTCTGCTCTCAGAGCCTTCCCCAGGTGTTGCTCTGGCTGGGCCGTGTTCTAGTGGGGCCCTCAACATTCGTCCCCTGTCTGGGTAGCTACAGGCCGCTTGGAGGTGACCCCCAGGCTGTATCCTTATGGCTATGGGGAAAGGGACCAGCTTGAACCTGATTTGGAATAAATGGGAACAGAGGACCCTGGCTAGGAGTCCAAGGTGTGGGCTCACCTCCTTTCTGCTCCAGCACTGTCTGGTAGTGGGGTTCCAGGACACCGTTTGCTCCAGGTTCTGGGATGTTAGACCCTTTCCCTGGAGGGGGAAGCGAACCTGGTGCCCCGGCAGGGCCTTGGCAGGTTTTACTTGGTTCCTCGATTTTCAAGGCTCTTCTGCCACGGGACCAAAATGGCTTTCTCTTCAAAGGGCCCTAAAAGGCCAAAGAAGCCTAATTTAAACGAATTTTTAAAAATCCCAGGATGAAATGTCCAAGAGGGCAATTTCCTCTTCGAAGAATGAGAGATCTAATCAACACTGGAGAATTAACATGTGGAGAAAGAAAGCGCCCAACAGCGTGGGCGCGATGGCGCCGGGTCGGCTGAGCTGAAGGATTGATCTCAAGGTCAGGTGGAGCTGTGGATGGCCTTATAGAGCCTGAGTTGGCTTGGGCACATCTCCTTCCAGTCCAGGGTCCTTCTCTTTGTCTACGACCTTTCCTCCCTAGACCCTCTCTCTGAGACTCCTAGTGAACCCTGAACTCTGGGTGAGGTCTCCTGGAGCCTAGGATGTGGGGTCCACAGACTCAGGAGCCCGCACTTCCGGTGGTTAGTGGATCTGGTCTTCCCGTCACCTTGGGGAGTGACCTTCTACGTCCTCATGTAACCCCTCAAAACCACACTAAGCTACCCCCGTCACCGGGACCCGCAGCTTCCGGGTCTCAGGGTTCCTGCTGTGTGGGCAGTGTGGGTCCGCGTGGCACCTCGGAGGGACCGGGGTGTGAGTGGGGTTCTGTCCACACGAGGGCGCGCGGGCTCAGGCAGCAGTGTGGGGACTCAGTCTCAGGACTGAGCAGTCCACACTGCCTGGAAGGCTCCCTCCCTTCCTGCCTGGGGCTGCTGCTGTCCACCTCTGTGGCTAAATCCACACCCAGTCGCTGCCTCCAGCACTTCAAGGCACCAGAAAATGTATCAGAGACTGGCTGGCAAGGAGTCAGGCTGCGGGTTATGACTTTCCCCCGGTTAAACAGGGGACTCTGTTCTTCGTCCTTAGAGGGTGGGTAACCTTTGGGACGTCTGCAAGGGGAAGTCTTGTTGCAGCTGAGTGCAGCGCTCTGACGCAAAGATGGCCCCGCTGACCCTTTCCAGCGAGGGAGACCCCTTTAAGGCCTTGGGGACAAAGTATGGTGGGACAAGTTCCCAGCAGCTGTACCTTCCTTGGGTCCCATGTGGGAGCATCCGGAAGGAGCTGGGGGAGCAGAGATGGGGCACATCCATAGCGTCCTATCCCCTGGCCCCTCAGTTCCAGTTCCTACATCTGTCTATCTGTCTGTCCACACCAGCGGCTCCTCTTCCCTGGTTGCCGGTTCTGGATTACCTGTCATCTACAGGGACAGCTGGGAGCCCGGAAGGTCCTGCTTGGCATTTCCAATCCCCACCATTCTTTCCAGTCTGATTCTTCATTTGCTATTTTGTGGCCTTTACCAAGCTGAGGATGAGACACACTGCTGCACACCCGGAGACACCTTCCGACTTCAGCAACACCTGGCCCTGCCCACCTCGAAGCCTAACCCCTCCCCGGCCCTCTGGCCGACCGGGCTGGCCATCGGAGCCGCTGGAAAGAGCCTTTAATGCCCTCCCTGCTCCACCTCCCAGGTCCCCACCCCGCTGTCCTGCCCCCACCCTCCCGCTGTCTTCCAGACTCTTCTCTTCTTTGCTCTCGCTTTTCTGAGGGGACAGTGGAATTTATACAATATTTAAGCAGCCAGAGCCAGGTCCTGGAAGATATTATTAATGTAAAAGGGATAGGCCGCAAATGCTTTTGGACCTGGTTACAATTAGAGGGTGATTTTTCTAAAGGTCAATGAATTCAGATAATATCCACAGGGGGGAGAGAAATTTAATACCTTTTTAGTGAATTAATTAATTATAATATTATATCGGCTTGGGGTTCTTTTCCAGAGTGATTAAGGCAGCGATCTGTCTTCTGTGAGCTGGCTGCCATGAGGACCCTGTCACGGGCTTGGCGAATGGGCCCTTGACTGCTCTCACCAGGCAGGTGGGGGGTTGGGGGGGGAGGCAGGAGGCCCCAAGGGCTGCAGCAGGTAGGAGAGTAGGCAGTGCCCTGCTCCTCAACTCACATGCCCAGCCTGCTTCCTGCTGCCTCAAGCCTCATCCCACAGTGACTAGAGGAATGTCCTTTACGCTTGGGGAAACTGAGGCTCATGGACTACCAGGTCTTGCCTGAGCATGTTGACTGACGGCTGCCAGGCCGAGCTGGCTGGAGACACTATTCTCCATCCGTCCCCTAAGCCAGGCAGTCTGGACAACCAACCTTCCACTGGCAAGGTTCAAATGTGGCGTCTGCTCTTCCTGTCCCGAAACTATTACAGGGCGTGGAGTGTGCCCGTGAGGCTGCGGGGCTGGTGAGGAGCTGAGGTGTCTGTCCTGGGGAGACCTGCCCACGGACACATTTGTTCCTGTCTTCGGTCGCTAGTCGTCCGACACGCCTTCACGGCGCGCCACTTTGTTCGACGGGAGACAGGCTGAAGTTGTCACTCTGGAGTCTCAGCCATTCTGGAGTGATGGAGAGTGGGGCCCCCTGCGGCTAGCGGAGCGTCACTGAGTAACTGCTAGGCACTCCCTGAGAGCTGACCCCAGCTGGATATCCTTGGCGGGATAAAGGACTAGACTGTTTCAGTGAGCTCGACATGTGAGCTGGGGACACAGACGTGACGGTTGGGAGTGATGGAAGGGGCAGAGTTGACAGTGAGCTGAGTCTCTGGGGGCCAGGCTGACGGGAGCGCTCCCCCTGCAGGAGGAGGAGGGGACCCTCTAGGTGTGGGATGCCGGTGTGCAGTAAGGCCTGAAGGTGCAGAGGCCAAAATGAGTGAGGGTCCCTGCGGATGGGCCCGGCAGTCTGAGGCCGGGGTACGGCTGCCTCTGCCTGCTCACACCCCAGATGTGTTGACTGAGGCTGTCCCACAAGGCCACAGCATCTGGGCCTTGGGAGGCTGGAAGCAGCAAAGCCAAACAGATCTACATTTCATGGTGGACTCTGACACAGCTTGCTGCATGGCAGAGTCTGTGCCTCAGTTTCCCCATCTGTGATGGAGATCTATAACCACTCAGGCTGCTGTAAGGGACGGAGGAGGGGTTAAACGCTGCTTTCAGCTCTCCAGACATCCTGGGGGTGGATGGTCACTGCCCCACCCCAAGAGGGGGCAGCATTGGAAGCTCCGGGTTAGGGATGTCCTTTGTTGGGGGGTGGACTTCTTCCTTGCCTCTGCTTTTCCTTCTGCCTGCCTGGTCCCTCTCCCTCAATGCCCTCCTTGGCCTGGCTCCCCAGCCCCTCCCCCACCGGCTCACTCCGTGTGCAGCAGGCCAGGGAGGGCCTTCCCATTGTACTATCTTTGGGCCCTAAATTAAAATTGATGACATCTTGAAATGAGCAGTGAGGGTAATTTTGCTTCAGAGCCGGGATGCTAATGAGGCCCCTTAATGGTGCAAATGCTGAGCTGACGGGTCGTGTGTCACAGGCGGCAGCGAGGGGGGTAATGGCCGCGGTAAGTGCTGGTAATTACACCCTGTCTTGCTGTATTTTGGCAGGCCTGGTGGGAGAGCAGAGGCTCAATCACCGCTGGAGGGCACACCCCCACCCACCGTGGGACTGACAGCCAGGGATACCCCCTGGGCCCAGCCAGGCCCCCTCAACGCCAGCCCCACCTAGAATAAGGGTCTTGGCTGCAGCCTCCAACATACGCTATACAACCCACGGCCACACCACCGGGTACCCCTCAGCCTTGTGCATCCATCCCCAGGGCCTGGGCATGTTTCCCATGCGTCCCTGCATCTGGCCCCATGCACATGCACAGCTTTCCCAGTATACTCCCTGTGAACACGGAAAGTTCTATGTGTAGGCACATGTCAACCCCCACACAATTGCCTTCTCAGTGAGCATGCACTGAGCACCTACTGCCTTGCCCCACATCTTCCCCCGCCTCTCTTTTACACAGTCACTTTATTTATTTGTTGATTATTTTATTTCCTGTGCCTAAGTGTTTTGCTTGTATGTGTATCTGCTCTATGTGTGTCTTGTGCACAAGGAGGCCAGAAGAGGGCATCGGATCCCCCGGGACTGGAGTTACAGATGGTTATGAGCTGCCATGTGGGTGCTGGGAACTGACCCCCCTGTTCTGTGGAAGAGCAGCCTTTATTAACCACTGAGTCATATCTCCAGTTCCTCAAGGGCTACATTAAATTTTTTATTTTGTGCATATGTGTCTGTGTGTTTACCTGTCCCATATGTGGGTAGGTATCTACAGAGTCCAGGAGAGGGTGTTGGATCCCCTGGAGCTGGAGCTACAGGTTGTGGTGAGTGGCCAGATGTGGTTACAGTTACAGATGTGGTGCTGGGAATGAACTCAGGTCCTCTGCAAGAATAGTATGTACTCTTTTTTTTGTTATTGTTGTTGCTTTTGTTTCTCTCTGTGTGTAGCTCTGGCTGTCCTGGATCTTGCTCTGTAGACCAGGCTGGCCTCGAACTCACAGAGATCTGCCTGCCTCTGCCTCCTGAGTGCTGTGATCAAAGGTGTGAGCTACCTCTTCCCAACCCCCCCCCCCCCCCCCCCGGCAAATAGTACATACTCTTAACAGCTGAACCATCTCTCCGGCCCTGATGCCATCTAATGTAGCCCAGGCTGGCCTTATATTCACTATGTAGCCAAAGATAACCTTGAACTCCTGGCCCTCCTGGCTCCTCCTCTTGAGTTCTGGATGACAGGTATGCACGGCCTTGCCTGACTATGTCATTATCCTCACCTATAATGCAGAAATGAGGAAGAAGGCTTAGATCACTGTACTAGGTGCTGACAGAAACAGATCTGCAGGGCAGGTCTTTCATGGTGTAACCTTTCCTACCTCCACCTTCCTTCTTCCATTGGCCTGGATGCCACTCTCCAGACAGGCATGCACACACATGCATATGTACTTATCACACAAGTCACATATGTCTTCTGTGAATCCAACGACCCATATTGGCATGCTGTTTAAATATGTGACTACATGCTATCAACATGTATATGTAAGGGGTCCAGCAAGCATACAGAGATAAGCATCTGCATGTACATGCTTAGGTCATGTGATGGTCTTCATGTGCACAATGTGTGTCGTGTCTTGAGAAAGCCACCCCGAGCCTCGGCATGGTCAGAGAGCTTGCCCGGGCTTCTGCACCACCTCTGCGGGAAGAGAGGAAAGGGCGGGGAGAGGAGTCTGTAGGTGGAGCTCCCCTTGGGCTCCAGCCACAGCACACACAAGCCGGGTGTGCTGTCTGTGATCCCAGCACGCTGGAGGTAGAGGCAGGAAGACCAGTTCAAGGCCATCCTTGACTACATAGAAAGTTGGAGACCAGCCTGGGCTACATGAGACACTGTTTCAAAACAAAACCAACCAAACAAAAGACCTGTGGGAAGGGATAAATTCCCACCCACTCTCCTTCCCAGCCACACCTTCTCTTGATGCCAGGGACATAATGGGGGGCCCTGCACATGCCACACAAACACACTGCCACAGCTCCACTCTAGCCCTCACCTTTGAAGGGCAGAATGCCATCAGTACACAGAGGACAGAGATGTGCCCTCCCCCAGCCCCTACAGGACCCGCACCGGGTGCACAGACATGTGCACACATTGAACACTTGCCCACACTTCCCATGTGGGTGGGATATGAGCTCCCCACGACTGCAGAATGCAGCCTTTACATGCACACACCATGCACAGCTGTGAGCATGCCCACAGTGCTGGCATAAACCCCACGAGTGCCTGCCAGTTGGCAGCTGGCGAGACGGCTCACAGTTAAAAGCACCTGTTGCTCTTGCAGAGGACCCAGGTGTGACTCCATTTCCAGGATCAGATGTCCTCTTCTGACCTGGGTTGGCACGGGCCCGTATGTAATGCACTTACATATGTGCAGGCAAAACACCCATACACATACATAAAATAAATAGACTTCTTTTATGTAAAAAAGAGAAGAGCGCCTGCCAATAAAATGGGAAACTACAAAGTCCACAGGCTCTTGTCCTGTGGGTATCCTGCCTCTCCCAGCATCTATCAGTCACGTGATTATAGTCGGGGTTAAAAGCATGGACTTGGTCTGACTGCATGGGTTCTCCATCTGGGTCCATCAAAATGTGCTGTCACTATTTCTGTATTTGTAAGATGGGGATGTTGAGGGCATCAGGACGTGGACACGGCTGAATGAGTTTATAGGAGCAAAGCACATGGTGTCTGGCATGACCCTAATAAGTGTCTGGGGAGGGTTATGTCCTGGCAAAGAATGTTCTTCAGAATGGGACAGGCACCAAGGAACAGGCAGTGGAAAGCAGAGCAGGGGTACCCACCTGAGGCTGGAGTGGTTGGGGAGGGCCCGGAGGAGGAAGGGGCAGGGGCACCCACCTGAGGCTGGAGTGGTCGGGGAGGGCCCCGAGGAGGAAGGGGCAGGGGCACCCACCCGAGGCTGGAGTGGTCGGGGAAGAAGATGGCTTTGGACTATTGGCAGCTTGTCTGTGCACTAGCAGCCTCCTCTCCTACTCAGCTGTGACCTGCCCAGGTGGACGGTCACACCAGAGCAGCAGGTGACATCTGAGAGTGTCTGGGAGAAGGAAGACGTGGGCCCCGCTCTATGTGCAGGGCTGATGGCATTCCTGCTCGTACCTCTCATAGTTTGAGCAGGGCGACCCCGAGCCCTGTTGGTACACCCGAGAATCTAAACGGGCCTAGAGAGGGTCATGTACCTGGTGGCTGAGTCTGTGAAGGAGGAGGTGACATCTTGGAGAAGTATCTCAGATAATACTCACAGTTCATTGAAGGAAGTCGGGACAGGAACCCAAGCAGGGCAGGAACCTGAGGCAAGAGCTGATGCAGAGGCCATGGGGGAGCGTTGTTCTGTACCCATTGCTCAGCTAACTGTCCCTTTTTTCTTTTTTTCCTTCCTCCCTCCCTTCCTTCCTTCCTTTCTTTTTCTTTTTTTCTTTCTTCCTTCTTTCTTTTCTTTTCTTTTTTTTTTTGAGATAGGGTCTCACTGTGTTTTCCTGGCTGACTGGCTTGCTTGGAACTCACTACATAGACCAGGCTGGCCTTGAACTTAAAGAGAGCCATATGACTATGCCTCCCAAATGCTAGGATTAAAGAGGTGACCAGCACACCTACCTGAATTCTTGTATAACCCAGGACTACCTGCCCAGGGGTGGCACCACCCACAGTGGGGTGGACCCTCCCCATCATTCATTAGTGAAGAGAGTGTCCCCACAGACTTGCATACAGGCTAAAGGGAGGAAGGGATTTTCTCAAGTGAGGCTCCCTCTTCCCAGATGAGGCTTGTTGACGTAGCCAGCAGAGGTAAGTACCAGTCTTTTTCTTTTTCTTTTCTTTTCTGTTCTTTTGCTGTGGGATGTCTTTCTGTACGCTGTGAATATGTGTTGCTCTGATTAGTTGATAAATAAAACTGTCCGGCCTATGGCAGGGCAGGATGGAGCCAGGCAGGAAAATCCAAGGGAGACAGCGAAAGGAGAGGCAGGGGAGACGCCATTCCCACATCCAGGGAGCAGCATGTGATGACACACAGGTGAGGCCATGGAACACGTGGCGACACACAGATTAATAGAAATGGGCTGAGTTTAGTTATAAGAGCTAGCTAGCAAGAAGCTTGAGCCATAGGCCATGGCCATATAGTTTGTAATTAATATAAGCCTGTGTATGTTTATATGTTTATTTGGGTCTGAGTGACTGTGGGATCGGGTAGGACACAGGAAAACTTCCAGTTACATTTTTTTTCCCTTCAAGACAGGGTTTCTCTGTATATCCCTGGCTGTCCTGGAACTCACTCTGTAGACCAGGCTGGCCTCAAACTCACAGATCCACCTGCCTCTGCTTCCCAAGTGCTAGAATTAAAGGTGTGTGCCACCATGCCCAGCTATGAGTACAAATCTTTGAGTCTTGAGTTGCTAATTCAGAGAGAGGTCAAAACTCAAAAGTATAGGTCTGGTTTGACTCCTTTTGAGTCCCCTTGAAGTTGAAAGACAAAACACAACAAAACGTAGAAACTGAGTGGGGCCAGCGATGGTGGCACACGTCTGCAATCCCGGACCTGGGAGATAAAGGGGAGAAGACCAGAAATCCAAGCTCATTCTTGGCTATATATGGATTTCAAGACCAGCCTGCTATACATGAAATCTTGTCTCAAAAAGAAAAAAAAAAAGTCAAAAGAGGGGCTGGGGATGTGGCTCAGTTACACGCACAATGTCATGATGTCCTAGGTTCGACCCCCAGCACCAAATAAACTGGGAATGGTGGACCACGTCTGTGATGCTAGTACTCAGGAGGTGGACAGAGGAGTATCAGGAACTCAAGGTTATCCTTGACTACATGAGGCCTTAAGACCAGTCTGGGCTACATGAGAATCTGTCTCATAAGCAAAACAAAACAAAACAAAACAAAACAAAACAAAACAAAACAAAACAAAACAAAAAAACCTCCTGAGTGTCCACCTCCACCCTCAGCTGGGAAGCATGTATATTGACATTATTTTAGAAGGGCACCTGAATCCAGACTGGGACAATGTGACCATTCCCAGAGATCCCCTGGGGTGGGCTAGGCTGGGGTGGGCTACTGCCATCAGTGGGCAGAGGGTCTGGGGAAGGGGAGGGGAGGGCTGCTTTCTAATGAACAATTAATGTCTGCTGTGCCTCTAATCATGTGGTTCCGTGTAATTAAGAAGTTAATTAGTGCTGTGTCAATTCAGGTTTAATTAGTCCCCTCTTCAGAGAAGCCTGGAAGACCCTCATGCTAGAGGCTTCTGGAATGAAAAATGTAGAGGAAGCGAGGTGGGTAAAGGAAAAACAACAGGTACAGGGAGGGCCCCACTTTCTCTTGTGACCCTTCCAGTCCGGGGACCAGAGACTCATGCCTCCGTTATACCTCCCCTTGGTGACATGGAGACTCTGTGGTCACCTGAGGCTCCCTCCCCGCCACCAATAGCATTTGTGATGATGCTCTGCTGAGCGCCTATGGAAAACCAAAACTTAAGTTACTGCACCCCGTCCCCTGGATTCCCCATGGAAGCTACAGTTCACACCCCATTCTCTAAGCTTGCTTTATGGAAACCATTGTGTATTTTCCTGTAGATGGTGAGGAAACAGGTACCCAGAGAGCTTGAGTAACTCCCTCAAGGTCACACATCCAATTAAGTGACCCCAGGACCTGCAGTGACAGTGGATGTAAGGCTCGGCTCTCACCAGGAGCCAGAAGCACCTCAGCACTCACTCAGCTCTGGCTGCTCTGTGATGACCATGGCCTTCCCTCATGCAGCTCTCTCAGATGAACATCTCCTCTGTCTGTCACAGAAGCTTCTGGGCCCTGTGGAGAGCGGCGCACGCTCGCGGTGTATCTCCAGTGGAGCTGGGTTACCACTGTGCCTGTCTCCACCTGAGGTGGAAACTCCAGATGGCAGGCACTTTCCTGCTCGGGTCTCAGGGCCCAGCACCTGGTATCTGTTCTGAAGACGTCTTCAGAATGAAAAAACAGGCACACCTGTGGGCATCTAGTGCCCTGGCAAGATGGCTGGGTGCAATGGCCGCTCTTCTCGAGGACCTGGGTTCCATTGCCACACGGCAGCTCACGACCAGCTGTGACTCCGGGTTCGGGGTCAGACTCCCTCTTCTGGCCTCCTCAGGCACCAGGCATGAACAACGTGATATGTAGACACACAAGCACACAAAACACTCATAAATGTGTGTGTCTGTGTATCTATATGTATAAAATATAATATATACAAAACAATATTTAAAAATTGGGCACCTCAGGTGCTGGGTCCAAAGAAGAGAACAGATAGAATTAATTTCTAGCTCTGTTTTGAGACGGGATCTCATCTATTCTAGGCTGACCTCAAACTGGTTTAGGCAGGCAAGGATGATCTCAACTTTCTCTTTGCGTGTGCGTGTGTGTGTGTGTGTGTGTGTGTGTGTGTGTGTGTGTGTGTGTGTGTGTGGCATTGTGTTCCCATGTATGTGGTGTGGGCATGTGTGCGTGCAAATGTGTGGGTTGCGTGTGTGCACCTGTGGAGACCTGAAGTTGGAGGCAGGTGGCTTGATTACTCTTCACTCTCCTGATGTCTCTCAGTTGAAGCCAGGGCACAAGACCTGCTAGACGTCCTCACCAGCTTGACCTGGGGATCCCCCGCTGCCTCTGCCACACCTGCCCAGCTTTTACATACACCCTTGGTTTCTAAACTCTGGTCCTGAGGCTGGTTTGACAAGCCTTTATCCAGTGAATCATCTCTTCAGTCACATCTCTAAGTCCTGAGATCACAGGTGTGGGCCGCCACACCTGCTGCTGTGGTGCTGTGACCTAAGGAGCTGTCTATAGGCTGGGCGAGCATTTTCCAACCCTGCTGCACCCCAGCCCTCCTGTCTCCTCCTTCTGGCCCCAGCTTCATGAGGCGGCTTCTCCTCCTCCTCCTTCCCCCTCCTCCTTTCCTCCTCCTCCCCCCTCCTCCCCTCTCCTCCTCCCCCCCCTCCTCCCCTCCTCCTCCTCCTCCTCCTTCTTCTTCCCCCTCCTCCTCCTTCCCCCTCCTCCCCCCCTCCTCTTTTTCCTTCTTTGAGACAGGGTTTCTCTGTGCAGCCCTGGCTGTCCTGGAACTTGCTCTGTAGACCAGGCTGGCCTTGAACTCACAAAGATCCGCCTGCCTCTGCTTTCCAAGTGCCCACTGCCCAGCTTAATGACCCTTTGTATCAGGACATCCACCATACCTTCCCCTGTTATTCAACCCAGACCCAGTGGTTAGGTACAGAGTGAACCCCATTGCCCTCTGGCTGGCAGGAGGTGGAGCAGCATGCGCCCTGCTGGACCGTGAGGTCTCCTACTTGTACAAAGAACGCACTTAGGTATGTGTCACACGGTGAGGCTTTTCCTCTCCTTGCTCAGTTTCCAGGCAGGAGTAGAACATTTTATCTCACCAATACGAAACCTATTAACCACCAGCAATCACGGCCATCCCCTCCCTTCCCTGCATGCCCTTGGGCAGACACTGTCCGTGTCCAGTGTCTCAGGAGTGGCGTGTGATCTGTGCAGTTCACAGGACTCTGGGCTTCCCTGTCCGAGCTCTCCCCTGTCTTCAATCCTCCCTACTCTGTGGCAGATGCTATCCAACCAAAGAGTTTTGAGTCCGTTGAGGATGGATGGTATCCACGGAATGTAATAGAGACCAAGTTTCATCTGCTCCCACACCCCTTCGCCTCCTCTGTCTATGAGGAGCCATTTGGGGTCACCCAGGTCCTGGAGGCCTGGCTTGGCCCTGCAGCCCCTCAGTTCTGAGTGTGGCTGGCAGCGACCCTTTCCTTAGCTAGCTGAAGGTGAGCCCTGTGCTCACCAGGTGAAGCCCACACACCCTCAGGTTGGGGGTGGGCAGACTTTTCGGTCTCTCAAAGCCTGACCACTGCCTGCTTCTCCAGGCTGCCTTCCCAGAAGTTCAGCCTGACCTGACTCCTTCACCAGCCCCTGTTTTTGTCCTTTTTCTCTGCCCCACCCCACAGTCTCATGTAGCCCAGTTTGACCTTAAATTCAATATGGAGCGGAAGATGTCCTGGAACTCCTGATCCTGCTGATTCCCTCTCCCGAGTGCTGGAATTGCAGATGTGTGCCACAACACCCCAGTTTCTGAAGTTTCTGGAGACTGAACCCACAGCTTCCTGAATGCTGGACAAACACTCAAGCAGCTGAGCTACATCCCCAGCCCTGTGGTTTTCCCTCTTAACTTCACATTTCCTGAGCCGAGCGTCAGCTATCCCAGACCACTGGGCCCCGCAGCTCCCAATCACTTCTGAGCACTTTCTGGACACAGGCCTGGGCCTCTGCACCCCCCGGGGCCGCGGACGTGAATGACAAGCCCATGTCCCGCTTCTGTTTCCTAAATGGCCCCAGAGTAAACAGCGTTCCTGGGAGCAGAGGTCCACTCCTGAGGGCTGGGTCCAGTGATCCTGACTACTAAGGGCCTCTGCTAGCCTCCCTTCCCCCAGTCTCACAGAAGGAAGGTTCACTGAGCGAGGGGAAGCGGAGAGATCTGGCTGAGAGGGGAGGAGATGAAGTGGAGAAGAGATATAATTGTTCCCGTTTGACAACTTTTTCTAATTAGGGACCAATTATATCTGGTACCTAACTGGGGTCCTGGGAGGTTCTCTAGCTTGCTAGCTAATTACTGGCCAGTAATCCCGGTGGTGGGAAGTGGGGGAAGAGTGTGTTGCCACAACATTTTGGGTTGTTCCGAGGGTGGAGGACTTTGTCCAAAGAGCAGGCAGGCACTCTGGTAATACCCAGGCAGTTCTGTTTTCTCCCTGTCCCCGAGCCCCGAGCCGGGAGATGATCATTTCTCTGTAGCCATAACCAACACCCCGAGAGGTGGGGACATCTGGGATTGTGTCTCTTTAGCACCTACATGCACACTCAGCTCTCAGTGACAGTCACTTCCAATTTGAAAACTCTTCCAGGAAGTGCGCTTGCACACTCGGGCACATGCGTGTGCATAGTGGCAGAGAGATGTTTAATGAGAAGGGTATCATTATCTCTACTTTATAGGTAAGAAAACTGAGATGCCAAGTGATGTGAAATCTAAGAGTTTACCCTACTACAGTTACCAGGATTGGGACTGGAGGGACTGGAGGGATGGCTCCGTGGTTAGGAGCACTGGCTGCTTTTGCAGAGGACCAGGGTTCCGTTCCCAGCACCCACAACCACCTGTAACTAAAGTTCCAGATCTCACTCCCTCTGCTGACATATTTGGGCACTGCAGCCTGTGGTATTTATTTATTTATTATTTATTTATTCTGTTTGTGTTTGCAGACAAAACACAAACAGAATAAAAGTAATTACTAAAAAATGTGCTTGTAGACTTTAGAAAAGATTTACTTATTTTCATTCCGTGTGTGAGTGTTTCCTGTTTCCTGCTTTGTGGAGAGCTGAGCAAATGGCCGATGTGAACTCCCATTCTGACAAGCCTCGGGCTGCCATGCCCTCCTCCCATGATGGCCCCGTTCCTCGGACTGTGGGCCAAATAAGCCTTCTTCCCTTGTTCATCTTGTTAGGTGTGTGGTCCCAGCAGCAGGAAAAAACGATTAGTACGTTTATATATTCACTATGCACATGTTTTATCACATGCGATTTGTAGCTGTTTTATACTATACCTTCTGTTACCCTCTCTCTCCAAGACTAGAACCCAGGGCCTCATCGCTGGTAGGCAACCACTCCACCACCTCAGCCTTTGAGGATTTTTGGAGAAAGACCAAGCTGGGGTCTTCTGGCTCTCCAATATCACCTACTTGGTGAGCTCCAGGACAATCAGAGACACTGTCTCAAAGAACAACGTGAGGAGTGGTGTTGGGATTCATCTCAATGGAGAGTGCTTGGAGAGCAAGCACAGGGTCCCAGGTGCAGCTCTAAATGCTGAGAAAGAAAGAAAAAAGAAGCCAGGAGGTGGTAGGGGTGGCGGCGGCGGCGGCGGCGGCGGCGGCGGCGGCGGCGGCGGCGGCGCACGCCTTTAATCCCAGCACTCGGGAGGCAGAGGCAGGCGGATCTCTGTGAGTTCTAGGCCAGCCTGGGCTACACAGAGAAACCCTGTCTCAAAAAACCAAAAACCAAACCAAAACAAAACACTAACAAGGTGGGTGATACCTGAAATTGTCCCTTTACCTCCACGTGCACATGCACACACACACACACTCGCAACCACACACCAGAAAGTTCAGAGGTAGTGTGGTTTCCAGGCATTTATGACATTGGGAGACTTTCTCTGCTACTGAGGCACAGCCTGGTTATACAGCCTTGCTCAAAATTGATGAGTAGAACAGGCTGACCTTCAAATTCTCAATGACCCTGTGCCTCTGTCTCATCTCCCAGGAGCTGGGATTACAGGGGTGCCCCACCACATCCAGCTGCAGATGTCCCTTCTTTCCACCCTGGCCTCCTCGGGGAGTTGTCTTGACTTCCTCGACAGGCTCCTTCATGGGACAGGAGAGCTTGCCTAGCGTGTGCAAGGCCTGGGTCTGATGAACAGAGCAAAGCAAAGGTTAGTGTACAGGTCACATGCAGACAGCACACAAGTACTGAGGGCAGACGAGACTGGCCCTGGCACACACCCTTGGAGCCTCTGCAGATGGCCCTCATGCTTCGTTGGCCAGGATGGTGTCACATACCCATTCCTAAAGCAATCACCAGCACCGGCCAGGAGAGCACCATGGCTGGCTTAGATCAATCATGATTCCTGCCCTGGAGCTGGGGCCTGCTCTCTTTGAAGCTCGTGGCTGCCTGGCAGAGTCAAATAAAGCAGAAGTCTATTCACAAAACAAAATGGGTGGGGCTGGGAAAACGGCTCATCAGTTAAGAGCTCTTTCTGCTGTTGTGAAGGACCTGGGTTCAGTTCCCAGCACCAGTTCCAGGGGATATAACATCCTCTTCTGGTCTCTGAGGCCATTAAGCATGCATGTGGTGCACAAACATACATTCAGGCAAAACACCCACACACATTAAAACACATACACACATATCACACACACACACACACAGAGATAGATAGATAGATAGATACTGGGCCTGATGCCGCCATTCTCCATTTCTTTTTCTTTCTATTCTCTCCCTGCCTCCCCCTCTTCATCCCTTTCTCCTCTTCCTTCTGCCCGCTCCCCCTCCCCCTCCCCCTCCCTCCGTCTCCCTCTTCTTCCCAGTTTCTCTGTTCTAGGGATTGAACTTGAGGCCTCACGCACACTAGGCAAGCACTCTAGCCCCGAGCCACACTCTCAGCTCATTTTTTCCGTTATAGAAATTTTGGCGGAGGGCATGGCCACCCAGAAGGAAGATTACACTCCCAGCCTCTTAGGCAGCTGACTGTGACCAGTGGCAACGTTCCGGCCAATGGGAAGCGGCAGATGCTCCAGTAGCTCTCGGGAATCTTCTTTAAGGGAACTTTGGCATAAGCCTTGGCTCTCAGTTCTGTCTTCTCTCCATTTGCCGTCTGGAATGTGGGTGTCACTGTACTGAACCGCAAGAACGAGAATCGTGGCGGGAATGAGTTGGAAGGAGCCTCAGGAACAGAGTCCAGTTTCTGCTCTGGAGTCGCGGAATGGACTAACATGAGCAGAAACTAACCAGAGCAGACATTGTCTCCATGAACGCAGCATCATCAGTTACAGATAGCAAGAGTTGGAGTTAACAGAAAGCCCATGTCAGCACCCGGGGACTTGGACTCCCCCCAGCCCAGGGCACACTCTGTTCTCTATGAAACAATGTAACAGAGTGAGATATACTCAGGAGATCTGAGGACCAGGCTCACCGGGGTACCCATTGGACATGTTATTTAGAGAAGGTTGCTGGGCCAGGTGGCGCTGGCCCGTGGTTCCAAGTGCTTGGGAGGCTGATACAAGAGAATTGCAACTTCAAAGCCTGCAAAGCAAGTTCAAGGCTAGCCTAGACAATTTAGAGAGTTTTGCCTCAAAATAAAAGATGTAAAGGGGGCTAGGGACATGGCTAAGTGGCAGAGCATCTGCCTAGCATTTGTAATGTCCTGGGTTTGATAAAAAGAAAAATACCAATGGTTAGCTGGCTCTCCAGGTTGATTTCCTCGTCTGTAAAACGGGGACAGTAATTCCTGTTGTGCTGAGCCCTGATGCATGTAGCATGTTCTAGGGTCTCAGTACAGCAGCAAACATGTGAAGATGATGTGGGCTGTGCAGCTGGATCTGTAGTAAATGCAGTGGTCAGCTTCTAAGATGACCCCCACTGCTTCCAGCTTTCCAGGTTCACTTATTCACACCCTTTTGATGTCTTCCACCTTGAGTAGGGCTGACTCAGACACCCAGGTCATTTGGGCTCCAGACGTTTGGCTGAAATGGATCATTTGCTCTAGAGGAAGTTGGCTACGTTGGGTGAGCCCACTTAAACATCCCTGTGGCATGCCATCATGCATGGTGGCACACACCTTTAATCCCAGCACTGGGGGAGGGGGGGGGCAGAGGCTGGTGGATCCCTGAGTTGGAGGCCAGTCTGGCTTACAAAGTGAGTTCCAGGACAGCCAGGGCTACACAGAGAAACTTTGTCTCAAAACCAAACAGCAACAATAAAATAAACAAACACCCCAAACACTGTTTGGGAAGGATGAGGAGGTGTGGCCTCGTGAGGAGGTGTGTCACGAGGGAGGACTTTGAAGTTTCAGAAGTCTAAGCCATTCCCAGTTAGCTCTCTGTGCCTTGTGGGTGTTGGTCAAGATGTAAGCTCCAGCACCATGCCTGCCTCTGTCCTGCCGTGCTCCCCATCGTGACAGCCATGGACTAACCTGGGACCATGAGCTCCAAATTAAATGCTTTCTTTTATAAGTTGCCTTGATCATGGCATCTTATTATAGCAATAGATAAGAAACTAATCATTATCATTCGAGACAGCATCTCAGATAGCTCAGGCTGGTCTAGAACTTACTTTGTAGCCCAGGATGACCTTGAACTTCTGATTACTACCTCCCCAGTGGTGATATGATAGATGTATGATACTGTGCTCAGATTAGGTGGTGCTGTGGATCAAACCAATCACTTCATGAATGCTAGGCAAGTATTCCATCAACTTAGCTACATCCCCAGAAACCCTGGTTGCCATCTTGACTG
Source organism: Peromyscus leucopus (assembly GCF_004664715.2). Lineage (NCBI taxonomy): Eukaryota > Metazoa > Chordata > Mammalia > Rodentia > Cricetidae > Peromyscus > Peromyscus leucopus. The sequence continues at coordinate 4,852,689 of NC_051084.1, read as the reverse complement.
AATCTTCCTGAGAGACCCTGAGCCAGGCCACACGGCTCTACTGTATGCAAAATTCCAGCATCGCGTTCCTGCATGAAGCCACGACTGTTCCTTGTGGTACAAAGCTGTTGGGTTTATTCGTTACGCAGCAATGGTAAGAAGCAACACATGGTCACTAGCTATGAGTTCCATCTTCTTGCTGGCAAGACGTTTCCCTCTGCAGTGCCTTCTCGCGCCCCTGCCCTGTGATCCCGAGTCCCAGAAATGCAGCAGTGGGATACGGGAGGCAGCTGCCTGCTCACACTGCTATTGCAGACGCAGTGAGAACCCAGAGACGAGGCTTCTCCATCCTGTCCCAGCTGTCGTAGGGTACCGTGGAAAAGAAGACGAGACAGGGGTTGAGGATGCGGCTCAGGGGATAGAGGAGAAGGAGGGCAGGTAAAAGGAAGGGAAGGGAAGGAAGTGAGGACCTGGTTAGAGAGAACGTCCCGCAGTCTCAGGCATTTGAACATCTTGTCCCCTGTTGGTGGCACTGCTTGGAGGCCCAGGAAGTGTGCTGCTGTGGGAAAGCATGTCCTTGGAGGTGGCGTTGAGAGTTGAGAGACCCATGCCATTTCCAGTTTGCTTTCTGCTCTATACTTGTGGTCCAAGATGTGGGCTCTCAGCATCCCACCACCATCCCAGCATCCTGCTGCAGCCACCATGCCCGCCCCATGCTTCCAGACTTCCTTGACACGACGGACCTCACGTCTCTGGAGCCATAAGCCAAAATCAACTCTGTCTTGTACAATCTGCCTTGCCCGTGGTGTTTTGCCATAGCGACAGGAAAGTATCTAAGAAAGGAATCCAAACACTTGCCAGCTTCCTGGGAGCACCGCACGGCCCTTCCAGCCCCACCCTTAGGGCAGCAGTGGGAGACAGTGATTCTGACTTTGACACTGGGGATGGGAGTCCCTTGGCCTCAGCTTGTGTGAGCAGAGGCACACAACACGCTCTGGCCCCTTTACCTCAGCTCTGTGTTCAGGAGATTTCTCCATGTTGTTGTAGGCAGTTCGAATCCTGTCTTCTCCCTGCTGGATGAAATTCAATACACTGGTCTGTATGTCTGCTCTGCCAGCAGGAGACAGTCAGGTTTCCCAGCTGGGGACTTGGGTGAATAGTATGACATTTGGTTTGTGAGTCCACGGTGTTTTCTACACCGCTAGCAGGTAATATGGTATGTGAGTGTCCACGTGGTAGCTTTTGCCTAAGGAGATGTCCCAATTTACAGTCGCAGGGGCAACGTATGAGGGGTAGGAGGTGCATGCCACCCTCAAGAGGTGGGAAGTTACCCCAAGCCAAAGAGTTGACAGTTATCTCTAAGTGGAGGAAGCTGGGATTCCCCACCCTGAGAGTGGGCGAGTTGGAGAGCGGGATCACCTCTGTCCTTCTAGTCAAGGAGACAATACAGATTAAACCACACTGCCAGGCGGTGGTGGCGCATGCCCCGGCACTGGGAGACAGAGGAAGGCGGATCTCTGTGAGTTCAAGGCCAGCCTGGTCTACAAAGAGAGTTCTAGGACAGCCAGAACTGCACAGAGAAACCCTGTCGTGAAAAACAAAAACAACAACAAAAACCAAAGCAAACAACAGCAACAAAACCCCACACATGTTTCTGCTGTTTGAAGACTTTAGACCTCTGGACTAGAATCTTCCCACTGTCATCCTTAGCTTCTGGGCTGTGGTGTCATAGAGGGGCTGAGAGCAGCGTGGAGTGAGTGGGAAGGCAGAGGAGGTCACAGGCTTCGACTCCTCAGGTTGGCTGAGGACTTGGAGCTGAGGACCACTGGTCCTAGAAGGGAAGGGACATGGGGCAGCTGGTATCTGGGGTCCCAAGGACAAGGATGAAGAGGACAAGAGGCAAATTCTCCATCAATCTGGCCATGGAGCACATTATTATTGTTATTATGAAGTATCCCAAGGCTGATGCTCACGCTGGCCTGGCCAGGGGAGGGGAGGCCCTAATGGTCCCATAAATCCAGGCCATAAAGAGTAATGGGGGGAGACAAATGAGATAATTAGAAATAAATCTCACCGAGGTCTCTATTCATCAGCGTCTCTGGAACTGGCCAATCTTCCAAGCCATTAGCCAGGGCCTCTAATTAATGCTAAGCTGCCCAGTTCTGTGGAAGCTCCATGTTTGGGGAGGGACCCAGGCTGAGGGGCATCACTGCCCCCACAGCCCACGATGGGTGACCTTGGGAGGAGCTGAGGGCCAGGTCCCCACAGCACCCTCCTCTCCTGGTGAGCAGGGCCTTACTCAACCACTTCTGTCTCTGTTCTTTCTTTTTAAATCACATTTTATTTGTGGGTTTGTGTGTGTCTTTGCCTGCTAAGCCTCCCCCCAGCCCTGATTCTCTTTCTCCAGCTCACCCCATACCTTCATCTTCTGTGTGTCCTGGTATTTCTTTCTCATCAGATGGCCATGTCCCTGTGGGTGAGCCATGGAGGGTCTCAGAAGGCGTCGTGAGGGCCACCTGGGATAACACTCCACTGCCTGTCTTTCCTGTCACCTGGTCAACAGCAGGACAAGGACCCATCACAACCCTTGCCCCAGAGCAGTCTGGGAACAGGGGAGCTGCACTTGGGGTGTTAGCTCCTAGGACCCTATTTATCCTCTCTCTTTCTTAGAGCTGGAAGCCTCTCCTATCCGTCTGCCCCTTGCCTTAACCTCGCCTCCATCTCCACCAAGCCATTGATGTGGAAGGCATGCATCCTTCCCGAGCTGTGTTTCACTGTTGGGGGTTTCGAGGCCAGCAACCCCACCAAACATGTCTCCTGCCCCACAGAGCACTCTAATCTGCTAGCGGCTCCCATTGTTTTCGTTTCCCAGCCTGCCTTCTCCCCAGCCCCAAAGTACGCCTCCTCTACTCTCCAGGGCTTTGGAGGGATGGCCATGAAATGCACCTTCTCCAAGTCATAGAAATGTCACGTGACCGTGGCCTAGCCAATCACAGCCCTCCACTCAGCACAGCACTAGGTCTGTAGCATAAACTGAGTAAATTAGTATTTCCTTGTCTTTAATCTAGGATTTCTCAGGGGTGCAAACTGAGACTGTAGTGGGCAGCTAGTGTATGAACGCCCCCAACACACCCTAGCCCCTGCCCCTCTGCAGTAATGAGGATGCTATCCCCCTAAAGGCAGGTTTAGAGGTGGTGGAACTGTGAGAAGAGAGTTGGTAGCCGAGATGGGAAAGGGAGCCAAAGCCACTGAGGTCCTGTGGCATGGGTGTCACCCCAGATTGTGACCCCCTCTCCCTGGGAAAGCCAGAGCTCAGGAAATCGATGAGTCCTGTCGTCACATCTGTCCCCAAAGTCAAGTCTGTGGCCACGCTGCTTTCCCAGCTACAGTGGAGTCCTGCTGCCCCCACCTACCCAGAAATAGGGGTTTGCAGCAGTCCTGGTGGCCTCAGTGACCACGCCGACCCCACAACTGGTTGGCAGAGGCCCAGGACACGACTGGCCCCCTCCAGCAGCTCTGGAGCCAGGGGTGGTATTCTGGAACTCTAAGTGCCCATTAGTATGAGGGAGGCTGAGGGCATGCGTGAGCATCCTGCCTCACAAGCGGCCTCTCTCCCACTGGGCAGCACCACTCAGGGCAGGACGTGAGGTCCCAGAATGGTTCAAGCCAGGGACATCTGCATTGGGCTCCTCGTCTTATCTACAAGTGTAAGAACGGCCACCTTGGTGTGGACAGCTCGGGAGTGAAGAAATGTCCTGGACAAGGGTGGCCAGGGTAGTGTTCCAAAGGTCAGGGGAAAAGCAGAGGCAGGCGCTCCCCGACTCCAGCTATCAGATCTCCAGAGTCCCTTAAGCTCCAGTGTGCACAAAGGATGCCAAGGCCCAGAGAGGGGGACGGCCTTGTTCTTGGACCCACAGCAGAGCCAGCTGAGAACCGTCACCCAGCTCTGTCCAGCTGTAAGCAAAGCTAGGTGCCATCAGAGGATTGTCGGGGAGAGAAGGGGTGCCTGGGAGGCCTTCCCGGGAGGCTGGCTGGTGCAAACGGTAGAGGACAGCTCTAGGTGAATGTTCTCAGCTTCTTGGAAGAGAGGAGACACTTGGGAAAGATGAAGGGTGGGGAAGCAGGGCAGGTATGACAATCCAGGGTGGACTTCAACCTCCGTAGGGGAGTCTCGGTTCTGGAATGTAGAATGGGGGAGTGCCATGTGATTGTGTGGAGTGTGTGTGTGTGTGTGTGTGTGTGTGTGTAGGGGTATGTGTATACGAAGGAAAATACGTATGGAATGGGTGTTCTGGTAAAGGTGTATGCATGTTGAGGAGTGTTCCTTGAAGGGGTGTGTGTGTGTGTGTATGTGTAAGGATGTGAGTAGAAGGGCCTGTGTGTGAATGAGTGTGCATATGAATGGGAGTTCCTGTAGAGATGTGTGTGTGTCAAGTAAAGTGTATATACATGAAGGTATATGTGTGTGTGTATGCACACACACACACACACACACACACACACACACACACGAAGGAATGTGCATAGGAATGAGTATGCACATGAAGTTGTGTGCATGCTGAGCCTGGCTAAACCCTTCCTGTGTCCTGCCCCCACCCCGCTCAGCTCTCGGATTCAGCCACTATCCTAAAGAAAACAGCCTGGAGCCTGCAACAGGAAATCAGTGTTTGGACTGCAGAGGTGCCTCTTCCTGCCTCTGCCAGCACTCTGTGAGCAGACAGGGAGGCCAGCAGGGGCTTCCTGCCCACCTGGCTTGACGCCGAATTGGTCGGGAGCCCCTCATCCTTTACCCTGGATTCTCTGACCACCTCTCAGCCCCCAAGCCCCGACGGAGGGAGATCTGAGGCTGCCAGGGTGAACAGAAGCCACTTCCCAAGTCTTCTCCAGTGAAAAGAGCGGAGGGCAGGGGGAGCCCGGGACAGCCCGAGGAGGCCGTGTGTGTGGTCGACATTCACAGAGGCCCACTGGGGGCCCTGCCGAGTCGGAGACACCCGTGTGCCCAGGGATGCCACTTCCAGACTCTGTCTGAGACATGACCCTACCATGTTGCTGACTTAACCTGTCCCAGCCACCAGAGTGTGGGATTACAGGCATGCACTGTCACACCCACCCACCTTTCAATTTCTGGAATCTTCTTCAGAGACAGCACACTTATGTAAATGGGTGTGTTCATGACTGCTGAGAATGGACGAGAATAAAGCCAAGTCACCCATCCGCTGCGCACGGTGGCTCTGTCTCAGCCCTGGGGTTACCGGGAGGATCAAATCACCTTCACAAATTTTGTTGAAACAGTAACAAAAAGAATCTGCATGTGGTGGTGTGTGCCTTTAATCCCAGTACAGGGTAGGGAAGGGCTGGCAGATCTGTGAGTTCGAGGCCAGCCTGGTCCACATAGTGAACTCCAGGACAGCTGGGGCTACATAGAAAGACCCTGTCACAGCCCCCTGCTACTGCAGGGCAGCGCACTGCTCTGTAGTATTCCCAAAGAGTTTGGGTTGCCTACAGCCCTTCCGAGTGTCCGTCCTTCCCTCAGAAACTCCGTGAGCCACTCCAGCCATCGAGATGGAAACGGCACCCGCTCATACTTTTGTACGTTTCCGTTTCACAGGCCTTCCTCAGCCAAGTCTCGTCCTTGGACCCCTAAGTCCCTGCCATGTGACCTGATCCTGATCCCTGTGGGCCTACGTACCCCAGGGCAGATCAGTGATACCCAGGTCTACAACTGCTGGGCAGTTTTTTGCCTGAATGGGTCACTGGACCCATGGCCTCCCAGGCTCCTGTGGTCCTGATGAAGCTTCCTGCCTCAGGTAACTGGGGCCCAGGACTTGGGCCAGGGATATGACCCTTGTTCAGGCCACATCAGCCCCCGACCCCCAGGATCTCAGGTACAAGTCAGGGTGTGCAGGCCTGGGGTAACCCCTTCCTAAGGCACCCCTCTGTAGTTGACACAGGGTCAGCCTGAGCCTTGGAGCAACTCCATCGGGAAGCTTGGAGGAGCTGCAGTCAGCAGGAGATTAATTAATCAAAGCCTGAACACATCTGTTGTTAATTACAGCCAAGGTTAACTCTTCCCTTGCTGGGCGGCGCTGTCAGTGGGCGGGCATTGGGAACGGTGGTGAGAAGTGGACCTATCCTTTTTCCTTCCGTGTGGGAAGGGAAACCATGAGCCGTGGAGAAGGGCAGTGTGTCTTCTTAGGAAGAAGAAAGCAGAAACCAAAGGGATCCCAGAGAGCAGCACGGTGCGTGTGTGTGCGTGTGTGTGTGTGTGTGTGTGTGTGTGTGTGTGTGTGAGAGAGAGAGAGAGAGAGAGAGAGAGAGAGAGAGAGAGAGAGAGAGAGAGAGAGAGAGAGAGAGCCACAGGACAACCTCAGGGTCAGCCCTCGCCTTCCATCTTGTTCAAAACTCTTTTTTTCTTAAAGATTTATTTATTATTATGTATACAGTGTTCTGCTTGCATGTGTCCCTTCAGGTCAGAAGAGGGCGCCAGATCTCACTACAGATGGTGTGCGCCACCAGGTGGTTGCTGGGAATTGAACTCAGGACCTCTGGAAGAACAGCCAGTGCTCTTAACCTCTGAGCCATCTCTCCAGCCCTCAAAACAATTTCTTGTGTGACAACTGGCCTTCAGGCTTCCCGAGAGTCTCCTGTCTGCCTTCCGTCTTGCTGTAGGAGCTGGAATGGCAGACACGGGTTTCTACACCCATCTTCTATGTGGATTCTGGGGAGTCAAAGCCAATTTCTCACGCTTGTGTGGTGAGTGTTTTACTTACCAGCCCATCCGGGGCCCACACAAGGGGCCGGCGGGAAGGGTTTGCTTTGGAGCATTTACGTCCCCACACTTTGTCGCAAGTCCCGAAGAAAGTGGAGACTGAACAAATATCTTTATTTACAGCAACGGATAGCACAGGCCCTCCCTCTACCCCACTTCCAGTCTTTTCCTTACTGTCCCCCTCCCACCCCACCCCCACCCCAAGCCCCACTCTCTTGGGTCGCTATACGGGTCAGGCCCCTACAAGAGTCTAACTGAGCCGGGGAGGAGGGGAGGGGCCGGGCAGTGGGCCGGGCAGGTGTCTTTTCACATTTTCTGTCCTCCAAGCTGGGCTAGCAGAGGGAGGTGGGCACCTGGAGCAGAGAGGTAGAGAAGGACATGGGCCTCCCATCCACCCCCCACCCCTACCTTTCACAGTGTTCTGAGTCCTGGCGGCTAACTGGGTCCTGTCCCACCAGGTTCTAGATGCCGTGTTCCTGGTCACCCATCGAGGAGAGCAGGCGTGTCTGTTACAGACCTGTCCCGTGGCTGAGATGGCTCCTGGGCCACGCCACCTTCTCACATGTGGGTTGGGATTCTGAGGGGGCCCTGGGGTCAGGGGAGGTGTCAGGCTTTGTGTGACAGCGCTGGGGCCGCTCTGGGGCTTCAGGAGGAGAAGCAGAGTCCACAACACTCCATGCAGATCTCCAGGCAGTCTGCCGATTCGCAGCAGGCGTCCACGATGCCACAGTCCAGGTCACAGGGCAGGTCACAGTCCGCGCACTCGCCGGAGCCGCAGCAGCAACAGCAGAGGCAGGAGTCCTCTGAGCTGCAGGAGCCGCAGGTGGCGCAGTCCAGGACGAGGTTGCAGAGCGTCAGGAACTCACAGAACAGGCATGACAGTATGCAGTGGACGCAGCAATCTGCGGGCAGTGGGTAGGCGAGTGAGAGGCGTGAGCAAGGGAGCCCCAACGGTCCGACAGAGCGGCTGAGCGCCTACAGTGCCACCCAGCTTCTGGGGTGAGCTCGTGGGGACACCCCGTGTCTTTAGAGGGACAGGAGGCGAGCAAAGTGGAGTGGGGTTGGAGGAGCCCAGGCAGCCTGCACCGGGAGTCCCTGCCCTCTGATTATGTATTTAACAAACTGGGGTGAGGAGGTGTTCCGGGCCCTGTCCTAAGTGCCGTGCAGGAAGTACACCCTCCTAAGGCTCCCGCAACAGCTCTACGATGTGGGCTGTAATTAGCCTCATTCTACAGATGAAGAAACCGAGGTACAGAGATTAGCCACTTAAAGATATATCCAAAGGGCTGGGAATTCGGCTCAGTTAATAGAGTGATTGCCTAGCATGCGGGAGGCCCTGAGTTCAATTCCCCACAGTGCAGAAACTGGGCGTGGTGGTGCACACCTGTGATCCCAGTATTTGGGAGGCAGGAGCAGGAAGATCAGCAGTTCAGGGGCATCCTCAGCTACTTGGTGAGTTTGAGGTCAGCCTGGGCTACATGAAACAAATGAACAACAATATGCAATCCAGAATTCTGCTCACCCCTCACTCATTAAGCTCCACACCCTGTCTTTGGCTGTACCTCACCAATCTGTTGTCTGTCCCAGAGCCAGGAAGACCTTTAAAATAGAGGCTGAAAAACTAAAACTGAACCAGAGGCTGTATCAGATCCCGCTCAGAGCATCGCGGCCTCCCTCCAGGGAGCAGCTTAGGTTCCCGGTGGCCCTCGGGCTGGTGAGCCGTCTCTCCTGACTATTCCTGCTCACCTTCTACTCTGCTCTGTCCATACTGACCTTCTGGTGGAACCCCAGCCAAGCACGGCCGAGGGGTACCTCCCTCTCTGTCTGGAATAGTCTCACTCCTTTCTCTCCTTATTTCTCCAAAAGTCATCTCTCCAGCAGGCTCCACTGCCCCTGCCCAGTAGAAAGGAGAACTCTCCTCACCCTGGCACACCCCTCACCACCCTCTGGCACACTTCTGTCTTCCTAGCATGAAAGGCTTTGAGCAGATGGTCATCTCACCCTTGCCAGGTTATGGCGGCTTGAAAGAAAATGGCCCCCAATGGAGTGGCACTATCAGGAGGTGTGGCCCTGTTGGAGGAAGTGCGTCACTGTGGGGGCGGGCTTTGAGGTCTCTTTTGCTCAAGCTTCCCTCAGTGGAACTGTTCAGTCGATTTCCTGTTGCCTGCGAGATGCAGCCCTCTCAGCTCCAGCTCCATGTCTGCCTGCACGCTGTCTTGCTCCCCTTCATGATGATAATGGACTGAACCTCTGAAGCTGTAAGTGAGCCACCCTCAATGAAATGTTTTCTTTGTAAGAGTTGCCATGGTCATGATGTCTCTTCACAGCAATAGCAAACCCTGACTAAGACACAGGTTCTGCCAGGGCAGTCACCTGGGTCGGTCATGGTCACAGATGTGCCACATGTCCCTAGAACAGGATGTGGCTCAGTCAGTAGAACGCTTCCCTACTAAGTGCGGTCACACAGTCCCGAGTCCTGTCCCAGCACTGTGTACAGTTGTAGATGTGGGCATCTGCAACCCCAGCTCGTGGCAGGTACAGGCAAGAGGATCAGAAGTTCAAGGTCGGGCTGGAGAGATGGCTCAAAGGTTAAGAGCACCGACTGCTCTTCCAGAGGTCCTGAGTTCAATTCCCAGCAACCACATGGTGGCTCACAACCATCTGTAATGAGATCTGGCGCCTTCCTCTGTATACATAATAAATAAATAAATCTTTAAAAAAAAAAAAAAAAAAAGAAGTTCAAAGTCATTGTCGGCTACACAGAGGATCTGAGGCCAGCTTGGGCTACACAAAGTGAACACAGCGGCACTCAGTTGAACTGGCAGCCTGTAGCTCTCCCTGCTGAGTGCTGGGCAGGGAGCCCTCCTGAGGGCCAGGCCAGGGGACAGAACACCAGCCCGACCCACCACAGCTACACTTTGCCAATGGATGCTATCCAGCATCCGGTGTGGCAGTCAGGTCTTCTATCTATGCCCCAAATGGATCCAGTAGTTCTCTTCAAATGCAAATGTGGTAAATCACTGCAGTATTAAATCCTTGGTCCATCCTAGCCATCCCGTGTGTCAGCAGGTGATCTTTGCATCCCTCAACATAATTGGTATAGTTAATAAAAACCTTCCCAGAGTCCCTGCCTCCTGGAGTCCCAGTCAGCCTGCCCAATGCCAAGCACATCAAACACTGTTCATGTTCCCTACCTGGATCCCCATCTCAGCCTCTCACGCTGGTGTGGCTGTTCCCACACTAATACAATCTCTATACCTGCACCAGTCACGTGGATAATGATCCCATGTGTGCCCTTCTCCTGAGAGCCACTGAGGGCGTGGGCGAGGTAACTAGCATGCAGGAGATGCCCAGAACCCACAGTTGTTATTATTATTTATTCTCTTGCACCCCTCGGAATTGAACCCAGGGCCTCGAACATGCTAGACAAGTGCTCGACCACCTAGCCACGCCTCCTCCCCGCCTTCCCCAGAGCAAGTTAAGTGAATGGCTGCCTGTCATAAAATACTTCAGGCAGAATCTGCCCCAAGGGGTGAGAAGGTTTCAGAATGCCTTACTTAACAGATTCGGGGGTGTGGTGGGAGGTGGGGAGGTGGGGGGGGGAAGGGCCCACCCTAGAAAGACTGACTCAGTGGTTAAGAGCATTTGCTGTTCTTGCAGAGGACCTGGGTTTGAGTCCATCCAGCTGGATTCCTAGTTTCCACATGGTGGCTCTCAACCAATTCATAACTCCAGTTCCAGGGGATCTGACATCCCCTCTGGCCTCTGAGGGCACCAGGCACACCCATGGTGCACACACATACATGAAGGCAAAACTCATACACATAAAATAACAAATCTTAAAAACAACAACAAACGCACACATTGAATCCTGCTCGCAGGGGGCCAGGCCAGGGTCCCCCAACATGAGTAGGTGCCCCCACTTCCTCCCACCCCCACCCCACCCACACCTGCAGCTCAGCATCATTTTATTCTCTCCTTTTGCTTTGACTAAACAGATGGTCCACTCCTAAAGGACTTTTTTTTTTTCATTTTTTTTGGTGCTGGGGATGGAAAGCAGAGCGGTGTGCATGCTAAGCATGTGCCCCACAACCCCCTGGTGAAAATTTTCTGATTCCAGAAATAAAGTGGCTTAAGCTGGATCAGCCCAGGTGGCTACATTCCTGTCAGAGAGCCTGAGAGAGTCGGGCTGGGACAGAGGTCACTTCACAGACAGGGTGTACTTTGCCACTGAGCTACTAGGACGTCAAGAGCGCCTTTGAGCCAGGCTCCTGGACCCCTTGTATCAACCTCCCCCTTGGCTTCTGCCCAGCCTCCAGCTGCTTTTTCCCTGGGCCCCATGGATGATTCACTGGAGGCTGGAGGTCTACCCTTCGATACACACACCCCACATGCATGTGGAGGTCAGAGGTCAACTTGGAGGAGTCAGCATATCCACTGTGTGGATACCAGGAAGCAAACTCAGGTCATGTCAGTCCTACTTCAGTCTCCGAGTGCTGGACAACAGGGGTGTGGCCCACCACGCCTGGCTTATTGCTGCTCGAGACAGGGTCTTGTTATGTAGCCCAGGACGGCCTTGATGCTCCTGCCTCATCCTCCTAAGTGCTGAGCCAGTAGGCATGAAGCATTGTGTCCAGCTGAGCTAGGCTTTCCTTCCTTCCTTCCTTCCTTCCTTCCTTCCTTCCTTCCTTCCTTCCTTCCTTCCTTCCTTCCTTCCTTCCTTCCTTTCTTTCTTTTTGAGACAGGGTTTCTCTGTGTAACAGTCCTGGTTGACCTGGAACTCGCTTTGTAGACCAGGCTGGCCTCTAACTCACAGAGCTATGCATTTCTTAAGCAGCAGCGGGTGACGCTGCCTGTCTACGGCTGTGGGATGGCAGGGGTCTTACCTTCCTGTGCCTGCAGCGGGACCTGGGAAGCCGACCGAGGGCTGCCTTTGCTCTTCCTCCCGGCCTGGCTGCCCAGAGGTGGGTGCGCCTGCGACTTCCGGTGGGCCTTGGGGCCTCCTGGAGCACCATTCCCCGCAGGCACAGCACTGCCCAGTTCCGAGGGGTGCTTGTGGCCGGAGCCATTTGGCAGTAGTGGGGTGCAGCCTAAGGGGTTCCCTTGAGGCTGGCCTGGAGAGATGGAGACAAAGGGTGGTCACCATCCAGTGGTTTGAATCCCGCCTGCTTCACTCTTAGTTGCCTGTGTCCTTTAATGTGGAGAAACTGAGGCCTAGAAACCAGAAATGACTAAGCCAGAGTGACACCGTGGGACATTCGGAGACTGGGGCTCAGCTCCCAACTCCCATGGCAGGGCTCATCGCAGAGAAACCAAAACCAAAGGTACAAAGCAGGGGCCTGGACCCCCTCTTCTTTCTGCACATGAAATCTGCTCTCTTGCTTTAGGCTCTGGGATCTGGGTTAGAATGGTGGGGTCGGGGAGACTCTGTTGGCTGCGGTTGCTTAAGGTGGCAGTGAATCAGTTAACCGTCACCTCGGCCTGTGCCAGACCCCCAGCTGTTTCCGCCCCTGGTGCTGCTGGGTGACTTATTGGGAACATCTGTTTGGAAACGCATGCTTGGCCCTGGACTCGAGGGCCCTCACAGCAGCCCCTTCTGCTTCCTGCCCTCAGCCCTGCGCAGTCCCATCCTGCCCTGCTGCTGTGGGCAGTGACGGAGAGGCTTCTGGGTCAAGGTGTGTGTGTGGGGGGGCAGGAAAAGAGCTGGTGTGGAGAGAGACCTCCAGGAGGGCCGGTTACCCTCCTAGTCCAAGCAACCCGGTTTAGGAAGCTGAGCCTGGGGATGCCCCAAAGCCCTCAGATGCTTTCTAGATCTCACTCCAAGGCTGCTCCACCTGAGTCTCAGGAGGTGAGGGTATGTGTGTTATGCTGGTAGGGGGTGTAAGAAGGGGTCACAGAGGTCTGCCCCCCCCCCCCCCCCCCCCCCCCCCCCCCCCCCCCCCCCCCCCCCCGCTAAATGCCTCCTGCAAACAAGGAGCATCTCCATTCTCTTAGCTGGGTCCTAGAGCCCTCACCTCTCCAGGCTGACTCGTGGATTTACATTCTGCAGGAGGGGATGTCAGGGGTGCTCAGGAGAGAGGAAGGCGGGGCCTCAGTGCCGCTCTGGACTGGGGGGCTGGACGCTCACTGTGTGACGGTCACTGTCCCTGAACACTCACTGCGTGCTGGTCACCGTCCCTTAACACTCACTGTGTGACGGTCACTGTCCCTGAACACTCACTGCGTGCTGGTCACCGTCCCTTAACACTCACTGTGTGACGGTCACTGTCCCTGAACACTCACTGTGTGACAGTCACCATCCCCTTGAACACTCACTGTGTGCCGGTCACTGACCTTGAACACTCACTGTGTGACAGTCACTGTCCCCAATACTTGCTAATTGTTTTCTCATGGAATCCTCTTTATAAGACCCCCCTCCCCCAGTCTTTTGTAGCCAAAGCTGGACTCAAACTGGTTTTGTAGCTGAGATGATGACCTTGAACAGGAGTTCAAGTCCCTCATCCTCCTGTCTCCACTTGCGACGTGCTGTAGACCACCATGCCTGAACCACTATCTTTTTCCCTGATGAGGAAACAAAGTTCAGGAGGTGGAAAGTAAGTTTCCCAAGGCCACACAGCTGGTAAATCGCAGAAGTGGGGCTGACCTGAGGTTCCTAGCTGGGCTCAGAACACACAGGCAAGGGGCGGGGTAGAGGCAGGGAACTGAGGGACTGAGGAAAGCTGCCATACTTTTTTTTTTTTTTTTTTTTTTTTTGATTTTTGGTTTTTGGAGGCAGGGTTTCTCCCTGTAGTTTTGGTCCCTGTCCTGGATCTTGTTCTGTAGACCAGGCTGGCCTTGAACTCACAGAGATCTACCTGGCTCTGCCTCCCGAGTGCTGGGATTAAGAAGTAGTTAGTTAACACGTTTTGAGTAGGTATTAGGGCAAGACAGTGTACTAAGATGCGTTTATGAGTAATGTCTCTAAACATCACAAGCAGTCTGTTATTGGCACATTTCTCAGATGAAAAATCTTGAGGCCCGGCCGGGTTCTCACAGAAGATTCCACAGCTAGGAAGTACAGAGAGAGGTCTGGAGTCTGGGAGGACACCACCAGTGACAAGCTGGGACACAGAGGTGCCATGCTGTGGCGGGGGCAAGGCATGGCTGGGGCCCGCACCTGGCAAGCAGGAGCAAAGCCACAGGAGTGGCCAGGCCTGAATCATCCTGGCTCCGGAGGAGACTGGCTGAGCCTCTGGCCAGCTTCACTGTCCCTTGTCCTGCTGCCTAAACATGGGCACAGTGGCCAGAGGGAGGGAGTCTGTGGTGAGCCCAGGGCCCTGGGAGGTTCTGCAGACACAAAGCTCGCCTGTGGCCTCGGTTGTGGGGTGGCCAAGGGGTGGGGGTGGTGTTGAGTCACAGTGCAAACACTCAAGGCCACAGACACAGGGGTGTCTGTCCCACTCTCACCTGGGGCCCCTCCCCGTGGCCACGGCCGTGACCTCCTTTTCTCGTGTGTGTGTGTGTGTGTGTGTGTGTGTGTGTGTGTGTGTGTGTACACACACGTGCGCGTGCATGCAGAAGACGGAAGACACTGCTCTCAGGGGAGTCAAGAACCCTACTTCCAGGCTGTCCAGCTTGGCCCCAGATGCCCTCGCTAGAAGTACGGAAGGCATATTATTTATACCAACAAAGCAGGTGGGCACAGCAGAGTGGGGCCAGGAGACTTGAGTGCCAGGCTTGTGTCCTGGTCTGGTCTGGGTCTCTGCCTCAGTTTCCCATCTACGGTGAAGCCTCTCTAGGAAAGCCCTCAAGCTCATTCAAAGACAGGGAATTTGCTTTGAGACACCATGAGGGAAGGCAGCAGTTCTGTGTGTGTCTGGCTCCCGGGGCGCCATGCAGACCTCCAGCCAGGCCTGCTAAAGAAGATGGATTTCGCTCTATTCTCCCCAGAGCATCTGGGGCTTCTCTCTTTCCTTTGCACCCGGGTCCTGCCCTGAAGGGTACGCTGTATGGTGTTCCAGCATCTTGTCCTGCCCAGCACACCGGTTCTCTCTCTTGGAGGCGAAGGGTATTGCCTGGAGCCTGGCCTCTGGCGGGGTAGAGAGTTGCTGCACCTGTACTCCTGACGACACACCTGGTTTGCATTTCCTGGGCAACCCTTGCAAGTTGCCACCCCAGGCCCCCGTCCCCTGGGACTTACACGTCACAGCTTCTGTGAGAACATCGAGGTCAGTGCTGTTCAGAGCCTGGTGAGCCCCAGGACCGCTGTCTTGGGGCATGGAGGGTACCACCTCCTCCGGGGAGCCCTCTCCTGACGATGCCTCTGCAGGGTGAGTGGATCCTGCTGCTACCTCCAGCCCAGGGAGGAGGGACATGGTCTGGGCTAGAAAAAAAGCAGACGATGCAGGACTGTTTTCCTGGTGTCCTCCTGTGTGCCCAGACCCAGGTCCGACCTACAGGCCAGAGCACTCCATGAGCTCCTTACTTCCGGTCCCTTCACAAATCACCCAGCTATCACCTTATCTGCTGCGGTATTTGACCTTCAAATGAAAGTTCCTGAATCATAACTCACGTGTGTGCAAGGGCATGTGGGCATGTAAGTGTCCGTGGGGGAGTACATGTATGTGGCATCAGGACAGGGGCCTGTAGCATAGAGAGAAGCAGGTAGAGGAGAGGCACACAGTCTAATAAAAACAGACAGGCCATTCAGCAATGGAGTCAAAGAGACCGCCGTGGAGACCGACGGGCTCTACAAGGTGGATGCTGAAAGAGAACTCAGGAGATTGGGTGGGAAGGCAGAGCTGCTGAGACCTAGTAACAGGCTGTCTGGGACCAGCAAGGAAGTCACCACGAAGAAGACAGACAAAGACTAGACAGGACCTGGGCACACCAGGGTGAGAAGCAGCTATGAGACAGGAAGAGGGCAGACGTGGAGAAACTGGGTCAGAGAGGGGGTACTGGGAGGGGAGACAGAGAGCAACCTGGGGGTGAGGAGCAGGGAGGGGCCCCAGGCAGGAAGAGAGGCCAGGAGACAGCCAGGAGTGCTGGGGAAGAGGTGAGCCGCAGCCCGTGTAATTAGAGTGGCTCTGGGCAGGGTGGGCGGAGTGAGGGAACGAGGCCACCGGCAAAGCACAGCTCCTCAGCAGCAGGTCTAGGGCCCGTGGGCTCCCAGGAAAGGACAGGGGATGGGAGGTGTCTGAGAGCCCAGTCTCTGGGTCAGGCGGGGCTGGGGGTAAAGCCGGGGGCCACGGGGGTAAAGCCCGAGCTAGGACACTTCCGGGGTGCAGCTGCCTTGCAGCAGACCCCAGGCTGTGCTGTGCAGTGGGATGGCAGTGGTCTCCGAGCATTCCACCTGTGTCTTCTCCATGCTGGGAGAAGGAAGAGGCAGGAGCAAGAGACTCAGAGACCAGACACCGATGGGCAGGGCTGTGGGGAGGCGGGCTGCAGAGATGGAGGAGGGAGAAGGAAGAAAACAGCAGTGATGCCCAAGATAAGAGATCAGCATCCACCCCAGCAAGAGATGGAGAAATGGAGACAAAGGGTGGTCCTGCAAATGGAAGAGAACGGAGACGACAAGATGTTCTCTTACGTCGATGTTCTCAGAGGGACGACAGCCATGGAGGGAGATGAACGGAGCCATCCATGAAGATGTGGGCACTTGGATCGGGAGGGGGGATCAGAAGCTGGAAGTAGGCCTAGGGGGGCTCCAGTGTCCAGCCACCTCACTGGACCCTGTGAACAGCCCCTAGTTCCCTTTGGCCATGCAGACGGAGATCCCAGAGGCCTGCTGGGTGGCACAGAGGACTGCAGGCCTAAGTGAGCATGCTTCTGCCTGCCCAGGGCAAACCACGGGCCCCGTCTGCACATGGGAGCTGGGGCAGAGAGGAGGAGGGGCAGGAGGCGTTTGTGTGAGAGCTTTGCACAGCAAGATCTGACTCAAAAAAAAAAAAAAAAAAAAAAAAGGTTGCAGAGTCCGGGCGGTGGTGGCGCACGCCTTTAATCACAGCACTCGGGAGGCAGAGCCAGGCGGATCTCTGTGAGTTCGAGGCCAGCCTGGATTACCAAGTGAGTTCCAGGAAAAGGCGCAAAGCTACACAGAGAAACCCTGTCTCGAAAAACCAAAAAAAAAAAAAAAAGGTTGCATTTCGGTGAGGAAGAGGGCTGGGAGTGTATTTCAGTATTTCGGTTAAGCACTCGTTTGACAAGAAAACAAGAACCATGGTTGCTACTCTCAGCACCTGCCAAAAACCCGAAACCCAAAAACAAACGCAAACAATGCTAGCTTTTTTACCCCGTGAGTGATGCCAAGGGGGAGTGGTATCACTCACTTATAATCCCAGCGCTTGAGAGATGCTGGCAAAGCTTAAAGGCCGGCCTGGGCCACAAAGCAAGTTCAAGGCCAGCCTGGGCCACAAAGCAAGTTCAAGGCCAGCCTGGGCCTCATGAGACTAAGTCTTTAAAAAAAAATTTTAAGCTGGGTATTGGTAGCACACGCCTTTGATCCCCGCACTCAGGAAGCAGAGGCAGGAGGATCTCTGTGAGTTATAGGCCAGCCTGGTCTACAGAGTGAGTTCCAGGACAGCCAGGGCAGTTAAACTGAGAAACCCTGTCTCAAACAATAACAACAACAAAACAAGCTTTAAAAGCCTGCTGGTGTGTGTGTGTGTGTGTGTGTGTGTGTGTGTGTGTGTGTGTGTGTGTGTGTGTAGGTACCCTGGAGAAGGCAGTATCCACTGAATCTTAAACAATCATTGTGGGTGGGGGTGTTGAGAAGAGCATTGGGAACCAAGACCCTGAGCCACCAGCTCGGTGGGCACGAGGGAGCACACGTCATTTGGTGTTACTGAGGCTGGGAGCCCAGAACAGCAGCTGGTCACTGAGGTCCCTCGGTTTCCCAGACTTTCTCCTGAGGTCACCAGAGTGCACAGTCCTGAATAGACAGAGGCAAGATTCCTGCTCTGTTATCCGCCAGAGAAGAAGACAAGAAAGAGGGTTCGAGGAGATGGGAGTCCCCGTCTCTGTCCCTTTCACCCAAGTGGCTCTCCTATAATCACTACAAGCTGGTGATCTTGAACCTGGACGGAACAAAAAATTCTAGAGAGACCAGACTGTGGCCTGAGGAAGTTTGCCATTCAGGGACCATGTCAGTTCACGTCAATGTTCAGCCTGAACATGGAGGGACAGACCTCCTGAAGGTCACGGTGGGGGGCAGAGGACCGGCAAAGCAAGTGCTCAGAGACAGGCCAGCAGAGCTGGAAGAAAAAGGCCATCAGGGCTGGGAACAGCACTTGTAGGGCAGGTGGGGACAGGAGAGCCGGGCACAGGGAACAGGAGAGCTGGGCACAGGGGGCAGGAGAGCCGGGCACAGGGGGCAGGAGAGCCGGGCACAGGGGGCAGGAGAGCCGGGCACAGGGGGCAGGAGAGCCGGGCACAGGGGGCAGGAGAGCCGGGGACAGGGGGCAGGAGAGCCGGGGACAGGTGGGTGGAGGGCTGGCAGATCAAGGGGCTAAAGAGCCCGGTTTTCCTTCTGCAACCCGAAGACTCCACTGTCCCGCCATGGAACAGAGAGTACCTCTAAGGAGAATCTCCTGACATGTGGGTGTGAGAGAGGGCAGAAGAAAGGTGGAGTTGGGAAAGGCCAAGAGGGAACACTGTGGGCATGCATAAAGGACCCTGCTGAGGGCATCGATGGAGAGAGGCTGATGTCCCCAGCTGGGGTCTTAGCAGGTGCCATCTGGCCACCCAGCTGTACATCTGTCTCACCCACCTGACCAGAGTGACACCATTCTTTAATTTACAGTGACCTCAAACATGCTAGTGTCCTGCACCCCTGGTGAAATCCAGCCAGGAGTCACTCCAAGCCATGCTCATCCCTAACGTGGGATCTGCAAGTCTGTCTAGAAAGGAGTGGGAAGAACATATTTAAATCCACACGCCCCGCAGGAAAGTTGGGGAGACTCACTCCAGCAGCAGGGACCTTGTGGATTCCCTCTGTCTGATATCCACCAGGTTGGGGGGGTGGTTCTCCACCAGGAAGGAAGAGGAGAACCTCTTCCAGGTGGGATGGGTTCACTTCAAACCTGGCCAGTTCCCAGGTTCTGGGGCTCCGAGTCCGGCCCCCAGCATTGTCTTTGTGGACAGTGGGCCTGATCTCCCTGCCCTTTGGGCTATGGCTGTCTCTAGAAAGAGAAGACCAGGACTTTAGGCCAGAGAGTGGCGGCTGAGACCTCACATTCGCTCCCAGCATGTCTATTCACGGCCTCTGTCACACATCTACAGTTAATGTACAAAGGTCTCATGTTCCAGGCAGACTAGCCTGTCCAGGCCCCTGGGTCATCACAACAGCTTCTGGCCAAAGTACCTGTGCGTTCATAGTTCCTCACGGCCACATGGCCTCCCATCCTCCCTGGTCTATGAAACCTCATCTCTTTCTCCAGAAAGCCTTCCCTGACACTGGTGTTACCAGTCGGTCCTCCACACGGCCCCATTACTGACAACTTGGCAATGAAGTGTTAGTTTCTCCTACAAACCGGACCCTTGTTCATCTCCTTCCCTTTTTTGGCGGTCAGTATTTACTCTGTATGTCTGGGGCTGAGTGTTGGAGTTCAGTGCCCCAGGTTAGAGGAAGGAAAAAGAGGGGCCACATCAAAGATTACGATGGCATCTGGCTTTGAAGCCCAAGGAGACCAGAGAAGGTGGACCATTTTGATGTCCATTTAGCAAATCCACTAGTCAGAGACCCAGGCCGCTAAGTGGAGGCCTGGAGAGGATCTGAGCTGCCGGTTATGCTCAATCCAGTTTTATTTTAGGTCCAAGGGCTTCAATTCCCAGGAAATTGAATTTAGAGCCATGGATAGAAATGTGACACCCCAGTGCTAGGCAGAAATCTTGTGGGTTAGGGAGCCAGGCTCTTGGGGCTCTCGGGAATGGGTGGGGTAGAGGCCAGGGGGAGAGTCGCGAGTGTGAGGACTTGGAAAGCTGCCCCAACCACAGCTGCCCTGAGTTCTCTGTGCCCCGTCCACATCTTGGACGCCTGAAAGAGGAGGCATGTCACACCCTGGCTGTCCTGCCAGCAGCTTCCACTCTGAGGACAGTGCTGTGGCCTCCTGTCCTGTGGGTGCACAGGGGGCATGGGGGGTTCTGGTCTCAGGGTCAGGCATCTGTGGGGTTCTGGCTGCATCTCCTGCGGTTTGGGCTTCCTGGGTAGCAGGCAGAACAGTACAGAACGGGACAAGTGTTACAAAAGCCACATTGTCTGGCCCCGTTCAGGCTGGGGAGGGGGCTTGCTGAGACACTGGGGGCCTCAGATTACAGCCCAGGACTAAGGCTTCCCAGCAGCACCCCCTGGACTCTGCAGCCTGTCTCGGGCACACTTTGCTCCCCTCCTCTCCTGCTGGGTGGAGAGCATGTCAGGCAGGAGAGGGGTCTGGAAAGAGATATCAGAGGAGAGAGCAGAGAAAATGAAGGAAGAATGGAAAAGTGCGGGTGGGAGAGAGGCCAAGAGAGACAGAGAAAGTTCCCAGACACAAAGGCCTCCCAGCCGCCTGCTCCCCACTGTCCTTCCAAGCTGAAGGAGCCTGGTCCTTGGAGGAGCGTAGTCCCCAGAATCCTAAGCCCTAAGTCAAGGGCTCTACCAGACCAGGGACTTAGGGCTGGCAAAGACAAGAGCGCAGACACGCTCGTCTCCATTGGCCCGACGTCCCTCCGTGTTTGGAGATCCTCCACCTCTACAGCTGTGAGGGGCCTGCCAGGTAGACAGGCCGCTGTCCCCAAAGAGACACACCAGCAAGAGTGGCCAGGCTGGGGGTGGGGCATGGGAGGTGGGGGTGGAGACTGAGGCCAGAGAAGGGGAAAGGGCTTGTCTAGGACCATGAGGGAGGGGAGTTTGAAGTCCAGGCTTGGATCGTCCTTACTGAGACAGTTTGAGGAAAGGGAGAGGTTAGTTTGGGTGGGAGGAAGGCAGGGTCTCTGACTGAGCCAAAACAGGGGTTTCAGTCAGAAAATCTGGGCCTACACTTTTGCACCCCACCCCTCACCCCTGACTCTGACCGACTCTGGACTTCCACAGAGCCGTCCTTAAGAGAAGGCTCTAGCCTGTGAGGACAAGGGGCTGGGAAGCTAGGTTGGGAGGTCCCCGCACACCCTTCCTTAGTCTGTGGGGTCTGGGAGAATCAGGGTAGTTTAGCCTCTGAGGTGGGGGAAGGGGCGTTTTCCTACGTTGTAGACTGTGTGTGTGTGTGTGTGTGTGTGTGTGCGTGTGTGCCCGCCACGCTGGGGAGAGATTGGGTGGAGGGAGCCGAAGCTAGCAAGGAGGGAAGGGGCCAGGTTTGTAGCCACTGGTTGCTGGAACAAAAGTTTTCAAAAAGCGCTCGAACTACACTCTGCTTAGTTTGGGGGAAGGGAGGAAGGGAGCCGCAGACACCGCCCCCCCCCACTCTCGCCACACACCCCGCCTAAGGCCCTCATAAATATTTACACACTGGGCAGAAATGGTTGGGACACAAATCCCAATATTATGGGCAGACACCACGGAGTGTGTGTGTGTGTGTGTGTGTGTGTGTAGCTGGGGCTGGGGGAGTTGGAGCCAACTCCGCTCAGCCATGGCTGCCTGCTCCGGGCCCGGCCTCCTCACCCTAGCCCTGTACTCCCTTCTACTCCCCTAAGACCGGGTCCCCAACACTCAGACTTCTCATCCCTACTCCCACCCAAGCTCCTGGGAGCTCTCCGCCCGCGTCTCCGCTAGAGAACTAACAACCCCACCCCCGAAAAACCCTCTTAGCCTCCCACCCCACCCCGGTCCATCTTCGCTTTCCATTCCCGCTCCTACCTGGGTCCAGGGCAGCGCTGGGGACTCCATGGGGCGCGTCGCAGAGAGGAAGGCACGGACCGCTCACCTGGGACATCGGCCCGGGACCTGGAGAAAACAGCGCTCAGCGGGCGGGGCGGGCCTCCCCCGAGTGTGCGTGGGGAACCGGGGACTGGCTGGGGTGCCCTAGCACAGACGCGTGCAAGCTGTGCTCCCAGGCAGGTCACCGCGTGGACCCCACCATGCGACACCTGGGTGTCGCCCGCGCCCCCTCCCCGCTCACTCGCTCTTGGCTCCCATTCCAGCGCCAGCTCGCACCCACCGATCGCCCCTTCCTTCTTCCTTCTCTCGCTCCAGCCCCCTCGCTCCTCCCCTCTTCCCTGGCCCACCCTGTCCCCGCCCCCTCCTCGCTGTCTCTGCCTCCCCCCTGCCCCCCACGCATCCCCTCCCCCTTGCGGGGCTCGGCGCTGCCAGGGCAGGACACGTCTGTCCGCGGGGCGTCCGAGGCCCGAGCCCCCACAGGAAGCCAGCTCGTCTGGTTTCCTCCCCTCGCTCAGAGCCAGGGGCTCCAGTCTCCCCAGATCTCCGCCTCCTCAGGCCGGGAGAACCTCGCGGGTTGCACAAGGAGCCGCGTGTGTTCCTCTGGTCTTAAACTTTGCAAAAGTTTCCAGAATACCAAAAGAAAGAAGTCACAATCACCCCGGGACAATGGTCTGAATAGTAGTAGCCCTCAAGTCGCGTTGTCCCAAAGACGAGGGCAAACTAATTCCTCTGGTGCTCTTTGTTCACGTCCTCGATTTCCACTTGGAAGCTGGGTGCCTGGAGTTTGGGGTCCAGCCCGCCAGAAACTGGACCTCCGGTTTCTGGTGTCTCACCAGCCACCCCCCTACTCCGTTCCGTCCCATAGCAGCCAGAAGCATCCCCAGTGCCCTGCCATCCCCGCTCCAGGCCGGCACCCCAACTTTCAAACACGAGGGTGAGTGTAGAAGGAGGTAAGGAGAGGTCAGTTTGTTGGCCCGGATGGAATTGTAAACTCTGATGGTGGGGAGGAGCTGTCACCAATCAGGGTGTGTGTGGGTGTCCGGAGATCCCTCAGAGTGACCCCAGAACCAGATTCCGAGAGCTTGTTGGCAGCCAGGTGGGGCCGGGCAGGCCCATGGAGGTGATCCTCGGTAGGAAACCTCTCTGGGACCCACACTGGACCTGAGCTGCCCCAAGCCCGGCGTCTGAGTCGGTACCACCAGGGCTAATTAGGGAGGCGGCGGCGGCGCCAGGCCACCTCCTCCCAGCCCGCGTTACAGCCAGAGGGAAGCTGGGGCGCCAGGGATGGACCTTGCCCACCGTCGCCTCCCAGCCCTCGAAGTCGCTACTTACAGCTCTTGTAGGTCTTCTGGGCGCCGTCGGGGCCAGGACCCGCGTGGCCCCCACGGCGCCCGCAGAGCCCTCACCACCCTCAGCCTCGTCCGTCCCGGCGATGGGCTGGAGCGACTGCTCTGGGAAGGAGGCGGGGCGGGAGGGGGTCCCGCCCTGGATGCCGGGATGCTGGCCGCGGAGGGCTTGGTTCGGCTCCCCAGAGCCCTCCGAGATCAGGCTGCTGTCTGGAGGAGAGCTTGGGTGCACTCCTTCTTCCTGGTACGGGCTGAGTCACCGCGACGCGCCCGCGGCTTGCAGGGCTTGGCGGCTGCTGCATTCTTCCCGGCTTACCTGAGCCGGTAGGCTGGGCCTCACCTGCCTTCAAAAGCAGCTCCAGTCTCCTGCTGGCTTCAGCGACCCACCTTTACGCTTTTCTGTTTCAGATCAAGGCCCTTGGAACTAGCGCAATCCTTAAGCCTCATCGTTTCCAAGTCGTCTGTGAGTTGTCAGAAGTCCGCGTTGACTTCTGTGTAGCTAGCTGCCGAGCACCTTTACCTCAGCCACGCTGGTTCCACAGGTGTGCCCCCTTTGAGGACTCAGCACGCAGGGTACTTTTCTTGCTGCTGAGGCAGCTTTCATGTAGTCCAGGTTAGCCACAAACTCCTGTGTAGCCAGTAATGACCCTGAACTTCATACCCTTCTGCTCCTACTTCCCAAGGGCCCTGATTACAGGTCACCACAGCCGGCTTATTCTAGGGATGGGTTTCCTGAATGCTGGGCAAGCGCTCCTCCAATCGAGCTATGTCCCCACCGTGAACCTTTTGGTATGCTACCGTATTTGAATAAAAAGCATTTCAGTGAGGGCGGATCTGGGTGAGTCCACTTGTGTAGCCAGGCGGGCCTGAAACTCCCGATGCCCGGCTGCAGCGTCCTAACTATTGGGATTACAGGTGAGCACCTCCACTCCGGTCTTCACGGAGTTATTATTATTGTATTGTTTCTGAGACAGGGTCTCACTATGTTGCCATGGCTGGACTGGAACTCACTGTGTAGACCAGGCTACCCCTCAAACACTTGCTTTGCCTCCAAGGGCTGGGATTAAAGGTGTGTGTCACCAGGGCCAGCTATTCAGCTATTCCTAGTATTTTTTGGATTATCTTATACAGTAATGATTCACCACGCACATGTTTCGTACTTCTGACTTGTTCCCTCCCATACGGCCATCTCCCTTGCTTCCTTTGGCTGGCTCCCTCTTTGTTACATTTATTCCACCCACCTCGCTCTTCCCTGGCTCCTTTCAGATCCCTTTCCTAGAGTTTTGTCATCTATACATACACAGTTACACATACATACACATGCAGGGGCACACACACACACACACACACACATAATTATATATATACATATATGTGTAATTTTAAGTCACCGATAAGAGAAAACATGCAGTATTTGTCTTTCTGAGTCTGCCTTATTTTGATTAGCATAATTTCCAGTTTCATCCATTTTCCACAAATGTTGTGGTTTCGCTGTTCTTCCGGGTTGCATAGAATTCCATTGCACTTGTGAGCCGCACTTTTTTTTTAAATCCATGTATCTGTTGATGAGCATCTAGGCTGGCTCTGTTTCCTATTATAAGCAGAGCAGCAGTAAACTTGGATGCACAAGTAATCTCAGTGGTAAACTGATGTAGAGTCCTTCCGGTGTGCACCCAGGAATGGTAGCTGGGTTGAATCCTAGTAAAAACTTGTCCTAGTTTCTGAGGAACATCCACATGGATTTCCATCTCACACAGGCCTGCATTCCCCCAGCAATGAACAAAGCTCCTTGCCTGAAGTGGTGTTATTTTTGTTTCTTTGTTTTCTCCCTGACCATACCCATTCTGACTGAACTGACATGGGTGAGATGGGATGCTCTTTTTAAGTCTTCACCTGGGCCAGGTGTCCCACCTAGTCTGGCCCTGGCCCTGTCTCTTCCTGAAGGAGCTGGCCAGGTTGCCTGGATAAGTTAGGGGGAGGTCAAAGATGTGTAACAGGTGGCTGTGCACCCGGATGGGTCTGTGCCCCCAGGTGGATCTGTGCCCAGGTGGATCTGTGCCCAGGTGGCTGTGCACCCGGGTGGGTCTGTGCCCAGGTGGATCTGTGCCCAGGTGGCTGTGCACCCGGGTGGGTCTGTGCCCAGGTGGATCTGTGCCCAGGTGGCTGTGCACCCGGGTGGGTCTGTGCCCAGGTGGATCTGTGCCCAGGTGGCTGTGCACTCGGGTGGGTCTGTGCCCAGGTGGATCTGTGCCCAGGTGGCTGTGCACTCGGGTGGGTCTGTGCCCAGGTGGATCTGTGCCCAGGTGGCTGTGCACTTGGTGGGTCTGTGCCCAGGTGGATCTGTGCCCAGGTGGCTGTGCACTCAGGTGGGTCTGTGCCCAGGTGGATCTGTGCCCAGGTGGCTGTGCACCCAGGTGGCTGTGCACTCAGGTGGCTGTGCACCCAGGTGGCTGTGCACTCAGGTGGCTGTGCACTCAGGTGGCTGTGCACCCAGGTGGCTGTGCACTCAGGTGGCTGTGCACCCAGGTGGCTGTGCACCCAGGTGGCTGTGCACCCAGGTGGCTGTGCACTCAGGTGGCTGTGCACTCTGGTGGCTGTGCACCCAGGTGACTGTGCACCCAGGTGGCTGTGCACCCAGGTGGCTGTGCACTCAGGTGGCTGTGCACCCAGGTGGCTGTGCACCCAGGTGGCTGTGCACCCAGGTGGCTGTGCACCCAGGTGGCTGTGCACCCAGGTGGCTGTGCACCCAGGTGGCTGTGCACTCAGGTGGCTGTGCACCCAGGTGGCTGTGCACCCGGGTGGCTGTGCACTCAGGTGGCTGTGCACCCAGGTGGCTGTGCACCCAGGTGGCTGTGCACCCAGGCACAGCCCTTCCTTTCTTGAAATCAATTGTTAAGTTCAGAGGAAAACTCAGCCTCAGGAACTGGAGACCCCACCTGCCTTCACGTGACCCCCAACAGCTAGGTGACTTCCTTTTCCTATGCAGGCCAGGTCGGCCTTCAAGTCATGGAAATCCATCTGCCTCCCAATGCCAGGATTAAAAGCTTATGGCACCATGCCTGGTTTCTCTTTTTATTTATTACTTGTTTTCTGTTTTCATGCATGTATATAGGATGTACGTGTGTGCGTATGGGTGGCATGCATGTATTAGTGTACATGTATGTGGAGATCCAAGGTTGATGTGGGCCTTCCTCTCCCCCCTTCTTGTCGAGGAAAGCTCTCTTCTCCACCAAACCCAGTGCTCACAGACATGGCTAGTCATTGGTGAAATTATTCAGGCCACTCCACATAGTCAAAAGGAAGATTTATTTAGTGGGTGACTTACAAATGAAGGGATAAGGTAGGTCGCAGGGGTCTGGGGAAGGTGTATCGCAGTCCAGCGGTGTTCTCTGGAGCTCTGCTCGGTCTGCCTCCACCGTCAGGGTCCAGGAACAGAGAGAGCACGCTGGCCCATCCAGATCTCCATCTCAGGTCTCCAGGGTCCTCCCTTGGCCCCGCCTTGTAGGCGTGACAGTTGCCGAAGCCTCAATGGGGGTTGGAACTTCCAGATTAAAGCTGGAATGGCTACCCACTTCACTAGTCTTCCTCGCTTGTCCCAGGGGCCCCCTGACTATGCCTTCTGAGGCTGAGTCCAAGGCAGGCCTCTGTATCCCACATGGCATTCACATGGGATCTGGGGGTCCAAACTCGAGTCCCCACACTTTAGGCACTGAGACCATCTCCCCAACCTGTATTTCTCCCTGTATTTCCTCTTTTTTTTTTTAAAGAAAAATTCCTTTTTGTTATCTTTAATTATGTGTATGTGTCTGTGCACATGAGTGCACATTCTTGGGGAGGTATGTGTGCACATGAACACATGTTCCTAGAGAGACTGTAGACTGAATATCCCCTGGAGCTTGGGTTTCAAGCAGTTGTTAGCTTCCTGATGTGGGTGCTGGGATCTGAACTCAGTTCCTCTGGAAGAGCCACCTTTCCAGTTTCTGTATTTCCTCTTTTATGGTGCAGGAAAGCTCATGACGACAAGGACTTTGCCTGCCCACTAGCACGCTCCCTTTCTAGGAAATTCGAATGGAAATTACAGGCATAAGGGTGTCTGTCCAGGGAACACTATGCACACTCCAACTGTATAGGGGGGAGGAGACACCAAGAGGGGAGGGGCTGGACACACGGTAACGTGGACTCCGCTAGCTCCCTTCCAGAGCCCTCGAAGTAGCCAAGATAACTAAGTCATTGCACAGTTCTGTAGCTCCCAGCCTTCTGAAGTAGAACAAGGCCCTTTCCAGTCTCCTCTCCAACTCTTTCTTAGTGCACTCACGAGGCCTGGCCACTCCAGGGGTGCCCACCCCCTGTGTCCAGCAGCATGCACCCGTCTTTCCCTCTTCCTGTCTCGGACAGAGGCCAGACAGCTGGTCTGGATGCTGCAGCTGGACCACAGCTGTGGTCTCAGTGCCCTAGAAACTGAAGACAGGACACTGTCTCTAGGAGGCAGGACCCTCCCAGATGAGGGTCGTATAAAGTGCTCTTGTTTTGAGGTGAAGTCTCACCATACTGCCTAGACTGACCTCCAGCTTCTTGGCTCAGCGTCCCATTTAGCCAGGACTACAGGCATGAGCTACAACACCTGGCAGGGGGTGGAGAGGGTATCTGTGTGTTTGTGTGCTCTGAAGGAATTAACCATCACTCTCCAGCTCTAATGGAAATTACAGGCATAATGGTGTCTGCCTGTATCCAGCCCTCAGGAGGCTGAGGCAGGTGAATGGTGACATCCAGGCTAGCCTGGGCTACATGAGACCCTGACTCAGAAGAACAATGAATATGGGTAGGTGAGGTGGCCGAGTGGGTCAGGGTGCTTGCTCTGTAAGCCTGACAATCTGAGTTCACCTATGTAAAAGTGGAAGGAGAGAATCATTCCACAAAGTGGTCCTCTGACTCCACACGCCCACCGAGGTACGTGTATCCTCCTCACTTCTGTGTGTATGCACATACACATAATAAATAAATAAATCCCACCAAAAGACAACCCCCCAAAAAAACCTGGTTCCCTTCAAACCCTTCCTTGATGCTCGTCAAGTCCAGATGTGGAATCACATACCTGTAATAATCCAATAATTGGGAGGCTGAGGCAGGAGGATCCCAAATTGGAAGCCAGCCTGGATATACAGTAGGACCTGGTCTTAAAAGAAGCCAGCACAAGACATGTGCCTCATTTGGTGAAGTGTTTATTCGGCAATCACAGGGCCCTGGTTTGAGTCTCCAGCACACAGCTGTTTGTGGCAGTGCACACCTAAAATTCCAGCCCTAGTTCGTGTTTCTCCTTTCTTTTCTTTTCTTTTCTTTTTTTTTTTTTTTTTTTGAGACAGGGTTTCTCTGTGCAGCCTTGGCTGTCCTGGAACTTACTTTGTAGACCAGGTTAGCCTCAAACTCACAGAGATCCACCTGCCTCTGCCTCCTGAGCGCTGGAGTTAAAGGCGTGCGCTGCTGCTGACACCACCCCTGGCCTGTATTTTTAAAAATAATATATGATGTCAAATAACTTTAATGTTGTTTTGTCATATATATCTTATTATTTATACATCTTCTTTGGTGAGATGTCTGAGTCTCATGTCTAGTAGTTCATTATTTTATGGATTAGTTTTGAGAGTTCCTTGTATGATTTAAAAGTTGTGTGTGTGTGGAGTGCACCTGTGTATGCACAGAATCCAATGCAGGACATCTGGGCTCTGTTTTCTGGGGTCAGGTCTCTCACTGAGCATGTCCCAATAGGCTGACAGCCAGCAGACCCCGGCAACCCTCCTTTCTCGGTCCCCACAGCACTGGGGGTACAGTATGGCTATGCCCAGCTGTATTGTGGGTGCTGAGGATTTGAACTCAGGTCCTCAAGTGTGTACAGCAAGTACTCTTCATCCGTTGAGTCAGTCTTTTCTCAGATGTGACTTTTGCAAATATTTTCTTTCAGCCTTGTCTTCTTCTTAACATTTTTTTTTTATCTTAATTAAATCAAGTTCACCACTTACTTCTCTCCTGGGTCACGCCTTTTATGGTGTAGTACCTAAAGGGTCACTGCCACGGCTCTTCTGGGTTATTTGTTCCTTCATATACAAATTATTACAGCATTCAACAGCCAACCAGGAAAATGCACAAGTCAGTGGGTTTTGTTACATTACATTATTACTTTAAATTGCAGTTAAAACCAAACCAAAACAAATACAGAATTTTTTCATTTCAGCAATTTTGAAGTGTCCAACTCAGTTGGAATAGTTATACCCATGATATTGTGCAACAACATGTTTATAAAACTTTTCATCAACCCAAACATAAACTCTTTAAAAATTAAGCAATAATTCCCTTTATTAGAGAGAGAGAGAGAAAGAGAGAGAGATCCTAGCTCACTAATCTCAATCCCTTGGTTTGTGGACCTATCACTCTGATCCGCCTGCCCACCTTCACATTATTTATCCCTCTGGACAAACTGGAGTACACAGCTGCCATCGTAAAAGAATGTAGTATAAGCCGGGAGGTGGTGACTCACACCTTTAAGCCCAGCACTCAGGAGGCAGAGGCAGGCAGATCTCTGTGAGTTTGAGGCCAGTCTGGTCTACAGAGTGAGTTCCAGGACAGCCAGGGCTACACAGAGAAACCATGTCCCCCCCCCCAAAAAAAAACAAAGCTAAACAAAAACAAAACCAAGAATGTAGTATAAACAGCACAAGCAAATAGAGCATACTTTCATGAATTCCACAGTGGTAGAGATAATGGAGTGTTTCCCCCAACTCAGGGGAGAACACAAACACATTCCCCTATTACCGCAGATTACACGGTCAAGTTTCCCACACTGGGGGGAAACCACAGTGGGCAGCACACCCAGAGTGCATCGGATGAGCCTTACCCTGGGGAAACGACCTTCATCATCATGGGGCTGCCCTGCCAGGTAAACACCTGGCCAGCTGTGCACTGCTCTGCCTGAAGGAAGGCTCATTCTGCCGACAGTGCAGCCTAACCTCCTGGCTGGAGCTCTTCTGGGTCCCACATCCCTTTGACAATTCTGATGGAGCTGTAGGCTCCCTTTCCAAAATAACATCCTCTGCAAGTGAACAGCATTCCCAACACAGTTCTGGGAGATTCCTGAACTCCAGAAAGCCCCATGGCATGACATCAGGGGCTGAGGAGAGAGAATCTGGCCACCTCTGTGGCTCTGTCCCCTGTCAGCTGGTGTTTGGGGGGCCTTTGACATTAATGCTAAAAAGTAGAAATGAAAAATACATGGAAAGTAGGCTGGGTTTGGCAGTGAGAAGAAAGGACCCCCTGATAGCAGAAGAATAAGACAGGACTTCAGGTGGTGTGTGTGTGTGTGACAGAACTGGGAAGGACGGGTGTAGCCCTGTGTATCCGTGAACTCATGTTGGGGGTCACTTTGCTTTACCCTGAAGCAGACAAGCTGATGTGTGATGGCCCCTTCCACTAATGGGAAGATTACCAAGAGTTTGGGGGTTCCTTTCTGCTTTGGACCTCACTATAATAAGAAGCAATAGATTTTCACCTTTATCATGTGATGTTTTCTGTATCAATCAGGGTCCAATCAGGAAAACAGAAACTTCAAGGAGACAGCTGTGTCAAGCAAGGAGGAGCTGGTTTACAGGTGTCCTAGAGGACAACTGAGGGCCAGGAAGCTGCTGGAACACAGGGACCCACGCTGGCTGGTAGGAAGCCAGACACAGGAACTGGCTGCCACCAAGGATGACACCTGCCCTGCTCCTGCTGACCACCTCCTTCAATGGCCTGCCACTGTGCATCAGAAGTCACCTCCCCAAGCAGAGAAGGGGGGCCTCCACCCTCGGGCCTTCCTATCCCTCACTAGCTCCTCCCATGGGGAGGGAGTATTGGGAATGCAATCTGTTGGCTTTTAGCTCCTTGCAAAATCCAGAAGGGAAGAAATGAAGCTGAATGCTTGCTCCCAAAGCTACAACCCTCCTCCTACACCCCCAGCCCATCTCTCTCTCTTTCTCCTCAGAAGCTGTGTTTGACCTTGACTGCTTCCCAGCACCTCACTAGAAATGGACCCACGGTTTATAAGAGCAAAGGACGGCATTCCGAAAGACAAGTCTCATCCGCTCCACTTTCTCCCACAAGCTACGCCCAGGGCTGAGTCAGTACCCACTAAAGATGCTCTCTCTGACGACTCGGTTCTCTCTCCAACAGAGAGGGCCTGTGTTCTCTGCCTTTTATATGCAGAGATGCCAGAGTCCAGAGAACCTGGACTTACCCCAACTCCGGCAGCTGCCATGACTTGTCGGCAGGCAGCCGGAGGAAGGCTGACTCAGCACTGCCCGTTCCCTGCCACGCCTCCCCAGCCGGTGCCGTGGCTCCCAGCCACGATGCCGATGTCTCTTTCATGTTTCTGTGAGTTTTGGGATCCGAGGCCAAGGCTGACTCAGACATGACCTCTTGAAGGCCCGCAACTTCCTCCTGCGCCGGGAAATAGAGCATCCTGTACCTCTGCCAAGGGGATCACGATGGAGGTCAGGGAGTCTTAGTGACCGAGCCTGTTCCCCAGGGTGGGGTTCTCAGTCAAGAGTCACTGCTGTACTCGTGGTCACCACGGCTCCCAAACTCAAAACTCGGGCATGTGGTTAGGCACATACAATTGTCCTCTCGGGGAAAGTGGGCGAGAGAATTAAAAAAACTGGGTGTATGTCACGGCTGTCAGAGGACCCTGGTCTTGTCTCGCTTTAGTCACCAGACTCTGACTTTTGTTGGGGGCCTCTCGGCAGACCTGCAGGATGTCCTATTTCCTAGGACAACAGGAAGTTGCCAGTCCTGGGGAGGTCATCAGAGCACATTACTCACTCTTTGCAGCACTGACAGTGGGGGGGGGGTAATTCTTGGTGGGAAGCTGTAATTGGAACTAGAGGATGCCCAGCAGCATGCAGGACCTCTGCTCAGTAACACCAGTAGCATTTACCCAGAAACCCTCTGGTCATGAAAAAAAAAAAAAAAAAAAACCTCGAGGCCAGTGAGATCACTTGGCAGGTAAAGGCACGTGTGGCCAAGACTGACAAACTGAGCTCAGTCCCCGAGGATAAGGAGAGAACTGATTGACCCTTTAATGCCTCCAGACACAGCCAAATGTCCCAGGGGAGCAGACAAAAGCTCCCTTGGCTGGGGAGTCCAGACCCCAGACACAGGACATGAATGTATCGAAGATGTTCAGTGTCCAGGAGAGAGTGGTAGAGAAATCCAGCCCTCATAATGTAACATCCTGCCACTGGGCTGGGGCTAGGGCAGGAGAACTTCTGGGCTGAGGGAGGAGAGTGAACAGTCCCTCAGAGGCAGGGAAACGGACTTCCTTCGTAGCCGGAACTCCCAGTCTTGGCCTCCATGAGGGAAGCTAGCTCGTCATGCTTTAGCTTCGTTACCTAGAAAATGAGGATTCTGATCGTACCTGTCTCACAGGACTTTATTAACCTTTAAAGTATTTCTTTTTTATATCATGGTTTTCTTTTAGAAAATTGTTATTTGCTTTTAGAGAATTATTTCATTTTAAATAAAATTACGTGTTTATGTGTGTCTCTGTGTGGGTATGTACACATGAGCATAGTGCCCTCAGAGGCCAGAGAGGGCCCTGGATTCCCTAGAGCTGGAGTTACAGGAGGTTGTGAACTGCCCAAGGTGGGTGCTGGGAACCAAACTTGGCTCCTTTGAAAGAGCAGTATGTGTTCTTAATTCCTGAACCATCTCTCCAGCCCCATGGACAATTTCATGGAGAAACTGAGGCTAGACTTGGTGGCCCATACTTGTCACACTAGCACTCAGGAGGCAGAGCTGGGCGCATCACAAGTTTGAGGCCAGCTTGGTCTACACAGTGAGTTCCAGGTCAGCTTGACTTACAGAGAAATACAGAGTGAGACCTTGAATAAAAACCAGAGCCTCCCACAGAAGGGTGAGGACACAGCTGAGTTGGTAGAGGACCTTACCTAACATGTAGGAAACTCTGGATTTGATCCCCAGAATCACCTACACCAGGGTGCGGTGGTTTGTACATGCATTACCAGAACTGGGGAGGTAAAGGCGGGAGGCTCAGCAGTTCAGAGACATCCTTGGCTGCACAGGGAGTTTTCTCAGGCTTGGCTCATCCTTGGCTGCTCAGGCTTGGTTTTGTGGGGCCTTGTCTAAGGGGAAAAAAAGACACCAGGCTGGTGAAGGCCATTGAACATGCTAACCTGAGTTTAGTCCTCAGGACCTGGCGGTGGCAGCGGCCCTCTGACCCCACACATGTGCTCAGGCATGTGCACACACTCTGTCTGCCACAGCAAATAAATTAATAAGGAATGTTAATTTGAAAATGAAAACAAAAACAAGAAAAGATTAGGAAGTTTAGATCAGTGGTAGGGCACTCGCCTAGCAAGAGCAAGGTCCTGGGTTCTGTCCCCAACATTGGGAGAATAAAAAGGAAAAGGGAAGAAGAAAAAGAAAAAGAAAAAAAAAAGAGGTACAGAGAGCTCACACACACACATGTCACAGTCAATCCTCCCACTAACATTTGTTATAACGAAAAACCAACGTTGACACGTCATTACTAACTAAACCCCAGTTAATTCAGGTTCCTTAGTCTTGACCTAATATCTTTTCTCTGAGCCAGAATCCTGCGCAAGACATCTCATATTTAACTGCCAAGTCTCTCCCTCCCTCACTTCCCCTCTCAATTCTTTTTATTTTTTACATGAGTGTTTTTCCTGCATATATATATCTCTGCACCATGTTCATGCCTGATGTCCATGGAGGCCAGAAGAGGGTGTCAGATTCCCTGGAACTGGAGCTACAAAGGCTGTGAGCTGCTGTCCTAGTAAGGATTGCTGTTGTTGTTCTTTTAAATAATTTATTTAACTTCATTTTATGTGCATTGGTGTGATGATGTCAGATGCCCTAGAACTGGAGTTACAGTTGTGAGCTGCCATGTGGGTGCTGGGATTTGAACCCCAGTCCTCTAGAAAAGCAGCCAGTGCTCTTAACTACTGAGCCATCTCTCCAGCCTGGATTATTATTGTTGTGATGAAACATCATGACCAGAAACACTTGGGGAAGAAAATGTTTATTTGGCTCACACTTCCACATCGCTGTTCAACAGTGAAGGAAGTCAGGACAGGAACCCAAGTTGGGCAGGAACAGGGAGGCAGGAGCTGAGGCAGAAGCCATGGAGGAGTACTGTTACAGGCTTGTTCGGCCTGCTTTCTTATAGAACCTAGGCCCCCCCTCGGAGGGATGACCCCACCCACCATGGGCTACATAGTAGAACCATATCTCAAAGGGGGGGGGGGCTGGAGAGATTGTCCAGCAGCTAAGAGCACTTGTTGTAGAAGACCCAGGTTCAGTCCCCCACACCCCTGGCAGCTCACAACCATTGTCTTAGTTACTTTTCTGTGGATGTGGTGAAGCACCATGACCAAGTGTCTCAGCTAAGGTTTCTATTGCTGTGACGAAATGCCATGACCAAGAGTCTCAGTTAAGGTCTCTATTGCTGTGACGAAACACCATGACCAGACGCAACTTGGGGAGGAAAGGGTTGATTTCAATCACAGTTTCACATCACTGTTCATCATCAAAAGCAGCGAGGACAGGAACTCAAACAGAGCAGGATCCTGGAGACAGGCACTCAAGCAGAGGCCATGGGGGGGGGGGTGCTGCTCACTGACTTGCTCCCTGTGGCTTGCTCAGCCTGCTTTTTATAGAACCCAAGACCACCAGCCCAGGGCTGGACCACCCACAATGGGCTGGGCCCTCCCCATCAGTCACTAATTTAGAAAATGCCCCACAGGCTTGCCTGCAGCCCACTCTTAGGGAGGCGTCTTCTCGGTTGAAGCGCCCTCATCCTCGATGACTCTCGCTTGTGTCCAGCTGACATAAAACTAGGCAGCACACAATGTAGAAGGAAGGAATCAGCTCCTTCTGACTGTCCTCTGACCTCTACATGCGTGCTGTGGCTGGTGTGAATCCACACACAGATACATAGGAATCAAATGTTTAAAATATAAAAACAAACAACAAAAAGCATGTACAGGGCCTGTGAGGTGTCACACCGCACCAGACAGAACAGCGGCCTCTAAGGGCATCCCAGGCGTACGTGAACACACTCCCTTACATGGCGGAGAGGACTTTGTAGGAACGAGGACCTTGAAATAGGATGATCACCTTGGCAGACCAGTGCACCACACCATCCTCAAAACGAATCAGCCTTTGGCTGAGACCAGAGTGCCCGGGGTCACTGAAGGCAGGGAAAGGCCAGCATGAGGACTCAGCCTTCCCTCCCGAAGGCACCCTGGAAGGACACAACCATGACAACACCGTCAGGTTAGCCCTGCCAGCCCTGGTTGGACCTCTGACCAACTATAATATAAAAACTCACACGGCTTAGCGGCTGGCGTCACGGTAATTGCGGCAGCGACAGGAATGAGCACATGTGCTAACAAGTGCGGCTGGCTGTGGGAAACAGTCGGTGAGCAAAAATTACCCCTCAGTGCCTTCGCACGAGCTGCCCTCTGGACCTGCAAGTGCAGTTCCTTAAACCACAACGATCACCAAGACGACACCGTGCTGGCTGTGGAGCTGTTCACCTGTAGTTCCAGAACACAGGGAGCTGAGGCAAGAGCTGGGGTGGGCTGTTCCAGGCTGGGGTGGGCTGTTCCAGGCTGGGGTGGGATGTTCCAGGCTGGGGTGGGATGTTCCAGGCTGGGGTGGGATGTTCCAGGCTGGGGTGGGATGACTCTGTAGGTAAAGGTGCTTGGTGCCAAGTCTGATGACCTGGGTTTAATTCCCGAGACCCACTGATCTCCACATGTGTGTGCCCCCAATAAATAAATGTAGTTAAAATAATGACAATAATATAACAACAACAAACCCAAGTTCTAGGTCAGCCTGAACCACAGAGTAAGAACCTTGTGTCAGAAAGGCCCTCACTGGAGAGGCAGAGACAGAGGCAGAGAGACCTCTGTTAGTTTGAGGACAACAATACGTAGTGAGTTTCGGCATGGCCAGGGCTACAGAGCCGAGTCCAGGCACAGAGTCCAGCACCTCCGTAAGTACACAGTGATATGTGTGCCCATGGTAATG
The DNA here is from genome assembly GCF_004664715.2 of Peromyscus leucopus. Classification (NCBI taxonomy): domain Eukaryota; kingdom Metazoa; phylum Chordata; class Mammalia; order Rodentia; family Cricetidae; genus Peromyscus; species Peromyscus leucopus. The sequence continues at coordinate 4,816,667 of NC_051084.1, read as the reverse complement.
ATAATCACACTTTGTTTTGTTTTGGAGACAGGGTTTCTCTGTGTAACAGCTCTGGCTGTCCTGGAACTCACTCTGTAGCCCAGGTTGGCCTCGAATTCACAGAGATCTGTCTGCCTCCTGAGTGCAGATTAAAGGTGTGCACCACCGCCACCACCTGGCAATAATACACTTTTTAAAGCTCAGCAAAAACCAGGTGTGGTATTGCCTGTCTGCCTTCTCAGGACTAGGAGTGAGATTGTATCAGATCCCTTAAAAAAGAGGCCGTCTAGACAGCTGAGTGGATAAAGGCTCCTGCTTCCAAGCCTGATGGTCTGATTGGGTCCCTGGGACCCACATGAAGGAAGAAGAGAACTGACTCCCTAAAGCTGCACACACACACACACACACACACACACACACACACACACACACACACACACACCAGGGCAGGGAGGCACAAGAGGCTAAGAAGAGGTCGAATCTTTACCACAAGAATGAGAGATAGAGAGACAGAGAGACAGAGACAAAGACAGACAGACACAGAGAGATTCTGAACTCTCAAAGCCAAACCCCAGTAAAAGCAACACTTTCTCACCCCACCTCTTAACTGAAGACCAAGTTCAAATGCCTGCCCCTACAGGGAGCTTTCTTCTTCCTCCTCCTCCTCTCCTCCTCTCCTCCTCCTCCTCCTCCTCCTCCTCCTTCTCCTCCTCCACTTCTTCCAAGACAGAGTTTCTCTGTGTAACAACCCTGGCTGTCCTGGAACCGGCTTTGTAGACTAGGCTGGCCTCGAACTCACAGAGATTCACCTGCCTCTGCCTCTCAAGTGCTGGGATTAAAGGTATGCGCCACCACACCATGTTCAAAAAGTTATTTTTATTTTCTTTGAGTGTTTTGTCTGCATGTAATGTATGTTTCATGAGCACTTGGTGCCTAGAGAGGCCAGAAGTGGGCTTGGATTTCCTGGAGCTGGAGTTACACAAAGTGAGCCACCCTGTGGATGCTGGGAATTGAACTCTGGTCCTTTGGAAGAGCACCAGTGCTCTTAACTGCTGAGCCATCTCTCCAGCCCTCAGGAAGTGTTCTTATTCAAGCCACCAGTCATGGAGCCCTGGCCCTCACGCCGGGGCTGCAGAGGTTGAGCAAGACCCTGATAGATACTAAGGTGACCTGGGGCAAGGTGCAACTGTGGCCTTCAGGAAGCGAGACAACAAACCGTGAGATCCTGGGAGGCTTTGTGGACGCCGTGGGTTTAAGTTGCCTTGAACAGGCAAGCTTCGCTGCAGAGACAATGTCACCGGCTGTCCATAAACAGAGGAAGGGGGACAGGCCCACACAGCGCCTCTGACTATTCACATTCCCAGAACATCCTGCAGAGCCCAGGGCCTCGTGTTAATGAGCAAGCGCATTCCAATCACATTGCTCCGCTCTCTGCCTCTCCACCTCTCCACCCCCAAACAGCGGGCTCCTCAGACAGGGTGAGCCACACTTGAGCTTCTAGAAGGCACCGGAAGCCGTCATTCGGGCTCACACCTGCCTCCCTAGCTCTCAGGAGGTGGAGGCAGGAGGTCCCAGAGCTTACGGGCAGCCTTGACTACATAGTGAATTCAAGGTCAGCTTGGGCTACACGAGACTCTGGTTCAAAAAGACAATACGCACTAGGGGATGGAGAGATGGCTCGGTGGTTAGGAGTGTGAGTGTGTGCTGCTCTGCAGAGGACCCACGTTTGGTTCCCAGCACCCATGTTGGGCTGCTTACAACCATCCGCAATCCCAGCTCCAGGGGATCCTACACTCATTTCTGAACGCCATGGCACCTGCATACACACACACACACACACACACACACACACACACGTTAAAATAAATCTTTAAGAAACTAAATTATATTAATTAGTTGATTGGTGGGTATGGCTGCACAACTCTATATTAAAACCCTTTGAATTGCACATTTTTCGGGGAGTGGAACTGTACATTTTAGATGGGTGAATTATGTGATGTGTGCATTACATTTCAATAAACTGTTACCAAAAGATAGCCATATGTCTGATCCTAAACATCTCAAGAGTGTGGTGGTAGAGCATTTGTCCAGCACGTGTGAGACCCAGGCCCACCCTCGGCAACAACAAATAGACAAGTAAATAAATCAGGACTATTAAGAGAAAAAGGAAAGAGCAAGCAGGGGGCAGAAGGGCTTTGTTGGAATCAGATGCCCTCAGGGGGTGGCAGAGGGGGGCGCTGCCGGTGGAGGGGGCTGTGAGGGGGAGAGAGGGACGGACAGTAGCCGCACAGAGAACTCTTCAGGGCAGTTGGCAGAGAAGGAAACAGAAGAGGCGGCTAGGAGCTCCTGGGCAGGGAAAGAGGAGCGTTTGCTTGTATTTAGACGCAGCAGATGGGAGTGTGTTCTCTGAGAGAAAAGTCTGCAGAGAGAGGAGAACTGAAAACTCCCAGGGAAGAAGGAGAAGGGGGCAGCAACCCAGGAGGGTCTTCTTACATCACCAACCCGATGACTTCAGACAAAGGAAGGGCCCTGAGGATCTCGGAAGTGATTTATGGAGCAGGCTCCACAGGCCAAGCTGAAGACGCAGTGTCTACTGACGTCTCAGGAGGACCGTCGGGGTCAACGCTAACACTGTAACCTCCACTTGACAACAGCAGGACTGAGGCACAGACAGGTGGGTAATGGGTCCAGAGAGACATCATAGTCAGTACACTCCTAGACTCGGCAGAGGGGCTCAGAGCCACCGTCCGCACATCGGAAGGGTCTATACGTCGTAGCCACACCCAAAGAAATAAACCTGTTAGCCAGATGACAGTCCCTGATCGTAGTGACGTGTCAGAGACCAGATTTACTCTTCCGGCTTCAAAACCAGGACTGCAGGTTGGGACGCAGCTCATCAGAGCTCTTGGCTGGCATTCACTTAGCTCTGAGTTTGACCCTCAGCACCTGACAGATTAGATACCTGTCATCACAGATCTCAGGAGGTAGAGGATGGGGTGGGAAGTTCAAGGTCATCAAGGCGATAAGAGACGCCATCTTAATAAAAGATGTAGTGGTAGTCCAGGGCCATGGCTTAGTCAGCAGAGTTCTTTCTGAGCAACCATGAAGACCTGAGTTCGAATCACCAGCATCCACTTAAAAACCAGACATGTTAGCCGCCATGGTGGTGCATGCCTTTAGTTCCAGCGCTTGGAGGGCAGAGGCAACTGGGTCTCTATGAGTTTGAGGCCAGCCTGGTCTACCAAGCAAGTTACAAGGCAGCCAATGCTACAAAGTAAAACCCTAGCTCCAAAAAAATAAACAAAAACAAAACAAAGCAAACAGATAAAAACAGACATATATTAAGAAAAATGGGGCTGGAGAGGTGGCTCAGCGGTTAAGAGCACCTGCTGCTCTTCCAAAGGTCCTGAGTTCAATTCCCAGCAACCACAACCATCTGTAATGAGATCTGGTGCCCTCTTCTGGCCTGCAGGCATACATGCAGACAGAACACTGTATACATAATAAATAAATAACTTAAATAAAATAAAGAAAAATGAAATTCATGCATAAATGGATGACCCCCCCCAAAAAAAACCAAATGATCCTGGGTGAGGTAACCCAGACCCCAAAAGACAAATGTGGTGTGTTTTCTCTTATATGTGGATGCTAGCTTTAAAGTCTACACTATGTGTGCTATAATCCGAGTAACCACAGGGGTTAGGTATCTAGTAAGGGAATAGGGCGAGGAAAGGATCTCCCAAGGCAGGGGAAAGAGAGAATATTGTTATGGAGAGATGAAGAGAAAACTAGAAAAGGAGGACTAATGTGGGGCGGATGGAAGAGAAGGATGAGGAGGGGGTACAGGGAGGAACAGCTAACCTCAAAGGCCATTGGAAAACAGCGTGCAGACCTACTATTGGAGAAACATCCTAAAATATATACATAGAAGAAAGGAATCTGCTGGGCAGTGGCAGCGCACGCCTTTAATCCCAGTACGCAGGAGACAGAGGCAGGCGGATCCTGTGAGTTCAAGGCCAGTCTGGTCTACAGAGCGAGTTCCAGGACAGGCAGGGCTACACAGAGAAACCCTGTCTCTAAAAACGAACAAAAGGAAGAAGGAGGAGAAGAAAAAGAATCCAAATGGAGTTACCAAATAATAGGGAGACAACACCCACATAGTGCATCTTATAACACCAAGCAAACCTTCAGTGCCAGGAATGGGTCCCATGGAAACCCCTAAATGTCATAGGCTACAGCCAAAGTCTATAGGAACTCTCCAGAACCTGACGCCAAGGCCCAGCTGCTGAAGGCAGCACTTACGGATGGCGTCAGACGGAGAAGCTGAGCTGGCACCTAACTAGAGGCTTCACCCTGTTGACTAGCCTTCATGGTAAGGGAACACCTAGCACTGTTATCCTGCTGGAGGATCACAGCAACAAAATAACCCATAACAACATATTGCCGGGGCCTCACTCAGCCCTCGGCAGAGAAGCTTCTTCTTGCAGTTATGTGGGAACTAACACAACAGGGCAATGTTCAGAGAGTGAGAGACTTTGGAGCACTCAGTCCTAAGTGGGAGTCTTCATCAAAGGCCTCCCTCCAGGCTCAGGGATCTGTGCAGAAGGGGAGCTGGAGAATTGTAAGAGCCGGGGGTGATGGATGACTTCAGGTCAACAGTCTCCCAGGGCCAACAGGAATAGCACCTATACACTCCCAGAGGCCGTGGCAGCATGCACACAAGGTTGGCACGGCTTCAAGCTAGCCAGGGCCCCGGTGCTGAGGTGGGAAGAGGATACAGGCTTCCATCCCGAAGCTGTTTACCCTCTGAAAGGGAAAATTCATTTTCTCCAGTGGAGTCTCCCTGGGTAGATCAACCAAACCTCAGGGAAGGCCCCATGCCCAGGAGTAGTTGGTCAGCGCAAAACAAACTTAATAGTATCTTTTAATACCTTTGTCCCATTTTTCTTTGTTTGAGCTTTTTTTGTCTTATTTATTGCTTATTTTGATTTTTTTTGTGTGTATGTGTTTTTTTTTTTTCTTTCTTTCTTTCTTTCTTTTTTTTTTTTTTTTTTTTTTTGGTTTTTCGAGACAGGGTTTCTCTGTGTAGCTTTGCGCCTTTCCTGGATCTCACTCTGTAGCCCAGGCTGGCCTCGAACTCACAGAGATCCGCCTGCCTCTGCCTCCCCAGTGCTGGGATTAAAGGAGTGCGCCACCAACGCCCGGCGTATGTGTTTCTTTTGTTGTCTGTTTTTGTTTGTCTTAGAGAGAGAGAATGAGAGAGACAGAGAGAGATAGAGAAAGAATTAGAGAGACAGAGACAGAGAAAGAGAGAATGAGAAAGAATGAACATAAAGTTAGGTGAGGAGGGAGGTAAGGAGGATCTGGGAGGAACTAGGGGAGGGGAAAACATGTTCAAAATACATTGTAAAAATTGTATGAAAAAAACAAACCAGACATGAACAGGCCAGGCGTGGTGGGGCATGCCTCTAATGCCTAGGAGGCAGAGGCAGGTGGATCTCTATGAATTCTCGGCCAGCCTGGTCTACAGAGCAATTTCCAGGCCAGTCAAAACTACACACACACACACACACACACACACACACACACACACAGAGAGAGAGAGAGAGAGAGAGAGAGAGAGAGAGAGAGAGGGAGAGACCCTGTCTCAAAACAACAACAAACCAAACCCGGACACAGGGAGATGAACTTAGCTCAGCAGTGAAGAGCACCTCTCAGTTCCCAGCACCCACATGGTGGCTCAAAACTGCTTGCAACTCCAGTTCCAGGGGATCCAACACTTTTCTGGCCTCATGGGACAGCAGGAACAGACACGGTGCACAGATTTATGTGTGGATAAAACTCCCCCATGCATAAGAAATAAAACAAAAAGAACCCAGTGTCTGATCCTCAGTACCACGTGCAGTGCACGAAGGACAGACTGAAGTCTAGAGCTCACACAGAGCGCATGCTAGACCAGTGCCCAGAGCTCACAGAGAGCACATGCTAGGCCAGTGCCCAGAACTCACACAGAGCACATGCTAGCCCAGTGCCCAGAACTCACACAGAGCACATGCTAGGCCAGTGCCCAGAACTCACACAGAGCACATGCTAGCCCAGTGCCCGGAGCTCACACAGAGCACATGCTAGACCAGTGCCCAGAACTCACACAGAGCACATGCTAGACCAGTGCCCAGAACTCACACAGAGCACATGCTAGACCAGTGCCCGGAGCTCACACAGAGCACATGCTAGGCCAGTGCCCGGAACTCACACAGAGCACATGCTAGACCAGTGCCTAGAGCTCACACAGAGCACATGCTGGACCAGTGCCCAGAGCTCACACAGAGCACATGCTAGCCCAGTGCCTAGAGCTCACACAGACCACATGCTAGACCAGTGCCTGGAGCTCACACAGAGTGCATGCTCAGACCTTATCCATATTAGATATTGTGTGCAATCCTCATGGTCCTCAGAAGGGAGTCACCTTGGTGAAAGTCTAAATTAGCCTTAGACAGCTAGTCTGTACCTGTGCCAGGAAGTCCTAAAGGCAAACAGCCCAGGAGAACTCTAATTCCATCGGGAGAGGCTCAGAAGTTGAAGCGTGAGTGTGAGGACCAGTGTTCGGATCCCCAGAACTCACATATATGCCAGGTGGTTGTGGTAGGCCACCTGTAATTCCAACCTTGGAAGGTGGAGACTGGAGATCCCAGAGCAAACTGGCTAGCAAGACTTGCCAAATTGGCAAGCTTTGGGTTTGATGGAGACCTGCCTCAATGAATAAGGTGGAAAGAACAATGGAGGATGGGTACACACGTGTGTGTACACATGCACTCACACAGGCATAACTCACCCGTGAACTTTTGTGTGACATTGTTCCTGTGGAGACGTGAACAAACTCATCGCAGGTAGGGGACAGACAACAGATCGAAGTGAGGACACCACTAAAGTTCACTTGGGAAGGACTGAGTTTATGGGGCAGCTTACAGGAACACGGGTGTGGCAGACACATCACCAATGCCGGCGGTAGTAGGGGTAGAAGGGGTGACCTCCTGAGGGCGGGAAACTTGGAAGGCACCGGGCAACCACAGGTAACTTAACGGTCTAGGCGGCGGCTTTCCCGGGCAACCCAAATGTGCTTTTGGGAAATGAAACAAAGTGTCTTAAGTAGACCTTACACTGGGTTAGAGAAGGAGCCGAATTGATACTGTTAAAGAAAATGGAAGAAAAAATAACTAAAGGCACATAGGGCAAGGAGAGCTGGAGAATGAACAGAACACCAGTGACATGACGCTTACGGAAGTGACTGAGAGACAGGGTCTCTCACTGTACCAGGAGCTAGGCCACCCACCCCAGGTGAGGGGGTCAGCTCCCCTACATGCCTGCCCTCAGGGTCGGTTCCCCCTTGCCTGTGGTGAGGGGTGGGGGCCATCTCTCCCGAGTTCAGCTCTCTTGCTGCAGTGTCCAGTGAGAGGCAAGGCCAGCTTTCCCAGGGCCGGCGAAGGGTGGGGTCAGCTCAGCACAGCCCTCTGGTTTCATCTCCCATGGTTCCTAAGGCCTCCTGAGGTGACACAGGCCACAGACATCAGCACAGACCCCAGCTGCAGCTGGACCACGGATCCAGACATGGCTGGCAGCTTGGGCCCGGGCCCGGCTCTGGGTGGAAGGAATGGCCACTCAGCTGGGAATGGTTCTGGCGGCCATGTGGTCACTGGACACCACCAAGGCCTCAGGTTGCGGCCCCAATCCTGGGCCTCTATGTGACCTTTGGTGGCAATGCAGGACCCGGACTTCAGCACAGACCCTAGCTGTGGTAGGACCGTGGACCTGGACATGGTCCTTGGCAGTAACTGGGTCTGGATGTCACCACTGTCCCTGTGGCAGTATGGCCCTGAGACACCAACATGGCCCTCGATCTTGGGTGTCTGTACAGCCTTTGATGGTAACAGGAGCCTCGGACATCAGGACAGACCCTGGCTGCAGTAGGGTCACAGACCCTGACATGGTCCCCAGCTCTGGCCCCAGCGTCACCAAGGCATTGACTAGCAGTGCAGGCCACTCAGCTCTGCATGCATCCTGGCCCTCGGACACCAACCTGGACTCAGGTGGCTGATCTGACCCTGGGCATCCTCATGGCACTAGGTGGCATCAGGAGCCACATATGTCTATCCGGATCCAGACATGGCCTCTGGCAGCAGCCTGGGCCCGGATGACACCATGGCCCCCGGTGGTAGCACAGGCCACCCATAACTGTATGGCCCCTGCTGTGGCGTGGCCCCCAGACTCCAACCAAGCTGCATGCTCCAGCCCAGATCCTGGGCCTCTGTGTGAACCCTAGTGGCATCCTGGGCCACAGGCTTCAACACAGACCCCAGCTGCAGCTGGACCATGGACCCAGACATGACCCCACGCAGCAGTTCGGCCTGGTCGACATCCTAGCTCCAAGTGGTAGCCCCGGCCACTCAGATCAGGATGGCTCTGGCAGCAGCGTGGCCCCTGGACACCAACAAGGCCACAGGTTGTGGCCCAGACCCCAGGCTTCATGTGGCCTTTGGTGGCATCATGGGACATGAGCATCAACTTAGACCTTGGCTGTGGACCACGGACCCAGACATGGTCCTTGGCAGCAGCCTCGGCATGGCCCCAGGTGGAGGCAAAGGCCACCCAGATCAGCGTGGCCCCTGGGCCCAAACACGGCCCCAGGAGGCGGCCCAGCCCACTGGAATCAGCATGGCACTCAACGACAGCAGGAGCCGTGGACATCAACATAGGCCATGGCTACTACGGAACCAGGGACCCAGACACCCAGCAGCCTGGCCTGGACATCACCGAGGGCCTGGGTGGCAAGCAGGCCTCCAACATCTGCTTGTTTCTCACTGCTTTCATTTCTTCCGCTCTGCGTCTTTCCACATGCATAAACCATTCTGCTCATCTGTTTCTCCCATTTCTCCACCACGTATTTCCTTATCATAATAAGGTCCACACACCTGGCTCTGGGCGGGCCCATGGCTGTCTTCCCACCAGCCGGCACCTTGAGGACCGCCATGTCCAACTTTTTATGTAAGTTCTGGGATTCAAATGCAGGTTCTCAGGCATGTGTAGGAAATGCTCTTACCCACTGAGGAATCTTTTCTGCCCTTAAATTTTTATTTACTGGGAGGAGGTGGGAGGGGGGAGAATAGGGGAACCCGTGACTGATATGTAGAACTGAATGGTATTGTAAAATAAAATAAAATAAAATAAATTTTATTTACTAACTCATTCATTAATCTACTCACCACTTTTTCATGCTAGGGATTGAATCCAGGGCCTTAGACATGTTACACAGATGCTCTATGGATGACTTCCCTCTCTCTCCCTCCCTTCCTCTCTCCCTCCCCACCCCTCTCATGTGTTACTGGGAACTGAACTCAGGGCCTTACTATGCAAGGCAAATTCTCTACCACTGAACTACATCCCCAGGCCACTTTTACTTTCAGACAGGGGTCACTGAGTTGCCCAGGTGTCCTTAAACTCACTCTGTAGCTCAGGCTGGCCTCAAACCTGTGATCCTCCTGCCTCAGCCTTCCTACTAACTAACTTCCAGGATTACGGGTGTGAACCATCATACCCAGATTACATTTTATTTTAGTATTTCATTTCATTGCTACCAATAAAATGATTGCATGAGAATCTTGATTATAAAACTCTAACTGGGGCCAGAGAGATGGCTCAGTGGTTAAGAACATGTACTGCTCTTACAGAGGACCCGGGTTCAGTTCCTACCACACTGGATAGCTAACAACCACCTCTAAACCCAGTTTCAGGGGATGCAACCCCCTCTTCTGGCCTCTGGGAACCCTCCACTCATGTGCACATAAACACATGTACACAAATAAAAATAAAATTTTTTTGAAAAAGAAAACTGTGACTGGTGATTTTACTAAAATTTGAGCATAAAGAAGAGGTTTTTAGAATACACATTCAACAGTGCATGAATTATTGGTTTTTAGTTCACTGTTAAACCAAATACTGCTGCCAGCCCTTTAACAATCTCCCAGATATGTAATATTACCTAAATTTAGTGATTTGTATATTTTGTATATTTTTCTCTTTCATCATTTAAAAAACAGATGTATGCGTGATGGTGCATGCCTTTAATCTCAGAGGCAGGCAGAGCTCTGTAAATTCAAGGCTAGCCTGGTCTACTGAGAAAGTTCCAGGACAGCCAGGACTACATAGAGAAACCCTGTCTTGAAAACCCAAAACCTAAACAACAACAACAAGACTATAGATATGCATATATACACACACACATACATATATATACACACACATATACCTATACACACATACATATATACACACACATACATATATACACACATATACATATATACACATACACATATATACATATATACACACACACATATACATATATACACATACAGACATATGCACACTTTTAAAATAAATTTTCATCTGACCATGGAAAAGGCATCTGTAGTTGTCCTTCACATTTAAAAACCACTCAATTTTTGATTTAAGTAAGAGACAAGACCAGCGTCAAGCATCCCGACTCTTCAGCATAAAGAAGCTGAGGAAGAGGTGGTGGTGGCACACACCCTTAATCCCAGCACTTGGGAGGCAGAGGACAGAGATCAGAAGTTCAAGGTCATCCTCAGCTCCGGGGGTTTTGTGTTAGCTACAGGAGACCACACACAAAACAAACAAACAAACAAACAAACAACAGCAAACAGACAGGCATCATGCTGCACACCTTTGATTCCAGCACTTCGAAGGCAAAGGCAGGAAGCTCTGTGAGTTCAAGGCCAGCCTGATCTAAGCAGAGAATTCTAGGCTATATAGTGAGACCTTGTCTCAAAAATAAACAAAACAAAACAAACAACTTTTTTGTTTCTGTCTTTCTGTGTTAATAGTTGTTAATATTCTGATCCACCCCTTGAAATCCTGCCTCTTGGTGCTGCCCTGCGTGTAAAAGGAAAAACTCCATTCCTTCTTCTCTCTCTTCTGCTTTCCCCCCCACGTACCCCTTGCCCCCCCTCTGTCTCTCTCTCCCCTCTCTCCTCTTCCCCACCAAATAAAACTCTTCACTGAGCACTGTCTGCATGGCATCTCTGTCTCTCATCTGCCATGGGGCACCTCGGCTCTACCCGCCAGGACCTCTCTCATACAATATAACAATAGTGATTTATAGACCAGCCTGGACTAAGATATCAGACTGTACACACACACACACACACACATACACACACACACACAGAGAGAGAGAGAGAGAGAGAGAGAGAGAGAGAGAGAGAGAGAGAGAGAGACAGAGAGAGACAGAGAGAGACAGAGACAGAGAGAGACAGAGAGAGACAGAGAGACAGAGACTGAGAGTAATAAGTTTTTCTCAAGTCAGGTGTGATGGCTTACACTCTGGGCTACATAGCAAGCAGTTGACCAGCCAGGGCTTATGGTGAGACCCTGTTTTCAAAAAACAAAAATAAAATTGAATACATATTTTTCTCATCTTCTAGAAGAAGATTGGAGGCTGAAGGTCACATTCACCTACAACTTGCGATAGACAGACCCGGCATTGTGACGGGTGCCTGCTCCACCCTGCTGGGAGCAGAGCCGAGGATGGGGCTGGCCTTGACTTCTCCAGTTTCTAAATGACCGGCAGGACAACCGCCCGGTGCTTGCGGAGTTCTTCACGGCAGACACAGCCAGCCTGCTGGTGTCCAGCACCCGTCCTCAGAGGATGCACTTTGCATACTAGCTGAGACTGTATTTCACAGAATGGATTGTGATAACTTTTATGACGATGTAGATTCCTGAGGACTCCTTTGCCGGTGTGCTCTGGGGTGTGACTGTGACAGTTGGTACCAGGTACTTCTTAGGACCCAGCTACTTCTCTGGGCACTGTCTGGGAAGAGAGAATGGGGGAGGGGTTAGGAAGAACAGAATGTGAAGAAGTTTCTGGAAGAGGCCTATAAAGATACTGCAGAGGATCTTTGTGAGTTCGAGGCCAGCCTGGTCTACAGAGCGAGATCCAGGAAAGGCGCAAAGCTACACAGAGAAACCCTGTCTCGAAAAACCAAAAATAAAATGAAAAATAGATAGATAGATAGATAGATAGATAGATAGATAGATAGATAGATAGATAAAGCTGCTGCAGAACCAACATAGAGAACAGAATGAAATGCCATAGAGGAGCTGTTGTTCAACGGCCTGGGAGTGAAGACAGATTGATGATGGTAGACATGCTAGAAGCCTTGATGTTCTTCTTCTGGGGACAACAGACTCATTGAAAGGAACGTCAGCAGGAGACGCTTGCAGCCGGGATGTGGGTTGGTGGTTCTGAGCTGTCTTTTGCAATGGCTTCTTTACTCAGCTCCTTGTCAGCCTGGGAATAGAAACCAGCGCCACTTGGCAGTCCTAAAAATAAACAAAGACAGAGGTCTGGATGGTGAGAGCCAGAGACTGGGTAGGACGGCAGAAACCTTGACTGGCCACACAAAGACAAGATGCCTAAGCATCCAAAAAATTTTGATCTGATGGAAACAAAAGGATTCAAGGCTTAGGTGTGTAGCTCAAATGGTAGAGTACTTACCTAGCATTCCTGAGGCCTTGGGTTCAACACCAGTACTACATAAAACCAAATGGAGTGGTTCACTCCTTTTACCCCAGCAGTGGGTAGTACATGAGAAAGGATCAGAACTTTGAGTGTGTGCCAGCCTGGGATGCAGACCATGCTGTAAAAAAAAATAAAAATAAAAATAAAAAAAAATCAAACGTGAAGTTACTTTTCATTGTGTCCAAGGTCCCCCAAGTAATTCCTAATGTCTTTGTGGCGTGTTCCCATGGCCTGATTTCCTACCAGAGACCCTAAACCCTTAAACCAAGAGAGGCTTCTGCCCACTGCTGTTCGCCAACTCTGACCTCAAGGTTACCCCTGACAGTCTCTCATCTGAGTCCCATGTCCCTGTTAGATGTCAGTTACGGTCTCACTCTGAAAGACAGAGATGATTAAATTCCACAAGCGAAAGCCGGGCGGTGGCGGCGCACGCCTTTAATCCCAGCACTCGGGAGGCAGAGGCAGGCGGATCTCTGTGAGTTTGAGGCCAGCCTGGGCTACCAAGTGAGTTCCAGGAAAGGCGCAAAGCTACACAGAGAAACCCTGTCTCGAAAAACAAAAAACAAAAAACAAACAAACAAAAATTCCACAAGCGACACTGGGCCATCACCAGCCCAGGCTTGGGTCTTTTATCCTGCTACAGCCCAGGCCAGCTTGATCACTCCATCCTCCCGAGGGTAGGATTATAGGGATGTACCACATCCCCCACACCTCAGTCTAGTCTTTCAAAGGAGTCTAGCTGCTTCTGCTTCAGTCTGGATTCCCTGGACTCTGGGACACGTTGCTGGGGGGAAAAATCCAGCCAGCCTCCATGTACTGCAACCACCCTAGCAGAATGTAGCCAGATGAGGACCAGGATTGCCAGCTTAACTCCTCAGTCACAAGCGTAACACTTAAGTAGTGCTTGTGTGTTAAGTCACTTAAGCTTTGGGGTGGTTTTTCTTGTTTAGACACTGTCTCAACATGTAGTAGTCTTGGCTGGCCTGGAACTTGCTGTGTAGATGAGGCTGGCCTTGAACTTTCGGCCTCTGGAGTGCTAGGAGTGCTAGGATTAAAGCATGTGCTGTGTTCAGCCTTGGGGTGGGTTTTATATGGACAGGCATGCGGAGGTCTGGTGAGAGCCTTCTCTAGGTCATTGCATCCTAATGGGATCCTTGAGGGTGGTACCTTTAGTTCTGTTCTCAGGTGAGAAAACCAAAGTTCAAAGGGTGGCATCCTCCTGCCCTCCCACAGCTGGGAAGTAGTGTATCCTGGCTGCACATCTAAGTCTGACTCCAAGGAAGTTGGGCTGGCTAGAGGGTGTCGGGGGTGGGGATCTGTGTCCCCAGACATCAGAAAAGGGGAGCCATGCTATCCATGCCTCTTCCCTACATAGGACCATCCTGGGCTAGAGCAGGAGCCGGGTGAGGGATGGACAAGGGTCAGCTGGAGTGCTGACCAGGAGTTGCCTCTAGGTGAACAAAGGCTCTTTGTGGCCAGGGGCTCCTTTGGGGGACAGCACCCTGGCCCTTCCTCCTCCTCACTTTGTATGAAATAGCTCCTGGTGTCTCAGGGTTCTGGTTGAGTGTTATTTGCCCAAAGGTCCCCTGGTCCGGCCAGTTCACCAGCCTGCTGCCCCTGTGACCAGCCTCTTGCTGTGTGTATCTACAGAGTGACTGTCACAGGGTCACCTGCACTGAGCATTCCCTTAGTACACCGAGAGTCCCTGAGCTGGCGATCACCTGAGGCTCTCTTTCCAAATCACGTCAGCTATGTCCTTTTCCATGAACTCTCTGTCCCCTCCTTCTCCCTGTCAGTCTGTGGCATCCTAATGGCACCAAGCCAAACCTGAAACCTTCGTCTCCCTCCAGTAATGACACTATACACCTCTGAGCACAGATCTCTGAACTGTGAGTGCGGAGATCCTGCTGGGTACCGCTGGGTTAAGCGCTGCAGGATTGCATGGATGTCCCGACAGGTAGCCAGCTTTCCTTTGGGAACCTGGGAGGAGAATGGAACTCTTCAGTGCAATTGCTGGGGAAGAGGGGTGTGTGTGTGTGTGTGTGTGTGTGTGTGTGTGTGTGTGTGTGTGTCCGTCCGTCCTGAATGGGAAAGTCAGCTGGCCTCAGATTTTGTCACAGCTGAGGTAATAGCAAAGTGAAAGAACATTCTGGAAGCTACTGAATGAACATTGGGGTCTGTTGTGTAGCATCTTGATCCTGATTTCGTCCTGGAGTATGTCTTTGGAATTAAAAATTCCATTTATTATTTATTTGTTTGCTTGTTTATTTATTTATTTATTTGTGTGTGTGTGTGTGTGTGTGTGTGTGTGTGAGAGAGAGAGAGAGAGAGAGAGAGAGAGAGAGAGAGAGAGAGAGAGAGAGTCAGAGGACAATCTGAAGGAGTCGGTTCTATCTTTCCACCATGTGGTTCTCACAGATCATCTTGGTGGAAAGAACCTTTACCCATGGAACCACCTCACTGGCCATGTCCTAGGACTCTTTCTATTGTATGGCCTCGGAACAAGAAGGCCTTTGCTGCCACCTCCTCTTCAGTGAATTTCCATTCTTTCAGCTTGGGCAACATGACACAGTTCTCGTAGGAACCACAAAAGCCTCTTCCCATATAACCTTCTGAATGGCGGCTCCTTCTCCTCCTCCTCCTCCTTCTTCTTGTTCTTCTTCTCCTCCTCCTCTTCCCCTCCTCCTCCTCTTCTTCTTGTTCTTCTTGTTCTTCTTCTCCTCCTTCCCCTCCTTCCCCTTCCTCTTCATTTCCCTCCTCTTCCCTCACCTCCCCACCCCTCTCTCCCCTCCAGTGCTGAGGATGGAACCCAGGATAGACAGCATGCTAGGAGACCACTCTATCACTTAATTCCACCCCAGCCATGTCTTTCCTCTTCCTATTCCCTTGTTCTCTTTGGAAGGCCCCTCCCTCCTCAGGTCGGGAGAGATGGCTCAGTGGATTAAGTGCTTGGGGTGCAAGCATGGAGATCTGGATCCCCAGAATCTACACAAAGCTCCTATGGAGAGGAAGGAGGCAGAAACAGGAGAATCTTGGAAGATGCAGGTCAGCTAGCCTGGTGTACACAACAGAAAACCTACAAACAAGAGACTCCGTCTTGAACAAGGGGGAGATGAGGATGAACAGCAGATTGTGTTCTAACCCCCACACATGCCACGGGTGTGCCACATGCACATATACAAGTGTGTGTGTGTGTGTGTGTGTGTGTGTGTGTGTGTGTGTGTGTGTGTGGCAGCAGGTAAGTCAAAAACAAAGCCCTCCCCGGACAGCTGTTCTCCTCTGCTCACTGCCTCCGATGCACAGCTTGCAGGCAGTGTGTCTGCTTGCCGCAGAGCTCTGGGCTGAGGATGGAGTGTGACACAGAGCCCTGGAGCCGCCACTCATCTCTACACCGGCCAGTTTCCTCACCTCCAGTGACAGGGCAAAGCAGAGGTTGTCTGCCCTCTGGAACTTCAGTGACTCACCCTGTAATCATGTAATTGGTGGCCTGCGGTCTGACAGGTCCTGGGCCGGGTGCTGGCGCAACCCGGTGAATGGCGTCTGGTCCATGTCAGTGGTCTTGACCCTCTGGAGCCAACAGGGAGGCACTGAGTGCTCTCCTACAGCCGGAGCAAGGGAAGCTTTTTTATCCTAAGCTCGGTAGAAAAGCAGGACCCCTCCTCCTGGGCTCTCCCTCCTGTCCATCCCCAGTTGGTTGAGTGTACTTTCTGACCTTAGGACCCATCTGTCAGAGGAGACAGGTGGGCTGAGGAGGTGACTCGGTTGGTGAAGTACTTGCCAACACACCCCGTGAGGACCTGACTATGGATGTCCAACACCCTTGTTAAAGCCAGGCACCGTGCCTCTGTGATTCCGGTGCTGGGAAGGCACAGGCTGGAGGGTCCCTGGGGCTTCCGGCCAGTCAGTCCAGCCGAACTGGTAAATTCAAGGTTCGGTGAGAGACCGTGTCTTAAAAAAAAAAAGATGGAGGGGCTGGCGAGACGGCTCAGTGGGCAGAGTCACTTGCTTCCAAGCCTGGCGACCTGAGTTCGATCCCCCGACTCACAGAATTTTTTATTGTTGCTTGGTTTTTTGAGACAGGGTTTCTCTGTGTAGCCTTAGCTGTCCGGGAACTCTGTAGACCAGGCTAGCTTCAAACTCGGAGATCCTCCTGCCTCTGCCTCCTGAGTGCTGGGATTAAAGGTGTGCGCCACCACCGCCCGGCCTGTCTCTCTCAGGTTGACCTAGGCTTTCCTCGTCTTGTGTGTAGGAGGTGCGGCTCCTCTACTCCGTGCTGTGAGGAGTGGTGAACAGGAGTATGTTTGGGAATTTGCGTGTCTACACATGTTTCCCCGTCTGTTTAATTAATAGACAGGCAGGGCGCGCTTTTAGGTTGGGGATAATTTCTCCTCAGAATGTCAAAGGCAATGCTCTTTTTTGATGGTGCGGTTGAACAATCAAGCGTTGCTTTGAGTCTCTGCCTTTTGAAGTGCCTCTGCTTTCTCTCTGCGAGTCTGTGAGATCTGTTCTTTCTGTGGGGTTCTGAAACTCTGTGGTGGTGCCCTGGGGAATAAGATTTTCCCGGCTCTTTGGCCTGCTCAGCTTGGAAATTCAAGTTGAAAAACTCTTGGATTGTTTCTTTTTCCTTCCCCTCTCCAACTAACCCCCATGTGTCCTTTTTGAGAGGTCTTCAACATTGCCTGGGCTAGCCTTGGACTCCTGGGCTGAAGTATGCCTCCTTCCTTAGCCTCCTGGGCTAGCCTTGGTTCCTGGGCTGAGGTATGTCTCCTGCCTTAGCCTCCTGGGCTAGCCTTGGACTCCTGGGCTGAAGTATGTCTCCTGCCTTAGCCTCCTGGGCTAGCCTTGGACTCCTGGGCTGAAGTATGCCTCCTGCCTTAGCCTCCTGGGCTAGCCCTGGACTCCTGGGCTGAGGTATGTCTCCTGCCTTAGCCTCCTGGGCTAGCCCTGGACTCCTGGGTTGAATTATGTCTCCTGCCTCCTTAGTATCTGGTACTACAGGTACCACAGTGTCTTTTCTGTTTTCCTTTATGGTTTGTGTGTGCGTGTGTATATGGGGGTTACTTTTAGTATGGCCTTTATTTTATTCTTAATTGCAATACTTCAATAAAGAGTAACTATTAACTCTTAAAACTGGTATTGTAACATTATCACAATGTTTTGCGCCAATTTTATAAACTTTACAGTGCAATATGTGTTCCTTTTCTGAGGCAAACCAAAGGTATATTTCTCAAGGTTCTGCTGCTATCAGCAGCGTTGATGGAGGATTTTCTATACATTTGTAATAGATAGAAATAAACCAGAAAAAAAGAAGAAAAAAAAAGTGGTGGAGGAAAAGGTGAACACTGCAAGAATACTCAAAAGGGCTGAGAGTTACAAACACCAAGAATGGCTTTGCATAGTAAATGGAATAGAACAGCTCTGAACTATAGCTTACTTTTCCTGGTTTGGTCTGACAGAATGATTGAATGCTTTTGTACAAAAATCAGAGCCTTAAAAACAAGGATTTGGTGAGATTGTAAAATGGTGTGCCACTTTGGCAAAACAGTTTGGTGGTTGGTCAAAATGCAAAACATTGTTACTCTGTTACTCAACAATTCTACCCTTAGGAATATATCCTCAAACTACTGAAAATGTGCACCGATGAAACATGCACATGAAGGTTTACAGCAGTGTGTTGCTAATAGTAAAAAAGTTAAAACAACTCAAATAGCTATCAAATACTGGAGAGATATAAAATGTGGCTTATTCATACAATAGAATATTATTAAGACATAAAAATGAATGAGAAACTGACAGATTAAATGACTTTGGTGAACCTTCATAATTTCATTTGTAGATCTTTCCATTTCTAATTTATAAATACATTTGGGGTTATAAATTATAAATGTACTGCCTCCTGTCAACATTGTATACTTCTATTTGATGATTTCTGTGTCAAACATTATATGGAAATGTTTCCAAGTATTTTCTGTATTAACTGTGAATGAATAGAACAAAATAAATTGCCTGTGATGGAAAAAAAAAAAAGAGTAACTATTAGCTTATCTTTGGTTTAAAAATACTTCCTTATCTTTAAAGATTTGTTTATTTTTATTCTGTATGTACAAGTGTTTATATCTATGTGCACTACATGTGTGCAATGCTCCTGGAGGCCAGAAGAGGGAGTTGAGTCCCACACAGAACTGGAGTTACAGACGGTTGCAAGCTGAGATGGGGGTACTGTGGCCTTAACTGAGGTTTGCTAGAAGAGTGCAGTGTGCTCTCGATGCTGGATCATCTCTCTGGCCTAGTTCTGTGGGGGATCTGACACCCTCTTTTTTTTGAGACAGGGTTTCTCTGTGTAACAGTCCCAGATGTCCTGGAACTCACTCTGTAGACCAGGCTGGCCTCAAACTCACAGAGATCCACCTGTCTCTGCCTCCTGAGTGATGGGATTAAAGGTGTGCACCACCACCTCCTGGCTTCTAGCCCCTATTCTATTTTATTTAATTTGAAATAGGGTCTCACATATCCCAGGCAGGCCTCAAACCCTCTGTATGGCAGTTGACCTTGAACTCCTAATCCTCCTGCCTCCTTCTACCTCCTGGTTACTGAAACTTGTGTGTCATTATGCCTGGTTTGTGCAGGGTTAGACCCTGAGCCTGGGGCCTTGCGCATCCTAGGCAAACTCTCCTGACTGAGCTGCATCCCTGGCCCTATTTTTTTTTTAAGACACAGTCTTGCCATGCAGCCTAGGCTGGCCTGGAGTCCTTGGCAGCCTCATTTCTCAGCCTTCTCAGTTCTGGGACTCCAGGTTTTTACCACATGCCTGGCCAGACCCTGTCTTCAACTTCTAGTCCTCATGGCTTTTGTTTCCGTTTCTGCTGCTGTATTTTTAATTTCTAAGACTTCATTTTGTTCTAGGAGCTCATTTTTGTATCATCTGACTTTTATTTTATGGATATAGCATCATATCTGAGAATAAATGGTTCTTTTATGCTAGGCATGGTGGTGCACACCTTTTAATCCCAGCACTCAGGAGGCAGGAGCAGGCAGATCTCTGTGAGTTCGAGGCCAGCTTGGTCTACATAGAGAGTTCTAGGCCAGCCAGAGGTATACAGAGAAACTCTGTCTCAAAAAACGAAAAGTTTATTTCAGAGTTGTGTTTGTGTGTGTGCGTGTGCATGTGTGTGTTCGTGTGCGTGTGCGTGTGCGTGTTCGTGTGTGTGTGTGTGTGTGTGTGTGTGTGTGTGTACCTGCACGTGTGGGCAGGTGGGAGTGAGCTGAGGGACCTGAGTAAGTCCATTATGAAGGGAAGCCTGTGTCTTGGCTGTCCTCACTGGCTGAGGACTTGGCCACCTCAGGCGCCCTCCCTGCCGCTCCCCCAGCTCCTTGCCCGCTTGCTGTGTTCGTCTCCCAGAGTCCGTTCCTTAAAATAAAAAGATCTGTGTAGCGTCTCCGGCTTCAGGAGGCAGGAGGGGAAGTGCATGAACTCGGTCGTCCATCTTTAATTAGAAGTTGCTCAGTTGGGTTTTCTGTTGTCTCCTCAAATTCTGCCGGACTCAGGGCCGCTCTTTCATCTTCCACCACAAAATGAGCGGCTGCTCCGCAAATCCTTCCTCCTGCCCCTGGTTTCTGCCTCTGCTATCGAAGCTTTAGAACCATAGGGTCCCTTTTGTATCTTTGTTTTCCTCGCCTCCTATTTGTGGAACAAGGTCACCTTTTCCTCCCTCCTCACAGCTCCCTCCCACTTCCCTTTCTTTCACTGGCCACCCAGATCTGTCTTCTCACAGCAGGGCGCAGAGGCAGGCCCTGGGCAGCGATCTTCCCGCTTTGTCCTCACAGCTGGTCTACGAAATGAAAATGGCTGTCTGGTTTTGCTTCCTTTGGTTTGGGTTTAGGCTTTCCTTGTTCTGTATTTCCAGACAGGGTCTTGCTATGTAGCCCAGGTTGGCCTCAAACTCACAACACCTTCCACCTCAGCTTCCCTAACAAGTCTGTTTAAAAGAAGAAGAAAGGGGTTGGAGAGCCGGCTCGGGGTTGTGGGGTGGGAGGTGGGGGGTTAGGGGTATGGGGGGGTGAAGAGCATGCACTGCTCTTTCCAACGACCCATGTTCAGTTCACAGCACCCATATTAAGCTGCCTGTAACTCCAGCTCCAGCTCCAGGAGATCTCAGGCTTCTGTTTTCCTTAACACCTGCACTCATAAGCACACAACTACCCCCCTGCCACACACACACACACACACACACACACACACACACACACACACACACTCATAATTGAAAAATAAAATAATTTTTTTTAAAGACTTTGGGGCTGAAGACATGGCTCAGTGGTTAAGAACATTGGCTGCAACTGGACAGTGGTGGTGCATGCCTTTAATCCCAGCACTTGAAAGGCAGAGGTAGGTGGATCTTTATGAGTTTGAGGCCAGCCTGAGCTACAGAGTTCCAGGAAAGGTTCCAAAGCTACACAAGAGAAACCCTGTCTTTAAAAACAAAACAAAAGAACATTGGCTGCTCTTTCAGAGACCTGGATTTGATTCCCAGCACCTACATGAAAGGCCCTGGGGGGTGATCAGAGTGTGAGCTACCACTCATAATCATCTGTCTGTAGCTCCAGGTTTTGGGGATCCCATACCCTCTTCTGGCCTCCACAGGCATTGTATGCACATGGTGTACAGGCATACACATAGGCAAAATACTCACACACATTAACAAAAAAACGGGCATGGTAATAAATGCCTCTAGGGCATGGTAATAAATGCCTCTAGTTCCGGCACTTGGGTGTTGGGTGCAGGTGGATCTTCGTGAGTTCAAGGCTAGCCCCATCCACACAATGAGTTCTAGGCCAGTCAGGACTTCATACTGAGACCCTGTCTCCAAACAAAACAAGCAAAAAGCCCAAACAAAAAGAGGAGGAGGAGGAGGAGCCAAGAGTGATGGTGTACACCTCTAATCTCAGCCCTTGGCAGCAGGACCAGGATTTCAGGGTATTCTTGAGGCCAAGTTGGCCAGAGTCTGTTTCAAAACCAACCAAACAACAACAAAGACAATAAGACAAACAATAGACTTAGCAGGTATGAGCAGAGCACTCGCTGTCCAGCGTGAGGACAGGAGTCACTCCCGGCACACAGAAAAAGCCAGATGCTGGGACGAACATCTGGAAGCCCAGCACTCAGGCTGCACAGGGAGGCAGAGACAGGACCAGTGTCTGGAAGCTCCAGGGCCAGAAGCTTGGAGCGCTGGAGGACGCGATGCACAGAGGCTGAGACAGGAGAGACCCCGTCTCAACAAGTGGACGTGTCTGATCCGCACATGTGTGTGTGCTGTGGTGCACACGTATCACACACACAACGGCAACAATAAAAAAAAAGTAAAGGAGAGCTGTCACAGCCATCAAATAAACCGAGCTACATTTCCAGCCCTTGGGTCACACATTTGCTGTTGTTCAGAACGAAAGCCCAAGTCTCTGGGTTGAGCAGCAGCTTCCACGGTCGGCCTCCGGTCTACCTGTCCAGGCTAAATCCTCCCACCTCTCTTGCAGGCATGCCATTCCGAAGCACCCTCCCTTCCAGACACTTCCCTCTGCCCAGCCACCTCCCGTCACTCAGCTCAGATCCCGGAGAAGTTACACAGACAGGACCTTCCCAGGCCCCTCCCCAGCTTCTGCCTGTCATCTGGCTCCCTGGTTCTCTGAGGAGAGAGACTGTCTAACCCATTTTGTATTTTAAGACCTCATCAGTGTCTTGCGAGCAGGACCGTCTCGATAAATTTTGAATGTATGAGTGACTGGCCCGTTACATTTCATTATTTATCTGCCTCTTCTCTGCCGCCTTTGCTGTCACACATTAATAACACTCTTTATAGGAGGCCTCTTAAATAATTAAGGTGCTTGAAAGTGTCGAGAAGGACTCTCTCCCCACGGAAAGCCGCCTGGAGCAGAGGGGACTGGGACAAGCTCTTCTCTTCGGTGGGGACGGGGAAGGAGGATGTCACTATGTGGATGAGCCGGAGAAGGTTCTTTTCAAGTCTTTGAAGTTTTGTGTGTGTGCGCACACGTGGGTGTGCACATGTGTGTCAGCCGTTAGTTCTCAGAAGCTGTCCACTTAGTTCTACAGACTAGGTTGTCTTTCCAGCCTGGGGCCCCCTGGGTAGACTGCACTGGCTGCCCAGGGAGCCCCGATGGGGGACACACGCCTCTGCCTCTCCAGTGCTGGGATTTCAAGTATGCACTGCCTGTCTTTTTTTTTTTTAACTGGGGTCCTGGGGCTCGAACTCGGGTCCTCATGCTGGTGCAGCCAGCACTTACTGACTGAGCCTTCCCCCCTCCCCCCAGCCCCTGCTGAGTGCTAATTTTTGACTTAATAGTTACCTCACTACACAGTGGTGGTCGTTTTGCCAGCTGTTCTCTGACCCCCTCGAGGCTCCAGGCCTGGGTCTATTGGTGATCCCCCAAACCAGCTGGGCTCAACGCAGAGGCTCAGTTAACAGTGAACCTGGGTGTGAAGAAGGCTCAGTTAACACTGAACCCGGGAGCAAAGCAGAGGCTCGGTTAACACTGAGCCTGAGTGGGAAGCAGCCCCTCGGTTAACACTGAGCCTGCGTGGGAAGCAGACCCTCAGTTAACGCTCATGAACTGTCTGCATGCTCTGGGCTAGAGAAAGACACGTGAGCCAGCGTGGGGTCCTCTCTGACAGTGTAAAATCAGGCCTGGGTTGGTGGCAGAGCTGTGGCAGCTGGGAACAGGTGGCCTCTTGGAGGCCTTCTGGAGGCAGTCAGTGACAGCGGCTTCTCTAGAGAAACCCCAAGCAAGAGAAGCATAAGTGTGTGAGAGGAAATTGGCCCTGGGGGGGGGGGATGGGGCAGAGCTGAAGAATAGAGGTGCGGGTCCCTGGAGGGGGGCTTGGGAAACTTCCTCTCGCTCACGCTCACGTGCTGAGCCCCCCCTCCCCTGCCACGCCTTATCCAGGTCCCCATTGGGCTCTGGCCTTTGCTGTGGAAGGGACTCCCTCCCCATTCCCTCCCCTCCAAACGCCCAGGGATGGTTTCCAGACCACCCCAGGGTCCGTCCCTCTTCTTGAGGATTTTGTATTGAGCTGAGCTCTGAGCAAAGCTTCCTGTGTGTGTGTGTGTGTGTGTGTGTGTGTGTGTGTGTGTGTGTGTGTGTTGGGGCAGCAGGGTGAGGGGGGAGGGGAAGGGTGGAGAGAGTGGGGGGTGGGGTGGGGGAAAGAGATGGTTCAAAAAAGAGGGAGGCCTGGCCCGTGCAGACTCAGAATCCTGTCCTTTACAAAGGAATGAAGTCATCCTGGGTGAGTCCAAGGCAGGGCCCCCTTCCCCTGAGGGTCCGCTCTCTCCCCTTTGTGACTAACGTCTTTGGGACACAGCCTCAGCTCTCCACTTCTCCGCACTACGCTCGCTCCCCAGCTGACTGTCTTCTGGGGCTGTTCTGTCCTCGGGTGCCATTCCCTGGTCTCCGCCTCTACAGGCCCCTGCCTTAGCCTGGGCTAGCCCTCTCCTGGGTCTGTCTTTTGAGACTCCTCACCTTGCTCTCTCTGCCCAGCTCAAACTTGACATTAGCAGCCTACCAGAAACCCACGGAGGGCCTTCCCGCTTACATCCATCCCCTTCTCCCGGAAGACAGCCAGGCCCTGAGTTCTTGTCGCTCCTATACATTCCTTAAATCTCTGCTGCCTGTATATACCTGATAGAACATGGCCATGGATGTTTTCAAACATGCTGTAAACGTAAGCTTTCTGTGTCTCCCCGCTCCTCGACACGCTTTTAGTTTTTCATTATTTCTCTTACGTTGGTCCTGCTGCAGGGACCTCGCTTAGTCCTTCTCTTTTCTGCACACTACACTGTAACACACCTGTGCCCCTCTTGTGAACCAACACGTAAGCACGACCCAGCTTGTTGCCCTGAAGGGCATGGACTTTGCCTATCTCCATCTGTTTCTGGGCCATAGAAACAGCTCCATCCTGACAGATGCCTTTGTGAGTGTCCTGCCCACCCCCTTCCCCAGAGCAGGTAGTGGCCTGCTCTAATTTGGGGCCAGTCCAGGCCCCAGGGAGGGGGGGGAACCTGGTGGGTGGACACCCCCATCCCACCTGGGCCCTGCCAGTTGGCTCGGCTACCTGGGGGTGGCCAGCACCGTGCCTGCTTGGATACCCTCTGCTGGGATAACGGACCTTTCAGAGCAGGCAGGCACAGGGGGCAGGGTGTCTTTCTAAACTTTTGTTTTTTACATCATTTATTTATTTTACGTGGGGGAGGTGGACTCAAGTGTGAGATCAGAGACCAGTCAGTTCTCTCTTCCACCGTGTGGGCTCTGGGGATCGAACTCAGGTCGTCAGGCTCGGCAGCCTTACCCCCTGAGCCATCTCGCCAGCCCTGTTTCCCTAAACTTTTGATCCTGAGGCCAGGGCAGGGGACCAGTCCCTGTGGTGGGACTGCTCTGCAACCTGTGGAAGGGCCCCTGGGTGTAAACCAATCAATGACGGGTGTGCACGCACAGGCAGAGCTGCCGACTCCCACTCCAGACAAGGCTTTCTTTGTCTCCCGGGCCCGAGGTGCTGCAGAAGGGCTTGTGTGATTATTTCCTCAGGGCGGTTCGGCCTCGCTCTGCTGCAAACCCGGCTTTACCTCATTCAGCCTGGAGAAGAACATCCGCTGGGCGCTCAAAAAGCCACTGTGCAAGTCTCACCCTGAGGCTGGGTACCTCACCCTGAGGCTGTGCACCTCACCCTGAGGCTGGGCACCTCACCCTGAGGCTGGGTACCTCACCCTGAGGCTGGGTACCTACCTCACCCTGAGGCTGGGTACCTCACCCTGAGGCTGTGTACCTACCTCACCCTGAGGCTGGGCACCTCACCCTGAGGCTGGGCACCTCACCCCTGAGGCTGGGTACCTCACCCTGAGGCTGGGTACCTCACCCTGAGGCTGTGTACCTACCTCACCCTGAGGCTGGGTACCTACCTCACCCTGAGGCTGTGTACCTCACCCTGAGGCTGGGTACCTCACCCTGAGGCTATGTACCTACCTCACCCTGAGGCTGGGTACCTACCTCACCCTGAGGCTGTGTACCTCACCCTGAGGCTGGGTACCTACCTCACCCTGAGGCTGGGTACCTACCTCACCCTGAGGCTGGGTACCTACCTCACCCTGAGGCTATGTACTTCTCTGCTGAGTATCTCCAGAGAAGCAATAGGCACTAAGTATCTCTCCTTCCTTCCCCAGGGGACAAATTTGGCCCCTACCTCCTCCTCACATTCTGTATGTAGCCCAGGCTAGCCTCGAACTAAATGGCGGTCTTCCCACTCAGCCTCCTGAATGCTGAGATTACAGGCATGAGCCACTGTGTCTTTTGAACCACCTGCTAGCTAATTAGACCATGCCTCCACTTCCCCGTCTGTGAAATGAGGATACAGTACCTAACCTAGAGTTGTGGGGAATGAAACAGAGCTTCTCGGAGGACACAGTAAATCTCATTAAATGTTAGGGTTTTTTGGGGGTGGGGTTATTTTTGAGACAGGGTTTCATGTAGGCCAGGCTGACCTAGGACTGTATGAACTAGAATGACCTTGGCCTCCTGGTCCTCTTGCCTCTCACCTGCTGGGATACAGGTCCCCACACCAGGCTAAATGTTAGTGCGGATTACTGCTGGAATTCATCCTTCCTTTGGGTGAGTGAGCGGCCGTGGAGACCTCTGACTTTGGGTCCCCACATTCTTCCTTCCTTCCGATTTCCTGTTTCATAAGCCACACGTTGGAAGATTCTGGAAAGCCCCAACAAACAGTCAAAGGAACTCTTTGGCTCCGGGTTAGGCAAGGGGTAAGCGCTCCTGCTGCAGGCAGCGTCCCCTTAGCGGGTCGCTTTGTCTGAAGCGCCCTCTGCCGGCCGCAGGCAACAGGCCCTGGGACAGGGTGGCGGGTTCTGGTAGCGGCAACACGGACGGCCTTGGGTGCGCAACAAGACCTCCCTGAGTCGGGTTCTGAAGTTTCTCCACAAGGGCAGGAACGCTAGATCAGGACGAGCTGCCGGCCGCAGCCAACACCCAGTCAATGCGGGGGACGGCCGTGGGCTGGGGAAACCGTCAGTTAGCTGCCCTGGCTGCTCTACAGAGGGCTGGAGTTGGGTTCCCAGCACTCACATGGGGGCCCATAACCGTCTCTGACTCCGTTTCCTGGGGTGATGTCCTTTTCTAGTCTCCACAGGTACCAGGCACTTAGATGATGCAATGAACAAACATGCAGGCAAGATATCCATACACATAAAATAACCTTAAAAAGTAGATAACATAACCAGGGACTCACGGGGGGTGGGGGGAGGCCAGGCAGTGGCAGATGCCTTTAATCCCAGCACTCGGGAGGCAGAGCCAGGCGGATCTCTGTGAGTTCGAGGCCAGCCTGGTCTACAGAGCGAGCTCCAGGCCAGGCTCCAAAAGCTACACAAAGAAACTGTCTCAAAAAAAAAAAAAAAAAAAAAACAAAACAAAACAAAACAAAAACAAAAACAAACAAACAAAACAAAAAACAAAAAAAGGAGAAAAGCTAGACAGCATGGAGGACTTCCTGATGGAAAAGTGACTGAGATACTGTACTGAGGCAAAGTACTGGCATTAAGACTACTGTGTTGGACACAGTGGTACACAATGTAATCTTAGCACTGGGGAGTCCGGCCTGGCTTCTACACTAAGTTCCAGGACAGCCAGGGCTATATAGGAAAATCCCGACTCAAACGCAAAGAGGGTAAAGTGAGTTTCTAAGCTCAGTGGTCCTAGAAACTTGCTATGTATAGCGCAGGGCAGTCTTCATCAGCACCGAGGTCGACCTCGAGCTTACTTCTGGACACACTGATAAACATGTGCCACCAGTCTACGGGAGAATGGGAACACAAACCAAAAAACCACCTGGATTCCAGCTGAAGCAGGAGAAACTGAGGTTAGACTGCTGGGAGTATAAAGTGGGGGTAGGGAAGATGCCATCTTGTCCCCCTAGGGTCTGCAGTAAGCAGGCCACCACTGGGAAGAGCTCTCAGAACAGCCTGCTTTTGCAGGGGTAGGTGAGGGACTTAGGTGCCTATCGGCCAACACCCCTGGATTCTCCTGGGGCCTTGAGGCCGGGAGAGGGGAAAGGTCTCCTCAGGTTTGACTGCAGATGGTGCTATCCAGAGTAAGCACACACCGGCTGTGGCAGGCCAGGCGACCGGAGGGGCTGCCCGTCAGGGCGAGCAATGTGTGTCCATGTCTGCCTGTCTCCAATGGGGCCGTTCCTCTCTCAATGGTGTGTGTGTGTGTGCGTGCGTGTGTGTGTGTGTGTGTGTGTGTGTGTGTGTGTGTGTAGACAGACACAGGAGACCTCAGACTCTTGCCGAGTGCACAGAGGACTAGGTAGAGGAACCGAAGTGAGGGACAGAGGCCGTGAGCCGGGGTTAGATGAGGACAAGAGGGTGGGCAGGCGAGGTCACCCGTCCCACGGCTGCCGTCTTTGGAGTCTGAGGTTGAGAAGCAGCGTGGCCTGGGGTGATGGCATCTGCAGCTCCGCTGCTTCCCTTATGTGCCCCCCCCCCACCTCCGGCCCGCTGACCAGCCTCCCCAGCATCCCTAGCTGACACCAGGCTGGGAGAGGACCTGCAGACGAGGCCCCAGTGGGTGGCCCAGGGAGCAGTGCTCCAAGGGGATGTCACCCACGGACAGAACTCACCTTGGGACTAAGAGCTGAGTCACTTCGTCCGTCTCTTCCTCCTCCCCATCCAGGTCCCCTGAACGCACCAGACCATTTTCCCCAACCCAGAGGCACCTGCACTATGCCAGTGAAGACCCATGCACCTCAGGGCCAACAGTAACCAACCCTGCCGTCAGGACGCACACCTGACGTGGCCAGCCAGGTGACATGACGGCTTAGTCGGGCATCATGTGTGGGGCAGCACACACAGCCACAGTGGCCGAGGCCGCGGTCGTGAGGTGTAATACTCTCCTGGATGGAGCAGGGTGCCCTGGCTGAGAATGCCCTGTCAGCAACCGACCTGCCACAGGGCCTGGCATTCAGGACTGGAGGCTGGGAGAAGTCTGGTTCACGCAGGGCACCAGCTGGGAGAGGGACCCAGGAGGACCTGTGCTCCGGCTTGCCCGCCACTCCTGTCCTCGGCAAGTCTTCCGGCTCCAAGGGCCCTCCCCTCCCTCGCCTTGGTGACACACACAGGCCCCGGTAAATAGAGGACTTTAATATTTCTGTGCTGGTCAAACGGAACACAGGTGGGGATACATGGGGAAGGCCGGGGCCCCTTGCCTCTAAGGAGGGCGGCTTGTGTGGGGTGGGATAGGGGTTGGTGGTGATCGGAGTTCTCCTGGGACATGTCCAAGGAGTCTTTCTCCGGGAAGGGGCCGTGGCAGGGTGCTCTGGGCATCCCTGACACCCAGTCCGTGGCCTTGGGGTATGGGTCCCCCATAGGGGGTCTGTGGAATCTCAACATTTTCCAGCTCTTCTGCTAGAATCCACACTCCCAGCATGATGGGGACTTGGTCCTATGCAGGGGTCTGAAGAGCCCCCAGAAAGCAGCCCAGGGGTGGGGGCACCATTCTGCCCTCTCCCTTCTCCTTAGGGGGGGTAAGAGCAGAGGGGAACTGGGCAGAACCCCTGGACCCTGGGGGGAGGGGAGGAGAGGGTCTTGCCACCAACAGACACTGTAAACTTTGGTTTTAAAGAATAACTTAAGCGGAGGGACCGGGGCCAGGGCGAGGGGGGGGGGGCGCTCGGCAGGCGACAAAGGAAAAAGCCAACAAAAAGATTTGGTTTTTGCTTCCGGCATAAGAAAGGTCTTTGGTCATCCGTTTAACTGGGGGGACAGGAAGAGGTGCTGAGGGGGTGAGGGGACCCCAGTGCAGGGGGCCCGCAGGCTGGGGCTGAGGATGGTTCCTGCCCGGCTCTCTCCCATACTGTGATACTCAGGTCACCTATGCATACAGGTCTGAAGGTGCCCAGCATGGGGGGGGGGTCCCTCAGTGCTTCGAGTTGGGGTGCCGCAGGAGCACCCAGCAAACAGGGTCGGGTGGAGGCCTGTTTAGTCTGGGTCCTGTCTCAAGTCGGGGAGGGGGAAGGGCAGGGCACAACTTGCCCCACCCCAGCAGCTTGAGGGGCTGGGGGGCAGCTGTATTCCCAGTCTGCTTGCCCCATTGAGCAGGGAGCTGGGGCTGGAGAACATTGTAATCTTCACAGTTGGGAAAGGGAAAGGGAGGACGAACCAGGAAGGGTCCTCTGGCCAGAAACCTCTGCCACAGCCAGGGCAGGAGATGAAGGTCAGGGGTGTGAGGGTGGCTCAGCCCCGCCTGCGGGTCTCCCCTGCGCTAAGGGGCCCTGGAGGGGAGCGCTGGGGGCGGGGCCCTGCTGCTGGTGGTGGTCGGGATACAGGGGAGGGTCTGAGAGGGTCTGGGCCCTCCATGTCCTCTATGGGTCCCGGGCCAAGGGTTCTGTGTCCTCTCAGGGGGCAGGGGTGTGCCTGCCCCCAGGCGTCTGTCAGTCAGGTGGCTTGGGGAGCTGCTGGCCCAGGTCTCCCCCGTCTGAGTCCCCGAAGTGCCTTGAGGTTGGAGGGGCTGTAGATTGGGGAGGGTGGGCTGGGGTCCGGACTGGGCGGCAGGGTCTTGGCCTGCCCTGCCTGCCCACCCAGCCCTTAGGACATGTCCTCTCCTGGCAGGTCTTCCTCCAGGTCCCTGTCTTCCGGAGGCCCCACAGTGCTGGGGTTGGGGGCACCCAGGGGAGGCCCTGGCCGCCTGTCTTCCTCTGCCTCAGCGGGTTCCTCTTTTACTTGCACCTGGTGACTGATGGAAAGGGTGATGTGAGCATGTGGGTGCCAGGGCTTCCCCTTCCTCCCACAGATTCATCCAGAAGCCCAGGACCCTGCCAGGATCCCATCATCTGAGGTCTGACCTCCCCCAGGCACTGTGTGAAGAGAAGAGAGAGAGGCAGAACTGGGGGAGGGGTGATGGGGAAGAAGGATGAGTATGGAAAGATGAAGGGTGGGGGAGGGAGGGAGGGAGGGAGGGAAGGAGGGAGGGAGGGAGGGAAGGAGGGAGGGAGGGAGGGGGTAGAGAGAATTGTGGGGGGTCATGAAGGTGGAAGCGATCACTTGTCCACTGCATAGAGATGCTGCGGGACAGATGAGCCTCCTTCCACATCTGGGGGGCTTGTGTGAGCTCACCTGTACTGAGGAGGGGAGAGGCGAGGGGGGCTGCTGCTCCCGTTGCTTGGCAGTGGCTCCCCAGGGGCACCCATGTCATCCTGGCCGAGGGGCAGAAGGCTGCTGGCCGAGCCAGGGTTCAGCATACCAGGACTGCTGAGTAGGGGGAAGCTGCTCTCTGCCAGGGCAGCCTGGGGCACACAGGGTGGGGCTCTCAGTGGCTGGAGACCCTTCTCCATTGTCAGAGCCCTCATGGATGGCACACTGATCTATCTGGCCAACCCCCCCCCCCAACACACTCCAGCCAGAAGTCCTCATCCCACCGCCAGCTTCCCTGGAAAACTGTTCTGGCCTAGGAAGCCCCCCCCCCCGCCCTGGGGACAGAGGACCCTAGTCTGATGGGCTGAGGGATGGGACTCCATTGGCTGTCCCAGTCTGCAGACGTCATGCCCACGCTTTCCAAACGCAGGCTTGAAATCAGAGGCGCGCACTGGCACAGAGTTGGAGTAGGGTCGAGCGGCAAAGGGTTGAGGCCAAGAACGGGGAGTGCTCTTCACCCCCCTTCCTACCCACCCTCACCCACCGGGGGAGAAGTGTAGGCAAAGCCAAGGGCAGGGCAGAGGGGAGCAGGGGGGCTCAGTCACCTGGTAGCTGGCGTTAAGTGCCCCGTAACTGAGGCCCGAGATCATGTTCTTCACCAGAGTGGGGCTCCTAGGGAAGAGAAGATGACCTCATGACACATGACACATGACCGTCCCGATTCTCAGCCAGAATGAAGAGATGCACTTCGCTCTCCCACTGCTAGAGGGGAGGCTACAGATGGGTCCTCTCTGTTCTCTCTGCTCTGTTCTTAATGCACACAGCCCTGCAGGGGGCGCGGGCTGCCAGCCTTAGAAAGCAGGAGCAGTACTCCCAGAATCCCCCTTTACAGGGTGTGGCCCGCAGTTTCTCTCTCATCATTCTCTCTTCTCTCTCTTCTCTCTCCTCTCTCTCTCTCTCTCTCTCTCTCTCTCTCTCTCTCTCTCTCTCTCTCTCTCGGGTCTTAGCCGAAGGGCATCCCTTTAATCCTAAGCACTCATGAGGCAGAGGCAGACAGGCCTCTGGTCTACAGAGTTTCAGGCCACCTGGTCTATACACAGTGAATTCCAGGGAAGTCAGGAATAAACAGAAAAACCCTGTCTAAAAAACAAACGAAAACAAAAGAAAAAGAAACAGGGTCTCTCATAGCCCAGGCTGGGTGCTGAAGTGCCTGTAGCTGAGGCTGGCCTTGAACTCCTGATCCTCCAGCTTCTACCTCCTAAGCTCTGGGAACACAGCACTGTACCACCATGCCTATTTTCTGACGTTTGGCGAACAAAGCCTGATCTACAACTTATATCACTCCTTGTACATGAACTCCACTTTCTGGAACTCTCGAACTTAGGAGAGACGAGCCATGTGCTCATACCTGCTCCCAGGAGCACCATGCCCCAAGAGGGGCCCTTCTGCTCCAAAAGCCACAGGCTCTGGGGAAGCCGAGACCGGGGCTGTCCGCCTCCCACAGAACCTCTCAGAACTCACACCGCAGGGAGAAGCAGAGGGGCACCAGGGCCCAGGCTGGGAATGAGATGACATTACCAAGGGCGGAGGCAGCATGTAGACACATAGTAGGGCATTTCCCAGTCGTGCCCTGCACCTGCTGCCCTGCCTCTGCACAACAAGGCTATGCTTGGGCAGAAGAAACATCAGGTACTAAAGGTATCTTAGCCCGGGGATGGAGAGGTTAAGAGGTTAAGAGCACTGGCTGCTCTCCCAGGTCCCTTGAGTTCAATTCCCAGCAACCACATGGTGGCTCACAACCATCTATAACGGGATCTGGTGCCCTCTTCTGGCCTGCAGGCATACATGCAGACACAGCACTCAAAACACATAATAAATAAAGCTTAAAAAAAAAAAAAAGTATCTAAGCCTATTGCAGGCCTCCCCTGAGCAGGAGCCTCTGGCGTGTGTACAAGAGAGTAGGCGCGGGTGTGAGAAGGGAAGGTTCTGACCTACTGTGTGGTGAAACATCACACACAATCCTGATGTGATACCTGGCCCTGGACCCAGCTCTGCCACCAACCCGCTGAGTGGCTTCCTGCCGGCCCCTTGTCCTCTCCACTCAACGTTTCCTCTGTGAAACAGAGGTGGGGCCCAGGGTTCCCCTCCTACGATTGGGAGGAGTGTGGGTGACAGCTCTCACCTCAGCCCACACCCCAGCTCTGGCCATGACTCCCGTGGGAGTCACCTCTCTGCTACCCTGCCCCCCTTGACTCCTCCTCTTAGTCAGAAGTGAGAACAGAAGGCATCAATGCCATCTCCGGACTGTCTGTCACGTGTCCGTGCAGCCTGCCAAGCACGGGTCTCCTCCGCCCTCGACACCCACATTCGCCTTTCAGGGTGGCGTTTGGAGCCCAGGTGTCTTTGAGAAGCAGGGGCTGGCCTGGTTCAGGCCACGCTCGGGCACAGCTCGCCCAGCTGGGGCCCACGTACCCCGTCATCTTTGGCGGCCTCCGTTTCTGATATTCCCGCTCATCCACGGTCCACACAGCCCCCTTGACGTTCTCCACGCGGACGAAGCATTTATGCAGGCTGAGGTTGTGGCGCACGGCATTCTGGAGATACAGTAAATGAGGTTCACCGCCGCCCCGGTGAACAGGCAGAGCATCCTCCCAGGGTCCCACATCTCATGTTCCAGGGAGCAGCAACCTCCCACGCAGCCCAGATGGGCAGAGGGAAGGCTTTC
Source organism: Peromyscus leucopus (assembly GCF_004664715.2). NCBI lineage: Eukaryota > Metazoa > Chordata > Mammalia > Rodentia > Cricetidae > Peromyscus > Peromyscus leucopus. The sequence goes on along the minus strand of NC_051084.1, from coordinate 4,783,168 downwards.
GCTGGCCCTGCTGCCGGGAACCCCTCCCCACTCCTGCCTCGTCTTAGAAAATGTTCTCTTGGATAGGGTGTGGTGGCACAGGCCTTTATTCCTTAAAGTGGGAGGCAGAGGCCAACCTGGTCTACAGAGGGAGTTCCAGGCCAGCTAGGACTACATAAAGAGGCCCTGTTTCAAAAGAAAGAAAAGAAAATGCTGCAGCCCATGAAATGAAAAGTTCCTTTCCCCGTCCTCACGCCGACAGCAGTCACTCCTGATTTCTGATTTTTTAAAGAAGGATTTTTTTTTAATGTGCATTGGTGTTTTGTCTGTGTGTATATCTGTGTTAGCGTGTTGGATCCCCTGGAACAGGAGTTATAGACAGTTGTGACTTGCCATGTGGGTGCTGGGAATTGAACCCAGGTCCTTTGGAAGAGCAGCCAGTGCTCTTAACTGCTGAGCCATCTCTCCAGCCCCCTGGCTTCTGATTGTAAGACTGAACATAGACCCTGGTGGCTTAGAGAAGTTGGGACGCTGTACCTCAGGCACACAAGGAACTCTGGGCTTGTAAATAACTTCCACAACCACCTCGTGCTTCTTGCTACCTTTACGGAACCTCTATGGAGCCCGAGGCTTTGAGCCGTGGCTCTAAACAGACAGCTTCCTGGGAACACAGGCATACAGTGGAGGCCAATACATACACACATGTGGAGATGCATGGCTAACTTGAAAGGACAGCCTAAATGCACAGCTGTGAGACAAGAAGACAGAGAGGATAAGTCACCTTGTTACCACCACCTCCTCCTGGCAAGAAGACTTCGGAAATCGAGGTCACCTGGTTGGTAGGACACATGGGTGGGGGTTGCTGGGCCTAATTCCCTCTGGAAGCCTGAGTGAGGGCCCTGATCTACCCATCTCCTGTCCCCAGGTCCCTTGGTCCCACCGCCGTAACTCTCTGCTCTGTTTTTCTGTCTCTCGTCGCCAGCCCCGGCCCTGTCCCCATTACCTGTCCCCATCAGCCTCCTCCATTCGCCCCATCCCCGTCTCCTCTTTACATTTCTAAACGGGGAAGAAAGCGGGCAGGGCGGGCAGTGGGCGCCCCTGGAGATCCTCTCTCCCTCTCTCCCATCCAACTCTTGCCTCTTGCAACTGGCCCGATTTCATTACCAATTTTAATTTGCCTCTAATTAAATCCTGTGTATTTTTCCGACTCGCTTGCTAATCCACGAGGGAGGCGGGCGGCTGGAGTGGAATCTCACGGAGCGATAATTACAAAGGGCCTAATCACGCCGGGGCTCCTGCCTCGGAATAAATTTGCCCGCATTACGGGGCTCCGATCCTCCGCTTTGCAAATGAGAATGACCCCAATTTCCGAGGGTGGCCTCGCCGGGGCTTTTTTCCCTCGTTTCGAAGCCTGATTCGTGATGAGAGACTAATTCGTTACGCTGAAACATTAACGGCAATTTAAGGGGTCTGGCGGAGGCTGCGTAAACAAAAGGATGGGCCCACAACACAGGCCCTAGGAGGGGATGGCCATGGGAGGGCTGGTGAGGACCATCAGCACGGCAGATGGTAGCTCTGTCCCCAAGAAATGGCAGCTGGCCTGGCCCACACCCGCTCCCAAGCCTGGGTGCCCTGGGTCTAAAGTAGACAACATCACCTTATGGATGGAGACCAGAAGGGGACTAAGAAGCCGGAATAAAGTAGAGGAAGATGACCCGGAGGATGTGCAAAATAGATAGAACAGAGTCAGAGAGAAGAAACCACGGCTGCATTTCCATCAATGCCATGAATGGAGTTGGCTGGCTGAGAACTCTCAGGGACAACGCAGATCTCAAGCCAAGATAGTCTGACCGGATGTGTCAGTGTGGGCCCCTGGGTGAGGCAGGCAGCAACACAGACACATTGTGCATCTGGACCAGTGTGTGGGGGATGGAACAGAGACCAAGTGACCAGATGAGTTGATTTAACACGGCCACTGAGAAACCAGGACAGCCACCTGAACCTGCTTCCACACCGCAACCAGGCTCTACACTCACCAAACTTCAGGTGTAATGTGGTGTGACTGTATTATTTGTAAAGCCTGCCTTCCGACCTGGCCTGGAGGTTGGAGGCGGGACCAGGTGGCCCCAGAACTTGATGTTGGCTCAAAAAGATAGGAGGACTGTGGTTGCCAGGAAGTGACATCACTCGTGGCCAATCAGAACGGCTGTCCCAGCCACATAGTCTCTCTAAGCTTTGAGGGCTTGGCATAGGAAAGGGAAGATGATGTGGTGGGTCCTTCTAATAGCCCTTTGTACGTACCAAGGTAGAAAAGGCCGGGCAACCGCAGACCGCACCTAGTGCTTGGCAGTGCCCGGCCCCAGGGCCTGGCTTACACGTGTTGTGAGAACTGAGAAGGGAGGCGGGTCTGTTTCGCTGCAGTTTTTCCACTGGCCAGCAGGGGGACCCGAGAGCCAGGGATACAAGTAGAGTTCTGTGATAGAGACGCCCCCTCCAGTGTCTAGACTTCCTGAAGGGGCCAATACTCCTCCTCCTCCTCAATTTAGAGATCACCTTCCCACCTTGCTGCATAGTGCAAGACACACAAAGTGTGCGCACGCACACCCCATCTCGACTACAGAGTGGTTGAGTGCCCCAGCCCACACCTCTGGCCCATTTTCCTAGGGTCTTGCATCCCTCCCTCCGGTCTCCTAGGAAAATGCTTAGGACTGAAAGTGTAAATGACTAATTGGATAGAGACAATGATCTCCCTGCTACACAGGTTAGCGGGCTGGCGCGTGAGTGCCCACTTGTGTCCCTAGGAATGGTCCATGGGCCTCAGTCCACCCATGTTTCTGGGCCTACACCTGCGACCTCTTCCTGGACTTCCTATGAGCCTTTAGTTACATAATCTAGACCCATGAAGTGCCTATGGATTTACCCCAGGGCCTGCTACCAGGAATTCACCCTCTGAGGCCCTGTCTGTACCTTAGAAGTGCCACAGAAGAGAGAATTAATTTCTCCCCATTAAAGAGACAACGCAAGGCTGGCCAAGGTCATAAAAAGGAAGTCCCTGTGCACGCTTAGCACACACAGGGCTGGGTTCTGTGCCCAGCACTGCCTAACAGGGTGTGGTGACGCACACTTGTAACCCTGGCACTCAGGGAGGTGGGAGCAGGGTGATCATTTGAACCCAGGGTTTTAAGACCAGCCTGGACAACATGGCCAGTCCCTGATTCACAAAGGGGTAGTTATGAACACTCTGCACCTCCTGCTAAGAGTGTGTGGGGGGGGGGAGGGGGTGGTGGCCCTGGTGGGCTATTTCTGCAGAACTGTTGAGGGGACAAACTGTGTGACGGCAGCCTCGGTCTCGGTGGGGGGATGGAGGGCAGGCCTCACCTTCCAGGTGGCAGTATTCCTTCGGAAATAGGCGAACATCCTGGTGAACCAGTTATAGATCTCGTTTAGAGTCAGCTGCCTATCTGGGGTTTCCAGAATGGCCTGTAGGCAAGGGAAGAGCAGAGAGCCTCAGCCTCAGCCGACGCCTGGAGGGCTCACAGCCCTGGGGTTTCAGCCTTCTATGCAGGCCCTGACTCACCCGTAAGAGAGGAGACCCACTGCAGTGTGTATGTGGACCAGATGGGTAGATGCAGGGCTCTGTGAGGCGGGCTGGGTGTCCCAGCAAGGCCAATGAGCTAACGGGGGCTGAGGATATTGGGGGCCCAGCCTCCAGAGGCTGCACATGTGCACAAGGGCTTGGGGGTGAGGGGAAAACAGGGCTTCACGGGCCCTCTCTGGAGGAAGCAAAGAAGCACCATTCTTGAGGCGGTTGGGAATTTGTCCTTATTTGGGCAAAGTGCACCCTGAGTGTGTGAGAGAATGCACACCTGTAGGAAGTCCCACAGAATGGACACATGTGTTTATGAATATCACGTGAGCACTGAGAACATGAGGATTATGGACGGGGAGGAGGAACAGAGAGGTAGGAGGCTAAGCGTATGTATGCAGAAATGAGCGTGACCCTGTGGATACGACAGTGAAAATGAGCGGGAATATACTCTGAGCTGCAGGCAAACTAAGCTGCAGCAGGAAGCCGGAGGACAGGGTCCCAGGATCCTCTTGGAGGTAGGGACCTTATGGTCAGGTCCCAGGAGGCCTGAGGACAACCAGCTGGCCTCCCCACTCTACCTACCCCCCACGCTTACCTGGCGGATGAGGGAGGCGTAGGTGAAGGGCGGCCTGACATCAGCATTCTTGTAGAACTCATGATTCTGGGCCAGCTCTGGGGGAGACAGGCAGAAGGTGAGGCAGCCGGATTGGGTACCCACCTAGGGGGGGAAAACACCCCTCCCACAGCAGCCTCACCTGAGGAGATGGGGGAGCAGAATTTGTCGCTGCTTCTCCTGCGGGCGGGGCCCCCACTGTGCAAAGAGGCAGAACCCAGGCCCGGGGGTCGCAGGGGTGTGACGGGGGCAGCGGCTGAAGTTGGGGGGTGCACAAGGCCATCTGGGAATGGGTCTGCAGAGACGGTCACCTTGGAGAATGAGGAGGAGCCAGGGGCTGGGTTCAGCTGTGAGCCATGGGGAAGGTGCTAAGAAAAGCACCCAAGGAGCTGTCCTCGAAGGCCGGGGCGTGCCGTGGAAGGGCCGGGGCATGCAGGGTGTGGGGTACTCACTGGCTGGCTGAAGGGCTTGGGCTCTGAAGGCCGCATATGCAGATGCGCCATCATGGCCTGCAACCTCTCGCTCTCCTTGGCCAGCTGTGAAAAGACACAGATAAGGAGGGCACAGTGAGGGAAGACAATAGGACCTTATCCCTACATGCCACCAGAATACTCCTCAGAAAGCCCCAACACACACACACACACACACACACACACACACACACACACACAGACAAATACACACACACACACACACACACACACACACACACACACACTCACATGGACAAATACACACACACTCACACATATACACAATCACACACACACACACACACACACACACTCACACGGACAAATACACACACACTCACACATATACACAATCACACCCATACACACACTCATACTCTCTCTCACACACACAGAAACATCTGCTCCCTCTGTGCCTTACGTCTGAAAACTTTCTGAAGGCCTCAGGCATTCTTTGCCTTCTGGACCTCCACACCCTCAGGGCCAGGATGTGACACTCTCTCCCTTTCCCCGTGGGCATCCTCGGCTCAGTCTATACCATCCTTACACATGGATGGCCTCTTCCAATGTGCCCTTTCTCCCCACGGAAGGCAGAATCTGTGGTTGACCAACCCCAGTGCCTGCCTGGTTCACTACTGAGAGGTATGTGGGAATGGATGAATGATTCACTTCCTCCATTCATAAATTTGATGCATCTTACAACTATCCTCTCTCCACAGGGCGCCTTGTTAGGAGCCAGACATGGATAAACACGGATGACTGACTGACTCTCTGGAGAACTCCACGCAGGAGCCAGGGTACCTGGCTCTAATCCCAATTCCTCCAGTCACTGAGTGGCCAATTGAAAGTTTCTGTGCCCGAGTCACATGGGGATGGTATCAGTGCAGGCATGGCATCCTCTCTGAGGATTCCTGGAGCTACCTGGATGGCTGAAGAAGCATGGCACAAAGCAGGCTGTATGCTAGCCACTCACGTCAGCCTTGTGTTCACACAGCACATAGAACAGCTCACTGCGGCGCACACAGCCTCACACTCAGCTCGCCCTCAACTCATCAGTCCGCCTCTCACTGCGGGAATTAAGACTTAGAGAGCCTAAGATGTTGGCTCTGAGCACAGGGCCCTCCCAGGACACTCCCCGCCCCGTTGGGCCAGGCTGGGTCCCCTGTGTGCCCCTCCCCGCACACCCTCGGAGCACACCTGGATCTCCAGCTGTTGGACCACCTGCATCTGCACGCGGCACTGGGCCGTGCTCCGGTCATCCAAAGCGTGTTCTGTGTTGAGGTGTCTTAGAGAGGAGGAGGAGGTCAGGGAAGAGAGTGAGCCCTGGGCTTTCTGACTTCACCCCTCCAACCCATCCTCCAACCCCAACTCTGTCAGCCAGCCCTTCGCCAGAAAAGCAGACAGAATAAGAGATACAAAGAGGAGAAAGGAGTGGAACAAAGGGTGGGGGCAGAGATTGAGGACGCTTTCTCCTCGGCCTCCTTTGATGTCTTAGCTAAAACCGGGCTATAGAGAGATCTAATTGCAAATGAACTAATTAAGTAAACCTCTGACGAAGCGTGAAAACAATTTGTTTGACCCTGATGCTGCAAGGGTCCGGGAGACAGCGGAGTTAATCAGTCAGTGACAGAGCTTGGCACTGTGGTGGCGGCTGGCCGCCCGCTGCCAGCCGCCTGTCTGCCTCCCACCCTGCCTGTCCTCGGCTGGCCATCACTCTCCAGGATGTGGAGAGATAGGCTTCCTCCACTGACACCCCTGTTCTGGGGGGGGGGCGGGGGAAGCTGCCAGCAGGAAGATGGGGGGCGGGAAAGCAGAGGAAGAGATAGGCCACCCCGCAGCTCAGCTCAGCTGGGACATTAGGACCACAGGTGACAGGAGGCTGGACAGAGAGGGGTCCTTCTGGGAGAGGCTGGGTGACACCTACTTGATAAACTGGCCCAGGTCTTCACACAGGGTCTCACAGCCTGGCCACTTGCATTCTCCATGTCCATAAAGGGGGTGGGAACTGGGGGTCTCCTCATGGGAGGAGCTAGAAGTGGAGGAAAGGGTAGTGGTCAGAGCCCCACAGCACCTCCTCAGCAGCCGGGGTCCCGCTTTTGTCTGACTGCTGGCTTCCGGTTCTGTATACCCGAGGGAGGAGGTGGTGAATTCCTGGGTCCCGAGCTCCAGCCCCTCCCTCCCTCCCTCTCAGTCCCCACCATGGTGCCACCCTTGGGGTTCCAGGTACAAGCCAGAGCAGGGCCTCAGCACGTGCTCCGCCCTGGGGCCACCCGTACCTGTCTCTCCGAGATGTGAGCACAGTGGGCTGTCCGTTGGGCAAGGGGTGGTGGGAGAGGGGTGGGGAGACCTTGGGGGGGCTGGCGAAAGAGGTAGCGGTGGCAGCTGTGCTGGCGAGGTCCAGCCCCTCCTGCCTGACGCTGTCCTCAGCAGGCTGCCCTGGGGCACCCTCGCCCTTCCACAGCTGAGGCAGGTCTGTCGGGCACACGGCTGCTGCAGGAGAGAGAGGCTGGTTGGCTGGGAGCAGGACACCGAGCCTGTGCCTGGCCCAGGGCTGGGTGAACGCTCGCTCGCTCGGGACTGGGGGCGGGGCGGGGCGGGGCGGGGCGTCGCTCACCTTGCGGGAGGGCCTGGAGGGGCCCTGAGGCTTGGCTAGGCTGCAGGCTGACCAGCCCCTGCCTCTGCAGGTTGAGCAAGTGCTGTTGCTGCAACTGTTGCATCTGCAGGAGCTGCTGCTGGAAGGCCAGCTGTTTGTTCCCCAGAGCCTGGGAGGGAGCCCGAGGGGGTGGGCAGAGAGGGGTGCCGTTGGCCTCAGCCGTGCCATCTGGCCCCCACGCCGCCGCCACCCCCTCCCAGGGCCTGTCAGCCCCTGGAGCTGTCGTGGTAGCGTCTGCAGCTGCAGCTTCTCTGCTCCCGGCCCAGCTTCCATAGGGCTGCATGCCTTCTCGCAGTAAACACACGCATGCACGCACGCACGCACACGCGCAAACACACACAGCCAGACCCAGACACGCAGCACGACGCCCTCCCTCCTCCCCCTCCCCCTCGGCGGCGGCAGCTTCAGCTATGAACGCTGCAGCTGTGCGCCTGGGTGGGTGGGTGGCTCTCATCACAATGATAGATGAGCCTGTCAGATCTGGGGACCACTCCCACCTGGAGAAGACCCTTCCCACATGCCCAGGCCCCCCTTCTTCTAGGGTGGTGGAGACTTTGTACCCCCGTCCCATCCTATTTTGCTTTTTAGATACAGGAGTATCTAAGGAGTGGATGGGACCTGACAGCCTCAGCCGAGTCCTGGAACAGTGACCCCAGCATCGCCCAGACCAAGCTCCTGGTTCCCCGCGTGTGCGTTCCCCACCCCTCCCCACTCAGTCCTTCACACAGGCACTGACAAGTCAGGATGTCAGCAAGTTTTCTGAGCCCGGAGAGCCAAACATGTCCTGGATGTTTGAGAGGCCAGGATCTCTGCCTGCCTGCCCTGGGGAGCGGTGTGTAAGTCACTGAGGCAAGAGGATAAACAGCCTAGATTCAAAACCAGATCTGGAGCAACTGGAAATGCGCTGGAGGAGCTGAAGGGGCGGGGGAATGGCTGGACCATCAGAACAGCATGCTGGGAAGGGCAACCTGAAGTGGGGCCGCAGTCTGGTCAGGAAGGAGACATGCTGGGGACACAGGGACCTGAGGTCACCTCTCAGGAGGCACTGCGTGTGGCAGGAGGTGGGGCAGAGCGGGGCCGGGGAGCTGTGAGAGCACACTGGTGAGGACTGTGCAAGGCATCATGGGACGGGACAGGAGCTAGGGCGGCTAAGGTCAGGGAGGTACGCCGCTGAGGGTCCTCCAGATGGGACAGCTGGCTGACCCAGGGACAAAGTGGGCAGCAAGACGGCACGGCATGGGTCCACTGGATATAAGCAAAGGCCACCAGGCACATCCGATGACTTGCACACACTTCCACACACATGCGCAGAGACAGTACAGTTTGAGGGACGGAGAGAGAGAACGGGTAGGGATAAAGAACTGGAGGCATGTGAATGTCCATCCTAACTGCTCTCTTGCACCCTCTCCCAGCATTCTCCTGGTTTCTACTATCCCCACAAGGCTTTTTTTTTTTTTTTTTTTTTTTTTTTTTTTTTTTTTTGATCAGACTGAAGAAGGCTGGGTTGGGACTGGAGGACTCAGGGGACATCTGGGCTGGGCTCTACAGCCACTCACCTCTTTGGGCTGCTGTTTCCCAGCCTGCTGCTGGGTAAGGAGCTGCAGGTGGAGCTGTTCTTGCTGCTTCTTGTAATATTCTTGCAGCTGAGGGAACAAGAGGGGTTGGTTTCCAGGAGCTGCTAGGTGCAAACCCAGCCCCACCTCGCCAAGGCTCCTGCAGGCAGGACCCGAGAGAGTTCCACGAACATGGCCAGGCAGAGAGAGAGCTCAGCCCTTGGGCATGTCACTGAGAGTGTGTGTTGGGGGATGGGGGCATGGTGTTCCACCACTTCACCCTGCGCCCCCAGACTTCTAAAGACAGAAGGAAGCTCTGGGAAGGAAGGGTGGGGGGCAGCCCTGGAGGAATGCAGATCCATCTGGCCGGGGCAGTCTCTCTGGTTTCTGCCACAGCAAAGGTCCTCAGGGAGGCTCAGGGAGGGCGTGGGGGAGGCCGCCCTGGGGCTGGACTCACCTGCTGGAGCATGAGAGCCTGTTGCTGCTGCAGCAAGGCCTGCAGCTGAGGGGGTGACAGGATCTGCTGCATCTGCTGCGGAGTAAGCATCTGCTGCGACATCATGGCCACAGACACAGGCACCTGTGGGATGCACCCCTTTGTCAGTCAGTACCCAGGGCACAGCAGAGCGGCTCTCCAGTGCGCCTGCCTGGGTTCATATTCTGGCTCTGCCGCTATGGGGCTGCGTCTCTTCTGACTTTTTGTTTGAAACGATATTTATTTTTTTTTTGCAGGTGGTGATGAGACAGGATCTCATCACATGTCCCAGGTTGGCCTTGAACTCCTTATCTTCCTATTTCCCAAGTGCTGGGATTCCAGGCCCATGCCTCTATACTTTATTTGTTTTATTTGAAGATATTTTCACTCTCTAGCCCAGGCTGACCTCGAACTCTTCTTGTCTCAGTCTTCCAAACGCTGTGATCACAGATATGAGCCACTGCACTCCACAGAGCTTTATCTCTGGACATATGATTGAACAGTGTCAACCTCTTCAAGTAACAGTAACAGTAGCCAGAGGCTAGTGTTGACCAATAATATGACCAATAATAAACGGCTGTGATTGGGGCGAGGAGTGCATGGTCCCAGGTGTGGGAGATGAGACGGGACCGGAACAGGCCACTGGGCTACTTCCAGCTCTTACTTATGTTTGAGACCCCCAGCAAAATGGCCTGCTTAGGAGCAGATGGGAGACAAGTCAAAAGTATGCCCCCTGCTGGCCACGGTGGTGATGGCCTATAATTCCAGCACACAGACAGATCTCCTGAGTTTGAGGTCAGCCTGGTGGACACAGCAAATTCTAGGCCAGCCAGAGCTACACAGTGAGACCCTGTCTTCCCCCAAGCAGCGCACCTGACATGATCGCACTCTGGCACGAGCCCACCTGGACTCACTCTGAACACCTGTGTTTCTGGCGCACACGGTGGTCCAGGGCAGAGGCCCAGAGAGTACACACTGCTGGGACCGTTCTAGAGACGGGCATGTGAGTGGACACACTTCTGCCATGGAGTAGAAAGCAGAGCAGGCCAGCAGGCTTACAGTCACCTGTCCTCTCTGGGACATCACTGTCCTCAAACACAAAACACAGGAACTGGGCTACAGGAAATGAATTCAGGACCCCGAAGCCCAAGCAGAGTAGCTTTCTGCCTCCTGAGCCTGTTAGCACTCTAGAGGGTGCAGAGGATTCAGCCACAGAAAAATGGTTCAGAGAAGAAACAATGACATCATATTTTCCCATAGCCCTACCTTCCCTGAGCTTCCTCAGTCACAGCAAGGCAGTTTAAGCCATTACACAGGCCTACGGTGGCAAACAGGTGCTCTGTTGGTGTCCCACCAGGGGCTGGCAGATGGGCTGGGCTAGTCTAACTTGAAGGGCCATTGGCTGAGATCTCGGGGTGACTACCATCTTTGACGCTTTAACCCCAAGGTTGGAGCTGTGGTTCTGTTGGTAGAGCACTTGCCTAACATTCAAAAAGCCCTGGGGTTAAACCCTAGCACTGTATAAAATCAGGTGCACACCTGTAATGCCAAATACCAAAAGGGTGGATGCAGGAGGGTCAAGGGTTAACTTTGACTATATATTGAGTTTGAGGACAGCTTGAGCTACATGAGACCCTAATCCAGACCAGAAAAATAATAATAATAATAATAATAATAATAATAATAATAATAATAAAAAACTTAGTCGGGCGGTGGTGGCATGTAGCTTTAATCCCAGCACTCAGGGGGCAGAGGCAGGCAGATCTATAAGTTCAAGACCAGACTGATCTACATACAGAGCAAGTTTCCAGGACAGCCAGAGCTACACAGAGAAACCCTGTCTTGAAAAACCAAAAAGAAAGAAGGAAGAAAAGAAAAGAGACAGTTACCACCAGGACTAGGAACCGAGGTCACCGAACTCAAACTCAGGGCTAAGACTTGTCAGCCTCTCAGCTGGGGCTCCCCATGAGAGGAGGAGGGGAAGGCCCCCCATGGGCTCAATGTTGGGGTGCTTCCAGCCTGAGTTCTCTAGGCTGCCACCCACCTGCTTCTGGGCATCCACCAGCAGGCTCAGGGATGCCTTCCACTGAGCCCAGCCCTAGGTCCCTCAGCCTGTGGATCTTGACACCTCAGCAGCCCAGCCTTAGAGAGAACCTTTCTGGGGTGAAGTTTCTTTCTTTCTTTCTTTCTTTCTTTCTTTCTTCCTTCCTTCCTTCCTTCCTTCCTTCCTTCCTTCCTTCCTTCCTTCCTTCCTTCCTTCCTTCCTTCCTTCCTTTCTTTCTTTCTTTCTTTCTTTCTTTCTTTCTTTCAAGTTTCTTCCTCCTCCTTATTATCTGGTTTTTCAAGACAGGGTTTCTCTGTATAGCCTTGGCTGTCCTGGAACTTGCTAGACTAGGCTGTCCTCGAATTCAGGGATCTGCCTGCCTCTGCCTCCACCTAAGAACTGGGTTTAAAGGCATGTGCCACCACCGCCCAGCTTGTTCTTTATAAAAATTAATCTAAACTTGTTTATTATTATTATTATTATTATTATTATTATTATTATTATTATTATTAATAGTGTGTGTATCCCCTCCACAAAGGACGACTTTTGGGAGCTGATTCTCTTTCCATGGGTTCTAGGGGCTCGAACTCAGGTGGCCAGGCTTCTGTGACAGGCACTTTACACACTGAGCCACCTCATCAGCCCTCATCACTGCTCCTTGAAAGGGCTAATAAGCATCATTGTCTCCATCTCGCCTGGGAGCTGAACATCATCATCCCTTCTCAGCCTCACACTGGAGAAAATGACGACGCTGCTGACCGAGCAGGTGCCAAGCAAGCGGCTAAGCCCTTTAGCAGGTCTGCTCTCCCCGAATGTCCAGAGCAACCACTGAGAAGTGTACACCATCTCCACTTAGACAGTGGGGGTCAAACTACCATCCCCATCCCCAAAGGACAATAGCAGAGTGGAGCATAAAGGACATCCCAGGGGTCACTCAGGACAACTCCAGGTCACTTGTTCCAACCACTGTAAGAACGGAACAGGAGTCAGGAGCGAGGGTGGGCAGACACACCCCAAGGACCCTACTGGGCACCAGGACAGGAATGACTGACAGCAGAAAGGAGCCAAGGACATGGCCTAGCCTTCCTTGGGCCTTTCTGACTTGGAGGCGGGGAATGGAAGAGATGGCCTGAGAGGGTGTTTCTGGCCCCCAGGCCTCCTGTCAGCTGGCTGCAGAAGCCTCAGTGGAGATGAACTTCACCCTGTGTGCTGATCTCCAGGTAGCCAGCCAAATGGAGCCAAAACAGACTCGGTGAGATGGGTTGGCCCAGCTATCACCATGCCCATCTTGGGGTTCTGAAAAGCGAGTGGAGGCTCTCTCACGGTATCCCTGCAGACACGCTGGGCTGGAGCGTGTCAGTATGGACGCCGGTCAGCTGGGAGGCTCAGCAGCTGGGAGTCCCTGTCTGGAGACCAGCCTCAGAGCTGAAAGATCAAGAGCACTATGGCAGGGAGATGGCTGACGGCCAACGCTACTCGGGCCCCAGCTCTCCACCCACCTCAAATGCAGAGTGCTGGGTAAGGCGGCCCGACTAGGAGGAATGAGACAGTGTCTGACATGGGGGAAACGTTATCTAGGGGCTGAGGGTTGGGAGGATCCAAAGTCAACTCCTGAAGGATAGACTCTGGGGTCCCTGGTAGGAGGGAGTAGTATGGGGCACAGGCCGCCAGGTGGTTTGGGTCTACCCCCTTGCCAACGACCAGAGGATCCTCAGGCTGATTCTGTACTGAAGTTGACTCAGAAAGACAGTGGTGGCCAGGAATATGGGGTCTAGTGCCCGTCATCCCAGCACGTGGAGTCTGAGGCAGGAGGATTACCTCAAGTCTGAGGTCAGCCTGGGCAATTTAGTAAATTCCTGGCCAATCGGGACTACAGAATGAGACCCTGTTTCAAGGAACAAAGTAAAACAGGGATAGGAAGGAGGGTAGGAATGTAGCTTAGTGGTCGGGACTTGTCCAACTCGCACAGAGCCCTGGGTTAACTCCCAGCACTGCGGAAACCAGGTGTGGTGGTGCACGCCTGTAATCCTAGGTGGAGACAGAAGGATCGGAAGTTCAAGGTCATCTTCATCTATATCTACATAGAGAACTGGAGGCCAGCCTGGGCTACATGAAACCCTATCTTAAACAAAAACAAAAACAAACAAACAAACAAACAAACAAACAAACATCCAAGAAAACCTCCATAAAACACAAAGCCAAAGAAAAGGCACAACTTCCAGAACTGTGGGGCTGAGAAAGAAGCCAAGCTGGCCCTGACTCCCTCTTGGGACTCCTTCCCGGGTGCCTGCTCACAGCCTTCTGTGACTGATTTCTAGTTACAGCGAGGGCCACACCTTGGGCTTAATACCACCTTGAAGCTCACGGAGGCTAGCTGCAGGAAGACAGTAAATGAGGTTGGAGGTGAGGGACAAGTGACCTGTCCAGGCACAGAATGTGGCCATGGGACCCCAACAACTTCCTTTCATTACTCACATCACTCAAGTCCCAAATCCACAGCACATCCTTTCTACTAAGGGGCCCAGCCTTAGGCATCCCATTTCTCCATTAGCCCTGGGTCCTATGTGAGGAGAGAGCTCCCATGATCCCCCCTCAGAGACAGTGAAGATGGGGTGGGGTGGGAAGCAGGGGAGGCAGACCTGACCCCGGGATAAACAGGACTGGGGAGAAGCAGCTCAGGAACTTCGGGGACTTGAGTGGCACAGGTATGTCACTGACTGGGGTACCACATGGAGCGGACCTGAAGCCGGTCCTCTGGGCTCGGGCTAGTCTCTGGCCTTATCCGGAGGGTGTTGCAGTCGGTTTTAACTGTCAACTTGACACAACCTAGAATCGCTTGAGAAGAGTCTCAATGAGGGATTGTCTGGACCAGGCTGGCTTTCGGGAATGCCTGTAGGAGATTGTCTTGATTACATTAATTGATTGGGGGGGGGTGTGCCTAGCCCGGAAGTGAGTGGCATGTTGGCACCAATCCCTGGGCTGTGGAAGAGGAGAGAAGACGAGCTGACACTAGGCACACACGCATCCACTCTCTCTGCCTCTGGGATGTGCCGCCTTGAGTTCCTGCCTCGACTTCCCTGCGATGATGGAATGTAACTTGGACTTGTGAGCCAAATAAACCCTAAGCTGATTTTTGTCAGGGCCTTTTATCAACGGGAATTAGGGCATGGAGCAACTCTGACTAGCTAGTTAGATACTCTCTCTGAGCCTTGGCTTTCTCATTTGCAAATGGATTAATAATAGCAGCTTTCCCACGGGTATGAGGACAGCAATACTTGCAGAGGGCCAGCCTTGGATACTCACTCTGCATCCAGGCCGGTAGGGGTGGGGTGGGGTGAGGTGGTTCATTTCGGTAAATGCTTGAGAAGACCCTGAGTTTGATCTTCCACCTCTACCTCTGGGACCAGCCAGGGTAACCTGACTGCTGAGCTCCAGGCCACTGAGAGACTGTCTGCGGAGGTGGAGATGATTCTGAATCTATCTTGGGGTGACACGTGAGGTAATCTCGGCCTCCACATGTACATACACATACGCACACAAACACGAACACGTGATATCTGCACCCAGGTGAGGAAGCTGATTTCTGGGAGGTGAGAAGGCAAGCCGCGGGCCACCTTTTCTCTCTTGGAGCCCAGTTCGAGGCAGCTCTCTTTGGCAGGGGAAGGCGTCCTAAGGAAGTGATCTTCAGATAACCATCCCAGCACCCAGCTGGAAAGTCCCCTGATGCTGGTCCTCCTCCAAGTCCATCCACCTCCTCCTGTCCCGCTGGGTTCACTTGATGCTTTCCAATTGTGGAGTGTGTGTGTGTGTGGGGGGGGCTTTCTGTACTACAGCTCTCCCCTCCCTGCTTTATAAGGAGGTGCTAAGCCAGGCCAGCAAGGGGAGGGCTGCTGGAGACCCAGAGAACATCCGTGGGGAGCTCCCTCATCCTCTGCGACCTAGTCACACACCCCTGAGAACTGTCTCCCCTTGAGATCTCCCTCCCTCCCTCTCCCGTTGCCTTTCCAGACTTTGTCCCCCTCCACGCCCCAGCCACAACCGTTTGCCAGCTCCCCACTCCCCACTCGGAAGAACCCTCAGGTCGCTTAGATTGATGAGGCCACCGATGGCTATGGCTGCACAGCTGCCTGGCCCCTTGAACTTTTTCAAAGCACTTTCCAAACATATGCTTAAAAGAAAGAAAGAAGAAAGCATAGAAAACTTATCTGTGAGCACCGGACCCTCTCCAGGACCATGCTGTATCCTTCAAGTGCCCTGAGTCTATTTTATGTCCCTGTCCCCTAAGTTCTCCAGGTCCCCTCGGGGCCTCAGAGGGCTCAGGAACAACTCTACACAGTGCTCATCCCATTCCCTTACTTAAACTTCCTTTCAGAGCCTGGCTTAATCCAGTCCTCTGTCCCGGCCACCCGCTCTGGCCCAGCGGGGAGGGGGCTCGGGCGCCCGGGAGGAAGCGGCCGGCCAGAGTAGTGACCCATTGGGACCCAGACTGCGATTCTCCCGAGTTCTTTGGGACACAAAAGGTAAACAGAAGGCCAGGCTTCCCCACCTCCTGCCGCTCCCCCTCCCCCTCCAGCCAGCCAGATGGGCCGACAGGCTGGGGGGAGGGGAGAAGGGAAAAAAGGGCAGACTGTGCAAAGGAAAACACAAGAGACAGAGACGGCAAGAGACAGGAAATGGGGAGAGACTGGGAGAGACCAGGGGGAGGGGAGACTCAGTGATTCTTCAACTGAGAAATCTGGGAGGGGCCGAGACCCAGCCTGGGGACTGGGTAGCACGTGGGGAGGAAGGAGGACAGCCTGAGAGCCCTCGGGAGGAGGAGCCCCGGTGAGTCAGGTCCAGAGAGAGGTGCAGACAAAGAAGCCAGGCAGACCCAGGCTTGGCCGCTCAGGTGGAGACGGAGGTGTTAGTGCCTCGGCCCCGCCCAGCAATGACTGTACTTCCTCGGGGGGGGGGGGACTGGGGGGGCTGGGAAGGCGGGCTTGCTCTGAGGGGTCCGTGACCTCTCCCTGGGCCTAGCATCCCCCCAAGTCCCTGTCCTCCATCCCAACCCTGCCCGGTGCGGGCGGGTGCACCCCTCACCTGCACCGCAGAGGCCGCCTGTTTACCGTCATTGTTCCCGGGGGAGTTCAGGCTGGAGGCCTGCTGTAACAGGAACTGCCGGGCCACCTGGAGAGCCTGTAAGACAGGGGCTGAGTCAGTGCGAGGCCCCAGCAAGGCCCTCAGAAGTGGCTGGGATCCGGGATGAGTACGCGGAAGGGGGTGGGGGGGGTCAGGCTGTAAGGAGGAACACCCAAAGGTCATGAGGGAGGGTCACAGGTCCATATAGGCTTGGGGTGAGGATGGAGGTAGGAGAGGCTGGGAACTGTCGTGGTAAGAATCACAGTAGTCTTCTAGGACTCACCCAGGGATCAGAATTTTCCACTGGGACAGCAAAGGTCAAGGGTCAAAAGGACTCCAGGTGAAAGGGCAGGAAGGTGAACTCAGGGTAGAATAGTAGTTACTTTTTACTGAGAACCCATGTGCCTGGTGCTTCACAAATTTCTTTTTATTATCTGTTTGTTTTTGAGGCAGGCCATGGCTGCCCTGGAACTCACTATGTTCAAGACCAGGCTGACTTTGAACTTAAGAGATCCTTGGGCATCATTTAGGGCTGGAGGCAAGTTCTTGATCCCCCGTTATAAAGCTGTGAGTTGGGGCTTAGTAGCCTTCTCTTCCAGATGAGGCAGCCAAATCTCTAGGAGGTTAAGTCAGTAACTTAACTGACCCAAGATCAACTGACCAGCCCTGGAAGCCTGCTCCTGAGGTTTGAGGAGGGGAGGAGGGTGTCCACCAAGAAGCTACCTACTTCTTGGGCACTGCCATGAAGCTAGGGCACACAGGTGGGGGGGTGGGGGGGTGGAGGGGAAGGGTCAGGGGCCCCGAGGAAACTGATCAGATTTGAAGGCTATGTCTAAATGATCAGTCACATGAGTGCCTGGACTTGGTGGCCAGTGACAAGGGACTGAGCCAAGGGGATCCTAGGAATGGGATGTGTGTGTGGAGTGGGGTGGGATCGGGGGTGGGGTACAGCCTGTGAATAGGTGGGTGGTGACAGTCTGGTAGGAGAGTGAAGGGTCAGCCCAGGAATGTGCTCCTCTGGGGCCCAGCCAAGACCTTGTCCCCAGGACCTGGCGGTGGAGGTGGTGGCAGCGGGGAGCTGTCCAGTCAGTTCCAGGTTCCTCAAAGGCCTCCTGGAGAGCCAGAGCAGATGTATTCAGGCCCTGGAGGCAAGGCTTTGGCACCAGGCGCCTATGGGCTGCAATCCCAGCTCTGTAGTTGACTGGCTGTGACCTTGGGTAAGTCATCCCATCTCTCAGTGGTCATGTCTCTTTATCCGTAAAACTGGGGCACTACCCACTTCAGAATCATGCGGAGGGATGAAAAGACCAAGGCTGGCGCCTCGTTGGCATTCAGGAAGTGTGCCTGCTTTTCTTCTCAGTAATCCCCAGGTGGCTCTCTGCTCACCCACTCCTGTCGGCCCACACTTGTTAGATGAAGGTGCCCAACTTGTAGCTGGCTCGCACCCTGGCGCACACACCTGTTTCTTCCTCACGTGGATTCCATTCCCCTACCCCAGCGTCTTTAAGGTGAAACTCTTTTCTCTCCTTTCCCTGCCTCCTCTTCCCCGAGGCTGAGGCTCAAGCCCAGGGCCTCCTACACCTCCTCAGGCAAGCGCTCTACCACTGAGCCACACCTCCAGCCCCAGCCCCAGCCGGGATATGTGGTGGACGCTCACAGCTCCGCAAACACCCTCTGAGTGCGCACTGTGTACCCAGTGTAACCGTATATACGATCCGCCTGCGTGGTCCTTCACGGTGCTGACCGGCACGGCTTCCTGGGGCTTCCGTCTAGTTTACCTTAGGGCACTATCTAAATACTCACTGGTGTACCCCCGTTGCCTGACCACCCCCAGCTCCGCCCTCCAAATGGCCCAGACTTCCAGGCGGAGTCAGGATGCTGCCTCTCCTGAGGGCTTTTCTTTAGAAAGCAGAAATTGGACCTTCCTGGGTCAAGAGGTTCGGAGAAACTACAGGAAGAGAGGGTGGTAAAGGGTGTGGAGAGGCAGGGGGTGGCCCAGGGGTCCCCAGGAAGGAATTCGGGCTTCTGTCGCCTAGCTCTTATTGGCCTCCACGTCTAACCATACACATAATTCTTCTTGTCCTCCAGGGTGGAGATGGCACAGAAGGCAGCCGGGCGGTAAGGGGTGGGAGTGGGGGTTGACCCCAGAGCTGACTAGCCCAGGCGATTCAGGAGACACTAGTCAGTGGGAAGGGGACACAGCCTGATGTGGGGGGACAACAGCAGGGTTCTGGGGAAGTTGGGGAGAGAGCCCAGCCCAGTCTCTGGGGCTGCAGAGTAGCCAGGGGAGTTGAATTCATTCCTCACCAACTCTCTTTCTTTGTGGTTCCCTGGAGCACGAAATTACAAGATTTACAAGGGGCGGTGTGTGTGTATGTGTGTGTGTGTGTGTGTGTGTGTGTGAGAGAGAGAGAGAGAGAGAGAGAGAGAGAGAGAGAGAGAGAGAGAGAGTGGGTGGGAGGGGTGTGTGTAACGGGGTCCTGCAATCTCATTCCTGGAGGCAACAGGCCCTCCACTCCCCACCTCACAGACTTCGCTCCCCTCCTTCCACCCTGTCTTGGGGAGCTCTCCCTCAGGCCAGCTGAGTTAGGTGAGGCAGTCTACCCCCCCTCCCCCGTCTCTCCATTCCCCCACAGGGGTATCTGTTTCTTCTCTCCCTCCTTCATTAGCATGTATGAAGTGCCTACTGTGTGCTAGGCCATGCTAGGCGGTAGGTGGTCCTGCCCCCAGGTGTTCCGCTGCTGGGAACAGGGGGTCTCTACAGGACTGAGGACAAAGTAGGGAGCTGAACCATCAATGTCACCCTCATGTGGTAGGACTCCCATGCTGTAGGGCACCCAGAGGTGACGGCCCTAGGGCCCTGGAGTCCTGGAGGGTCTGCTCATCAAGTGGACAAGGAGAAGAGGTGCTCTTGTGGTGTGCTATCACACCTGACGTGAGATGTGGGGGCTGACAGGGCTTGAGACAGTCCCCAGGTCAGGCAGAACGTTGGACTGTGCTGGGAGGCAACAGGAAAGGCTGGAGTCCGGCTGCAGGGGCCCCAGAAGCTGATCACCTGCTCTCCAGGCACCTCACTCACTCACTGCCTCCTTCCCTTCTTCCCACACAGCCTCCTGGAGGGATGAGACACCTACCGGGACAAAGCAGGTTCCTTTCTCACCCTTGCCTAGAGACAGCCTTGACCTACCTGGAATGTAGTACCACCTCAAGAATACACTGAAGGTGCCGAGTGATGGGTGTGGACAGATTCCAGGACTGTGGTCTAAGCTCCCCTCCTCAGATGGCCACGACACGTCACACACCATGCAGTGTGGGTGTGTGGGCAGTAACTGCTGTCCTGGGCTCTACTTTATAACGTGAGCTTTGCTGTGCACGCACCTGGCTAAGGACGGTGCTCTGGGAGCCGTGGGCATCCCCAACCTAGGCTGTCTTTTGAAGACTGCCCACTGGGCTAGGCAGGTCTAAGGCATTGAAGCTTCCTAGTTCCATTCATCAGTGTAAAGCAGCCAAGTGCCAATGTCTTCTGCCCCTGCCACTGAGGGTTAAATAAACCCCTGGACCCACAGCCTCTGAGACATGAAAACAACCAGTCCTGACCTCACAGCCCAGCTCAACTTCTCTAGTGATGCTGACGAAACTGGAGCCACCGTGTGTGTGTGTGTGTGTGTGTGTGTGCGCGCGTGTGCATATGTGGAGATATCAGAGAATAACTCTGTGGAGTCAGTTTTCCCCTTTACATGGGTTCTGGGGATCGAACTCAGGAGAGCAGGGTTCCACAGCAACTATTTACCCGCTAAATCGACTGGACCAGGAGCCCCTTAAGAGCATGGATGTTGTCAGATTCATCCGTGAGCTTCCCACCCCCAACGCACAGTAGGCATAATTCCTGCACACAAAGTCCATCTTGTTTCAGGCTAAGTATGGAAGGCTGGCAGGGGGTGATCCTAAGTTCAAAGGCTAAACCTGTAAAGAGCTTTGTAGTAAACACCCAAGGTGCTTCTGCGGTGTCAGGGTGGCCAAGAGGTCCACAGTGCCAGAGCCAACGCACCTCTGCAGACGCTAACGGAACTGTCCAGGAGCATCCTTGCACTAAGCTAGGCAGGGCAGGTGTAACTGTTCACTTCACAGACAAGGAAATAGGTCCAAGGTAATGAACGGCTCAGACCCAGACACGGATGCAGGCAAAAAACCAATGCATGTAAAAGAAAAAGAAAAGAACATGGAGATCCAGAAGGGTCTTGGGCTCACCCAGAGGCAGAGTGGCAGAAGCTGAGCCGAAGTCCACCAGACCTAGGGCTGAACTCGGCAGGAAAAATGAGCCTGAGCCAGCGGGTAATGGGAGACTCCCTATCAGTGAGCTGTGTTCACATGCAGTACCGAGGGTCAGGCCTAGACTTGGTCTTACTCCGGAAACACACTTTCTCGTCTGTCTCGGGAAACCTTCTGGCAAAACTGGAATTCAGCCCTATCCACATTTGTTGATATTTACGTGAGCTTCCGTGACGAGCTCAGACCACTAAGTTCGCAGGGCAAGTACCTTTAGCTCCGGGCCACCTTATTGGTCCTTTCTTGATCATTAATGTGCTGGGAGCAGGCTGGATTTAGGTGAAGGGGGGACCCAGAAGGTGTTCAGGAGTGTGGCCTTCACCCCCACCCCCAGTCTCAAATCTGAGAAGCAACTTAGGAAAGGCTGTCAGCTTCAGGCCCAGGACAATTTAGTCACTGACCTATTGTCCCAGGAGCCACTGCCAAGTTCAAGGAGGAACTCTTTACTGCCTGAGCTCTCTAGTTTAGTGGGCTGATATGACCACCAGACAAACACACAGGCCAAACCTGACACAGCTAAGCCTTATGCTGAGGACAGCAAGCTACATAAAACATGGCCAAGGGAGACCTCTGAGGAGACTTCACTGCAGAAGCGGCTAATTCTTCCCAGAGAGAGTATTCAAGGCTGAAAAAGAGAGGTGTAAAGGCCCTGAGGTAGAAAAAGCAAAACATGAGGTATATCATAAACTACACACAGGCCAGCCGGGTGGCGCGTGCTTCTAATTCCAGCACCTGGAAGCAGAGATAGGAGGGTCAGGAGTTTGAGACCAGCCTGGGCTACACAGCAGGACCTCTCTAGATATACTCTCTCTGTGTCTGTTTCTATTTCTCTCCTTCCCCCTCAACCAAATAGCAGAGGCTGAGGCTGAATTCTACAGACACACACACGGAGCAACTCAGTAAATAAAGGCAGTGGGTTTTTTTTTTTTGGCTTCTTCTATATGTGTATGTACATGTTCCTATGTGTGCTAATACACACACACACACACACACACATACACACACACACACACACACACACACACGCCTGTATGTGGAAACCATACCAGTAAAGATTCAACAATGGAATCCTCCTCAATAGCTCTCCCTTTGTTTTTTGAGACAAGGGTGTTTTTTTTCCTAAGTCTGCCAATTTGGCCAAGGTAGCTGGCCGAACCAGCATCTCTGCCTTTCCAGCACTGAGAGCCTAGGCTTTTTAAATGGGCATTGGGGGCTAGAACTCGGGTCTTAATAATGCTTGCATGCCAAGCACTTCACTTGGCTGAGTCACGGCCCTGCTCCGTTTTGTTTTTGTCTTTTAGTATTTTTTTCTTTTAATGTGTACGGTCCTGGTCTTGTTTGTTTGTTTTTGCCCATTACCACATCCATTCTGGTGCCACAGAGGCCGGAAGAGGGCATCAGATTACAGACAGTTGTGAGTCACCGTGAGGGTTCTGGGAATCAAACCCCGGTCCGCTAGGAGAACAGTCGGTGCTCTTAAACCACTGAGCCATCTCGATGGCGACATCCACATCTGCTCTGTGCTATCCAACCCCTGCTAGTAAACAGCAGGTGTCTAATACATGTTCCTTAAATACTCGTCCATCCCTCAAAACTTTCGGACAGATCAAAGGAGGGGATGGCAGGGAGAAGGGGTCAGAGGCCTGAGGTCAGCAGCAACCACCATAGACCAAACTAGCCTAGGCAGACACAGGTTCTAGACCAGTAAGGCTTTTTCCTCCAGTGAAGAGGCATAAAGATAAAATTACTCAGAGAAGGGGGGCAGACTATAAAACCCCCAAAGTGATTCTACTTTTCTTCCCTTGGATCTTTTTTTTTTTTTTTTTTTTTTTTTTTAAGAAAGCTTTTTGGAAAAGGCTGTAAATTTTTTTTACACCAACCTCGTAAAAATGACATCGGCACATTCTCAAATTAGAACCATTAACATGAAAACCAGGAAAGCACAGGCACAGACAGGCCTCCCAGGTGGGAGACATCCCCAGGACAGTCCAGATTCGGGGCCCCTGCTGCCAACTGCAGCCGGTTCCCGCTTCTTGAGAGGCTGGCTTCAGCAGGTGCAGACCAGCCATGGGCCAGTGGCAGAGAAAGGACTTTGTCCCTGGACAGCTCCCGTGTCCTGCCCTTGCAGGTGGGCCTCTCAGCAGCTTGATTCCCAGTGACAGCCAAAGCCAGCTTGGCATGGTTCTGGGAGAGGCAGGGCTTGGGGTCCAGTGTCTGAGGGGACGGCATCGAGGCGTCGACAAGGAGTGGAAGTGCAGAGGTGGACGGCATGGCTCACAGTCAGGTCCTCTGTCTTAGCTGTAGAATTCTCCAGAAGTGGGTCTACTCCACACTGCCTGGCCCCAGCCACTTCTTCAGGGGCTGGGTTTAGATTAGAACCCGGCAGATACCTTCCCCAGGGATCCTATGAGGGCATTTTAGAGCAACCCCAGCTCACACTGTAGGTTCCAGGGGAGCCCACGGGGTACTGGAATTCAACCCTCTCCACTTGAACCCTCAGGAGAAACAGACTACCCCGCCCCCACTGTTCTCCTGGGTGGGGAGTAATCCTGGCTTCTGTGGAAAGGAGGTAACAGCAGGGAGCCGGCGCAGAGAAGCTCTGTATGCCGCTCCTGGCGGAAAGCAAGCCAGGGGTCCTTCCCCCAGGCTCTGGGCCCCTTCTTTTCTCCTAAAGGGGCTACCTCTTGGCAGACAGGATGGCCTTCGGCTTACTGAAGTGGCGGGCAGCCATGCCCCCACCCCTCAGCCCCCACCTTCTCACCCACCTCTCCCCATCTACTTGTTCTGTGCTGAGGTACAGTTCTGAACCGCTCCCCACCCGAGTGGTTTTCCTCCGCACACCCCAGTCCTCTGGGGAGGGACTCCATCTCCAGAAGTTAAAGGATCAAAGCTGACACAGAGGAATCCAGGGCGAGAGGCTGGAGTACTGCAGATACGGCCCTGACCAGCAGGAAGGCTTCAGACAACTGTTGGCAGCCTGTGGGCGGCGAGGCGGGGCTCATCCCCTCTGGAAGCTCCCTTTCCACCCAGTCCTCCTAAGGAGCCTGGCAGAAGAGGCCAGATGGAGGAAAAGCTCTTTCCATTCTTCCTCTCCCCTCCCCCCAGCCCCCTGACTCCCCAACCCCCATCTCTTTGGAGGGGGTGAGTTAAAAGCCCATTACTGGGCTCAGCCCCCCAACCCTTTTGAATCTCCTCACAGGATGTGACGGGGTGGGATTTGGCCCGGTTGCCATGGCAACTGCAGTGGGAGTTCCCAGACGCTAGGCAACCCTCTGGTGACCCTCTCTGACCTGTCACCCCTGCAACCCAAGGACAATGGGAACGCTGGCTCTGGGGGCCCAGGACGCCTTTCAGCTCAGTGGCCATTGGTTCTGCCTACCCCCACTCTGCCAGTTCAGCCCTCCTGGCCCCAAGTCCAGCTGTCTGCCAGCAAACCAGACCAGTCCCTAAGACCTTCCAAAATCAGGGCAGGGGCACACCTCTCACGGCTCAAGCCCACGGGGTATTTGTGGGTCCCCACAGCATTTTCAGTAGCAGAGGCAAAACGAGCCTCAACTGTGCCTTGCTCAGGCTGACCTCCAACTCAATATCGTAGCAGAAGATGACCTTGAACTTCGGGTGTTCCGGTCTCCATCTTTCAAGTACTGATGTTACAGGCCTGTGAGTGATGTCATGCCCAGTTTATACAGCAGCTGGGGATCGAACCCAGGGCATTACATGTGTAGGGCCAGCACTCTACCAACTGAGCTACATCACCACGGCCTAGAGTTCCTGAAAGGTCTGTGGTCCTCCCACACCACCTTTACAGGATAGTCTCCACAGAGAGCGCGGCTGTGGAGGATGTGGGAAAGCTCCAGGGAGAAAACCGAGCCTGGCTCTCCAGTGGCTCCGTTAGTACTAACGGCTCTGGGAAATACTGAAATGGGGTAGCCAGCAAGGGACTCTGCAGCCGGAACTGGCCTGGCAGCTAAGCTGGGTCGCCCCCTCACCTCTGTTTAAACAAGGTCCCAGCCTGCTGTTGCATGGAGACAGAGCACCAGCTCTTGGAAGTGACGTGGCTGGCCTCTCCAGCACTGTTTGCTCCAGCCTCAAGTCCTGTCAGCCGCCTGCCTTCTGACTCGCCCTGTCTGGCTGTCTCTCAACTCATTACTCCTAAAGGCCAGGACTGCATTTCCAGGACTTGTTTACCAAAGAGACAGGGACCCACAGACAAAGGGACTGGGGCTGGGAGACCCTAGGAGGGCAGGACAGACTGTCAGACTGCCTCCAGCAAGCTCGGGGCGATGGTTGGTCCTCCCAGCCTTCCTTTTGTTTTGACACAGGGATTCATGTAGGCTAGCCTCCTACTCTGTGAATCTGAGGATGACCTTGAATTTCCCCACAGCCTTCCTCCTGCACCTAAGTACTGAAGTGCTACCACGCTCAGCGAGGATGCCTTTGTGTGTTCACACAAGTGTGTGTTCACACGTGTGTGTGCGCCAGTGTGTTCACCTGTGCAGGACACGTGTTGAGCCAGCGGTTGACTTTGGGATGTTCTCAATTGCTTTGCCACATTACTTTAAAAATGTGTATTCATCTATTCTTCAAGGATTACAGACATGTATACAATGTATTCTAATTGTGTCAACCCCTAGCCCCGCCCCCCATTCCCATCTTATTTTTAGACACAGTGTTTCTCATTGAACACGGCTGGGCTTGTAGTTTGAAGTAGACTAGCTGGCCAGCCAGCTCCAGGGATTCCTGTCTCCCTGTCACCCCAACACACTATGCTGGGATTATAGGTTTGTTCTACCACACCCAACTTTGATGTGGGTGCTAAGGATCCAAACTCGGGCTCTCAGGCTTTACAGCAAGCACCCTCTCCACTCAGCCATCTCCAGGGCCCCAGGGCTGCTTATGTCGGAGACAGGGTCTCACCAAGGAGCCCAGACTGTTCTTAAACTTGAGACCCTCTTGCCTCAGCTTCCTGAGTGCTGGGATTATAGGAATGTGCTACTATACTTGGCTTTAAATTGACCCCCCCCCCCGTCTATTTTCTTAAATTATTATTCGTGTGTGTGTACATTTGTGCAGGGGCCCTGTTGCCACGGTGCAAGTGTGTGGACAACTTTCAACTCTTAGTTTTCTTCTTCTACCATGGGTTCAGCAAGTGCTTTTACCCAGTGACCCATGTCTCATGGGTCCTGCTTTTCTTTCTTGTTTTAAGAGACCCCTTTAGCCAGGCAGGAGGTATTCTCACTCACTGAGTATTCACACATGCATTTAGCACCTACTGTGTGTGAGAAGTTCTTCCTCCCACATCTCCCAGGTCACTGTGGCTGTAGTGGGAGGGACAAGGAGGGAGAGAGAGAGAGAGAGAGAGAGAGAGAGAGAGAGAGAGAGAGAGAGAGAGAGAGAGGGCTGAGCCCTGAATGAGGCACCTGGCGGCTGTCACTGCTGCCTCTGGCTGCCTCATCAGCAAAGTGGCCTCTCTCCCCAGGGATGCTGAGGCAATTTGATGACATTTAATGTCACAGTGAATCCAAAGGCTGTCTTCTACAGACTTCCTGCTTATGGCTGAAAGGCAGGTGGAACCAACAGATAACTTCCCTTCCTTGATCTTGCTTCCCCCGCCAATAATAACACCTACTTTTAGGGGACCAAGAGCTGCTGAATGTCCTCTCCCAAAGCCTCAGTTCATCTGCTGGAAGTGGAAGAATGACCCACAGACTATGTTTCACTTTAATTGAAAATTTTATCATTTTAATTTTGTAGTGTTATTTTCAAGGTTTGGAGCCAATGAAACCTTTTCTTAAATCTCACATATTTTCCTTGGGCCTGGGCACTTCGCCCACGGTGAGTCCAGATGGATAAAACGGCCATCCCAGATTATTTTGTGAAGCCGATACAGGATTTTCCAGGACTTTGGGATGGTCCCCAAAACAAACAGGAGCGACTGGAACGTGGACTTGAGATGGTAAGTCATGGTCCGTGTACAGGGCAGGGCCCAGAAATTTGATCAGTACAGACAGTTCCGTCTCTCCCGCCCAAACATCTCCCCAGTTAACCAGAGGCCTGTGTTTATACCTCATGGCAAGCTTTCTATTTTCTTTTTGGGAATTACATTTTGTTTATGTATTTTGTGGGTATGTGTGCGTGTACACAAGCCACAGGACATGTGTGCGGGTCAGGAGACAACTTCCTGGAGTCAGGTCTTTCCTTCTACCTCGTGGGTCCTAAGGATCGAACTCAGGTTGTCAGGTTTGGCTGCAAGCCCCTGAGCCAGTTTGCTGGCCCCAAGTTTTTTTGTTTTTTGTTTAAGTTTCCATTTGAGGCAGCTCCTCCAACCCTCTGCCACATTTGAAATTTTGCATAGTTCTCTTTGCAAAGAGATGCGTGGCCTTGGAAAGGCTCTAGGGGTACATTTTTTAAGATTTATTTTTAATTATGTATATGTAAGTGTGTGTCTGTGCATATATGCACATGAATGCAGGTGCCTACAGAGGCCAGAAGAAGGAACTGAATCCCCAAACTGGCATTGCAGATGTTTGAGCTGCCACATGGGTGCTGTGAATCAAACCTGAGTCCTCTGCAAGAGCCCATGTTTAGTTATATTTTGATTAAAAAAAAAAAAAAGTATTCTGTCTCAGCAGAAAGCACAGACTCAGTGGGTCTATTCCCCCAGAGAGTCTGCTTAAGAAGGATGATGTGACATTGCCCACCAACATCCAAAGATCATATCCCTGAAGATCTGAGTTCGATCCCTGGGTCCCACATGATAGGAGAACTGACTCTTCAAAGCTCCATACATGCACTGTGGCATGTGAACACCACACACACACACACACACACACACACACACACACACACACACACTATAAAAAATAAGATGCTAGGTGTGCTGGCTTACTCCTTTAATCTTAGCATAGAAAGGCAGGAAGAGGGGACTGGAGAGATGGCTCAGAGGTTAAGAGCACTGACTGCTCTTCCAGAGGTCCTGAGTTCAATTCCCAGCAACCACATGGTGGCTCACAACCATCTGTAATGAGATCTGATGCCCTCTTCTGGCCTGCAGTCATACATGCTGTATACATAATAAATAAATCTTTAAAAAAAAAAAAAAAAAAAAAAAGGCAGGTAGATCTCTGAGTTCCAGGGCAGCCTGGTCTATACAGCAAGCTCCAGGCCAGCAATGGCTAATAGTGAGACCCTGTCTCAAAACAAAACAAAGACAAACAAAACAAAAAAACCCATAAATATGGAGAGTGACTAAGAAGGTCCCCTAAACCCATCTCTGCCCTCTGTACACAGGAGCACACACATGCAAACAACACACACAGAAACTCCCCTATTTTTCACACCTACTTGAACAAGTGTGAGCGTCTCACCCAGCTGCTTCACATCCTAACAATCAGTACGTTAGTGGTAAGGCCGTGCCCTGCGGCTGCTAGGGTGCCGCCTGAGACTCAGGACAGGTTCCTTCGGTCCCTGTTTGGTGAGCTGCTTCAGGTGCGAGCCTGGAGCCTTAGGTGTTAAGAGGGGGTGGTGTGGGGTGGGGAGGAGCCTGGGTGACAGCAGTGTCCCGAGGAGCAGGAAGGCCCTGGCCGCACAGGTGAGGCTGGTATAGAGCACCCAGGGTCCCCCTGCTCTGCTTTCCCAGCTGAGCCCCTAAGGGCCAGGCCACCAGCAACAGTTTAAGAGGCAAAGTCAAACAAGAAGACTCCCAAGGCCAGGGCTGGCTGGGCTGGTTCTTCTGAATCCTTCAAGCATTATCTCCTCCACCCTAACCCTTGGTTAGGTGGGGCTGAGACCTGCTCACTCATAAGCTAACTAGGTTCTTCACATAGTGCCCTTGGGTTTTCAGAGAGGTGAGATTATAGTCATAAAAGAGGAAAGGGGACACAGACTGGGTTCCTAAAATATAAACCTGGGGGGCTGGAGAGATGGCTCAGAGGTTAAGAGCACCAGCTGCTCTTCCAGAGGTCCTGAGTTCAATTCCCAGCAACCACATGGTGGCTCACAACCATCTGTAATGAGATCTGGTGCCGCCTTCTGGTATACAGGCATACTTCCAGACAGAACACATACATAATAAATAAATAAATAAATAAATAAATAAATAAATAAATAAATAAATCTTCTTTAAAAAAAAAATACAAACCTGGGCTGGAGAGATGGCTCAGCAGTTAAGAATATCTGCTGCTCATCCAGAGGACCTGAGTTCGATTCCTAGCACCTGTATCAGGTGGCTCATAATCATCTATAATCCCAGCTACACAGTATTGACGCTTGGGGCCTTTGCAGGCACCTGAACTCACCAGCACATACTGTGTGCAGAATGCAGATATACACAGAATTCAAAATATAAAAATAAGATAGGGAGGTGGTGGCACACGCCTTTAATCCTAGCACTGGGAGGCAGAGGCAGGTGGATCTCTGTGAGTTCTAGGCCAACCTGGTCTACAGAGCGAGATCCAGGACGACTGTTACATAGAAAAACCCTATCTTGAAAAAAACGTGTGTGTGTGTGTGTGTGTGTGTGTGTGTGTGAGAGAGAGAGAGAGAGAGAGAGAGAGAGAGAGAGAGAGAGAGAGAGAGAGAGAGATTGCCCTTCTTCTCCCTTCCTGGGCCTCTTTCCACACTCTTTGGCCTGTAAGTTTAACCTCTTCTCAGCTCAGCTCAGAGACTTGGGCAGCCTTGGTTCACAGCACAAATAAAAACCCCTGTGTGCACAGCACACACTCCCAAACCTGTTCATACAGCCAGTTCCCCAGCCCCGTGCCTGTAAGAGCCAAGACACCCACAGACTCAACACAGGCTTTCAAAGCCTGCTGCCCAGGCGGCTGTCGGCCCTTATGGCTTTGCTGGGACTATTGCAAACTTCATAAACTTGGGCCCACAGTACCACTTGGAGCTCCCCAAGCTCAGGCTAGCCACCAGAACAGCGGACACACAGGGAAGCCCCTGGAGGCTGGCCCTTCTCACTATCTGAAAGACAGGGTGTTGGGCAGGACAGAGCAGCGACGGACACCCGGGTGGCCCAGCGGGTGGGGGACAAAGGCCCGAGGGGATCAGCCGGCTCCTACCTGTTGCTGTTGGAAGTGCAGCAGCTCGGTGGAGGTCATCTCGCCATTGCAGTCCGCTCCCGCGGCGGCGGCGGCGGCGGCCTCCCTGCCCGAGCCGTCCCGGCCCGCAGCCGGAGCCGCGCCGGCCGTCCCGGCCCCGCTGCTGCCATCAGCCTGCCCAGAGAGGCTGCCCACGCCGTTCTGACCCGACGGAGCCGACCTGATTGTCTCCGATGCAGATTCCACCATCATGTCGCTCTCTCGGGACCTGGGGAAGAGACGTGGGGGAGGGGCTGAGGCTCAAGGATAGATTGCCAGGGCAGGTTCTACCTGGGACTACAACTGGAAGCTGCCCCCACCCATCAGCCACCACCTCACCAAACCCCGTCCTGGGGTGGTCCCTTCCTCAATTTCCCCGAAGCTCCTCCTGACCCTCTCAATGTCACCCCTTCCTCAGGGTTAAGGGGCAGCTGCATAAAGCAGCTGAGGCCCCTACCCTGCAGCCTCCCATTTCCTTCTTCCAGTGACAGGAGATGGGGGAGGGTAGGAGATAGCCCTCCCCTCTCCCCTCGGGGCCCTAAACCTGTTTTGGTATCTCCTTTTAGCTGGGACCTACCAAATCTCTTCCCCTCCACCAGCAAGGTCCCTTGCCTTTGTTTCCATATAGATGCGGGAGTTCCCTGAGGGCAGAGGGTGCTTCCCAGGACACAGAAGGCCCTAAGCCCTTAGCATTTATGGAAGGCATCCTGGGCCCACTATCCACCTTCAATTCTTAATTCCTCAGCCCAGCTACCAAAGTAACTCTTATTTATTACTACCCACAGCCCAAGAGCCCTCCTCCGAACAGTGAGATCTGTATTTAACACCCATTTCACTGATGGAAAAACAGAGGCTGGGAGTATAGGCTTAGGTAAAGGCTTAGCAAGTTGGAGGCCCTAGGTCCAAGCCTCACCCCCCAAATAGGGCAGTTAGTGTAATTCAAGGCTAGAGTGTGTGCTCAGCATGGGAGGCCTGGGTTCCGTTTCCCAGCACTAGATAAACTGAGGCGGGAAAGAAGGGAAAGAAAAACTGTCACACCTATAATCTGTTTGGGAGGCTGTGGTAGGAGTTGTTCCAGGCCAGCCTGAGCTTCCGGAGAACCTGCCTCAAAAACAAAAAGATGGAAAGATGGCTCAGGTTAGAGCACTAGCTGTTAGTTCCTGGCACCCAAATAGGCGTGCTCACAACTCCAGCTTCAGGGAATCAGACACCCCCTTCTGGCGCCCACAGACACCCACACAAGTGTGCACCTACACACACACACACATAGTAAATCTGAAAAAAAAAAAAAAACCAAAATCAAGTCTTTTTAAAAAATACATTTCTTTATTTTATGTGTGTGTGTATTTTGCCTTCATGTATGTCTATGCAGCATGAACATGAAGAATCCCGAAGGAGGAGGCATCAGATCCCCTGGAACTGGAGTTACAGACAACTGGTAGCCACCATGTGGCTGGGAATCGAACCCATGACTCTGTCCTATGGAAGAACCACCAGTGCTCTTAACCACTGAACCATCATCTCTCCAGCCCCAAAGTCTTATCCAAAGCACGAGGGTCAAGGCCCAGATGCCTCCTCCTTAAACCTGGTCACATGGATCGGCTGTAACCTCTCTAGAGACTGGGACAGTGAACAGCAGGGAGAGCAGGGGGTGAGGAGTTCCCTTCTCAGGGTGTAGAGCACCCCACCAGCCGACACACTTCAGAAGGGGGCGGTTAGCATAAAATGCTATTCCGAAACCAGGAGGTGTAGTGCATGCCTTTGACCCCAGGCGCATGCCTGTAATCCTGGGCCTCTGAAGCAGAGGGATCACAAGTTCAAGACTCTGCCTGCCACTCACTAGCATGTGCACACGCAGACACACACACACACACACACACACACACACACACACACACACACACACACAAAGCTCTTCTCAAATCTAGATTATATTACCCAGTGAACAGTCACCCTAGAGGGAACAGTTGGCACCCACCTCAGACTGTTGTTTAACATATGTCTCAGACTCCCTAAACCTCTGTCTCCTTGTCTGTCAAAAGCATTTCATCCCAGCCTCTTGGAGACCTTTATAGACAAGCAAGCCCTCATCAGCCCATTCATTCCCATCCGCCCTAACCGTGGGGGAGAGGTGACAAGGTTCAGAGAGGCTAATGATTTGTCTGATGTCACACAGGGATCAAACCCCTTGAACACCCAGGAAGGACTGGAGAAGCCAGTCAGATAACCACATGTCCTTCTCGGCCAACAGGATGAGGCCCTTCAGGTAACAGATTAAGGAAACCGTAGGAGGTGGCTGAATTACTTACTCTTCCCAGGTGAGGCTCCCAGCAGCATCCCCCTCCCATCTCTACTTTTCAGTCTTTCCTTCTCTCCCCGGGGCCACTTGTTCAATCTTTATCCCTGCTGGAAGCAGGGTGGGAGGTGTGTAAGGGAAGGGGGCGTGCGCAGAGGGGTCACACCACCACTCTGGAGGCCTTCTCAGATTTTGACTCCGGACTGTCTCTTGCAGTGGATTGAGGAGAGGGATCCTAAAGAGCCCATACACTGCTCAAGTAGCCTTAATGTCACAATATGCTCTCGTCAGTAGCTCCCACTCCTGAGTTCTGAGAGGAGCTGGAGCAGGGGTAGAGTGTGGAGGTGACGGTTTGGAAGAGATTGAGCACTCAGTTCCCAAGCCCGTAATAGCCATGTCAGCCCCAGGGCTAGTAGCTGCCGGATGATGGATGGGTGGGCTCTGGCCTCCACCCACCACAGCACAGGGCTCCGGCCCCCTCCCCTGAAGCCACCCACCCCGAAAACTACAGGAGTAACTTCCCCCACTCAGGCCTGGGCCTCAGCTGGGGGTGAGGAAGTGGGAGGACGGCAGAAGCCCACTGCCCACTCGGCTCTCCCTCTCCCTCTCCTCTAATTCCAGCCCTGCTGGGCAGAGAGCAGCTTCCAGCTCAGAATCCCAGACCAGCTGCTCTGAGATCTGAAAACTCCTGGGCCCCAGGGGACAAAGACGAGCCTCGGGGGTGTGAGCGCGCGCTCGCAGGAGAAAGCAAGGAGAATCTGGCAGCTCTTTCTCCCAGGGAAGGGAAAGTGGTCCCCTTCCAACAGTCACAGGGGCACAGCCAAGTTGTGGCTCTGACAGCAAGTTTGGAAGAAGGGGAGTGGAAGGAAGGAGGATGCCAATGGGGGTGCCCCTTCCTTTCCCATCCTTTCGGGGAGGAGGGGGAGGGGGAGGAGGACAGCGATACTAAGTGAACAACATAATTGTGGCAATGTGCCATGTAATAATAGCTATTCAAGGGCCGATCATTCATATTGAACAAGCCTCTCATTTGCATGCTTGCGATTCTACGCATTTGAAAAGTCATTTCCGCAGGGTGTATGAATAGCAGCCATCCCCTTATGGAGTGTGCTCTGGCCCCTCCTGGGGCCCTGGCCCATTGACACACACCCATATACCTCCTTCCAGGTTCCCGCCCACCCACCAACACTAGCCCCTCAAACCCGCATGGCAGGAACTTCCAGGCCCTCGAGGAATCCTCACCTTTGCCCTGGCACACCTGCCTTCCAAGACTGAGCACAGCAACAGCCAAGAGCCTCCAGCCTCCTGACTCCTACCCACCTCTCAGAAGAGTGTTGTAATGAAGATGGGGAGTTCCCTGTAGTGTGGGTGAGCAGGCGCTAATGTCTGGGGCTCAGCCAGCTAGAGGTTGGGTGGGGTGGGGTGTTGGGAGGGCGCCGTTATCAGTGCCTAGTAACTAGGAGGAGGGGGTTGGAGCAAATCACGGGTGTGCCTTTTGACTCTGGCTAGGAGAGATGGCACCCTCGGCTGTCACAAAAAACCATGAGCCCTGTGCCTTCTTACATCTCAGGAACTCAGTTTCCCTTCTCTCCATAGGAAAGTAGTTTCAGGAGCTCCTGGGAGGTGGGGGCGGACACCCTAGCCTAGTTGGTGGATGTGAAGCCACAGTATTTGGGTGTTGCTGGGAGCCACCAGGAGGCCATCAGAGTCACAGCTTAGTCCCCTATCCCAAAGGCTCCGCCCAACATGGATCACAGCTGGCTGCTCTGGGCAGCCCTTCATTCCTATACGCCTGTCTTACTGACTTCACATATTCCTGTCCTCTCTGTATACAGTCACCCATTTCTGCAGCAGGGAAGGACACAGCTGAGACCAGACCACTTAGTCACAGTTGTGTGGCCCTGGGCCAGTCACTGGCCGCTCTTCATCTCATAACCCCTTCAGACTTGGTGTGTGCTCCTCAGCACTCAGGAAAGGTAGGCAGGGGGGTCAGGTTTTCAAGGCCAGCCTCGGCTAGCAGCCAGCGGCCCCCGCTTTTCCCTACCCCCAAAAGCCACTAAGGAGTGGGCACCAAACATTTTCAAATTTCCCTAAGAATTGCTAAAACTAGGGCTTCTCACCTCAGCCAGCATCCCCAGACCACTCCCCCCACCATATGTCGTGGGTAGTGGAGGACCATTTACAGGGTGTGTGTGTGTGTGTGTGTGTGTGTGTGTGTGTGTGTGTGTGGTGGGGAGGGGTGATCCAGGATGTGGAGGGCTACATGTGGGTAGATCCTAGTCTCCCATCCTCCGGATTCCCTTGGTGAAGTCTGAGCACTAGGGAGCCATGGCCAGGCCCGGGCTCCAGCAGGCGTCCTCGGAAGGAAGGCAGGTCAAACCCACAGACACCTCTTCCGCTTTGGGGAACTCCGTGGCCATCTGAGGGCTCCCACTTTGCCGGAGGCTTTTGCCTCTACGCAGCACCCCAGCGGGAGCGAAGGCAGCAACGCCTTCTCGGAACCAGCCAGGGTCCGCCCCGTCCTGTCCCCTCCCTGCCGGAAGTGACGAGCTGCACCTAGCTAGGGGCCAAAGGGGCCCTCCAGGCCTGGGGTGCCTTTGGGAGTCGGAGAAAGGCACCAGAGCCCTACACGTGGACAAACCTTTTGTGCCTTTTCGCGGGCCCATATGGCGTGGGGAGTATTAATTACCGTCGCGTTTTAATTAACAGTCGCTTAATCTGAGCTGTAACATTTGCCACGACACCCTGCGCCTCGCCGCGAACCCGCGCCGCCCGCCCTGCCAACTCATCAATTAATTTTTATTGACGTTTTCTTCCCCCAAACAGGCACAATACCAGGGTTTTCCAATTAACACCTCCGCGATCTCTAATTAGTGCAATTAACAGACTGATGGATGCCCGGAGTTTACCCGCGAGGGAGGGGGTTGGGGGGAGACCGAGGAGCTCGCGCGCGCGCGTCCCGCGTCCCCGGGAGCAGCGGCGCAGCAGCAGGAGAGGAGACAGACGGGGGCGTGGCCGTGGGTCACCTG
This sequence comes from Peromyscus leucopus, assembly GCF_004664715.2. Lineage (NCBI taxonomy): Eukaryota > Metazoa > Chordata > Mammalia > Rodentia > Cricetidae > Peromyscus > Peromyscus leucopus. The sequence continues at coordinate 4,747,937 of NC_051084.1, read as the reverse complement.
TACCCGGAGTCCTGGTGGCCCCTGAGCAGAACGTGGCCCTGTTGCGAGTCTGACACTTAGGGCTAGAAAACTGGTGGGTCACAAACTTGCTGAAAGACTTGGAGCAAATAAGTGGATGTTGTCTACTTAAAACTCCAAAGAAAGCCGAGGAAGCCGATTGCAGTAAGAGACAGAACGTCCTAAAGCACAACACCATGGAGAAAAGCGAGCCCAGGGATGAACCAAAACCTTAGCTAGCTTGTACGGGGCTCCATCCCAGAGTTCCCCGGTGCAGCTGACCTGCTTGTCTGAGGCCGTAGGGCTCCGGGAATGACAGAAAGCTTCAGTTTAAGAGCTAGCTTTCCCATGGTCCAAACTAGTTAGTTAGTTGATGGATCTCTGAGGCCACGTATTCACTCAACAAACACTTAGGGGTCCAATTAACCCAAAAACAGATCTAGCCACAGAGCCTGAAGGGCAATTCTTTCTAGGAGGTATGCAAAGACTCCCCCAAGGCGATTGGTAGAGGTGAAGGCTCCACTCACATTTTCTTCTGAGTATCTGTCCCTGAAAGGTGGCCACTTGTGGGGTTCTCTCTCCCTCCACAGCTAGCCAGTCAGGAGTATGTTGTACCAGCAAAGATCCTTCACCATTCATAGTTTCAAAAGGCATTTAGGCAGCACCAGTGTGTCTGCCTGTCTGCAGAGAACAGGCTTCGGATGCCATTCTAGAGCTCGCCTTCCCGTGAGGAGAGACAAATGAAAAAGTCATATAAATAGCACCTCTCAGATGAGATGAATTCTATCCAATGTGAGGATAAGGAATAAATGGGACTCTAATTTTTAAAAATATAGTACTTTTTATTCATTCTTGAGAATTTCATACATGCACACAGTGTCTTTTGATCATAGGAAGCCCCTCCCCACACTCAGGGCTCTACCTTAAATGGAGTCTGGATTGGGGAAGGCCTCTTGCTAAAAATGAGTTAGCTGTGAAGGATGAGTGGGCTCGGGCAGGCAGACTATAGCCTGAATGCTCCCCTCCCCACCAAACCCCCCCCACACACGTGACATTTCCTAGATCACATAGAAAGACAAACACGAACATGCGTGGAACACAGTATGGAGCCCACTTTTTTGCTTATTCCTTTCTTTCTGGCTATCCTGCTGACAAGTCTCTTCAGGGCCATCAACCTTGGTCCTGCAGTCAGCTGAGTGCAGCTCTCAAGTCGAGGACCCAGGGACTCAATGCATCTCTGACCTTCACTGGCTGCAGGCTGCTGGGAATAGGGAGAGCTCTGCAAGCAGCCACTCACTCGCTACCTACCGCTAACCCTCTCCTGGCATGATTCATGACATGAAACAGTGAGGTCACCAGCCTTAACCCTGGTGTCCAGATCTCTAATATGGGGCTGATACCAACAAGTCATCCTTTCCTCCAAGGATGCTTCGGAATCAAGTAAGACACAGTGCATGAGGGAGGTGGCCGGAGAGGGGCAGTTCCTGGGGCTCCCAAAGGCCTAGCTGCAGCCCCTCTCTGGAGTTTGAAAGTTCACCAGACCCCTTCCAGCCTTCTGTTCAGCTTCTGAGAAAAGTTAAGGTAGGACCCACAAACTGGAGAGCCTCTAAGGGCTGAGGATCCAGCTCAGTGGTATGAGCAAGGCCCACTATGAGCCAGGCCCTGATTTTCACCCCAGGCAACCAACACCCTCTCCCCAAGGTCCTGTCTGTGGATCAGGGGCTGGCACCTCAGCTTCCCTACACACCTGTGCCTGCGTGCCAAGGCAAAGATCCTCCATAAATGGCATGTGGCACCTTAAGAGCTACCCACCCCCAAATCTAGGGACCATGCAAGTCCTCTTAGCACAAAACTTCAGGGCTAGAGAGGCTTAAGCAAGTAGCAGGGCAAGGATGGACCCATTTCAAAGGGTCACCTGACCCACACAGCCCTTGACTGGGAATTTGTCCTGGGCTACCTTTGGAGGAGGGGTTTTCTCTCAAGTTTCAAAATTTTTTATTTTCTAATTCTAAAAGCAAAGGACATCTTGGTAGAATATTCTGGAGGGAGATGTATAGCTGGGTGTGGTGGTATATGCCTATAATCACAGAACAGGCTGAGCTAGGAGGAAAGAGTTTCAGGCTAGCCTGAGCTACATAGCTAGATCATGTCTTAAAAAACAAAAACCATGCCAGCGGTGGTGGCACACGCCTTTAATCCCAGCACTCAGGAGGTAGATGTAGACAGAGCCAGTCTGAGCTACAGAGAAATCCTGTCTTGAAAACCAAAAAACCCACACCAACCAGGTCTGGCATCCTAACCCTCTGGTCCTAGCACTTGGTAGGCAGAGGCAAGAGGGTCACTGGAAATTTGGGTCAGCCTGGTCTACACAACACGTTCAGAGTCCGACACATGGGCTGTTACCTGTCTTCACTTAGGAGAACAGGACGCTGCACATTTTGCTTAGAAGGTACAGTTACTTCTTCATCTTCATTGCTTTTCATTTTGATTTCGTTTTTTTTTCTGAGACACGATCTTACCAGGTAGACCAGGATGGTCTGGAACTCCCACAATCCTCCTGACTTTCCCGGTGCTGGGGTCACAAAGCCACTGCCAGGCTTTAGAGTTACTTTTTTTTTTTTTTTTTTTTTTTTTTTTTTTTTTTGAGGTCCTTATGGACCTCAAACTGGCAATTTTGCTGAAGATGACCTTGAACTCTTGACTCTCCTGCTTCCACCTCCCAAGTGCTCAAACTACAGGTATGTGCCTTCACTGCTCTGCTTTGGGACTGTGTATCTTTAAAGCTCTTGATCTCATTGGTGTCCACTGATTGGTGCCTGTTTGACCTTTCCTCCTGAAGGCTCACAAGGGCCATTTCCCTCCACTCCGAGACAGTCTCTGCATGAGGAAGCCAACACTGAGCCCCTGCGGCATGCACGAGCTCCTGGTAGAGAGGTGCAGGGGGGGCCTTGTCCTGCACCTGGTACTGGGTACATGTGGTGGGGATCTTGGCAAACAGAGGTGAAAAAACACAGCCCTAGCTGTTGGTGGAGTGAAAAGGATGATAGGCAAACAAAGGCACCCAAGGATCTTCCTGATGAAGGAGCCTTAAAAACAAAGCATCCCTACTTCTTCCTCTTGGTCAGTTAAATCGGACTCTGGGTGGCGGGGTGCATGCATGGCACCTCACACAGCTTTCTCCAGGATTCTGAACTACAGACACAGCCGGGGTGCAGAGACTGCCCGGCCCCTGCACCTGCCACTTTGCAAATGTTATGTCAGGCACAGAAGGATGGGGGCCCAGAGGGGCGTGGAACTCTGGAGGCCCAGAGGGGGTGTGGTACTCTGCAGAGGGGGCGTGGTACTCTGGAAAGGCCCCCTGCGGCCGGCGACTTCTGCACCCGGTCACAGGCAGTAAAAGGCTTCCAAAGCATAATTTGCCAATGTGTTTCCTTCTGTGTGTCTCTCTCTCTCTTCATGGTACTGGAGACTGAGCCTAAGTCCTCGTGTATGCCAGGCAAGGGCTTTACCACTGAGCTAAGATATTAACCCTTCAAAAAACCTTTTTTTCCCCTAAAGCGTCAGGTAGGGTTTCCCTAAGGGACCCAAGGCTGGCCTTGAACTCACTCTGTAATCTAAACAGGCCTTAAATGTGCCTCAGCCTCCTGAGCAGCTGGGATTATAGGTTCGGGCCTCAAGTGCAGCTTACACTTCCTAGTCACAGCCAATCCACGCAGAGTCCGACTGCCTCCACCATAGGCCGGCCCTCTTCTCTCCTCCACACTCCTGTGGCTCACTTTGAAAGAGGAACCAGTTTAAAGATGGCAAACAGCTTGACAAGGTCACCTGGTCCCAGACCCTTCCCGGCATCCCACCCCAGCCGTGCCAAACCCGCGGACCTGAGACACTCTTCACCGCCACTCTCTCTCCATTGCCCCTTTTACTACGGGGACCAGGACGTCACAATGTCTCCACCAGGCCTGGCGAGGGAGCCTCATTCAACACTCTTCCCTATCACCATGACCAAAAGGAAGGATTAACAGAGGCAGGGACGGGAGAGACAGAGAGAACCAGAGCCCACTCCATCTCATTAAGAAAGTAAACATAAGAGCCATCTAAGTGTCTAATTAAGCTTCTAATTAGTCCCTGCTTGTTACTAATGCAAATTAGATTACTCCGCTTAACTACAGCATGTCCACAACACCCTTGTTAATTGCGGCCTTTTGAAATTAAATTACTCCCTAATTAGCATATCAAAGCCATTGATTCGGAGCTGGGAAAGAAGAGGGCAAGAGGAGCCTAATGCCAAGTTTGGTTAATCAGACACAGCTAATTAAATAGTGACGTCTTACGTGGGGGGCCTGCCGGTTCAGGGGTAGGGGCTACCCATTCAGGGCCCAAATGACCATCTGGAGCCTGTCTGGAGCCGGGTTCTGGTGGTGCCCTTGGCACCAGAGGCTCCTGTAGGCTTGTGGCAGACCACCTGGTCTGGCACTCCATGGCCCTTGACCCAGGCCTGGCCCCTGTCTCCCCAGAAGATTTCTAGGCATGGCATTCAGGGACATCTTAGGCACCAATTCAGGGACATCTAATACATAACAACATGCAAATAGGCTAAGACTGAGCAAGTGTTCATGCACCTCTCTGTTCCTGTATCCAAGTTGGTTTCAGAAGGAGCCTCATTCTCTCTAGGCCTCAATGGGCCAGAACCCGCTTGTGATCCCATTCTTAGGGGACCTCCCTGTCAATTAATTGATAACAGGAGGCATCAAATCATTCTCTTGAGGATGTGAGATTCTGATGAAGGGAAATCTCATCGCTGGGGATCGGGTGGGAAGTGGTAGGCAATGATTCCTCTAATCAGGCTTCTGACGAAACAAGATGTACACAAGGAGGTAAGTTCTGAGTGGGAGCAGGTAACGGGGTGACGACTTCTGCAGAGGGCCCTACCTGGACGGGGATGGGCCCCTTGACACTTGCACAGCCTCTGGAAGCATAAGGCCTTAAAATTCACTTCAGGGGGAAAGGGGGAACCGACTTGCTAGGATTGGAGCTAAATGGCATTTGGTTTATTAACCCCAGAAACCACCAAAACCAGCAAGAACTGCCCACCAATGTCAATTCTTAGCAGCATGGGAATGCGGATTGGATTTGGGCAAGGAGCCATTGCCAGAAAGACTCTTTGGAGTCTTTTGAGGCAGCTTCTCCCCAACCCCCACCCCCCACCCCCATTCTCCTTAAAGAATACTGGGATCATGCAAGTCAGGCAGTGGTGGTGCCCGCCTTTAACCCCAGCAGAGATCTCTGTGAGTTCAAAGACATCCTGGTTTTCAGAGCTCCAGGAAAGCCAGGACTATACAGAGAAACCCTGTCTCAAAACAACAACAACAACAACAAAACAAACAAACAAAAAAAAAACCAAACCTAGGACCAAGCAAATGTCCATGTGAAAAGAAAATATGTAAACCGGATTTAATTTCTATAATCCCAGAAATTTTAAGACAGAGTCAGGAGAATATATATGAACTTAAGGCCAGCCCCAGCTACAAAGTAAGACCTTGTTTCAAAAGGAAGGGAAGGAGGGAGGGGACAGGGGGGGGAGAGGGAGGAAGGGAAGGAGGGAGGGAAGGATGGGAGGGAGAGAAGGAAGGGAGGGAGGGAGAGAAGGAAGGAAGGAAGGAAGGAAGGAAGGAAAGAAAGATAAGGAAAGGAAAGATCCTTGGCCAGGTGGTGGTGGTGGCGAAAGATCCTTGGCTGGGTGGTGGTGGTGGCGGCGGCGGCGGCGGCGGCGGCGGCGGCGGCGGCGGCGGCGCACGCCTTTAATCCCAGCACTCGGGAGGCAGAGCCAGGTGGATCTCTGTGAGTTTGAGGCCAGCCTGGGCTACCAAGTGAGTCCCAGGAAAGGCGCAAAGCTACATAGAGAAACCCTGTCTCGAAAAACCAAAAAAAAAAAAAAAAAAAAAAAAAAAAAAGAAAAGAAAAGAAAAGAAAAGATGCGGAGTTGGAGATGGCTTGGTGGTTCAGAGCACTGGCCTCTCTTCCAGAGCATCCTGTGGGAGCCAGGCACACATGTGGTGCACAGACATACATGCAGGCAAAGCACCCACACACATGAAAGAAAAAGAAAGGAAAGATGCTAGGTAATATGCTCTCAGTAGCTACGATGGCCACTACAGAGGCCAGGGAGAATGAACTGTCACCCAGCCTCAGTGTGTCCTCAACGGCACACAAATGTGGGCTGTGCTTGGTTGCTCAAAGGAAGCCCAAGTGGGGATAGCTATGTGACATCTACCACGGGCTGAACTGTGTGGCAGCCAAGGAAAAGTAGGGGTGAAGCCTGTCAACATGAGATGTCACCCCCACCCCCAAAAGCAGGGGTGAAGCCAGTCAACGTGTGATGTCACCCCCACCCCCGAAATAAGCATTTCAAGAGACAAGTTCCCTAACAGTGATTCCATCTCAGACCTCGGCCCTGGGCCCCCTGGTCCTTGTCGAAGGGGAGTGATAATCACACCTTGGGAATCACCAGGATGTGGGGTAGGGGAGGATGAAGCTATAAGCCAATGGTTCTCAACCTTCCTGTCGCTGGGACCCTTCAACACAAACGACACATGCTGTGTTGACCCCGGCCATAAAATTATTTCATTTCTACTTCATAACTGTAATTTTGCTACTGTTAAATTAATCATAATGTAAATATCAGCTAGGCAGCTCCTGTGGGGTCTCGACCTACAGGTTGAGAACTGCTGTTCTTTGCTGCGTGATTCTTGGCTGGGAGGTATCTTATACAGCCTTCCCCACGCCATCTCTCACTCAAGGGATGCAGCCAGGACTTCCACATGCTTTTGAATGACATTAAGAGCTGGTTCCTGAAGACACTTATCCTGGCTCTCGGAAGCTGCGGTGGGGGGCGGGGGTCCATACCTGTGCCCTCTGCCCTAACTGATAAATCATCTGCCAAGGGCGACAACTTCTAAATAACTCCTAAAAATGATGGAACGGTGTAGCTGGCATTTTCTTTGGGCCACCAACCAGCTCCCAAATAAAGACAGGGAGACATTATTAATTATGAATGCTCGGCCTTGGCTTAGGCTTCCCCACTCGCTCTTATAACTGATTTTAACCTGTTTCTCTTCATCTACGTTTTGCCTCTGGGCTTCTTACCTTTCTTTCATTCTGTATGTCCTGTTCCAGCTTCCTCTGTGTCTGTCTGTCTGGCCTTGGCGTCTCTTCTTTCTTCTTCCACACTGTCCCAACTAAAACCCACGCTATGCCCTCCCTGCTACTTCCTGTCAACTAGGTGCCAACTCCGCCTCTCTGAGCCCAGGTTGATTTTATTTAATTAATGAAGATGCAACACGTCTTTACATAGTTAAACCAATGCAGCATAAACACATGCAACACATCTTTGCCTAGTTAAACAGATATTCCACACAGAGCAGGACAGCAGGAGGCAGGGGCCAGTGAGCCGGCTCAGCAGGCAAAGGCGCTTGCCACCAAGCCTGACGGACCCAAGTTTGATTCCCAGAATCCATGCGGTAGGAGAGAACCGACTCCCAAAAGCTGTCCTTGGACTTCTACATGTTTGTCATGGCACATGTTCATGTGTGCACACACAAAATGTTAAAAAAAAAATCGTGAGAGACACCTACTTTAATCCTTCTGCGTGTCTCTCTTTCCCTCTCAAGATGTAGTGGTTCCAACCCCTCCCAAGTTCCAGCCCCTGGAGCACACAGGTCAGGGGCAGAGACAACCCCTGAAGGGTGAGGTTTTGTTTATTTAAGGGGAAACCAAATAGAGAGAGGTAGACTCCCCGAAAAGGCGAGGCCAGCCAGTGCCCAGCTGGAGGCATCCATCCACGCCAAACCGGGCAAAGGGGCTCACAGCAGCACTTTGATTTTAGAAAATATGTGAAATTAAAAGCAGAAAGGAAGAGTTTGGGGGAAGGGTGAGGCTGTCCTGGTAAGTGGGGGAGGGGGGGCAGAAACACACAAGGGCCAAGCTGCAGCCTGCCTCACGGAGCTCTCTCTCCCAACGAGATTCAATTAATTGATAACAAGAGGCATCAAATTAATTTCTGGAGGATGTGAGATTCTGATGAAGGGAAATCTCGTCGATGGGGATCAGGCAAGAGGAGGTGGGCAGCACCCCTTTTAATCAGGCTCTGGCTGTCTAATTGGCAGAGAGGAGGCTTGCATGAGTCACAGGGTCCCTTGCCCTGAGTTCCACAGCACCCCCTTCAGGAAACCCCTTCAGAGGCAGTAGGCCAGGAACATGCTGTTGGGACAAAGACTGTGGCCATCCTCATCTGAGGCCAGGAAGAGTCAGCGGTCATTCACTGATAGCACTTTAGGAAACCTGACACTCACAGAGAACAGCATTCCCAGGGCCAGACAGTGAGTTAGGACATCGGTGGCAGTGCCTTAGAGGGACCCCACAGTGTACCTGGAGGACCCAGAGAGTCATACCTGAGCACAGGGGGCAGAGGGACACTCTGTAGCAAAACACAGATCATAACGTCTGAGCCTGCGCAACTGGTTCAAGCCTCCCAGGCAGAGGTGGCTGGAAGTCTGGGCTCTGGTGGGTTAGGTCTCATGCTTGCTTTCCTAGGCTCAGGTCTCAGTCGCCTGTGACCTTCCATCAAGGGTAAGGATGTTTGATGCTCTTGGGACTCAGGGAAGATGCCCTGGGAGCCATTCGGAGCTCCCAGACACTGTGCTCCAACTAGGCAGAAGGGGAGGTAGCATGTGGCCACTGGGGGAAACCCAGGAGAGAGTCTCCCAAGGGACCATAGATAAGACCCTCAGCACAGCCTACTGCTCCGAGGGCCACCAGCCCCCACCTCTGCTCCCCTAGCAACTCCCAGCAGCTGCCCTCACTAGACCGTGGGCACATCTGGATGTTTCATTACTTCCCTCAAGTTCTCTCCGGCAGGGCATTTTCCTTCCTCCACACAGGAGTTCCTGCAGAAAAGAAGGGGGTCAGTCTTTGGGGGTGACTTCTTTAGACCTGGGGCCACTAGAAATGTGGACTCCGAGAAATGCAGGTCCAGGCAGAATTGTGTCCCAGGAGTCAGCTTTGGTTTGGCAGGATTGAGGAACCCGGAACTCAGCCCGCCTCACCTGCCCATGCCTCCATTTCCCCCCGCTGCCTCAGCACACATGCCCTGTGAGAACCCCGCCAGCCTCTCTTGTGCCCAGCGCCCACCTCAAAGATCCACATTCCCTTTCTTACTGCATTTCGTGTCTTCTGAGTTACAAGAGAGCCCCCTCTTATTTCCTTCTCTGGGTCCTGCCAATGTGTCTGCTGCACACAGCAGGCACGGGGGTTTGTGGAACGGACGGACATCCTGGAGCGCTCATCTCTATTCCCCAAATCCTGACCGTCCTCAAGTCTGGCAGCCATCACCTTTCCCTCTCTCCCTTCCTGCCAGTCAGAATTCTGAGGCATGCCATGCTCCACAACTGACAGACAGACAGATAGATAGATAGACACAGACAGACAGACAGACAGACAGACAGATTTGGGTCACTTCTGCCTCCCTCCCTACTTCAAACAAATGACATTCTTAATTCTGCATACTGTCCTACTATGAGGAAATCTGCCATTTGCTCCCCCTGCCCATTTACATGGTAGTGGCTGGGGTCAGATGCCATCAGAACCAACTCCGGTGGGAAAGCAAACACCCTTTACCTCTCTCCGGCACCACCCATGCAGCCCAGCCATCCCGAGGCAGTGGTGCAGAGGAAGAGCCCCAGGAGAGGAGGAGACACCTGGGGCTGGAGGCACAGGTTTCTGATGGGGCTGGGGAGATGATGCATGGCTTTATTGCAGGCAAGTGAACGAAAGCGCGCGCGCGTGCGCGCGCGCATGCGCGCGCACGTGTGTGTGTGTGCGTGCGTGTATGTGTCCATCCATCTGTCCTGGAACTAAGGGGGGTGGTACAACAAAGAAGTCTACGTGGCCCCTCACTCTGTGGTTCTATGCAGAAGGTATCTTTTGTGGGGTGCTTTTGTTTTCCAGCCCACACAGTGTGCCCCAAGACTTCTGAGAGCACGCACAGTCAGAGGTCAAAGGCAGCAAGCAGGGTTCCCACTGAGACCCGGGATTGGTGTGATCAGTAGTAAGGAAAAGTGTTCATTTCCATAGAAAATTCCAGATGGTGGTGGGAAGGACAGACAACAACTTCAGGCTCCCTGCAGGAAAGGTTCTTGCTTCTCTGAGATGACCGTTCAGAGGTAAGTCCCAAATCTGAGGCTTTCTGCCTGATGGATTCCTGTAAGGAAGGAGGCTCCATGCCCAAACACTAGGAATCTTCCCTTTTGAAAAGAGGAGATGCTAGTCTTCCAGTACTTCTCTTCTCCTCAGTCTTCTGGAGAGTTCTGTTCATGTGTACTTGTCTCTACTACAACCTTAAGAAGGCCTAAAGCACAAGCCAGGGTAGGTGCAGACAAGGAGTGCAGACCTACTAGAGGCAAGCAGGACCTACAGCCCAGCAAACCAGGGAGAGGAGGCTGGGCCAGGCTGATGAAGAGGTCAGTCCTCTAGCCCTGCCCTTCTCCCTTGCCCAAAGCAGAGGCTCCAGTCCCTGGCTGTTCCGGAGCCCAGCAATCTGGTCCCAGCTCTGAGCCCGGGCAGCAGTGGAAACCTCACACAAGTTAGCACTTCTCTCTGGCTTAATTTTCCAGCCTATAAAGTGAAGGTTTATACTCCAATATTCCCAGTATTCGGCCCAGTAAGTGGCCTGGCAGTGCTGGTAAGCTAGTTAAAGAAAAGAAACTGAAGAGTGCCATCATTGGAAGGCATTGTGATGGCCAGACACTTGCTCGGGTGTGAAACTTTACCTCCCATTCAACTCCCCGGCCGCCATTCCACCCTGGGCATTGTTGACCTACTTTACAACCTAAGAAAATTGAGGTTCCAGCAGCTTAATTAAGTTCCCTAGAGCCCTATCTAAGCGCCAAGTTCTAAAGCCCTTTTCGCTCCGACACACGTACGGCCCTGGGGAGGCACGGAAACCCTGCCTCGGGTTCTAGGGCTCCCGAACCACCTCAGAGGGAGCTATTACTGGCCAATGGAGGCACTGAATCCTGGCAAAAATAGGCCCCTGGCTGCCTTGGGCCTGGGGAAGCTGAGACAGGACAGGAAAGGGGATGGGAGCAGAGAAACTGAGGAGCCCCTAGGATGGAAGGAAGTTGGCACTGTTTGGGCAATAATAAAAGCTTGGGCTCCAGTGCATTGCCTCTAGAGGGTGAGATCTTCCAAAAGTACCGTGGGCAGTGAAGGGTTAAAAATGTAGGCCAGGAAGGATGGCTTCGTGGGGCGATGCCGCTTCCCTCCTTCACACAGTCCTCTGAAACCAAACCCCGTCCACGCCACCCTGCCCACCCATCACATCTGTCATCCATTGCAGTAAGCTGAGGTCCACGAGGCTCCGGAGATCAGCACCCTAGGACCCAGCCTGGGATCTGCCCAGGCAAGGCAGGGGCTCGGCAAACATTGAGGAAATGATCAAAGAAAGCCACCCTCTTCCAGTCCTCCTGGAGCCCTCCCCTGCTAGGAAAAGGTGTGCTTGGAGTCAGGGCCCAGCAGGGCATATGCACATTCCTGTCAGAAAGGTAGAGGGGAGGGGTGGGGATGTCTAGGAAGGAACAGGCCAGGGCCTCCAGCAAGTTGGGCCTGGCCAGCCCTGCTTGCCCGTGCTCAGAGGTTCCTCAACTCCAACCCAGCCCTAGCCTCGGAAGAGACTGTAGCCTGCAGACGTCTCCTCCAACTTCCAAGGTTGGAGCTAGGGTAAAATATAGTGAGGTGTGTGTGGAGCACCTATAATCCCAGAATCCCAGAGGCTGTGGCAGAAGGGCATAGTATGAGGCCGGCCTAGACAGTCTCAAGTCTCCCCAACCCTCCCAGGAAACAAAACCAAACCAAACCAACAAAACACAATCAGGTCCTGTTTACAAAACAAAACAAAAACAACTAAACACAAGCAAGCACTCAAGGGTCCCCGCAAGTTGAGGTTCGGAAACCACGGGGTCTGCAGCAAGTGTGGAAGAAAGAGGGGGGTCCCAGAAAGGCCCTGATACCAGGCTACCTTGTCCAACAGACTGGAGTGGTGGTCCGCTGCACATTCTTTACACGCGCTGTTCTAAGGGTTCCTCAGAGCCAGCAAGCCATCCCAGTGCCCCTCCAACCTCCAGATGACAGTCCCTGAATCACCCCGGCAAGGTAAAAGTTTCTCAAGTTTAAGGAGAAAAAAAAGAGAAAGAAGAAAAGCCTGCAGACTTCCCCACAGCGGTTTTCCGCGGGGGCGGGCAGAGGTCGTCTGAGGCCGACCGCTCCCCTTCAGGAGCCTCCCCCTGGCTCCTTGGTTGATCTCAACCAGGGGCTTAAAATGCCGGTGCCGCAGGGCACCTAGGCCAAGGGGCCGGCCCATTGAGGTTCGCGGGGGGTGGGGGGGGGGGTGGAGGCTAAGCTTCGCCAGGACGCGGTGGAACAGCATGGACCACCCGCTGCTCCTTTCTTCGTGGGAGATGGGACACTCGGGCAAACCACAATGACTGTCGCGGAAGCAGCGCTCACTCTCCCGACCCTGAATTCCAGACCCAACGCCGTCGACTGCCAATCCAGGCAAAGACGCTTTAAGTTCAAGGTAAAAATCCCGCATTAGCCAAAACTCTTTTCGGATTGCTCCGGAACCGTCAAACGGTGGCATCAGACTCAGGTTTGTTCCTCCTGGTCTCCAAGCCTACCCAGCTCGGAGCGCCCCGGTCCACCGGGTGGGCAGACCCGTGCAAGGGTGCACCAACACGCGCTTATCTCCAGATATCTGAAATCCCAGGTGCCAAGCAAAGGAACGTGGAAACACGCGCGGTAGTGTTGGCATAAGAGGCCCAGGGTGCACGGGAGAGGGGTACTGTCTGAGAGCAAGGACAGCCCCCCCATACCCTTGTCCTCCCAACCTACAGAGTAGGCAGGCGGATGCTACATGAGGGTGTTCACGCGGTTGCCTCAGTTGGGGGGGTGGGGAGTCAATCTGTGATGGTCAGGGCCTCTGCCTCAGAATCCGCGTCCCACGAAATCCCACGTTCCTCCACACAGGTGGCCGCGGCCCCCGGTCTCTAAGGGCACTCAACTCAATTCTGGCGCCACCGGGTTCTGCTCCGGCGCAGCCCAAGAAGCACAAGTTTTACGTAGAAGCGGAGTGCAAGGGCTGGGCACCGCCGAGGGTGGCCGCGGGTCAGAGAGGTGTTGGGGAGACGAAAGGACTGTCTAGCGAGTCACCAGTCCTCGGTCTGGAGGAATGGGGTCCAGCTTGGTCACTCCGGCAGCCTCATCCCTGGTGGCACTGGGCCCTCCCTCCAGTCACTTAATCCCCCCACTACCCCGCAGGAGCTCTGTCCCGATGGGGAGGGTATCCACCAGGTCAGTCCGCCACCGACCAGCTCTAACACACAAAAACCACAGGGGCCATTTCCAGTCTCTCTCAAGTCCCCGAGAAGTTTTCCGCGCTATCTCAGAGGTGATTAAGGGATGCGGGGAAAGAGGGTTGGCTACTCTCAGCACTTCCGAAGTGCGACCAAGGCGACGAGGTGTTTGAGACTGTTGGTCGTCCCCCCCTCGTCCCCCCCCCACTCAAGTCCTTCTGCCTCCTGCTAGTCCTGGGGAGTCCCGGGCAGACTGGACTTGGGGGGATCCCACTTCACCACTTCCCTTCCCGGCTCAGGAAAGTCCGGGCCGGGAGTATTCTTTGTCTCACTCCGGGAGGGGGGGGGTCGCGCCCCCTAACACCCCATTCCCAGCAGCGAGGCCAGAAGGGGGCGGAGCCCAGATTCTTGGGGCAGGGCGGGCCTCAGTGGCCTCTCCAAGCCGCCCCCATGGCCGGCTTCCCGCTGCCCCCCAGCCCCGCGTCGCAGCCCCCACCTGTTCCCCCGGCAGCTCCAGTCGGCTGGGGGCCCGGGCCGGGGGCAGGGTTTCGTAGCTCCCCGGGGTCAGTGCGACGCGGCCGGCCCCGGCTAGAACAAAGTGCTCCGGCCCCGGGCCGGCTCCTCCCGGCGCCCGGCGCGCCTCGGGCCGGCAGTTTGCAAACACAAAGTGAGCCAAGGAGCAGGCGAGAGAGTGAGCTAGCTGGGGAGTTCGACGAGTCGTCAGCCCAGCCCCCACCCGGGTCCCTGGGGTCCCTGGATCGGCCACCTACCTGTCCGGCCCGGCCGCTCAGTGCGGGCTCCGGCCCGTCAGCCCGCACGGGGCATGGGGCTCGCTCGGGTCGCAGCCCGGGCCCGCCGCCACCCGCCGGGACTGCCCCTGCGCGCCGCCCCGCTCCGAGGCGATCTTTCCAGCGCCGATCGCCGCGCGCCTCAGCCCCTCGGGGGCATCGCACTTTATAGGATGGCTCGGCTCTCTCCGGCTTCCGATCGTCCTTCCCCGAGCTCCCGCGACGCTCCTGAGCTCGCTCCGGCTCCGGGGCTCCGGGACCCCGGCGTCCCCGCCCCCGGCCCAGCCCTGGTTCCGGCCCGGGCTCCTCCCCGCCGCGCCGCGGCCGCCTGCGCCGCGCCCTGATCGCGTGCTGGGGGGCTCCGTCCCGGCCGCCGGTGGCACTGTCCGGCCCGCAGGGGCGGCCGGCTCCGGACTCCGAGGGGCTGCGACTGAGCCCCGGCTGCGAGTGGCTGCGAGCGGGCGGCTCGCGGGCGGGGCGCACCGGGCGGGGGACCGGAGGGGTGGAGGGAAGGAGGGAGCGCGCGGAGCGACGGGGAGGAGGGAGCGAACGAGAGAGAGGCGGAGGGAGGGGAGACTAACTTCTAGTGCTACCATAATTCGCCTAAAGCAGGTGCAGCCACTTTTCCCCCCGCGAGGCGGCCAGCGGCGAGCCGAAGAAGACCACGTGGACCAAACTTTGGGGAAGGAAAAATGGGGACGTGGGGCTACAGATCTGCCAAAGTAGATAGGCCGCAGAGGTTCACCCTGGCCTGGGGACCCATCCTACGGGACGCTTTATAAACTCTGGCCTTTTCCAGGAGCCTGGAGGTACGGCCAAGTCCTGCTGGCACACGGTTCACTGGTTTCGGGCGGGCTGCGCCTGGCGCGGGGAGTGGTCAGGGGCCCCCCGAGTCCGCAGCCGGCGTCCGGCGCGGGCCCTGCCTTGTCTCCTTCCGACTCCCCACTGTGTGGGGGCTGGGGCTGGGGAGGCTCTTTCTGGGCTTTGTGAACAGTCGTTCTTCCAGCCCCGCGCACGCGCTGCCTCGGTCTGCAGAGGGGAATTTCCTATAAAGTGCTGTGAGAACCAATGAAGAGGAGGCTTCGGGCTGGATCCACGCGGGCCGAGCGCAGAGCAAAGTCGAGGCAATTATCTGAACAAATTAGATTGTAAACAAAACTCGGCGTCCCTGAATACCGCTTGTGCCCAGGGGGACTGAGAGGATGGGGTGGGTGGGTGGAGGTGGGGACCGTGGTGCGTGTTTGGGTTGGGAGGGGGAAGTCCGGGCACGGAAAGGCCCTCGTTCTGAGGGGGAGGGCTAAGTTGGGTAGCAGGCGCCAGGCTCAGACTGGTGGAGACCTGAAAAAAATCCTCCCACTTTCTACCCCAAACATTTTCCCTGTCTGGGTGTGTGAAGTAGTGAGGGACGCCCCAGGGTCCCTCCGTGGTTGCCCCCACCCTGCCCAGTGATGCCAGGTCCCCTGGTCCTTGATGTGGGATGAGAGCAAGAAGGCAGTGCCCCTGGAAGGCCCTGTTGGCCTCAGGTTACCCTGCAGGTGGCCAAGGACAGGCAGACCATGCCTCAGTGGAGCTGGTTAAGGACTGGGCCTACTTTCCTAGGGACACATATTTTGGAGAAAACTCTTTAAAAACGGGTCTCAGAGGTGGCGCTCAACTTGAGCTGTTTCAGCTCACTTATTCTGCCTTTTTTCTGTGGGAGCTACAGCCAGGAGTATACACAGGTCTAGAGCGTCTGTTTGCCCAAGTGGACAGCCGGACACGACAGGCAGACACAGACTCTGATCCAGTCTTGCAGACAGGTAGGTGTCAGGTTGGGGAGGACTGTTGTGCCCCATATTTAATTGGTTATCTGTGCTGCTGGAGAGCAAATCAGGCCTCGTAAATGCTAAACACATGTTTTCCCATCCTGCCGCACTCCGACCCAGCTCATTTATTGGGACATCACAGTGACCTTTCCAGTAGAAATGAGAATCAAACGACCGTGGGTGGTGAAGGCGGAAGGGTCAGGCGGTCAAGGTCATCTTCAGCTACAGATGGGGTCCCAGGCCAGCTGAGGTTACATGAGACCCTGCTTCAAAAATCCAAAACAGTGATGGCCAGATGGTGCAGTGGGTAGAGACGCCTCCTATTGCCTGCCTGTAGACCTAAGTTGGACCCTGGAACCCACACAGTAGGAGGGAACTGATGCTTGAAAGTTGTTCTCTGACCTCCACACACACACATGCACACACATGTTCACACACGAAATAAATAGATAAGACTTTATTTTTAAAACACATTTTAATCCGAAACAATAAAAATCAAGGATTAGATGATAGTTGACATGTGAATCCTGCCTCGTTCCAGATATGCTGGCTCCTTTAATCTTCATGATTAGCCTATGAGGTAGATAGTTCTGTTGGCTCCATTTTATAGAGGGGGAAACTGAGGCACAAAAGGCACTCACCATGTGTAAGTGTACACAGCTAAAGAATGATGGAGCAGTTCCAACCAGAGCCATTTGTCTTGGATGAGGGGTCACTCTGGACGGCTTTACCTTCTGTGGAGAGGCAGCCTGGTGGACATCATGGTGTGCAGACAACCAGGGAGCTGCCTGGCTGCTACACCCCCCACCCTCCACCCCACCCCCACCCTCCACCCCCACCCCACCCCCCACCCCCGCTCCACAGCCCCCTGCCCATCCTGTCCACAGCAGAGGCTGAGGTGGAGTGTCAGGGAGGTATGTGCTGCCCACAAGCTCTGCCCCCAGCCTGGCTACATCAGCCCCTCCCCCACCTCCCACAGGGCACACTGGGAAAAGAACTTTTTGTTTTCATTTCAGTTTACCTCTCTACTCGGGCCCACTCAGTCCCCAGTGGGACTGTGTGACTTCTGAGTCACAGTGGAAAGCCCAAGGGAGTCAGAAGACCCCATCTTGTCCTACTCGAGGCAATTCAGTGGAGAAAACAGACCTCTAGAAAGAAGGTAACAGAACAAACAGTGTGTTAGTCATAGTAGCCAGGCCCCAGGCCTTCCTCCCAGGGTGAGAGTTTGGAGGGGTTCCCCACAGGAGCTGTAAGTTCCCTAGGGGGAGTCACTGTGCCTTGTCCCATCCCAGTCTGCAAGGCAGGTGCAGGTGCTCAGGTGGTGGGAGGACCTGACTGTGGCCAGAGGCTAAGGTTAGGACCACGGGGCTGGAGTCGGGCAGCCTCGGGTTTGGACTCCATCCTGGACACTTACAGATGTGTGACCTGGACAGATTGTAGGTCCCAGCCTCCCTTCCTTCAGTCACAAAACTGAAAGGACGCCTCTTTTTTCCTTTTCTTTCTTTCTTTCTTTTCTTTTTTTTTTTAAGACAGGGTTTCTCTGTGTAACCCTGGCAGTCTTGGAACTCACTCTGTAGACCAGGCTAGCCTCAAACCTGGAGATCACCTGCCTCCAAGTCCTGGGATTAAAGGTGTAGGCTACCACTGCCTGGCAGAAGGATGCCTTCTTAAGGGGGTTGGGAGGAGGGCATGAAGAAAGCCTGGTGATCTGTGCCTCTAGTGTTTTCCTTAAATACTTAGCTTTTCTTTTGTGAGCCCCACGTTCCTTGCTTAAAAGTGAGGAATGGTCCCAGAAGTGGGATACCCCAGAGACCTAGGATAGAACCAAATACAAATGGCCAAAAAAAAAGTCAATGGAATGATTCCTATTGATACTCTGCTATCCTCATAGATCGGTACCTAGTCCAACTGCCATCAGAGAGGCTTCACCCAACAACTGATGGAAACAGATGCAGAGACCCACAGCCAGACCTTAGGCAGAGCTCAGGCAATCCTGTGAAAGAAGGGGGAGCAAGGATTGTAGGACCCAGTGGTGTTAAGGACATCACAAGAAAAACCACAGAACCAACTAATCTGGGCTCAGAGGAGCTCAGACTGAGCTGACAACCAGGGAGCCTGCGTGGGACTGACCTGGGCCCTCTGCATGTGTTACAGTTGTGTGACTTGGTCTTTGTGTAGGATTCCTAGCAGTGAGAACGGGGGATGTCTCTGACTGTGTTTGGGGACCCATTCCTCCTGCTGGATTGCCTCATCTAACCTTGGTGGAGGAGGGGGTGCCTGGTCTCACTGCAGCTTGATAGACCATGGCTGGCTGATATCCTTGGGATGCCCGCCTAGATCTGAAGAGGGACAGTAGAGGAGGAGTGGATGGGGTGGTGTGTGGTGGGGACTGGGAAGAGGGGAGGGAGGGGAAGCTTTGGGTAGGATGTAAAATACTAGATAGATAGATAGATGATAGATAGATAGATAGATAGATAGATAGATAGATAGGTAGATAGATAGATAGATAGATAGGTAGATAGATAGACAGACAGGAGCTGTGACCTCAGAAGGCAAGAGTTAGCCAAATCACAAGAGCTGCCAGTTAGGCAAGCCTGGCATGTGCCAGGCTGCCTGCAGCTCCTCTTTTTCCCATTCTGCATGCAGAGATGGTTCAGAGATGTCAGTCATTTGTTTCAGATCACAGAGCTAGGAGACAGCCCAGCAAGTGCTTGCTACCAAATCTCCTTTGGGCTGGGAAGCAGATGGGCTTTCCTAAAGGGCATGAGCGAGCCAATAGAAGAGCTTGTTTCCTGCAGGAGGCCTGAGATCTCTCAAGGGCATGATGGTGGCTGTGAGATTAGAAACAGTGTATTTAATCCCAGACTCTGAACACACCTAGATCCAGATATTTTGTTTCAGTTCATCTCTCTGCTGGGGAGCTCATCTTTTTCTTTCCCCTCAAAAGTTTTCAATCATTTATCTTTTTAGATGTATTTTATCTGTGTGTGGGTGGGGTTGGAGGTGGGGGAGTGTTTTGCCTGCATGTGTATCACAGGAGTGCAGTGCCCAAGGAGGCCAGAAGAGGGTGTCAGATCCCCTTGAACTGGAGTTACAGGGGGTTGTGAGCCACCATGTGGCTGCTAGGGACTGAACCCAGGTCCTCTGCAAGAGCAACAGGTAACCCTACAGGCTGAGCCATTTCTCCAGACCCCATTATTATTTTTTTTAAAGATTTTTTTTAAAATGTGTGCGAGCATACACAAGTGTGTTGGGTGCCCGAGGAAGCCAGAAGATGGTATCAGATTCCTGAAGCTGGAGTTACAGTAGTTGTGAACCACCTGCTGTGGTTGCTTGGAAGAGAACTGATTTTCTGGTAGTACATCACCTGCTCTACCGGAGTCCACAGAACAAGTTCAAGGCTAGCCTGCTTTACGCTTGTGTTTCTGGGCCGTGTCAGTCAACAGGTGACAGTCCACCTCACATGTGTCTGTTTCTTTACCACCTCCCCATCTGTCTGTCCGTCCGTCACTGACGGACAGTTAGGCTCTTTGGATGTTTGCCCATCATGGCCTCACTGTACTTCCCTTCCTTTGTGACCCCCATTTCCCTTCTGCTGAGTTATCCCTCCTCTCTGGAATTCTCTCCTCTCCCCATCTACCCTTTGCAGTCTTTCAGAAAGATCCAGAGTCTGCTGAGTGGAGGTGGGGGAGGGATGCAAGGACAGCCTTCCCACCAAGGTCTCTGTTCCCCAAGATAAATGACAATTTAAACAAAGAAATATTTCATTAGGGGTTGATATCTTAATGAGCTGTACCAGGATCCTTCCAGGCACTCTGTAGACTCCCCCTTCCACTAAGAGGGGGCTCCAGCCCCTGCAGGAGGCTTATCACTTTACCATATTGGCCTGAATAGAAGGCCATGCTGTGGGGCTCTGTCCCTGGCACCGTGGAAGCGAGGCGCATGGGGCTGGGAGAGGTGGCATTGACCTGTCTGCCAGGGCCCAGGGAGATGCTTGCAGAAGCCTTGAAATTAAGGAATACAGACACAGATTTTGTCTGTGGTGGTGGACATAGGGACTTCGGGCTGATTGGTTGGAAATCTCTCATTAAAGACCAGGAAATGTACAATATCATGACAGGCTGTGAGCAGTCTTCATTAATTAGAGAGCCGCATCAGTGGGCGAAATGAGGTCTCGGCATGGAGAGGCTTCTGTGTGGGAAAGGGAGACAGACATAGGATGCCCGTAGCAGGAGGGCAGTCCTGGCATGCCAGCCTTCACTCTGCCAGTCTTGAGGGAGATGAAATCTCATTGTGCACCTTTAATCCCAGAACTCGGGTAGGGGCCAGGCAGGTCTCTGTGAGTTTGAGGCCAGCCTGGTCTACATAGTGAGACCCTGTGGAGAGTGGGGGAAGGGAGAAGGGTGGAGAATGAACCTCCCTAGATTGCCTTTGCTGAGGCTGGTCCTCAGCCTCTCTAGTCCTGGAACTTCAGGTGAATGCCACTGTACCATCTACCCACTGTGATATTACCGGCCACCGCCACCCTCACACCTTACCCTGTATACTGCTGGAGATGGAAATCGAGGCTACATCCCAAACAGACAATGGGTGTAGGGCAGACAGAAGATAAAAGGAGTCTTTATATGTCCCTATGGGATGTGGTATCTGAGCTGATCTG
Organism: Peromyscus leucopus; assembly: GCF_004664715.2. Classification (NCBI taxonomy): domain Eukaryota; kingdom Metazoa; phylum Chordata; class Mammalia; order Rodentia; family Cricetidae; genus Peromyscus; species Peromyscus leucopus. Next base: position 4,727,284 of record NC_051084.1, on the reverse strand, counting down.
TCTCCTAGGTGTCCTTACCCTGCCCACAGCCACATATAATGCCAGGCCTGAGCCCCAGGCTCCCTTCCTGATTCCACTCATCACTTAGGATCCACTTTCCTCCAGTCTCATCAGTATTTGACCTCTGGGCTCCGTACCCTAAGATTCTCTCAGTTGTCAGGTAGCTGGAGATTCCTAGAGTTGAGCAGCTGAAGGCTTGGGTGAGGCGGGTTGTCAGCGGAGCAGATGGGCCCCCTAGACTTGGTGCAAAGCATTCTGCACAGAGCCGCATTCCCTCCCACGCTCATGGGCACGGTGCGCCTGCTGTCTTCTTGGGCCCTCACCCTGACCCCGTCCACCCTTCAGCTTCCTATAACCAGCGCCTGCTTTTCCTTCCTGAGGATTCCCTCTGTGCATTGGAGCTCACTCTGCCACAGCGAGAAAGAAGATGAGCGTGGGGTGCTAAGGGAGCCAGCCCTCTACCATAACAGATGGGATCTGATGGATAACATCCCACTCCAAAAAAAAAAAAAAAAAAATCTACTCACGCGTAGATCAGGGATGCAGCTGAGAGTAGAATGCTTGCTGGGTGTGTACAGCCTTGAGTTGGATTCCCAGCACTTCAAAAGAGAACAAGAAGGAAGGGAGGGAGACAGAAGTGTGGGTGTGGTGCCTCACACTGTAATCCAAGCACTCGGGAGGCTGAGGTAGGAGAATTACCATGAATCTGAGGCTATCCTGGGCTACAGAGTGAGACCCATCTCAGTGAAACAAACAGCACAAAGGTAACTCTCAGGCAGTCGTTCCACACGGACCCAGGGTTTGTGGGTGGAATTGGGACCACACTAGTGGCTGACTTGATGACACATCGTTCACTGTCCCCCCCCCATGTTTTATTTTCCCACTCCTCTGCTGGAGTTCCTTCAAGTCACATGTTTACAAAGGAATAACCCACTCAGGCTGCATTGTTATGATCTTTTCATACAGGACAAGAAGGGCAGTAGAGTTGGAACTCGGTCTCATAATTACGAAGAACAGCCTGGGTTCAAACCATGGCTCCTAACACAGCAGGTCATCTCACCCCACTTGAGGTTTGCCTCAAAGAGTTGGGTTCAGGGCCATTTCCCTGTTATGTTAGGTTCTGTTTGGGGTGGCTGGAGAGATGGGTAGCTTGGCAGTTAAGAGCACTGACTGCTCCCGCAAATGGCCCAAGTTTGGTTCCCAGCACCCATATCGTGGCTCCTGTTTGTAATCCAGTTCCAGGAGATCTGATGCCCTTTTCTGGCCTTTGAGGGCACCAGACACATGTGTAGGGCATATACATACATTCAAGTAAAATACTCATACACATACAATAAAATAAAGTTTTAAAAATTATTTTGGAAGCTAGGCAGTGATGGCACATTCCTTTAATCCCAGCACTCTGGAGGCAGAGGCAGGAGAATCTCTGAGTTTGAGCCCAGCCTGGCCTACAGAGCAAGTTCCAGGATGGCTAGGGCTTCACAGAGAAACCCTGTCTCAAAAAAAACAAAACAAGACAAACAAAAAACAAAACAAAAAAAACAAAGAACAAAATTATTTTAGAGGTCAGGGGAGATAATGAGGTGGTTCAGTGGTTAGGAATACTTGCTGCTCTTGAAGAGGACCTGAGTTCAGTTCCCAGAACACATATGGGATGATTTACTGCCTGTAACTCCAGCTCCAGGGGATCCCAAGCCTTCTTTCTGGCCTCCAAAGGCATCTGCACAAAAGCACAGAGACATACACACATACATGTAAGTAAATATAAAACATTTTTTAAGATTTAATTTTATTTATTCGTGAGTATATGCCACTTATGTACAGGTGCCCAAGGAAGTCAGAAGAGGGTGTTAGATTCTTTGGAGCTGAAGTTACCCGTGGTTATGAAGTGCCCAGTGTGGGTGCCGGGAACTGGATTCAAGTCCTCTGGAAGAGCGGTAGATACCCTGAACATCGGAGCCATCTCTCAGTCTTCCTTGGCATTCTCATCTTGAGGGTAGAAGGTGAGGAGCAGGTAGGTCGGGGAAAGCTGAGAAAGAATAAACACTTAGAGGGCTAGAGACATGACCGAGAAGAGAAGAAAAGTCACCGGGGGTGGGGCGGGCACAGAAGGTGACCGAGCCTGGACACAAGGATCTTCCCAAGCCTTTGTTTACGCAGCACTCTCTACAAAAGGACAGTGGAGGTGACAGAAAGGGCCTTGTTTTGTGGTGCTGGGGACTGAACTGAGGGCCATTTACATGCGAGGCGAGTGTTGTGCCACTGAGCTACATTCCCACTCAGGAAAGAATTCCTCACTGCTGAAGTGTGTTCATCCTATGTATTGGGTGTCCCCTGCTGAGAGCCTTAGGACTGGAGGAGATGATAGTCTGCTTCTTTTAAAAAAGATCTATTTATTGCCGGACGGTGGTGGCGCACGCCTTTAATCCCAGCACTCGGGAGGCAGAGGCAGGCGGATCTCTGTGAGTTCGAGGCCAGCCTGGGCTACCAAGTGAGTCCCAGGAAAGGCACAAAGCTACACAGAGAAACCCTGTCTCAAAAAACAAACAAACAAACAAAAAAAATCTATTTATTTTACGTGTGTGGGTGGGTGTGGTTGTGCATGCTCACCACATACAAGAGCCCATGGAAGTCAGAAGAAGGTGTGGGATCCCTGGAACTGGAACTTAGAGGCAGTTGTGAGGTGTCATGTAAGTGCTGAGAACCAAATCTAGTTCTCCAGGTCCTCTGCAAGAGTAACTAGTGCTCTTAACCACTGAGCCTTCTCTCCAGCCCCACGGTCTGCCTCTTTTATTAATATGGTGTGGAGATGGGCGCGCTGCAGGCCGGATGACCTGATTGATGCCTTCTAAGTTACACCTGGAGAGAATGTGCTAGGATCTTCTGTCTTACGTCCTTCCAGAGGCAGAGCAGCCATAAGAATTCCAGTGGTTTGTTTAGGAGATCGTTTCAGAAAATACTGGTGGGATGTGAGGTGGTAAGGAGGGAGAGAAGGCAGCCATGAAGGAAAAGCCCATACCCAAGGAGCCATGTGGGATGCATGCAAGTCACTGCAGAGGGCCTGGGAGATGGAGCCTGCATCCTTCTCTTCCAGCCCCTCAGGCCCTGCCCCGGGCCTGCTTGCAGAGCTCTTCTCTCTCCCACAAGTCTGTGTTAGCCTGGGCTGGAGCCGTGGGTATTTCCTTGACCAGAAAGAAAAAAAAAGAAAGAGAGAAAGAAAGAAAGAAGGAAGGAAGGAAGGAAGGGAGAGAGAGAGAGAGAAAGAAAGAAAGAAAGAAAGAAGGAAGGAAGGAAGGAAGGAAGGAAGGAAAGAAAGAAAGAAAGAAAGAAAGAAAGAAAGAAAGAAAGAAAGAAAGAAAGAAAGAAAGAAAGAAAAGAAAAGAAAGAAACCCTCCTGGCAAAGAGCAGGTGTGGGCAGAGAACCTTCTAAGTTCATAGTCAAAATCTTAGAGATAGCAAAGTGTGCCAGTGCCTGCCACCCTCTGCCCTCCTTAGCTTTCCCTTTTTGTGTTGTTTTGGTGGCTCTATCCCTGTCCCACTGTCCCATCCTGTGTACTGGGGTGTGGTAGTTTGAATGTAATTGGCACCCATAATCTCATAAGGAGCGGCACCATTAGGAGGCGTGGCTGGTAGTGGAGTGGGTGTGGCCTTGGAGGAAGTGGCAAGGTATAGATTTATAAAAATGGGTTAATTTAAGATAAAAGAACATTTAGCAAGAAGCCTGCCATGGCCATACAGTTTGTAAGCAATATAAGTCTCTGTGTTTACTTGGTTGGGTCTGAGCGGCTATGGGACTGGTGGGTGACAAAGATTTGTCCTGACTGTAGGCAAGGCAGGAAAACTCTAGCTACATAGATGTATTGCTTACATGCATGTATTTATGCCACATGCTTACCTGGTGCCTGTAGAGGTCAGTAGAGGGCACCAGGTCTCCTGCAACTGGATTATAGATGGTTGTAAGCTACCATGTAGGTGCTGGGAACTGAACTCTGGTCCTCTGGAAGAGCAGCAAGTACTCTTAACCACTGAGCTATCCCTCCCTCCAGCCCCTTACTCTCTTGGATTTAACTACCACCTGTATGTTGGTGGCTTCTTGTACCATCCTGCCTTAGGATTTTATCCTACACCTATTCCTGTGGACCTCAAGGGTTGTCATACTCAAAATGTCTCCAACCCAAGTTATCATCACTGAACTTCTGATCCCCCTGCCTCTACCTCCCGAGTGCTTGAATTACAGGTGTGTACCACCAAACCCTGGACTTTGTGCATGCTAGGTGACCATGCTACCATCTGAGGCACATCCCTGCTGCTGGCATCACTGCTTCATCCAAACATGCTTCTTCTGTTGACCCATAAGAAAACCACTGGGTTCTCCTATCTCTTCTTCTACATCTCGTCAGCCACCTTGTCCTGCCAAGTAGCTTCCAAAGCATCCCAGAGCCATTCAGTCCCCCTTCACCACCCACGCTTTGCTGGCCACTAGGACCCTCATGGTGATGACTTAGAACATTCTAGCTTCCGGACTGGACCCTTGCTTCTAATCTGATTCTCTCCAAGAGCCTCCCTCCAATGCATCCATCCATCATCCACAGTGGTCCCAAAGCTCTAGGCTAGACATGGTGGTCCACGCCTGTAACCCTGGCAAGCTGGAGGCCGAGGCAGGTGAGCCACAGGTGAGCTGTGAGCTACACAGCGAGACTTTGTCTTAAAGGTGGCAGTGAGGACTGAGCAGGTGGGAATAGAGTCCAGTCGGCAGAATGCTTGTCTAACTTGTGAAGCTCTGGGTTTGGTGGCCAGCATTATGATACACACCTGTGATCCTAGTACTCCAGTGGAGGCTGGAAGACCAGAAATTCAAGATCGTCTTGGTGAGTTTGAAACCAGCCTGGGCTACATATTCGGCCCTGTATAAAAAAGGAAAAAAAGAGTCTTATGTTCAAGAAATGTGCAATCTAGTGGGGGTGGGGGGCACTTTTTTAAAGTATGTTAACTTTTTTTTTTTTTTTAAAGATTTATTTATTTATGTATATATACAGTGTTCTGTCTGCATGCATGCCTGCAGGCCAGAAGAGAGCACCAGATGAACTTGTCATGCCCCACCCAAGACCCGTTCAGGGTTGGTGAGCTGGTCAGTGAGTAAAAGACCTTGCCATGTAACCCTGACGGTCTGAACTGGGTCCCTAGAACTCATAGTGGAAAGGGAGAACTGACTCCTGGAGACTGTCCTCTGACCCCACATTCCACACACTCCGTGAGCACAGATTATATATATATATATATATATATATATATATATATAGTAAATTCAGCACCCGGCCAGGCACACAGGGTGCAGGATGTGCTTTCTCAAACCTCCCCTTCCATCCTGTCCACCCCCAGCTGTCACCGGACCCTTGTGCTGTGCAGGTGGCCTTCCTCTCGCCCCTGCCCTCCATCTGGAACATCCTTTATCCCATTTGTTTTCACTGCGGATGCGAAGACCCATCAGGATGACACCTCCTCTTGGAAGTCTTCCCTGAATGCCCCAGGCTGGATTACACGTTTCTTTCATGAGCTTGTACCAGTGCGAGCCTCAGAAAAGCCACCTCTAAGGGGCTTAAATAACAATGGAAATGGATCAGATGTGCTCCCCAGAACCACAGAGCTCAGTGTTGAGGCTTGCTGCTGTCACCCTGTGCTCTGGGGTTTAAAACAACGCCCCTAGGCCCTCCTGTTGCTTACTTCTGCCTTTCTCTGAGTGGGCTTTGTTCTCAGAGGTCCTGAAGTCCCGAAGACTTCAGGCTCTCACCTGGCCTGCTTTGGTCCAGTGAATTGTTCCAGCCAACACTGGCTCGTCAGGTCCCTATGGAGGCTTTCCTTGGCTTGCCACGCCATCAGGGTGGCTAAGGGTTCCCAGAGTTCTGCTGTAATGGCTGAATCCTGCCCACCTTCTGTACCGGGCTTTTTTCTTTTGGGCCACCAACCAGCTCCCAAATCATGACACAGAGACTTCTTATTAGTTATAAATGCTTGGCCTGGCTTAGGCTCATTTCTGGCTAGCTCTTTTAACTTAAATTACCTGTTTCTCGTTCTCTACCCTTTGCCTCGGGGCTTTTTACTTTCTTTCCTTCTGTAGATCTTCCTTTCACTGCTTTTCCTGTCTGCTGGCCGGCGCCTGCCTGGCTTCTGGCTCCGGGCGTCTCCTTCATTCTCTCCTCTTCCTTCTCTCTTTTCTCAGGCCTAGAGTTCTCCTCCTGTTTATTCTCCCTCCCTGCCAGCCCTGCCTATTCATTCCCTGCCTAGCTATATTTTTATTAGACCAATCGGGTGACTTAGGCAGGCAAGGTAGAACAAATGCAACCCATCTTTACATAATTAGATAAATACAGCATAAACAAAAGTAACACACCTTTACGCCGTTAAAGTCATATTCCGCGGCATCGACAAATGTAACACATCTTTGCCTACTTAGAATAATGCCCCACAACAGCCATGGTCCCTGTAAGGAAGGTTGTGTGGAGACATGGCCACACCCAGCTGTTTACATCTGGGCTCTTCTGTGCCAGTGACTGGTAAGTAGTGGAGGCGGAGACCAGCATACTTTTTTGCACAGTGACACAGTGACAGAGAGTAAATATTTTAGGACTTACTGCCCAAGAGGCCAAACTAAAGATGTTATGTAGGGATTCACAAAACACTTTATCGATGAAATTACAATACTAACTAGTCATTTCTTTTGTGGTACTGGCCTATCATTGAGAAAAGTAGAATTTAGGGGAAGGAGGCTCTCTCTTTTTGAGATGAGACCTTAATATGTCGTCTTTGCTGGTCTAGAAAAACCAAACTGGCCTTGAATTCACAGAGATTTGCTTGCCTCTGCCTCCCGACGGCTGGGATCAAGGCTGTGCGCCACCGCCACTGCCAGGTTCTGCTCTCCCTTTCCGCTGTGCGAACCGCAGATTTCAAGCGAAGGTCCCCAGGCTGGTGGAGCACCTCTCTTTCCTCGGCCAGTCACGCCATTTCTCTTCACCGATAATGTGGCTTGAATCTAAAATAGCCCCGCAGATTCGTGAGTTGAATGTCTGGTCCCTAGCTGGTGTCACGATTTTGGAAGGCTCTGGAAACCTTGAGAATGTGGGGCCTGGCCTGAGGAAGTAGGTCATGAGGGGCAGGGCGGCCTGTGATGGCTGTCCCGGTCCCTGGCTCCCGTCTTGTTCTCTGCCCTGATAGGAAGGATATTGGCCACAGACCCTTGACACCTTCACCTAAGCTGTTCCTCCTTGTATTTTTCTATGATGGGCTCTCCGAAACTGTGAGCCTCCCTGCCTCTCCCGCCTTAACCCCACCCCCATCCGCCCCTACCCCCCATCCCCCACCTCCCACCTGTGCCTGCCCAGAGCTGTGGTCTGGGACTGCAAAAGTAACAAACACAGATAGACACAGTGGCACAAGCCTTTAATCCCTTTTAATCGGGAGGCAGAGGCAGGCAGGTGGATCTCTGTGAGTTCGAGGCCAGCCTGGCCTGGTTTACACACGGGAAGTTGCAGGCCAGCCAGGGCTACATAGAGAGGCACCTCCTAAGCCTGGCAGGAGAGGGTCTTCTCTTCCAGCTTCTGGGGGCCCCAGGTACTTCTCGGCTAGCAGACACATCTCTCCAATCTCCCCTTTGGTCTTCCAGGGCATTCTCTCCATATGTTGGTGCCTTCATATGAACAATTTTGAACACCCAGTCCTAACACCTTAGGGCCATCCAACTCCAGATCCAGTTCCTCTTTACTGTTTACATTTACAAACATCTGGTCCCCAAATTAGGTCATATTCCAAGACGTTGGCTGTTGGGATGTCATATATATATATGTATACATATATATCATATACATATATCATACACATATATATGTATGGTGGGATGGGAGGAGTACAATTCAGCCTCTAACACCACCTGCGGCCATAAACTCTACATGCATATCCTATTCTCCACACATATCTATCTCCACACACCCACACTCCGAGGTCACACATACTGGAATATGCTACCAAGACTGCTCTCCTCCATGGCCTCCTACAGCCCAGCACAGGTCCTCTTGCTCCGTGCTCCACTGCCACACACACTCAGTGATGGCCACACTCAGAAGCCACCCTGGAGGAGGTCACGCTCAGAGCCCTAGGAATTTGTGGCCTTAGACTAGCCTCCTGGTCTCACATCCCCTCCCACCCACACACATTCTCCTTCTGACTCCTCCCCGTGCTCCAGCATCCCCCTCCCACCAGACCCGCACCTGGCAGCTCTGTCCTACACTAGATGCCACACCAGAGGATGTCCCCTTGCCGTCTAGAATCAGGTACCCCTTACACACCGGCCTTCCTCCTCATAGAGTCTTCCTCACCCCTCTGCCCTTCTGGAATCAGGAGTAGCAGACACATTGTCTCTCTCTCTGTAACACCACACACATGCACGCACACGCGCACATACAAGCACATATGTACACACACAAGTACATATGCACACACACGCACACACAAACACATATGTGCACACACACAATGCACACTCACACAAGCACATATGCGCACACACAGGCACACACACACAGACCCTCCAGCAGCCCACGGCAGCAGTCTGTTCTTCATTATGGGCCAATGTGCCTGTTTACTCACCCAGCTGGAGATGGTTAGAGAGTGATAAATAATGAAAGAGAAAACAGGCTTTGCCCCTCTGCGGCTTCTATTTATGTAACATGTGTCACCGCGGACTCGCAGACTCTGGTTCGGAGTTGCTCGCAGGAAATAGTTTATTTTTTCCGGACAGTGGCTTGAGGGGTCGGGTAGAGGGCCAGGATTTGGGTTTCTGGTCTCACACCCATGGGAGTTTCAGGATCTGGCTTCCAGAATCCTCTTACGGGGCCTTGTTCCCTGACAACTCCCCGATGTACTGCCTCCCCCCCTGGAATCACATGGCGGCTTGGGACTGCCTGATGGCAGAGCTCTTCCGTTGCCATGATTTGGAAGGAAGCGGCTGGTTGGGGTCCCTCCCGGCCACCTCTGAAACCCCTCAAACAGATGGGATTATTTTAAGAGCCTGACAGCTAAAAGCTAAGGCTCCGTGAAAAGAGCCAGTTGAAAAGGGGCTTTTTAGGTAGCCTGCACCTGTCACGGGGGAAAGCTTGCAGACTAATTCAAACTCCAAAGAATGAAGGGCCAGCCGGGCGGTGGTGGTGCACACTTTTAATCCCAGCACAGAGGCAGGCAGATCTCTGAGTTCAAGGCCAGCCTGGTCTATAGCGTGAGCTCTAGGACAGCTAGGTCTACACAGAGAAACCCTGTTCCAAATAAACAAAAACAAGCACACAAACAAAAAACAGGAAAAAAAAAAGAATGGATGAATGAATGAAGGGCCAGAGAAATGGATGAATGAATGAAGGGCCAGAGAAATGGATGAATGAATGAAGGGCCAGAGAAATGGCTCAGTCGTTAAGAACACTTGTGCTTCCGAAGGATGAGTTCGGTTCCTAGCACCCATGTAGGCTGTTCCCAGCTGCCTATAACCAGCTCCAGGGGTCCACCACCCCTGGCCTCCACGGGCACCTGCACTCACATGCACACGCCCATATACAGATGCACACACACACCATGATTAAAAATGAAAAACAAATATTTAAAGAGAGTAGGAAGGAGAGATTCCTGCCCTGGTTCACTTCAAGTGTTGGGGACCTCAGAGGTTGACAGTGTGGGTTTCCCAGCTGGGACAATGAGGAAGAACCTGCTCTGTCTGCACAGCTACCCATGGCAGCCAGGACTTGACTCAGGCCTGAGGCTCCTAAAAAGACCCCCTTCCCCCACTGTCTCCTTCTCCCAGCGAGGCTGGCCTGCCTCACCTGTGCTAGCTGGTGGGCGTCTCTCCGTGGGTATTACAGGTGGCAATGTTTAGAAATGTGAACTGTGGGAAATCTGAGAAGCGCCCCCTTCCAAAGGTGGGCACACCGAATGACTCTGGAGGATGGCAGCTGCCTGCTCACCAGCCTCCAGAGTACGTAGGCGAGCCTGAGCGAGCCTGCTTTCCCATGCCAGGATAGCGTGATGAGGCTTTTGTTGAGCATGGAGCCCCAGGAGGATCCCAAGCCACTGCTCAGGAAGCCCAGAGGTACCGAAGGACCTTGGGGAGATAGGGTTCGCCATGGAAGCCAGAAGTGGGAGCTCTCACCTTTTCTGGTTGTAGGGGGAGAGTTTAGGATTCCAGGGCAGAATCTAGTCTGAGGTCTCAGTTATTTGCACTTGCCCTCCCCTGGCTAGGGGAAGAGGCTTCCACCCCAGCTAAGGAAGGACCTTCATTCCTTGACAACATTGGTGGCTTCCCAAACACTTGCAGCGACAGACCCTGAGGGCCCTGACGCCATTCCCCTCCACCATACCCAAGGACAGAGACTGGAGTACCTGGTCAGGTTAGGCAGGGATTTCCCCAGAGGGGAATCCAATTGGAAACCAGGGAGGTGAAAACTGGTTTGAAGAAAGGCAAAGAGGAAGGGGGGTTTATCAACTCCTATTGGGGACCAAGAGAAGACAGGACATTTTAGCCTGGTTGCCTGGACATTTTGGGCTGGCCGGACATGCTGCCCTGGACAGTTGAGGCTGCAGACTGAGTTCAGTTCTGGTGTGGGGACTCGGCAGCTTCTTAGGGCTGCATCCAGACACCATGTGGTTCTTGCGTGCATGTCACTTGCTCTCCTGCAGTGATCCTGGATACAGACCACTCTTTGATTTGTATTTATTTATTTTTACACAGGGTCTCTCTGTATGTAGTTTGGCTCTCCAGGATCTCGATATTTAGACCAGGTTGGCCTCCAACTCACAGAGATCCTCCTGCCTCTGCCTCCCAAGTGCTGAGATTTAAGGCATGCATTTCCATGCCCTGCTCCGGTATCATTCTTGAAGACTCTAACAAGGCTGCAGATTCTCATGGGGATTGAATGATAACAGCAACTCCTCGGTCCATGGTCCCGTAAGGAAGCTGTTACTGCCATCATTCCCAGCCTTAGAGAGGGGAGAAAAGAGGCCCAGAATCCCAAACAACAGGGCCACACAACTGCCACCTGACAGAGGGGAGATTGTGGTGAGCCTCCCCGCCCCTTGCCTTTCCCAGATGGCTCGCAGCACCTGGCAAGTGTAAATGCTTCTCTGAGTGGTGCAGGCACAGGCCGACCCCTTCTCCAAACCACACCACCAAGTTCATGGGGTTTTTGGTTTGGTTGGTTTGGGTTTTTTTCTTTTCTTTTTTAAATCAGAGTCTCTATTCAGCCCTGGCTGTCTGGAAATCACTAGGTAAACCAGGGTGGCCTTGAACTCATCATAGATCTGCTTGCCTCTGTTGGGATGAAAGGTGTGAGCCTCCACACCCAGTTATCTTCAAGTTCTTTAAGACAAAACTACTTTTTCTTCTTATATTTATTCAAGGGCTCAACCTGGGCACGCACGATCACACGCGTTTGCCACGCAGGGCACATGCAGAGGTCAGAGGACAACTTGCGGGTCTCTTCTCTCCTCCCACCCTGCAGGTTCCTGGGATCAAACTCTGGTTGTCAGGCTGGCTTGCTATCACCTTTACCCACTGAGCCAACTTGGCCACCTCACTCCAAGTTCTGATTTCCTGCTGGCTCAGAACTATGCATAACCCCGGCTCCTTCCCCACCTCAAATTCTTAGAGCCCTAGCCTCGGTTTCTCCTCTGCCTCTCAAGCCGGCACATCTGAGCACTTGATTCCTGCCTTGGTAGACAGGCAGTACTGGCGAGGCCCCTGCCCCAGCCCTAACCCTCACTCCCTGAAAGCCTAGGGTCCGGCCACCTCCATCCTGACTCCTCCTCAAGAACATCAGACGGGCACCGCCCCCGCAGCCCTCCTCCCCGACGCCCCGCGGGAGCCCAGGTTTTGCTCGAGGCCAGCGAGTGAAGCAGGCTGTAACAGAGAAACCTCAGGCTCCTCTTTAAAAGTCCCCAGAGGCGGCAGATCTGAGGAAGGGCTGCCGAGAAGGTGCCTGCAGCAATGTCAGCCCAGAACAGCCGGCTGACAGGATGCTGAGCAGGGATTAAGGGTCGGGATCAGGGAAGCCGGGGAGTGAAGGCCCGTTCCCTGCCTCCCTTGTTGCCGCCACCAGAGCCGCCTCTGGGTTTGACTTGTTTGTGTTCTTGTTCTTGCTCTGGGAAAGAGGGGAGGGAGGGGAGTGGGCGGGATGGCTGGAGAAGGGGGGCAAGGGCAGGAGAGAGAGGGACAGACAGACGGGGGCTGAGAGGAGGCCAGGCTTCTGTGTGTCTCAGGGACCATCCGGTTTAATGTCCCAGTCAGCTAGTCAGGCGGGTGGACAGTGAGGCCCAAGCCTTCTTCCTGGCCACTTGCTTCCCAGGGGTGGGTGTGGATTGCAGGACATGTGAAAACAGAGTTTGTGAGACACTCCAGGTGGATGAAGCAAAAGCCACCTTCAGGAAGAGGAACAGCCTAGCCTGTCCTGGTGTGGTCTGATCCCGGCACTGGGGAGGTAGAGTCGGGAGGATCAGGAGCCAAAGGTTATCTTTAGCCATGTGGCTAATTCAAGACCGGCTGGGCTACAGGAGACCCTGTCTTTAAAAAAAATGTGTGTGTAAGGGGTGGCTGGTGAGATGGGTGTGTAAGGGGTGGCTGGTGAGATGTGTGTGTAAGGGGTGGCTGGTGAGATGGGTGTGTAAGGGGTGGCTGGTGAGATGTGTGTGTAAGGGGTGGCTGGTGAGATGGTGAGGTGTGTGTGTGTAAGGGGTGGCTGGTGAGATGTGTATGTGTAAGGGGTGGCTGGTGAGATGGGTGTGTAAGGGTGGCTGGTGAGGTGTGGGTGTGTAAGGGGTGGCTGGTGAGATGGGTGTGTAAGGGTGGCTGGTGAGGTGTGGGTGTGTAAGGGTGGCTGGTGAGATGGGTGTGTAAGGGTGGCTGGTGAGGTGTGGGTGTGTAAGGGGTGGCTGGTGAGATGGGTGTGTAAGGGGTGGCTGGTGAGATGGTGTGTAAGGGGTGGCTGGTAAGATGGTGTGTGTGTAAGGGGTGGCTGGTGAGATGGGTGTGTAAGGGGTGGCTGGTGAGATGGGTGTGTAAGGAGTGGCTGGTGAGATGGTGTGTGTGTGTAAGGGCGGCTGGTGAGGTGTGTGTGTAAGGGGTGGCTGGTGAGATGGTGTGTGTAAGGGGTGGCTGGTGAGATGGTGTGTGTAAGGGGTGGCTGGTGAGATGGGTGTGTAAGGGTGGCTGGTGAGATGGGTGTGTAAGGGTGGCTGGTGAGATGGGTGTGTAAGGGTGGCTGGTGAGGTGGGTGGGTGGGTCAGAACACTGCCTATGCAGGCCTGGTGACCTCATTCAATCTGTGGAGCCCACTGTAGAAGATAACCAACTCCTGGGAGCTGTTCTCTGATCTCTGCACTAAACTGAGCTTGTGTGTGCTCTTATTCATACACACGCTAAGTAAAAGGTTTTTTGTTTGTTTTGTTTTTTGAAACAGGGTTTCTCTGTGCAGCTCTGGCTGTCCTGGAACTTGGTCTGTAGACCAGGCTGGCCTCAAACTCACAGAGATCCGCCTGTCTCTGCCTCTCCAGTGCTGTACCACCACCGCTGAGCCAAAATAATAAGTTTTTAAAAGGAGGCCCAGGTGTGGTGGTCAACACCTTTAATCTGAGCACTCGGGGTGCAGAGGCAATAGGATCTCTGTGAGTTCAAGGCCAGCCTGGTCTACACAGCCAGTTCTAGGCCATCAACAGTTACACAATGAGACCCATTCTCAAAAAAATAAAAAATAAAAAAGGCGGATGGCTCCTGAGGAGTATCTGAAACTGGTCTCTTTCTCTCTCTCTCTCTCTCTCTCTCTCTCTCTCTCTCTCTCTCTCTCTCTGTCTCTCTGCCTCTCTCTCTCTCTTTCTCTGTCTCTCTCTCTGTCTCTCTCTCTGTCTCTCTCTGTCTCTCATACACACATACATACAAATGTGCACATGCATAAATGCCTGCACATGCATGCATGAAAACACATAAATAATGATATTTAACTTAGAGTTATAATGTTAGATAGTTAATAGCGGCTCAAAGTCGATCATCAGCTTGGCAGCCATCAGTATCCAGCCAGGTACTGGATCTTAATGAACGAGCCCCTCCCCTGGTCCCTGAGCTGATGAGCCACATGCATGTGGCTTAAACTAGCCATGCTACTTTCAGGGTTCACCCAGGAACCAAGTGGTCATTATGGCTGCTAAGACACATATCTGTCTGCTCACCTAGCCATTGAGCAGCCCTTCTGAGGTTCTCAGCCTCTCCCCCTCTCCCCATCTCTGGATACTCTGGATATCCAGCTGAAGTGAAGAGAGGATTTGTATGAGATGAGGGCTCAGATTGGGGGGCGGGTGTGGTCATTTGGGAAGGGGTCTTTCTTTAGGGTAAAACCCTGGAGCCAGTTGCCAAATCTCACCATAAGTATGTGGGGAGCTCCCCTCCCTTGCAGGGAGTTTAATCTCTTGGGTATTAGATCCTAGATCAGCTAATCTCTACCATTTTATGATAATCAAAGTTATGTATGTTACAGAATTTTAGAAAACATACCTGGGCATGGTGGTGAACAGCTGTGATCTAATCACTAAGAGAGCATGAACGCAGGAGGATCCAGAGTTCAAAGTCATCCTCATCTGTAGAGCAAGTTCAAGGCTAGCCTTGGATACAGGAGACCCTGTCTCAAACAAACAAACAAAACAACAACAATAACACATAGATACATGCACAGAGGAAACTTAGAAATACAGAAAAGCACCCACAAAAAGGAGATAAAGATCATCTGTAACATAAAAGCCCAGAGATAACCATGGTAACGCTTCCTATATACACTAGATCTTTTGACATATGTGCACGTTTACAGACTTCTTCAGGATGCTTTTTTTTTTTTTTTTTTTTTTTTTTTTTTTTTTTTTTTTTTTTAATGACAGGGTTTTTAGTAGCCCTGGCTGTCCTGGAACTCACTCTGCAGATTAGGCTGGCCTTGAACTCACAGAGATCTGCCTGCCTCCGCTTCCTGAGTGCTGGGATCAAAGGCATGCACCACCATGCCTAGTAAGAATGCTCACTTTTAACACACACATATAGTTTCTCTGAGACAGAGTCTCATATAGTTCAGTTTGGTAGTGTTTATCTAGCATGTCCAAAGCCCTGGGTTCAATTCCTGGCACCCAACACACTGGGTGTGGTGGCACACATCCCGGAAGGTGGGAGATGGCTCTGTGGTTAGGAATGCTTGTTGCCCCTACAGAGGACCTAGGTTCAGTTTCTAGCACCCACATGGTGGCTCGAAACTCCAGTTTCAGGGAATCGGACTCTTTGGACTTCCGTAGGAACCAGGCATACTACAGGCAAATACTCACACATGAGATAAAGTAATAAATCTAAAAAAAAAAAAAAAATTCAAGGTCATCCTTTTATCTATAACTTTTTCTAGGCCAGTCTGGGCTACACAGAGTAAGACTACCTCAGTCATCAATTGATTGATCGATCAATCGATCGATCAATAGAGGCTGGAGAGATGACTTGGTGCTCTTAGGGAGTTTGGTTCCCCATGTGGGGAGTGGTTTACAACTGCCTGTAACTCTAGCTCCAGGGGACCCAACACTCTCTTCTGACCTCCCTGGATACTCACTACACACACCACACACACTCATACATACAGACACAAATACACATTTAAAAAACTTTCAGAAGAGGAATGCTCTGTCCTTTGGTTTCTTAGAAAGTATTTCAGCTGGCGGCGGCGGCGGTGGCAGACGGCTTTAATCCCAGCACTCGGGAGGCAGAGGCAGGCAGAACTCTGTGAGCTCCAGGCCAGCCTGGCTTACAGATTGAATTCCAGGACAGCCAAGGCTACACAGAGAAACCCTGTCTCAAAAAGAGAAAGAAGGAAAGGAAGAGAGAATTTCATCTCTTCAGTCCAGTGGTTATATAGACTGCTTCTGGGTTATTATTTTTTACTATGATAAACAGCACTGCTGTGGACATCTTTAGAGAGAAATGTTTGAGGGGTTATTTATTCAGTAATTATCTGTTTATGTGTTCATCTACCCCCACTTTCTACTTCTGTCCTTTCTGGGGAAGGGTCAGCATTGATTTGACCTCAGGACCCCAAATCTTAGCTTGGCCCTATTCTCCGTGGGTGTTTAGGAACTAGTGTCCTGGAGCAGATACCCTGCCTGATGGCGACAGCCTAGCTTTCCTGTTAGAACTTCCTGCCCCTGTGTGGAGCCCACAACCTCTCCTAGAAAAAGTATCCCTAACCTCAGAACTACTAGCCCTTTCCAGATTCCCTGAGCGGTCCACCCCATCTCTAAATCTTCCTGTGTAAACGAAGCCCTGCCTCCCAGGCCTAGGCTCCAGGGAATCCTCCATCCCTAACTCTTCTCTGGTTCTTTTGTGGTTTAGAGCCCTTCTGTTCGGTGGCACACCTTGGCAGGGCCTGCGGAGGGTACCCTTTCCTCCAGCCTGTTTTATCCACCTGCCGTGGCTTCCGGGTTCCCCATGCAGCAGTTCCCGCTCTGGATCCTGTTTCTAACAGTACTACCGACTGGCTCCCGCAGTGTGTCCCCAGCACCTCTCACCCACGGCATGGTCCCGCCACCGCCTTCCACCGCACCTAAGAAACTTGGTCTTTTCCCCACTGAGCTTTGGGCAGGGTCTGAAGTTCTTAAGTAGATCTGACCACAGCTTTTGGAAGCCAGGATCCATCTCCCCAATTTCCAATGGCCTTTGGGGGAGGAAGGGGGTCACTGGGCTGAGGATGTAGCACAGTGGGTAGAGTGCTTGCCCAGCACAGAGCCCTGAGTTCAATCCCTAGCACCCACAAACCAGGCCTGATGACACATTCCTTTATAGCACCCCCACTGGGTGGGTGGAGGCAGGAGGATCCGAAGTTCAAGATCCTCCTGCAGCCTGGGATAGAAGAGACCCAGAGTAACAAACAAACAAACAAACAAACAAACAAAAAACAAGCAATCACTTTTTTGTTTAAATCTACTATTAAATCTACGGATTTAATTTCTGTCTGTCCAGCACTCATGCTCCTAGTCCTGTGAAATTTTCAAATATTTTTCATTCCCCATGCTCTCCCTTCCTCACCCGCTCATTCCTTCTCTTCTCTCGGCTCTGACCCACAGCCTCCCCCCTCCTGTCCTCCTCTCCCCTCCTCTCCCCTTTCTTTTTTTTAAGTTTTTTTTCTTTTAACTTTCAAGGTCATTCCGGACTCCTGATGCCGCCAGTCCCTCAGTGAGACGTGCGCGCCATTGGCGTCCGTGGCCTCTGTTTCCGTGGCAACCCAGTAACCATTAATTTTCAATTAAAGGAGACAAAAAGCTGGATGACAGCTCCGGGTCTGCTGAAGATGTCAAGAATCTGTATTAATATACAGCAAGAGAGCATAATTGTGTGTCCATCTTCCAGAGCGGCGAAAAATGGAGGGATAATTACCGGCTCGAAAGCCACTCTGTAATTTAGTTCTTACTGTCACCACGGCCCTACACATTAGCATAAATTAAAAGCAGGGTTTATTGTTATCAAAGTGCATTGATATCGCCAGACCCGCTTTCTTCCTTTTAACTGTTTGTTGTGGTTGAAGTGACTCCCCAGTTCTCGCAGGGGTCTCCCTGGGATGGAAAGGGGAAGCTCCGATACTAGACCTGGAAGGTCATGACCATTTTTTTTCCTGCCATCTTTGGGTCCTCTGGGTGGAAAAGACCCGTGGGAGGGAAGATAGTGTCCGCTGATGAGGGCTGTGGGTGATGGGCAGGTGTGCTGCTGCGATTTTATTTCACCTTTCACGTAGGAGGGCTTTGTTATGCTCTAGAGTTCTCTAGCTCTTTCTCAAGGGCACCACTGCCCCACCTTAGGTCCTTCTCCGGTTCCACTGGCCCATTGTGGAGGTGGGGGTACAGAACATGCAGCAGGCGCTCAAGGCCAACCTGTTAAACAGATGGGTCGGTACAGAGGGGTCTCCTCTCCCTTTCTGGATGCCAGGAGATGGAACCTTCTTGATTTCCTGGTCCAGGGTCTGGTCAGCTAAAGCAGAGACATTCCGGCTGCTTCTGGGCCACCCAGAACCCCAGCTCCCCAGACAGAGCTCTCTGGAGCTCTCCCCCGGCAACCCCCCCCCCCGTTTGGTCTTACTTTCCTGTGGTCTTGGGTCTTGTCACCCTGCAACCTCTCCTCAGAGGAGTCAGAGTGCCTCGAAGTATCTCCAGAGCGCCAGTGACAGCCATAGAGACCCAAGCATTTCCATGAACAGGGATGTGATGTGGGGGTTTTCTTGTATTCTATCCAGAGAGAGCTGTCCTTCAGAGGGGAATTTAGTGTAATTACCCTTAAGGGAGCGATCCTTACACAGCCAGTCACAACACTGACCTCCTAGCTGAGGTTTGACAGCAAAATTACAGGCTGTGTACTCAACACAGGGGCATCCTCCCTTTTTTGGGGGTGGGGGGGGGGAGGAAGGAGGAGGAGGCAAAGGAGACACAGAGGCTTTGAAAGGAAAAGTGCCGGCTTCCAGCTGCCAGGCGCAGGCACGAGAGTTCTCCTTGGCAAGGCGTAGACAGGGCAAAGAGAAGGGACCCTGAGGTCCCCAGCACTCCAGCTGCCAGAGGGGGGGTGCTGAGGCAGCCATCCAGCCCTATAGATGTCTGGGCTGTGGTCTGCAATCCTGATCCCAGCTGAAGTTCATCTTACTCCAGGTTGAGCTTTAAAGCACAAAGAATTATTTGATAAAATACTGAAGTCTCCCAAACACATCTGTCCCTCAGTCCTTCCCATGGTGCTGGAATGTTCTCCTTCTACCTGAGTGAGGACACATTCAAGGCCCTGTAAACATCACCTATGTGGCCTGGTTAATGCTCACAGGTTAATGTGCTGCTGGTCCAAATTTAGCATGGGCTTATCTCTCCGATGCGTGCTGGCCTCTCACATGCCAAGACACTGAGGACAAACAACAGGACTGCTTTTCTCGAGGACTGGAGAAAATCTTGATGGACTTTGGAACCCCCACAAGGGGTGGTGGAAAATCCCCAAATCTTAATGTAGCCACAGCTTCAGAGATCTGATGGGTGCAGACTCCTCCCAGGGCAGCCCTCCCTCTCCATCTCTGCCCTGCCTCTGCCCAGCACAGGAGCTCTGTGCCTCGACGTCCCTTCCACTGGTCGATAGCACCGACTTCTTGGATTTCCTCCTGAGTGGGACAGAAAACCCATTCTGGGTTCTGGAATCCCTACCCTCCTTGTGAACCCCACAGAGCCAACCTGGACTTTCTCCAATGAGAGAGTCTTTCCAGTGCCTGCAAACAACTTAGCAGTCTCCTCCAGTTCTGGAACCTGGGGGACAGACCCCTCATCTTCTAGCCCAACCTTCCAAGAGGAGGTAGAAGAGAAGGCCGAAAGTGAAGGGACCCGGTTGGGAAACCCAGTGTTTACTGAGCATCTACTGTATCTCCTGCCCACACACCCACTGTCCTTCCTTCCGTCTACCCACCAGGGTAAGGAAATGATATGTTATTCCCACTCACTGGAGAAGAAAACTAGACTCAGGAAGCTTCGAATCAGTTGCCCAGGTCACCTGGTTAGCAAAGGCAGAGCCAGGGTGGAAGCAGAGATTCTCAGTCCACTGGAGGACTTGCTGGAAGACCTATGCTGCTTCCGATTGACACTCGTGGGTGCCATCATGTTGGAACTGTGGCAGTACTTGCCTGCCTGCCTCCCTCTCTTCAGACCTATGTCCCTGCTGCCTGGAAGGGAGAAAGGATTCTAGGGAAGAGCCAGTCTGAGTCTCCCCACTCCTGCCCGAGGGTTCACCAGCCATACCCACCTCAGCAAGGACACCGAGGACGTGGACGGTGCCACGGTTCTTCCTGCCCATGGGACCTATTCCAAGGCTCTGTGGAGCACTCATCATTCCTCCAGTCTTCTGCCCTGGCAGGAGGGCCCACCTGGGCCCCTCTGCCTTTACAGATACACCCACCAAACTCATCTTCCAGGGGCCTCAACCATCCCTCCCAGGCCCTGGAGCCTAGTTCCTCCCTCAGTGGGGGTCTCCTTAGCCAGCGCATGCTCACTGTGTGTGCAGAGCTTTACTTGCTCTGTTTTACCCCAAGTCCCCCACATTGTGGATCTCGGGTCCTCAGTACGTGTGGCCAATGGAAGGAGGCACAGTCAGCATACACTGAGGCGGGCCTGCCGGTGTTGCGGAGGCTGAGCAGATCCAGTTCTGTGCGAGTTCATGCCGGTGTACCCTGGGTTGTGGAATAAAAGAGGTGGCGTGGGCCCAGACCGTACTTCTGTTCTGGACTTGGAGTATGGCGGGATGGAGTTCTAGGAAACCTTCTTTTTTCAGGTTTAATTGTGTGTGTGTGTATAGTATTATATGTGTGTGATGTGTGTACATATTAGTGTAGATGTGGTAGCCCAAGGTCAACATCAAGTATGTTTCGTCAGTTGTTGACCACTCTTATTATTATTATTAATTATACTTTATTTATTTATTGTGTGTGTGTATACAGCTTGCATATGTATGTCAGAGACATTTCCCCAGAGTTTCTTCTTCTACCATTTGAGTCCTGGCGACTGAACTCGGTCAGGTGGTCAGGCTGGGTGGCAAGTGCCTTTTCCCCCGGAGCCATCTTGCTGGCCTCCCCCACCTTTACCTTTGGAGACAGAGTCTCTCAAGGAAGCTGAAGTTCATCCGTTGGGCCAGGCCAGCTGGCCAGGACACCTCAGTGACCTTCCTGTCTCCGCACCCCCCCACCCCCCAGCTCAGGCTTTCACATGGGCTCTGGGCATCTCAACTCAGGTCCCCCTGCTTGTGTGCGGGCATCCTGCTGACCGAGCCGCATCTCAGCTCCTGCATGCAGGGTTTCTGCCCCCATCCCACCAGCCGGTCCTCCTGGGTACCTTCCCTTCCAACAGCTGCAGGCTGAGAAGGGCGACTTTTAGACTCCTACTACCCTTCGTCCGGGAGGGCCCACAGGTACAGCCTGGCTCGTTTCCCTCCCCTAGGACTCGGCTGGCTTACCTGGGCTGGAGTCCACACCCAGGAGTGCAAGGGTGCCCCTGGGAGGCCCCCACCCTGGCCTCCAAGCGGTTCCCCTCCCCACAGATGTAAAGCCTGGCCGAGTGGCCACACAGAGCATGTCTCTTAAACAAACACTCTCCTGGCTGTTTATCTCCCTGGCCTTTAAACAAACGCTCTCAAAGGTTTCTGCTGATAGGGAGATTTGCTGAAAACCATTCCTTGCTTAAAAGCCCAGGGTTTATGCTGCTGGGTGGGGGTTGTGGGGCCTTCAGGCCTGGCGTTTCTCAGCCTCGGGACCACATGTTTATCCTCTGGGCCTTGATAGAGGAGCAGCAGAGACTAATCTTTATGGAAAAGAAAATAATAAAAGCAGGAAAGGGGAGGGGGGGGGGACGACCGGGAAGGCTTTGGTTCTTGTCAGACTCCAAGAGGCTGTGGCAGGTTGGGGCGTGGCAGTGCCCACCCCTCTGCTGTGGGGGTGGGCACAGTGCCAGGGTGGGTGGGGCCCCCCTGGACTTTGTACAGAAAGCAGGTGAGCCTCCTCCTGGCCTTCCATCCCCTACAGAGGCAGAGTGGGCCTCTCCCAGGTGCATTGCGCAGGAGTAGGGGAGGGGGGTGGAGCCTGACAGCAGTCACGTGTTCCTGGCTGTTTGTCCTCTGCCTTCAGTCAACTTGAATTCTGGAAGCACCCACGGCGTGGCTTTTTAACATGTCCTTCAGTATTCTTGCAGATCTCCTTCAAAATCATTCACTTAATTCACAGTGGTTCTCAACTTGTGGGTTACGACCCCTTGGAGTTGAATGACCCTTTCACAGAGGTCCCCTAAGATCATCAGAAAACACAGATATTTACATTACGATTCATAACAGTCGCAAAATTACAGTCATGAAGAAGAACGAAAATAATGTTATGGTTGGGGGTCACCACAACACGAGGAACTGTATTAAAGGGCCACAGCATCAGAAAGGTTGAGAACCACTGACTTAATTCCTACAGTACAACAGATCCCAGGGGTACATTTATGATGAGCTTGACTTTGCACAGGAAGATCCCTGGGCCACACCCCAGAGGTTTGGGCTCACTTGGCATGAAGTATGGGTGTCAAATTCGAAAATGACTCTTCCTGAGTGGGGAACTGTTGTGAAAGTGACAATGTTTCCCTTGCTCTCCTGGTGATCCGGAACCAGTTCCAAGCTGTCTCCCAGTTCATCGACCACACCAGGGTGCTTGTTTTTATTTTATTTCTTTCGGAGAAACAACCTCATGTACCCAAGGCTGGCCCCAAACTCTTTGTGTAGTTCAGATGACCTTTTTGTTTTAAAAATTCATTATTTTAATTTTGTGTGTGTGTGTGTGTGTGTGTGTGTGTGTGTGTGTGTGTGTTTGTGTGATTCTGTGTGTGGGTGCGTGCATGTGAGTGTAGGGGCAGGGGGAGGCCGGAGGTATCAGATCTAAATGGCAGGATTATAGGCATGTACCACCATGCTTTGCTGAAAGCATGTTAGGGAAAATAATGAGGACTCTTAGAATCTGAGTTTTTGCTGTTGTCTGTTTTGAGATAGCCTCCTCTACAGCCTCCTCTATATAGCCATGGCTCTCCTAGAACTGGCTGTGTAGACCAGGTTGGCCCCCAACTCACAGAGATCTGGGACTGAAGGTATGTACCACCATGGCGGGCTTCAATCTGAGGTTTATGAAAGAAGTAACAGATGAGGTCTGGAGAGCTGGCTCAGCAGCCAAGAGCACTGGCTGCTCTTCCAGAGGACCTCAGGCTCAGTTCCCAGCACACACATTATGGCTCACAACCATCTGTAACTCCAGGACCAGGATTCAGTGCCCTCTTTGGCCTCTGTGGACAGCTGCAGTCAGGTGGTGCACATACACACACTCAGGTGCACACATACACACACTCAGGGGCACACATACACACACTCAGGGGCACACATACACACACTCAGGGGCACACATACACACACTCAGGGGCACACACATACACACACACTCAGGGGCACACATACACACACTCAGGGGCACACATACACACACTCAGGGGCACACATACACACACTCAGTGGCACACATACACACACTCAGGGGCACACACACACATACTCAGGGGCACACACACACACACTCAGGAGCACACATACACACACTCAGGGGCACACACATACACACACTCAGGAGCACACATACACACACTCAGGGGCACACATACACACACTCAGGGGCACACACACACTCAGGAGCACACATACACACACTCAGGGCCACACACACTCAGGGGCACACACACACATAAAAATAAAAAGAAGAAGACTATGTAATGGGCTCCTATGACAGTGAAGCATAATTGGGTGATTTTTCACTCTTCATCTCCTAACTCACCTCCAAAGCCTCAAGGCAGTCACGTGAGCACCTGAGGCGAGAAAAGAGGGACAGGCTTGGGGAGGTGGCTTAGCCTGCAGAGTACTTGCCTGGCATAGCAAAGCCTCAGGTCTGAGTCCCAGCAATGCATAGAACTGGGTTTGGTGGTGCACACCTATAATCTCAACACGTGGGAAACAGATCAGAAGTTCAAGGTCACTTGTAGCTACCAGAGATGTGTGTGTGTGTGGGGGGGGAGAAGCCGGAATCTCTGGACTATGTCCTCTCCAGGATCCACTGTGATGTGGAGGCAGGGTCTGAACAACAGTAAGAGGCAGGGTATTTAGTTCTGACATCTCTCCTTTTCGCCTTTATCCATTGAAGAAGATTCTGGAATCCAGAAAGGTCAAGTGACTTGGCTGCTTCACGATGGCCTTCCACAGACTGGGAAGTGGGCTGGGCCAGGCCTTGGGTGGTGTGGGCTCCTGGGCGCCTGGGTGCTGAGCTTGTCTGGAACCTCTCAAGGACGCAGGGCCGGAGCAGGTGTCTGACTTCCGCCTCTGCCTTGTTTGTTTGTGAAGTTGCTGCCGTGGCAGGTAGGGCTGGAGCAGAGGGCCAGGTAGGAATTTTCACTGTTAGCAGCCCGAGCTCCGGCAGGAAGCCACGCCCTCCTCCTGTGGACGCGCCTGGGGCCACACCCCTCAAGTTAGCACAATCTGACATTGCCCTCCCCACCCCTGTGCTCCATGCCAAATACCTTTCCCCTCCAGAAAGCACCTTTCATCACCTGGGCTGCCCCCGGAAGGAAGAGAGAGGGTAGGTTGAGAGCAGAAAGAGGGGAGGTGGGGAGGCGGGGCATTCCAGGCTAGGGGAGGGCTGTATGAGTGGTTGTCTCCCACCTCTCTCCGGTTTCCAAAACGTTTCCTTCCTCCTAGAAACTCTTGCTGTAAGATACATGATTCACACCAAGGTAAACATGACTGGTGATGATCTCCCAAGCGACCCTTTCCAGGGAAGAGTCTGGCAGCAGCCCCTTGGAGCATTCTTTGATACACTCAGCAACTGGGAGACTCTATCCCTGCCTCTCACTGCCCCTGCTGGGGCACGAGGACCTGATCCAAACTCAGGTCCTCAGGCTTGTTGACCCTTCCAAGGCAAGTCTTCGTAGCTGCTCCTTTGCACATTCTTTTATTTGCTCAACAACTTCCTTGGGTGTTCCTGGGGGAGAATCCATCCTTCCCCCCACCCCCTCCACATTCTCCCCTGACTTCTTATACAATCCCTGCTGAGACATCTTCAGACTGCTGGGCTAGCCACTGTGCAAGCTCTGAGCTTTTGGGGTAATGATACCCTGAATCTAGCCCCTGGTTTGGTTTTTAAAGGCAGTAGCCCAGGCTCACTAAGCAGCCCAGGTTAGACTTGAACTCATTAGGTAGCCCTGGCTAACCTTGAACCCATGATCCTCCTGTTGCAGCCTCTTGAGTGCTGGGATTACAAGTGTGCCCCCACTAAACCTGGTTAATGCAGTGTTGAGAACTGAACCTGGGACATCATGTGTACGAGAGAAACACTCTGTAACTGAGCTGCATCCTCTAGATGATTGCTTCAATCCCTGGTATCCCTGAGCCCTGTGTCTTCTAATAACTCGTAGGGGCCCCTCCTCTGCTCAGCACAGAGAGAAAATCCTGTGTAGAGACCCTGGTGGACAATCCACCCCAAGGCCTGATGTCCTGGATGAGCACCTGCCAGTCCCCAAACTGAACAGACTGACAGTACCTGCCTGAAGGCCTCTCATTGGGCCACCCCCCACTTTCAATCTAGGCAAGGTCCTCCAACTGTTGCCTGTGAGTGGGGACAAAACAGAGCTAACAGCATACCTAAATGCAAGTCAGACAGGGTATCCTTACCCGCAAAGCCCAAAGCATGGACACGGCTAGCCAAACAGTCTGAGGATGTCTCAGCAGGGACCGTACAAGAAGTTGGGGGTGGGGTGGGGTGAGATGGAGGATGGGAGGATGGATTCTCCCCCAGGAACACCCAAAGAAATTGTTGAGCAAATAAAAGAATGTGCCAAGGAGCAGCTACGAAGACGTCCCTTGGAAGGTCAACAAGCCTGAGGACCGAGTTTGGATGCCCAGCACCCATCTAACCGCCAGGTGCCACAGCGCAAGGCTGCAATCCCAGAACTGGGGAGGCGGAGCTACAGACAGGTGGATCCCTGGAGCTCAGGGCCAGCCAGTCTAGAGCAATGTGTAAGCTCCTGGTTCAGTGAGAGCTCTTCCCCTGATCTCTCTTCCCGATCTCAGTGTAAACCTAGCACTTAGGAGGTGGAAACAGGAGGATCAGGAGTTCAAGGTCATATCCAGCTAGCTGCAAAGGAAATTCCAGGTCAGGCTCGGCTATGAGAGACACTCTCTCGAAAAATGAACCCGAGGGCTGGGGAGACAGCTCCGTGGTTAAGGTGCTTACTGCATAAGCATGAAGACTCCTCAGAAACCTAAGTGAACGCTGGTCCTCACAAGGCTGAAACTTGATTCCCAGAGCAAGCTGGCTAGGAAGACTAGCCATATCGGTGAGCTCTGGGTTTGATTGAGAGACCCTGCCTCAGTGAATAAGGTGGAAGACCAATGAGGGAATGATTCCTCATATCAACATTGAGCCTCCACACACATGCACATACATTGGGGGTCGGGGGGAGCATGGGTACATATATAACAGCAATTAGTGAGGCAAGTCCACACAGTTTATCTGGTAATTAAAAGAGGTTTATTTCAGGGGTGATTTACAGCCACTTAGGGGTCAGCTACAGGATCTGGGAGAGATGGGGTGCAGTCCGGTGTAGTTCTCTGGAGAACTCTGACATGGTCTGTAATCTAGCCTACAGGTCCATGAAGAGCCAAGAGAGCAAGTGTGTACGCATCTCGGGTCTTAAGGGGTCTCGTCTCGGCCACGCCCCAGGGGCAGGTCATAGGCGGGTGTGGCAGTTACCTGCTGACACACTGGGGCAGCGCTTCCAGGTCAAAGCTGGAACATACCCATTACATACATATATGCATACCACACACACAATGAAAAACAACAATAAAACAATGTACTGGGGATATGACTCGGTTGATAGAGTGCTTGTCTAGCATCTATGAGGCCCTGGGTTTGATTGACAGAACCCTATAAACTGGGCATGGTGGTACACTCCTTTAATCCTTGAAAGTAGGAGGTAGAGACAAGAGGATCAGAAGTTCAATGTCATAGTGAGTTCAAGGTCAGCCTGGGCTATGTGGCACCTTGTCTCAACCCCCTGGTCCCCATATGCCACCACATAAACTCAAAGGACTG
Source organism: Peromyscus leucopus (assembly GCF_004664715.2). Taxonomy (NCBI): domain Eukaryota; kingdom Metazoa; phylum Chordata; class Mammalia; order Rodentia; family Cricetidae; genus Peromyscus; species Peromyscus leucopus. The sequence goes on along the minus strand of NC_051084.1, from coordinate 4,700,537 downwards.
TCTCCTACTTCTGGGCTTGGCCTGCAGAGTGCAACACTGTTTTCCAGCTCCGTTTCAGGCCACTTCCTCCATGGAACCATTCCTCAGGGCTCACTCAGGCGGCCTTTCTCTGTTGTCCTTCCTCTCTGTGCTCAGCTGGCTCAGCTCCTCCCCCTCACTTGCCTGCAGACCGAATGGAGGCCGAGGTCTAACTCTCAAGCATCCAGCCCTCAAGTCAGTACAAAATTACTTCCAAGGCTGCTGGGTGACTTTCCGGGGTGTTGAGGAGACAGACACTCTGCCACAGGGGTGGAGGGTCTGCTGGGGAGGAGAAGAGATACTATACTGACCTTAGTAGGACAGTCACTTAAAGACAGGGAAGGGCCACAGAGCCCTCAGAGCCTGGGGATGAAGGTCGCCTCAGTCCCTAGCAGGTCTCTGTCTCAGCACCAAGCAGATGGATTCGGAAAGGGAGGCAGAGGGCCAGAAGCCTGGGCCCTGGCACCCACCATGTATTTCTGTCTTGAGCATCAGGTGAGTTCAGCCTTTGCTCTCCACAGCCTCTGACACTTTGAGGGCTGTTGATACAATTAGATCGGCAAGTGCTTAGCGCCCAGCCTAATTGCTTAAGAGCCACTTGAGAATCCAGCTGACCTAGTCAAGCCCTGTGTGAGCAGGGAAGGGAGGGTGGCCCTAGACACATTGCTGCACACCTCGGACCTTCCTTAGTGATCAGCACTGGGGTGACTTTTGGGGGATACCAAAAGGGGGCTGGATGGGGGATTACTAAAAGGGGGCTGGATGGTCCTCAAGTGGATGAAGTCACTAAAATCTGTCTTTCCCCAGCTCTCCCATCCTTTCCTTAGATCCCTCCTCATGAAAACCCAGAATCCTTCAGGTGGTTAGGCCAGATGTGTCCCCAAAGTAGCCAAGCCAGAGTGAAGCTTGTCATCTGGAACTCTCTTCATCTGGTGTTGGGGCTTGGGTGGGAATTTCTAGACTTTGGAGTAAAATGGGAGGCCCTGGTAAACACTGAGCAGGGATGACATGACCGGCTTTTTAAATTCCATTTTATTATTGTTAGTTGTTTTGTTTTGTTGCAGACAGGGTTTCTGTATTCTGGGCTGGCCTCCAACCCCCTGTGGGATTACAGGTGTGCAACAACTTAGCGAGTCTGAGTTTGCTTTGCTGCTTGTGCGTGTGTTTGCACCATTTCACCAGTGTATGTGGTGCTGGGGATCAACCCAGGTCTATGTGCATGCTTGGCAAGCACTCTACCAACTCAGCCATGTGTGTGTGTGTGTGTGTGTGTGTGTGTGTGTGTGTGTGTGTGTATGTATGTATGTGTGTATGTATGTATGTGTGTACACATATGTATATATAAATATAAAATGTTTTGTGGTGTTGGAAACTAAATTCAGGATGTGCTGGGGCATACTGGGCAAGTGCTAAACCACTGAGGTGAATCCTTGGCCTTTGATATTCTGAGACTAGGTCTTTCTTTGTAACCCAGGCTGACCTTGAACTTGGGATTCTCCTACCTCTGCCTTCTAAGTGCTTTGGTTACAGATGTGTCTCCCCATGCCCAGCAGGAAACATATGTTAATTTAAGGAATTTTATTCTATTTTTAATTATATGCATGTGTCTGTGTGGGGTATATGCATGAGAGGAAAGGGGTTCTCAGAGGCCAAAAGAAGGTGTCAGATGCCTTAGAGCTGGAGTTACAGGCAGTTGTGAGCCGCTCTGCTGGAACAGTGTGTGTCCTTAACTGCCGAGCCATCTCTCAAATGCCTTAAAAAATTGTTATTATTCCATGCATTTATTTGTGTGCATGCCTGTGTGTGTGTTGGGGGGTACTCACGGCGTGAATGTGGTGTGTGTGGAGATCAAGAGGACAATTTGCAGGAGTTCTCTCTGTCCACCATGTAGGTCCCGGGGATCCAACATCAGCCTTGGCAGCAAATGCCCTGACCCACTGAGCCCTCTCACCAGCCTGCAAACACGTTTTTTAAGGGGCTTTGATGCTAGTATAGACAAGCCTGGAGGTAGGGGGGACAGGAGAGGAAGCAGAGAGAGCAACTGGGAAGCTATGTGACGGCCAGGTGAGAGGCACCGACGGTTAGAGTCTGGAGAAGTGGCCAGGTCCAGCCAATGTGCCCCAGCACGTCCATCCGTGGGTGGGCTGGTGTTGAGGGGCAGCTGCGGGAGGCTTGACCCGAAGCTCCTGTGGTAGGAGGACTGGTGTCTTGGTAACGGAACTCAGATGGTAGAGTGAACGCCTCGAGTGTACAGAGCCCTGTGTTCCCACCCAGAGCACGGCAGAAGCCAGGCAAAGGTGACGACCACTTGTAATCCCAGCACTCAGGAGGTCGGGTAGGACAGTCAAGGATCCAAGGTCATCCTGGGCTATACTATGAGTTGGAGGCCAGCCTGGGCTACACAAGACCTTGCCACAGAACAAAACAAAGGCTGCCGGTGAGAATGGAAGGCAGGGCTCGAGGCTCAGGGGCTGCTTCTCCCCGTCCAGCCCTGGGGAGAACTCTCAGCTTTTAGAAGGAATACTCGCCGGCCTAGCAGAATGGGGCTCGTTTTATTTAAGTTTCTTAACTTGATTTATCACTTTTAAATATTTAGACATATGGAACGTGAACCCCATTTGTACTTTTGCCCCATCCAGAGATGAGTGGAAAATGTCTGAAGGCCGGGATCATGTCTTCTCCATCTTGTTCACCCCGCTCTGGGCCCCTGGGCCTGGGTAATTTCCATCAGGCTGCAAGGAGAATCAGATCCCAGCCTGGCAGTAACAAATGTGCACTCTGTATGCTCCGGGAAGGGCTGGGCTGTTCAGAGGTCTTTAGTAATCGTGGCCTGGCCTGGGACAGGGTGGCAGCTGACCCCCAAGCCAGGAGGAGGAGGGGCTTGCAGATAGCATGGGTTGGGGGCCAACTTAGCTCTGGGAGATTTGCTGTTGTTCAGTTCCTGGTGTGTCTTGTCAATCAAGAAAATATGTATATCACCATTACCCTACCTACCTCTCAGTCAGCTGGGGGACACAGGGTTTGGCATGCCCTACCTCTCAGTCAGCTGGGGGACACAGGGTTTGGCATGCCCTACCTCTCAGTCAGCTGGGGACCCAAGGGCAGGCATACGAGGACTTCTAGAAAGCATTGATTATTGCTAGCTCATAAAATAGTCCTTGGAAGGAACATTTGAATTTTTAAATTACATTTAGTTTATTTATGGGGTTCTCTCCTTCCCTATAGGGGTCTGTGGGATTGAACTCAGGCTGTGGAGTTTGGCTGTAAATGCCTTTACTAGCTGAACCATCTCGAAGGCCCTGGGAGGAACTTGTAATCCAGGCTAAGGGAAGGGGCAGCCGGGGGAGACTGCAGGACACCTGGCTTAGGCAGAAGGACCAGAAGTTCAAGGTTAGGGTGGGCTGCATGAGCTACGTGAGGCCCTGTCTGAGAACGGAAAGATCCCGGGCCGATGAGATGACTCCGCAGGGGAAGGCCTTGCTGCACCAGCCTGACAATTTGAATTTGATTTCCAGGTCCCATGTAAAGACGGAAGGAGAAAATGTCACATGTTTGTCCTCTGATCATCATGTGCCCACCATGGTGCACCCCTGCACATAATAATTTAAAAAAAAAATTTAAGCAAGAGCCGGGCATGATGATACACACCTTTAATCCCAGCTCTCCAGAGGCAAAGGCAGGAGGATCTTTGAGTTTGGGGCCAGCCTGGTCTGCAGAATGAGTTCCAGGACAGCCAGGGCCACACATGGAAACCCTGTCTTGAAAACTAATAAATAAGCCAGGCGGTGGTGGTGCACGCCTTTAATCCCAGCACTCGGGAGGCAGAGTCAGGTGGATTTCTGTGAGTTCGAGGCCAGCCTGGTCTACAGAGTGAGATCCAGGACAGGCACAAAGCTACACAGAGAAACCCTGTCTCAAAAAACCAAAAAAAAAAAAAAAAAAAAAAAAAAAAAAGAAAAGAAAACTAATAAATAAATTAATTAAATTAAATAAAATTAAATGACAAAGTAAGTCCAGCTAAGGGATGGTTCCTAGCATGATAAGGATGTGGGAAGAGCTGATTGTAATTGTGGAACCCCACTGTCCCAGGGCTGTCTGTGGTCTTGGGTAATGCGCCCCAACCTGTTTCTTTATGTTCCATCCAGTCACCTCCAGGGACCTTGGCACAACCCTCCCCTGCTGACTCATTTTTGTGTGTGCGACACCCCCGCCTCCCGTACAGTGCCAAGGCCAGAAGAGGGCAACCCCTGCAGCTGGAGTTACAAGAGGCTGTAAGCCAGTTGGTTGCTGGGAACCCAATTCAGGTCCCCTGGAGGATAAACAGTTGCTTTTGACTCTGCGTCACTTCCCCAGCCGACCTCTAGCTGACCCTTCAGTACTTTGGACCTCTGTGTCACCTCTCCGACTGACCTCTTCCTGACTCTTTGGAACCTTTGCAACAAGATTTCATGCAGCTCAAGCTGGTCTCAAACTACACAGCCTTGGATTTGTGGGGATCCTCCTGCCTCTGCGTCCTGAGTGCTGAAACTATCGGCCTGCGCTACCATACCCTGTTTATTTGATGCCGGAATTAAACCCAGGGCTTCCGGCATGCCCAGCATTCTTCCCAAGCAGCACCTGCTCCCTTGCTTTTGGAAAAGGCTTTCCATAAGCCACCCGGGCGAACCTCAGACTACGGGGATAATATGTGTGAACCAGCACAGCCGAGTGTAGTTTTGAAGGTGAAAATAATAGTCTATTCGAAGACCCGTATCGATGCCTGGTATACGAGGAAAGCTACAAGATTGATGTTAAACACTGCTGGACCACAGTGGCCCTGAAGGTTGCCCAAATTCTGCTTTCAGCCTTCCTGACCTTTGGCCCAGATTGTGGCCATGCCTTGGAGGTTCGACTTTCAGCATCGGAGTGGGGCAGCACACACCCTGTCATCTCAGTGCTCGGGATGGGCTATTTGGGAGTTTTAAAGTATTTATTATTTATTATTAGTGTGTATGTGCACGCGCGTGCGTGCGTGCGTGCGTTGCATGCATGCATGTGCATGTGCATGTGTGGAGAACAGAGGACAAATCTGCAGAGTCAGGCCACCCCCTCCACCTTTCCTGGGGCTCCAGGATTGAACTCAGTCATTAGGCCTGTACGCAGCACTTTTACTGGCCGAGGGCATCTTGCCAGTGGTCTCACTGGGTTTCTACTGCTATGGTAGACACCGGAACCAAAGGTAACATGCTACTTTGTTTCGGCTGCGGTTTACAGTCCATTATGAAGGGAGGTCAGGGCAGGAACCCGGAGGTCAGGGCAGGAACCCGGAGACAGGACCAGAAGCAGAGGCCATGGAGGAACCCCGCTTACTGGCTTGCTCCCTGTGGCTTACTCAGCTTCTTTTTCTTTTCTTTTGTCATTTTTATTCTTCTCTCATATATTACATCCCGACCACAGTTTCCCCTCCCTCCCCTCCTCCCAGCCCCTATTCCCCACTTCCCTTTTCCCCCAGATCCACCCTCCCTCCATCTCTCAGAAAAGAGGTCTTACAGGGACATCAACCAAACATCGCATAATATGCCACTATACGACTGGACACTGTCACATCAAGGCTGGATGGGTGAACCCAGTATGAGGAAAAGGGTCCCATAAGTAGGCAAAGAGCCAGTGACCACCCCCGTACCCACTGTTAGGAATTCCATAAGAACACCAGCGACTCCGCCACAATGTATAGGCAGAGGACCTAGGTCAGCCTGTAGGCATCTGACCCTCAGTTTATTTTCTTACAGAACCCAAGACCACCTGTCCAGGGGTGGCATCACCCACAGGGCTCTGAACCCTCCTCCCACATCAGCCATCAATCAAGAAAATGCCCTACAGCCTTGCCTGCAAGCTAATCTGATGGGGGCCTTTTCTCAGTTGAGGTTCCTTCTTCCCAAATGATCCCAGCCTATGTCAAGCTGACAAAAACCTAAGCACTACAGCAGCCCTGTTTATTTATTTGAGTGTGTGTGTGTGTGTGTGTGTGTGTGTGTGTGTGTGTGTGTGTGCATCTGCACATGCCATGGGTACACACGTGGAAGTCTGAGGACAACTTAAAGGAGTTAGTTCTCTGCATCTACCATGTGGGCTTGGGGGGATCATACTCAGGTTGCCAGTCTTGGGGGAAAGTGCTTTTCCCTAATGATTCATCTTGACGGCCCTGTTTTGTTTTGTTGACAGAGGCTGTTCCTAAACACGGGGCAGGGGCCAGTAAACCTGCTTCAGGCTCCTGCGTGCTGAGATTACAGATGATGTCCACTGACTACCATGTCTGGCAACAACCACAGGACTTTGGAGGCTGTGGCAGGAAGATTCTGAGCTCAAGACCAGCCCAAGCAACATCATGGAACTGTATCTCAAAATACAAGGAATGTGACTAGACATAATAATGCATACCTATATCCCAACACTGGGCTGGAGTGATGGCTCAGTGGTTAAGAGCACTGGCTGCTCTTCCAGAGGTCCTGAGTTCAATTCCCAGCACCACATGGTGGCTCACAACCATCTGTAATCAGACCTGATGCCCTCTTCTGGCATACATGCTGTATACATAATAAATAAATAAATAAATAAATAAATAAATCTTTTAAAAAAAAAAAAAAAGAAGGTGAGGTCAAGAGAATCAGAAGTTCAAGATCAGCCTTAGCCACATAGCAAGTTTGAGGATAACTTGCTGTGGTCATTTGAATGAGATTGGCCCCATAGGTTCATGTATTTGGATGCTTAATCATCAGTTGGTAGACTGTCTGGAAGGATTGGGAGGTGTGTCCTTGTTGGAGGAGGTGTGGCCTTGTTGGAGGGGGTGTGTCCCTGGGAGTTGGCTTTGAGGTTTCAAAAGTCCACACCAGGCCCAGTGACTCTCAGCCTTCGATCAGGATGTAAAGCTCTCAGCTACTGCTCCAATGCTGTGCCTGTGTGCTTCCCACCATGATAATAGACCAACTATCTGAAATTGTAAGTGAGCTCCAAGGAAATGCTTTCTTTTATCACAGTGGCCTTGGTCATGGTGTCTCTTCACAGCAGTAGAACAGTAACCAAGATGACGTCATGATATAAGACCTTTCAAACAACCAAAAGCAAAGCAAAAAACTAAGAGGTGATGTGGCTTAGCATTACAGTGTTTGCTGAGGATGCCCCAAACACTACATTGGGTCTTTAGCACCACAAAAATAAATAAATAAATAGCCAAGAGTGATGGTGTACCTCTTTAATGCCAACACTCTGGAGGGAGAGGCAGGCAGATCTCTGAATTCAAGGCTAGCCTGGTCTACATAGCAAATTCGAGGACAGCCAGGGCTACATAGTGAGACCCTGTCTCAAAAAACTAAAGCAGGGGGAACTAGAGTGGTGGTTCAGCAGTTAAGGGCTCTCACTGCACTTGCAGACACATGAGTTCAATTCCCAGCACCGTCAGGAGTGGAGTTGGTGATATGTGTGCTCACAAGCTGTAACTCCAGCTCTAGGGTTCTGACATCTTCCGGCCTCTTCAGGCATCTGCACTCACATAAAGAGAATTTTCCTCCCACCCCAACATAATTAAAACTAAAATAAATCTTAAAAAAAATCAGTAACTCCCCAATATCTATGCTCCTAAGGGTGGTGTTGAGATATGTGGGTGTGGGTGGGGTGGGTATTTCAAGTACCCGTCAGCCACTTCCCAAGACCCATGTCCACACACTCAGCCTAATTAACTTCCTCGGTGCACTCCTGGCCACACCCCCTTCAGACATCTGACTTTCCTCTCCACCCTGCTCCAAGCCCACACCTTGCTCTGCCCCTCCCTTCCTGAAGCCCCCACCCTCCTGCCTGCCATAAATCTGTAACTCCACAGCGCGTGTGGATGTGGGGGGCGGTGGCGGGGGAGCCTGGTAGAAACCTGCGGCAAAGCCAACCGACCTCGGCTAATGAAAACGGTGATAAATCTCTGTCTATCAGGTTTGTTGTAAGCACAAACATTGCCAAACAAGGACGCAGCTGGCCGCAGGCCTCCTCCCTCCAGCCTGCAGAACTTTAAATGGAATGGTTGCTTTATACATCTATTTACTGCTTGGATGCAGGGGAAGGACTGAGACCAGGGTTCTTAACCAGGAAATGGGAAGCGTGCCAGGTGAGAGTCCTCCACCCCCTCTATCTGAGCACAGCCCAGCAGGCCAGTCCCCAGCCTCCTCTGTCCCTGTTCTGGCAAGTTCTCCCTCTATAATCCACTGGGTGCAGATATAAGGGACAGAATGCTAGCCCTGCTGATAGTGTGATAACCCCAGGTGGCTGATAGTCAAGCCTCCATAGTGTGCCTCAACTTGCTCCAAAATAGGCACTTCTGGCCAGCAGATCCATTTCCTGTTCTTTTTAAAATTTCCTACCCTGCCTAGAACTTTCCATCTTTTCCACTAGTTCCTCAGAAGCACTCCTGAACCCCAGGTCCCCCAGGAAGTCTCCCCACCCGGTCTTCACGGGCCTCCCTGGGTGCCCTTCCAATAGCACCAGCCACTTAGAGCCCACTCAAGACATTGGGGAACAAGTTCTGGGCAGCAGGCAGCGCAGACAGGCCTTACCATGCAGACCCAGGCAGGTAAGTCTATGTCACATCCTTACTCTGTAACAAAAGGGACAAGTAGGCCAGTGAATGGCTTGGGGGGTAAAGACCTTGAATGAGTCCCAGGACCTATATGGTAGGAGAAAACTGACTCCATATAAGTGCAAGTTTCCTCTGGCCTTCACATGTGTGCCACAGCTGTCATGTGTGTGCATGTGAACACATGCATGTGAGGGTGCACACATTATATATGATTATTTATGTGTCTGTGTATGAGTATGTGTACACTGCCTGATGTGGGGGCTGAGAACTGAACTCAAGTCCTCTGGAAGAGCAGCAAGTGCTCTTTTTTTTTTTTTTTTTTTTTTTTTTTTTTTTTTTTTTTTTTTTTTTTTTGTTCTATGGGCTGTGGTCTGATTGTTCTTTATTTTATATCTAGAATCCACTTATGAGTGAGTACATACCATAACTGTCTTTCTGGGTTTGGGTTACCTCACTCAGGATGATTTTTTCTAGTTCCATCCATTTGCCTGCAAATTTCATGCTTTCATTGTTTTTCTCTGCTGAGTAGTACTCCATTGTGTATATGTACCACATTTTTTTCATCCATTCTTCTGTTGATGGGCATCTAGGTTGTTTCCAGCTTCTGGCTATTACAAATAGTGCTGCTATGAACATAGCTGAGCATGTATCTTTATGGTATGAATCAGCATTCCTTGGGTATATGCCCAAGAGTGGGATGGCTGGGTCTTGAGGTAGTTCGATTCCTAATTTTCTGAGAAACCGCCATACTGATTTCCACAGTGGTTGTACAAGTTTACATTCCCACCAACAGTGGAGAAGTGTTCCCTTTGCTCCACATCCTCTCCAGCATTGGCTGTCATTGGTGTTTTTGATCGTAGCCATTCTGACAGGTGTAAGGTGGTATCGCAGAGTCGTTTTGATTTGCATTTCTCAGATGATTAAGGATGTTGAGCATTTCTTTAAATGTCTTTCAGTCATTTGTGTTTCTTGTTTTGTGAATTCTCTGTTTAGCTCTTTAGTCCATTTTTTAATTGGACTGTTCAGTATTTTGATGTCTAGTTTCTTGAGTTCTTTATATACTGTGAAGACCAATCCTCTGTCAGATGTGGGGTTGGTGAAGATCTTTTCCCATTCTGTTGGCTGTCTTTTTGTCTTATTGACTGTGTCTTTTGCCCTGCAAAAGCTTCTCAATTTCGAGAGGTCCCATTTATTAATTGTGCAGCAAGTGCTCTTAACTACTGAGCCATCTCTTTAGCTCTACGCAGTTTTTTTAAAAAGAGAAAACTGCTACCTCTGGCCTAGCAAGGAGCTAAGGATGATGTTAAACTCGCAAAGATGTCGTTGACGGAGCACAGCCTACAAGCTCCAGTGTGCCAGGTCTGCTCGAGGGTGTTCGCCTGTAGGTCCCTCTCTGTTCCAGAGATGTGTGAGTGTGTGTGCACACACACAGAGGTTAAAAATTAAACAAACGTAAGAAAGAAAGGGGGAGGAAGGGAAGGATGCTGGAAAGAAAGAAAGAAAGTCTATTTATTCATTTAGATTTTTGAGGCAGGGTTTTACTGTTGTAGCCAGGGCTGGCCTTGAACTCACAGAGGTCCTTCTGCCTCTTCCTTCTAAGTGCTAAGATTAAAAGTGTGTGCCGCCGGGCAGTGGTGGCGCACACCTTTAATCCCAGCACTTGGGAGGCAGAGGCAGGCGAATCTCTGTGAGTTCGAGGTCAGCCTGGTCCCCAAAGGGGAAAGGCGCAAAGCTACACAGAGAAACCCTGTCTCGAAAAACTTAAAAAAAAAAAAAAAAAAAAAAAAAAAAAAAAAAAATGTGTGTGCCGCCAAGCCTAGCCTTGACCCTTTATTTCTGAGGTTGCTGTGGGATATGAATGGATACGAGGCACCCCACCATGGCGGGGCCACACCTTTTGGTCCTCCTGCCTCCACGTTTCACCTCTGACCCACTTTCTGCAGTCATATTTGGTGGAGATTTTTTTTTGATTGTTTTGTTTTTTGACAGGGTCTCACTTCATAGCCTTGGCTGGTTTGGAACTCATTGTGTAGACCAGGATGGTCTCAAACTCAGAGATCCCCCTGCCTCAGCCATCCCAATGCTGTGTCCATGTGTGTCACCACACCCAGAGTTTATGTATTTGTTTGCTCTTCTCTCATGTGTTACACCCTGACTGAAGGTTCCCCTCCCTCCACTTCTCCCAGTCCTGCTCCCACCTCCTGTCTCTCCCCGCCTTCCCTCTCCCTGAGATCCACACCTCCTCCGTTTCCCTTCAGAAAAGAGCAGGCCTCCCAGGGATGTTAACTGAATGCGGCATAACAAGCTACAATAAGAGTAGGCACAAACCCTCATATCAAGGTTGGACGAGACAACCCGGCTTTCTTAGTCTTTAAATAGAATCTCATCCTATGGTCTGGGTAGCCTCGAGCTTGGCACTTTCCAGACTGAGGGCTGGCTGGGTTGTACACGTGTATCACCACTGCGTACTGGACACTGGCTTTTCTTATTCTGGTCAGTCTGAACAGGTTTGTGCCAGCTGTTTTTGTCAGTTAGACACAGCTGGAGTTTGGAAAGAGGGAACCAGCTGAGGAAACGCCTCAGTAAAACCAGCCTGTAGTCAAGCCTTGACTAACACTGAAGTGGGAGGGACCAGCCCACTGTGGGCGGTGCCACCCCTAGGCAGGTGGTCCTGGGCTGTGTTAGAAAAAAATAGGGTGAACAACCTGTGAGCAGCATTTCTTCACGGCCTCTGCACCAGCTCCTGCTCTGGGTGCCTGTAGTCCTGCCCGGATTTCCTTCAGTGATGAACTGTGGAAATGGAAGCTACCTAAACCCTTTCTTTGCCAAGCTGGTATCTTACCACAGCAAGAGAAACCCTACGACCCTGGGAGAACCTGCTTCCTGCCACGGCCAGCTGTGGTGAGTGACCCTCACGGTAAGACTATGACGTAAGCAGAGATGATGGAAAGTCCTGACTTAACAGATGAGGCCAAGAGTGTGTGCTGCCTGGGATCAAGTTTAAATAAAGTCCAACACCAGGATCTGGACATGGTAACCGCTGCTTGTAATCTTAGTACCCAGGTGGCTAGGGCAGAGGACTATGAGTTCAAGGCTAACCTGGGCTACATAGCAAGTTCTAGGCCAGCCTAGGCTATGTGGTGAGACTCTATCTCTTCTTCTTCTTTTTTTTTTTCAAGACAGGGTTTCTCTGTATAGCTTTGTGCCTTTCCTGGATCTTGCTCTGTAGACCAGGCTGGCCTCGAACTCACAATGATCCTCCTGGCTCTGCCTCTCGAGTGCTGGGATTAAAGGTGTGTGCCACCATTGCTCGGCTGAGACTCTATCTAAAAAAAAAAAAAGAAAGAAAGAAAGAAAGAAAGAAAGAAAGAAAGAAAGAAAAGAAGAAAGAAAGAAAGAAAGGAAGAAAGGAAGGAAGGAAGGAAGGAAGGAAGGAAGAAAGAAAGAAAGAAAGAAAGAAAGAAAGAAAGAAAGAAAGAAAAGAAAGAACCCAAACCTGAGTTGTGGGGAGAGTCCACGGTTTCTCAGTTCTTCATCCAAACCTTCTTCAGCCCACAAACCATACAGTGTCTGATTTATGAGCAGCACTGAGCCGGGTGCTCAGCGGGGCCGTCAGTAGGCCCTCCAGTTCTGCCACGCCACAGGCCTGCTCCTCAGTTCACTCCCAGCTGGTTTAGGAGGGAGTCATCGTGAGCCCCAGAACACTTCATCCCAAGTAGCCTTCCTGCCACTTGGTGTCAGTGGTTTCCTAGTGGCTGTCTTTCCAAGTGTACACAGGGGCAGCTGGGAAGGACTAGAGATTTTAAAACTCAGGAACCCTCAACATTTTGTTTTTGTTTTGGAGGCAGGATCTCACCGTGTAGACCAGGCTGGCCTTGAGTTCACAGAGATCCTCTAGCCTCTGTCTCCTGAGTATTGTGATTAAAGGCATGCAATACCACCTATGACTACATTTTATGTTTGTTTTTGTTTTTGTTTTAAACTGAGTCTCTTGTAACTCAGGATAGCCTTCAACTTGCTTTGTAGCCCAGGCTGGCCTTGAGCTCCTCTTGCCTCACTGTCTCATGTAGGTGGGATTACAGGTCTTTCCATTACTCCTGGCCTTAGGTACAGAAATTCTGTGGTGGCGCATGCCTTTAATCCCAGCACTCGGGAGGCAGAGGCAGGTGGGTCTCTGAGTTCGAGGCCAGCCTGCTCTACAGAGTGAGTTCCAGGGCAGCCAGGGCTACACAGAGAAACCCTGTCTTGAAAAACAATAACAAACAACAAAACAAAACCCAACAACAGAGTTCCTGGAATCCTAGGGGCTTAGGGATGTGATTAATTGGGTAAGAATATTTGCCTGTAAGCATGAAGACCTGAGTTCAAATCCTCAGCACATCTACAAAGAGCTGAGAGTAGCTATATGTTCCTGTAACCCCAGGTGGTGGGGAGGGCAGGTGGTGGGGAGGGGGGCAGGTGGGGGGCAGGTTATTGGGAGGAGGGGCAGGTGGGCCACTGGGGCTTGTTCTGCCAGTCTAGCCCAAGGTTTAGTGAGAGGATGGAGCAAGCGAAGGGTGGTAGAGCAGGCCACAGGACTTCCTCCTCTGGCCTCTGCTTACACAGGCATGATCTGGAGCATCCATGTGCGCGCATACATGTATACAGCACACACATACTAAAAGTTTCTAAATTTTTTGGAAATGCATGTCGAATGGAGCAGGTATATGTGCACACACACAAACTTGTTCCCAGAGCTTCTAGAAAAATCCGAAGGACTCTATAAACCTAAGAAATGTATGTAGATCTGCCAAATATCTAATCTCCAACCAAAAATGAGAGGAGCAGGTATGGTGGTTCACACCTTTAATCCCAGCATTCAGGAGGCAGATGTGGGTGGATCTCTGTGAGTTTGAGGCCAGCCTGGTCTACATAATGAGATCCAGGACAGCCAGGGCTACATAGTGAGACCCTGTCTCAAAGAGGGGCGTGGGGAGAGAAAGAGAGAATTTTGAAGTCCAGAAGGGAGGTAGCAGCTGCTCAGCTGCTACCTCAACCCACAGCCCAGCTACACAACCATAAAAGCAGGCTGGCTTACCAGGAGACTTAGCATGGCATGGAGTCTCCTTCTTTCCAAAGGCAAGGTACAGCCACTGTTTCCTGGGAGGGAGCGGGAACCTGAAGTCTACCTCCATAGAGTACAAACACAGACAAGAAGGAAAGAAGGAGCCAGATGGAACCTGGCAAGGAAGAAGGCAGGAACCTTAATACCTGAGCTAAGAACGGGGTCTCAGCACCCACTATTCCAGCACTTGAGGGGCTGACTCAGGACTACGAGCTCGAGACCAGCCTGGGCTACAGAGAAGAACATTGTCTTAAAACAACAAAACCAAATTAAGCTTGTGCATCCTGAAGCAACTTGGTTTTCTGATGTGATAAAAATAGAAGTCACCTTTATAGGGTTGAGGATGTAGCTCAGCTGGTAGTGACTTCCTAGCATGCAGAAAACCATGGGTTAACCTCCAGTGCTGAATAAAACCTACACAGTGGTGTGTGCCTGTCATCCCAACACTTGGGAAGTAGAGGCAGGAAGATCGGGCAAACTGCATAGAGAGTTTAAGGCCAGCCTGGGCTACATGAGACTCAGCCGTTGAAAAAAATCATGTTGTGGTATGGCGAAGATTAAAGAGAAGACTAAGAGAGTGAAAATAGGCATATATATATGTATATGTGTGTATATGTATATATGTATATACACGTACATATATATGAAAAAAATGGTCAGGTGAGATGGGTCAGGGGGTAAAGACTCACCAGGAAAACCAGATAACCTGAGTTCAATCCCAGAAACCCACATTAGGTGGAAGGAAAGAACCTACTCCCCAAAGTTGTTCTCTGACCTCCACATACCTGATATGGTATACACACACACACACACACACACGCACGCACGCACGCACGCACGCACGCACGTGTGTGCGCGCACACACACACACCAATAATAATAGTAATAAATGAAAGTTTAAATAAGAAAAGCCCTACAGAAATGCCAGTAGCAGTCACTGCACCTGAGGCCTGGTGCCTAGTTGCTGGGAGGAAACTGTGTGCTCGCTGGATGCCAATTACCCAATTTTAGACAGCTGTGACATTCTTCAAGCTCTTGCAGTTGATACTGGGATTGGGAACTAGAGAGAGGGCTCAGTGGGTAACCTTGCTGCACAAGTATGAAGTTTAGATCCCTACACAGCAGCTGGACACACCTGGAATCCTAGAACTGGGGTTTGAGGGAGGGTGGAGACAAGCAGATCCTGGGACTTGCTGGTCAGCCAGTGTTGCCAAAACAGTGAGTGGCAGGTTCCATATAAAACACGTAAGGTGAGGGCTGGAGAGATGGGTCAGTCACTGGCGAAGAGCACTGGCTGTTTTCGCAAAGGATTCAGGCTCAGTTCCCAGCACCCACATAGTGACTCACAACCATCTGTAACTCTAGTTCCAGGGAATCTGACACCCTCTTCTAGCCTCCATTGGCACCAGGAATGAACGTGGTACACAGACATAGGTGCGGGCAAAACACTCTTATCCATAAAATAAATCAGTAAATCTTCACGAAATAAAAAGCCATCGAGGAAAACACTGGCTTTGCCCCCTCTGACCTCCATATACGCATGCCAGACACACATAAAAAAAGATCTCTGGTTTTGTAGTCAAAGCTGAATTCAGTGAATGTGAGAATAACTCACTAGGACATTAGGAGAGTCTGGCCAGTGGATACAAACAGAAGGACCTGTCATTCTGATTACAGAACACTTACCAAATAAGAAATGAGCTTCTTTGTTTTTCGATACTTTGTATCTTTGTTTTGTGTTTAAGACCCGGTCTCAGTATTCCAGACTGGCCTGAAACTTACTAAAGAACAGTGACCTGGAGCTCCAGATCCCTCTTGCCTCCCCCTAAGTGCAAGAATAGAACCCAGAGCTTCCAGCACGCTAGCCAAACACTCAACCAACCGTGCTACACTCCCAGGCCAACAGTTTGTAAACTTTAGTTTATTGACTTCCGGTCTGCCTCAGCGCATCTTTTATCTTTACTAAAATGTCAACTGTGCTGGACAAGCATATGCCCATCATGCTTACAGCTGTGCCCCCAGGCCGACTCAATATGTAACTAATATTTGCTCCGAGAATGAATGGAAACTCAAAAGCCTGTCTGCAAGCATTGGAAGGCTCACTGACAACGTGAGAAAGGCTTCCCAGTTTGGATCATCCCCAAGGGGGACACGGAGCTGTGCCAAGAGCCCTGTTAGGAGTTAGAGAGTTGGCCTCTGGTCCTCTTTGCCGCCCAACTGCAGATCCGCTCTGTCTTTCTGTGTGCTTCTCCAGAGCGTGGGAGAGCAGAGCGCACGGGGCTTTCCCCGGTAGATGCTGGCCTCCAGAGAGCTCCTGCCAGCTGGGGAGTGTGGGGATTTGGGGATAATTCAACCACTTAATTAATGAAGAGGAAGGAGAAGATAAAGGCAGGGAGGGACGCAATCCCGGAAGGAAAAGTCACCCCGGCTGGGCAGCTGCTCCAGCCGCTCCCTTCCCTGCATGCCCCGCCAGTTCCCGCCGCCGCCGCCACTGACTTTCTGACTTCTTAACTTGTCAGCAAATCCCAGAGTTAAAAATGCACACGCACCCCGGCCAGCCGCCAGCAGGCCCGTCTGGCCGCGGCTCCAGATGTGGGGCCACCGCGCGGGCCGCCCGCCCCGCCGCGCAGACTAAACAATCGGCCTTGGCCGTGAGCGCAGCGCAATTCCAGATGCCGCGTCGCCCGCGCCGCGCGCTAATTGGGCCGCGGGCGCGAGGCTCTGTCAGCGCCAGCAAGGCCCTGCCCGGGGCAGCCTTGGCACGTCGCCGGCCCGCTGGGCTACCTAGGCGGGGTGGGGAGACTGAGTAAAATGGGGGGAGGGTATAGAGGGAGAGAGACTTAGGCAGGCAGGCAGACAGAAGACAGACAGACAGACAGACACACACACACACACACACACGGTAGTACAGAGGGAGAGAGGCAGACAGACAGACAGACAGACAGACACACACACACACACACACACACACGGGAAATAAAGAGGGAGACTTAGGCAGGCAGGCAGACAGAAGACAGACAGACAGACAGACAGACACACACACACACACGGTAGTACAGAGGGAGAGAGACTTAGGCAGGCAGACAGACAGACAGACACACACACACACACACACACACACTCACACACACACACACACTCTGAGCTCGGAGACTAGAGATCAGGAATACAGAGGCAGACACAGGCAGGTTCAGAGACATTCTAAAAAAGATGTAGCTACAAAGACAGGGAGGACCAGAAACCTAGGCGGAGGCAGAAGACAGGGAGACCCGGAGCTGGGGAGACAGAGACACCAAGACCACCGATGGGCAGCAGCGTGGCGGTGGTCCGCGGCGGACCTCCATACGTGTCCTTCCCTTCTGTTCCCACATTCTCACTTTCTAAATTTTTCAGGGCTTGACAAAGCCTGGGACGGAGTGTGTCCACCAGCGCAGTGACCTAGGCCTACCCTAGATGGGTGAGGGAAGACCCTTGTCCCCACATGAACCGGATGTGTGGAGATTTCACCCCCAAACACGAGCTTGAGACACCAATTCACCTTGGACGTTGTGCTGATGAGACTCTTTCTCTGAGGCAGAGGGATGTCCCCAATGACTCCTGCTCACCGTCCCCCCAACCCCCCAGGCAGCCACACTGGCGGCTCCTTTCTTATGTGCTGGGGAGGGGGTATTCCACCGGTTCCGACATCCCGGGACGACCTGCTCATAGAGGCCCAGGGCAGGGAAGCCCACTGGGGACCACCCGTGGGAGCGGCAGCCAGGCGTTCCGCCCCCGCCGAAGGCCCTGGCAGCCCCGGGGGCGAGCGGCGAGGGCAGTGCGGCGGCCGGGGCGGCTCTCGGAGGCCCCTCTCTGACAATCTTTCCTTTGTTTGTTTTCTTAAATCTGGGAGGCCCGAATTCCTGCCGGATTCCGTAGGTTTCACTCAGGAAGGAGGCGCCCCCATCCCCCTCACTCCGGGCCGGGGCTGAGCCGGGGGGAATGGCAGGTTCTTCCCGGAGGAAGGAGGCAGGCAGCCCGCGGCCCGGGCAAGACGAGTCCCGGGCGCCCTGCCCGCGCGTGCCACCACGCAGCCCCAACCGAGGGAGGGCAGGGAACACTTAAAGGGGTGGGGGGGGACGGGGACGAAGACTCGCTTAAACACACACACACACACACACACACACACCAACTTTACTCCATCCCAGACTCATCCCATCTCTCTCTCTCTCTCTCTCTCTCTCTCTCTCTCTCTCTCTCTCTCTCTCTCTCTCTCTCTCTCTCTCTCATTTTGGTCTCCAAACTTGAGCCTCATTAATTTCCAAAAAAAATTTCCCCCAATAAAAGGCAAACATGGAAAGAAAAACAAACTATTAGAAAACAGAGGAGGGCGGAAATGTTATTTAAAAGGTTACCAGACCACATCATTTTCCAGTGATATTATATACTCCCAGCAGTATCCAAAATATATATGGGATCTGGGCCAAGAATGAAAAAAAAAAAAAAAACATAAAAACCCCTCACTTAGACACAACATCTGGACCGGAGAGCGAACAAACCCTCCATTTATCACACTTAATCCTCCATAGAAGCAACCGACGGTTGACTTCTGTTTTGCTAATTTAGCTGCTTTCAAGCGCCCGCCCAGTCCAGACTGGGAATTCCGTGTCACTTGTGGCTCGCCCAGCCCTGCCCTGCCCCCGACCGACCGTGTCAGCTCCCGCCCGCGGCAGGCCTTCGCAGGGGCGGGGGGAAGAGAGCTGTACAGAGCAACGTTTCGGGAATCCTCTGCACTCCCGCCCACGCGGGTCAGTGAAAGCCTGGCCTCTGCCCTTGTTCCGTCCTATCCCTCAGCACCCCGACACCCACTTCCTTGCGGGCCACACCCCTGCCTCTCCTGCGCAGGCTCGGTGGAGCGATGGCGAAGCCTCCTGTCTAAAGCCAGCCTGGTCAGCCAGGCGTTGCCCGCCGCCTACCTGGCAGTGCCTGCTGGCCGGGCAGCTGGACCCTTGGGCCAGCTGGGAGAGGCCAGGGGAGGGTCGTGTGACTGGAGGTGGGGGCCTCTGTTCCCTGGAAGTGAATGAGAGGCAGGAGGTCTGGAGGTGGCTGCCCTGGGCCGGGTGTAGAGAGACAAAGGGAACTTGTGAGAGCGCCAGCCGGAGAGAGAATAAACCAGTGGAGTGTATGTATCATTGAGAATTAGTCAATGACTCCCTGGGACCCTGGCCCAGTGGGGCTGGTGCCAGGGGCAGGGCGGACCTCCGTCCGTCCTTCCTCAGTAACCTCTCTCCCCTGAGGCCTCCCGGGTCCTTCCTGCTCTCTCCCAGCCCACCTCAGCCTGTACAGAGACTCAACTTTGGAGCTCAAGACAAAGCCTTTTGGTGTGCCCTTCCTCAGCAGCTGGGGCGTAGAGCTGGGAGAGCGGCTGGCACCTGCTGAGAGAGGAGTCAACGGATGTGTGCCAACTCCAGCTGCCCACCCCAGCCCCTGCCTGTCCTGGCAGAGCACCGAAGCAGAGCCCGCACTCCTAAAGGGACTCTCCCACACACCTTGGAACTCCAGTCCCTTCGGAGCATGGCGCTCTGTGCCTCTAAGATTGATTTTTATTTTTAATTATGGGGGGGTTGCTGTGCACTGTGCATTGTGCATGTGAGCTGCTCTTGGCTTTCCAAAGGATCCCAGTTCAGCTCCCAGCACTCATTTTGGGTGGATCACAACCACCTGTAACTCCAAGGGGTCTGATGCCCTCTTCTGGCCTCTGGGGGCACCTGCACTCATATGCACATACCCACATGTATGTTCACATAATTAAACATAAATCAAAAGAGATAGAGATGGGGGACTGGGTAAAATAGAAAGTCCGTCAAAGTGATACCAGGAGCTGTGAATGTGGCTGGTAGGCCTTCCCCTGATACCTGTCTTGAGCAGGCATGACGGATGTCCTAATTAATTCCTACATCTCTGCAAGACAAACAAGGTCGGACCCCTGAAGCCCCCTTTTTACAGCTCAACACAAAGCTAAGAAATGTCTTCTGGCCCAAGGCCACCATTCTGTGACCCCAAACCTCCTGTGTGTCTTTGGCCAAGATGTGCTCCTCCTCTGGGGCTTGAACTCCGATAGGTAAAATGAGCAGGCTGGACATCCTGCTCTGCATCTGTGCATTGGGCTGTACATCTGCCTCTCCCCACCCCCCCTCTGCACCTCATCCCTGCTGGAACCCCTCATCTCTCTTTAGGGTTTTCTGTTCTTCCCTGATTCCTCTGTCCCTGGCTTCTGTCCCTGGCTTTTCTCTGCCAGGACCCCTGTCCTCGTCTGCCACAGTTCCTTGTGAGGGAGACTGTATGGACAGACAGCACCCTGCTCTACCACACGGCAGCATGTCCACCAGCACAGCCCGGGCCTGAGGAGCTGGCCCTCTCCATCTGCCTTCTTAGAGGAGGGTCTGTCTCCAAAGGCCTTCCTGACGCCCTGACCTTTGACCTCTGACCTCTGGAACAGTGAGAGAATGGCATCCCAGCTGGACCAAGAGAGTGCCTTATATGGGTTTTCAGTCCCAAGAGAGCAGTGGGCTCTATCTTCTCACGCTCCCCATCCCAGGCTCAGACAAGGGGACAAGAAAGGGAGCCCCCTCTCTGAGCCAGCGGATGCTCGGCCACCACCTCCTTCACAATGCTGCCTGCACTTCAGAAACTTCCAGAACCTCTTCTGGAGGCCCCGATGCCTGGAGGTTGTTACCATTACCAGTGTGTCCAGCGTCCCTGTCAGCCATGTCTAGAGAATCTACTGGGCATCTTGTTGGAGGAGTCTGGGGCTAAAACAAGTGGGAGTGTCCTCCAGGAACTGCAGATTCCCAGCCTGGGCCTCCTGGGCAGAGTTTGGCAATGCCCGTGCGTGGGCCTGGTTGGAGTGGCGGCACCTGAGCGGAGGCCAGCTCCTGGGGGCAGGTAAACAGGATGCTGTGTGCTGGGTGTGGCGAGGCGGGAGGGGACCCGGGGCCACAATAGGCCATTGTACTCCGGAGTCACCTTCAGGCCTGCATGCTGGGTTCCTCCGCTCTCCCTCACCTCCAGCTGGGCTGTACAAACAGCAAGGCACATGGAAGGTGCCGTCGTCGTCGCCGCGCACACAGAGGCTGTGTGGAAGGTGACAGCCACCTGGACCTGGACCCTTCTGCTCCGAAACCGAGCACGACCGACTGAGGCGCTGGGCTGGGTGCTAAATGGTTCAGCCAGGAGGGGGCAAAAGAGGGTGCATTTGGTGTGTGTGTGTCTTACCAAACAGGTGACAAGGTCCCGGCCTCAGTCCAGCCACCAGCCAGCTCTGCCTGCCCTGCCCGCAGTGTCCACCTCTGCGCAATGGGACGAGAGCGCAGGGTGACCCTTCCCTTTCCAGCTCCCGGTGCCTGCAGGGCAGGGACAGCAGAGCCAGCTGACTTCGCGTCTGTGTCACTTAGTCCTGAGACCTCTTTACCCAACAGGTCTTTCACCCTGGTAAGAGGTGAACAAAATTGATGCCTGCTTGTGAGGGATGAGGGAGAGACCCAGGTCAGGACGCCTTTTATCTGTTTATTTGTTCAGTTCTTTTTTGACCTTTTTCTTTCTTTTTTCTTTTTGAGATAAGGCTTCTCTGTGTAGCCCTGGCTGTCTCAAAACTCTCTCTGTAGGCCTGGCTGGCCTCGAACTCAGAGAGATCCTCCTGCCTCTGCCTCCTGGGTGCTGGGACTAACTTGTGCGCCACCACTGCCTGGTGTATTTTGTCATTTTTATCTCTTAGGACTTTGAGACTCCAGCCTTCAAAGCTGAGCAAGATGTGGGCACTAGAGAATAAATGGGTCTGCAGTTAAGGGCACTAGCTGCTCCTGCAGAGGACTCGGGTTCACTTCTGGGCATCTGGACAGCAATGTACAGCCACCTGTCACTCCAGTGCCGGGGAATCTGATGCCCACTTCTGGCCTCTGCAGATACTGCTCACACACGGTGCACATACATACATACATGCAGTCACTCACACATGTGCTTTTTATTTTAAATGAGCAAGATGTGTTTCTGCCTGTAGAGGCCTCCTAGTGTGGGGGAGGGTTTGAACACACACACACACGCACGCACACACACACACACACACACACACGCGCGCGCGCACACACACACACTCCAGCATCAGTATATCATAAAAGTTCATCTTTATTCAATACTTACTATGAGTTGGGAATAATTTCAAACACTTCATGTGCATGTGTTTGGGTGCAGGCATGCAGAGGCAGGATATGTGAGATCCTCAGGGCTGGAGTTACAGGCAGTCAGGAGCTGCCCGATGTGGGTGCTGGGAGCCAACTTCAGCTCTTCTCCGAGTGTGCGCTCTTAACCACGGGGCTGGCTCTCTAACCCCAGTTTCAAGCACTTCATGTTCATTCATTCTTGTGACCGTTTCCGTTTCCTAGAGGAAGAAACTGAAGTTCAGAGAAGGTAAATACGTTGCCCAAAGTCTCAGAGCCAGTGACAGTGTC
Source organism: Peromyscus leucopus (assembly GCF_004664715.2). NCBI lineage: Eukaryota > Metazoa > Chordata > Mammalia > Rodentia > Cricetidae > Peromyscus > Peromyscus leucopus. The sequence goes on along the minus strand of NC_051084.1, from coordinate 4,678,339 downwards.
AGGACTGGCATTGCTCACTGCAGCCTGGGCTCTCGGGGCACAGTGTACAGCATGCTTGAGCCTGTGCTAACTGGGGCAGAAGGTCAGGGAAGAGAGACGGTCGGTTGAGTGTCTGAGTGAGCGGCGAAATACAGGATGGGCTACTTCCCCGGTTTCCCCAGGACAGGACACAGTGAAACTGCTCAAAGCTGGACAGTTTTCAGTCTCTTAGAAATGGGGGCGGTGGGGGCGGGGAGCCTGTCATCACAGTTATTCAGGCCTGCCTGAGCAATTTAGTGAGACCCTGTCTCAGAGTAAAAAGTAGAAAGAGGGCTGGTAATGTAGCAAGGCCCGACTTCTATCCTAGTACTTGCAGACTGTGGCAGGAAGATCGCTGAGGCTTGGAGGCCAGCTTGGGCTATGTAGTAGATTCCAGGCTAGCCTGGTGTAAGACTTCCTTCAAAACACATTCTCTCGGTCTCTGTCTCTGTTTCGCTATCTCTCTGTTTGTCTGTCTGTCTGTCTGTCTGTCTGTCTCTCTCTCTCCAAGGCAAGAAGCTGAGACCGTCTTCTCTTACAGATGGTAGAGAGCCGGTTAGGACAGGTCTTCAGTCTCCCTGTCTGCCTGAGATCCTTTCTAGTCCAAAGCGTGTCCTAGAGGTCCTCAAGAGGTCACGGCAGAAGGCGACATCTACCCAAGATAACTTCAATCTCCTACACCTCAAATTCTGTTGGTCTTCTGATCCCTCTCTTGTCTCCAGTGTACCAGGGACTCGGCGATGGAGTGAGTGTGCCGGGGACCATGTTCATAGGGTAGTCATGGAAACCCACCTCAAAGGAGAAGGAAGGTGAACATGAGCAGTAATGGTGCCGGAAGTCAAATAATCAGGAAGGATAGGCTGTGTGTGTGTGTGTGTGTGTGTGTGTGTGTGTCTATGTGCATGCATGCCATGGCATGAATATGGTGATCAGAAGACAACTCGTGGGAGTCAGTTCTCTTCTTCCACTAAGTAGGTTCTGGGAATAGAACCCAGGGCTTTAGGTTTGGCAGCAAACATCTTTACCAGCTGAGACATTTCAGACTTCAAACTTGCTGTGTGGCTGAGAATGACCTTAAACTCCTGGTCTCTGTCTTCTGAGAACTGGGCTTTTAGGAGTATACCACCACATTGGCAGGTTCAAGGCCAGCCTGGTCTACAGAGTGAGTTCCAAGACAGCCAGGGCTATATAGAGAAACTCTGTCTCGAAAACCGAATAAAAAAGGTATATCACTGTGCCCAGCTCCACCCTTCAAGTTTGTCTGAGATTTGGGAAGGGATTATTTCTTAATGACATTTTATTTTATATTTATTTTGAGATTTAAATTTTTACTTATTAAAAGTTTTAAATACAAATTAAATTTTAAATTAAACATTTACTTTTCCCTTTTTATGCCAGGTGGTGGCGCACGCCTTTAATCCCAGTATTTGGGAGGCAGAGGCAGGCGGATCTCTGAGTTTGAGGCCAGCCTGGTCTACAGAGTGAGTTCCAGGACAGCCAGGGAAGTTACACAGAGAAACCCTGTCTCAAAAATAAATAGATAGATGATAGATAAAATAAACTTCCTCTTTAAGTTAAATGGTTAGGGTGTTTTTGGCTTTTGTTTTGTTTTTACCTTTTGTGTTTTGATTTTCAAGACAGGGTTTTTGTTTTTTGTTTTGTTTGTTTGTTTGTTTTTCGAGACAAGATTTCTCTGTGTAGCCCTGGCTGTCCTGGAACTCTTTGTGGACCAGGCTGGCCTCAAACTCACCGAGATCTGCCTGCTTCTGCCTCTCAAGTGCTGGGACTAAGGGCTTGTGACACCGCCCGGCTAAGACAGGGTTTCTTTATGCAGCCTTGGATGTCCTGGAACTCACTCTGTAGACCAGGTGTGTGATTAAAGATGTGAACTACCACTTCCTGATAATACATTTTCAATTTATAAAACATCTGACAATTTTATTTGAAAATTCAAGGTTCATAGGCTCCTAAGATAAAATATAAGATACAGGAGCTGAAGAGATGGCTCAGTGGTTAAAAGTTTTTGTTGCACTTGTAGGGGACCTGGGTTGGAGTCCCAGCACCCACACCGTGGCTCACAGCCAGTTCTGGTCTCAGGGGATCAAACAGCCTGTTCTTCGCTAAATGATCCTGCACGCACATGGCTCACAGAAACTCACACAAGCACATACCCGTAGTTTAGAGAGGGTGTAAGCTGCAAAGGCTGGGAATAGCTCAGTGCTCACTGGGACCGAGTGAAGTTTAGGTCTGGTCCTCGGCACTACACAGACATTTACACACACACACACACACACACACACACACACACACACACACACACACACACACACTGTGTGAAATACTGAGGATTAGCTGGGTATGACAGCCTGTGGCTGTAATGCCAATACTAAGACATCTCAGGCAGGGGGATTATAACTTTGAAGCCAGGCTAGACTAACTAGTAAGATCCTGTTTCAAAACTAAAACAAAGGAGCTGGAGAGATGGCTCAGTGGTTAAGGGTACTGACTGCTCTCCCAGAGGACCTGGGTTCAAGTCCCAGCACCCACATGGCAGCTCACAACTGTCTGTAACTCCAAGATCTGACACCCTCACACAGTCTATATACATGCAGCAAAACACCAATGCAAATAAAGTAAAACTAAGTAAATTATATTAAAAAAAACCCCAAAATCTAAAAATCTAAAACAAAGTCAATGGTGCACACCTTTAATCTCAGTCCTCAGGAGGCAGAAGCAGGTGGTTCTCTGTTTGTTCAAGGCTAGCCTGGTCTAAATTTTGAGTTCCAGGACAACCAGAGCTAAAGAGTGAGATCCTGTCAAAAAAAACAAAACAAAACAAAACAAAACAAAAAAACCCCAAAACCTAAATAAGGGTTAGCAGGATGGCTCAGTGGGTAGAGGTGCTTACTCCCTGGGACCCACATAAAGATGGATGACTGCATAAAGTTGTTCTCTCACTTTCACACATGTAGCAGGGCACATGAGTGTGTGCTTTCTCTGCCTCTCATACACATATAAATAAAAATTTAAACTAAAATCAATATAATGAATTAATTAATAAAACCGCATGGGGGGAGCAGGAGAGATGGCTCAGCGGTTAAGAGCACTGACTGCTCTTTCATGGGACCCGGGTTCAATTCCCAGCACCCACATGGCAGCTCACAACTGTCTGTAACTCCAGAATCCGGCACCCTCACACAGACATACACACAGGCAAAACACCAATAAAATAAAAGTAAATTAAAAGAAAACTGCATCATGGACGGGATAAGAACTCATTCACCTACCCGTTCATTCACATAATCCTTAAAGCAGCCCTTAGCTGTGGGGCTGCATCTTCTTCCCATTTTAGAGATGGGAAACCGAGGCTCACAGGATTAGAACACTTACCCATGGTCGGTCAGGGGAGCAAACCTCCCACTTTCCATTTCCTCCTGGGGAAGAGCAGAGGCCTGGGGCACAGAGAAGCCCCCAGAAACAAAGCCAAGGTGGGGGCCCACTAGAGGGAGAAAGAGTTGATTCTCAAAGCACACGAGTGTGGCTGGGGGAGGGGAGGAGGCTCTGGGGACGGAAGGAAGGTCGTGGGGAAGTTCAAGGGCCGTGGGGTCTGAGAGCCTGGTTTGGAGGTCAGGTACTGCAGGAGGTGTCTGGGAAGGGGGAGTCGATGCTTTCATGTTGTTTTTAAGCTGGGGTTGGGGGTGTTTAATATTAATAGTAATGACTCTGGCGGGAAGATAATAGGCCTTAGTCAGATTAGAAGGGGTAAGCGCTTATCATGGCTGCCGAAGACAAGTCTTTCACCTGCTCCTTTATACCCCTTCTTTCATTCCCCCACGCCCCCTCCCACCAGCCTAGAACAAAAGCGGTATTATAGGCCGGGGTGTTTTCAGGCTGCAGCCTCTGAGCCCTCCCCTTCTCCTCTGCCCTCCCCCCTCCCCCAGTGTGAATGAAGCTTTTTCCTCCCGCAGGAGATTAGCTCCGTTTGACAAGGCAGTGAACTTTGGGAGGGGTAAGTGGGGGTCTCCAGAGAGCAGCCATGATGAACTGAGTGAATGCTGCCATGAAGAGACCCCGAGAGAACCCTAAAGACAGACAGACACACGAGGCCGGGGTAGACAGACAGACAGACAGACAGAGGCAGAGGCAGAACGAGCTTCAAGGTGGATCCTAAGACTGAGACACACACACACACCCATGCATACCCACATGCGCACACACACACACACACACACACACACACACACACACCCATGCATTACCACATGCACACATATATGTACACATATATATGTGTACACACACACACACACCCATGCATTACCACATGCACACATATATGTACACATATATATGTGCACACACACACACACACACACACACACACACACAGGCACACACCAGGATGTTGGGAAGTGAAAGAAGAAACATACAGGGAGACACAGACAATCACAAAGCAAAGAGGAAAAGAAAAAAAAAGAAAACAAAACGAATGTTCATCCCTGCCACTGAACAGATGGACCCAAAGAGACAAAAGCAGACGCCGCCGTCAGCAATGAGGGGACAGAAGGGATCCACACACAGGCAGAGTAAAGGGACCAAGGGGCAGAAGGCAGCTGAGGCAACAGGACAGGTAGCCGGAGGCAGAAGAAAGATCGGAGGAATGTCACCCAGAAGCTCCGGGGCCTGCCCTGGCCTCCCGGGGTCTGAAAAGGGTGACAGTGTGGCTTTGGGGAGTGGAGTGTAAGGGGGGCCTAGGCCATGGTGGGGGAGGGGAGGGGGAGCCAAGGCCAGACTGGCGCACTGCCCTGGAGTTAAGTCAGAAGAGAACAGGCCTTGGGGAGTTTGTTGTGCGTTACTTGGCGAAGTGGCCTCCTCGGGGGAGACGGCCCACTGGACACAAGCAGGTGGGTGGTGGTGACATGCGGGGCCCCGGCTCTCCGAAAGGCCCTGTGGAGTTACACACAAAGATCTGGTCGTGTGGGAGTGGCTCAGTTGGCAGAGCGATTGCCCAGCATTCGGAAAACCTGACGCTCAATTCCCAGCGTAAAACCGGGCGTGGTTCATAAGCCCCGCCCTTGTGAGGTGGAGGCGGGATTTGAGTGAGAAGGCCCCCACGGGCTCAGGTGTCTGAACACTTAGTTCCCAGATGGTGGCACTGTCTGTGGAGGTTCGGGAGGTGTGGCCTCGCTGGAAGAAAGGCATCACTCAGGGTGGACTTTGAGAGTCAAAAGGCCTGTGCCCTTTCTAGTCAGTTCCCGCTGCTTCGAGCTTGCTGTTCAAAATATGAGCGCTCAGCATCCTGCCCCAGCCACCACGCCGGCTGCCTCGGCCCAACTTCCTCACCAGGTTGGACTCTTAACCACAGGACAAACAAACTCTTCCTCTGTAAGTTACCTGAGTCACAGAAACAGAAAAGTAATTAATACAAAGGATCGTAAGTTCAAGGTCATCCTCAGCTACATGCAGTGTTTGCGGCCAGGTTGGGGTATATGAGACTCATCTCAAAACCAACAAGCAATGGGGACTGGAGAGGTGGCTCAGTGGTTAAGAGCACTGACTGCTCTTCCAGAGGACCCAGGTTCAATTCCCAGGAGCCACATGGCAGCTCACGACTGTCTGTAACTCCAGCTCTAGGGCACCTGACACCCTCACACAGACATACACACAGGCAAAACATCAATGCACATAAAATAAAAATAAGTAATTTTAAAAATGCAACAAGTAACAACAGCGAAAGACTCATTACTGTTTATGGCTGGATGTGGAAAAAAATAACACCCATTTCCACAAGTAAGGTCCCCACCCTTGTCCTTATGCCCAAATATGTCAGTGACACCATATAACGAGAGAGCTGGCCTGTTAGGAGAAAATCCCAACTTCACTACCACGTGACTTCAGATAGGGGACCTAATACATCTCACCGTGCTTTTCCATCTGTAAAGTGGAACTAGCCACAGCATCTCCCTTGAGAACAGTTTCAAAACTCACATTAGGGTAAGGAGCTTGGGAGCATGGAACTGGAGACCTATTTATAGTCTGAGGCCCTGTTCTAAAGTGTTTTTCACGTATACTTTTATTTCAGAGCACCCTTCTATTCATAGACTATCCAACATGCGCTAGAGCTCCGGCTGGAACAGACAGTTGGGGCTCGCTCACCAGCGCCTCTTGCACTGACCTGTCCTTGTCTGTAAGCTCTGCAGTGCCGGCTTCCCAGCTGAGAAGGGACGCTCAGCCTTTTGGGGGAGAGGCTGTGTATATGGCTGGTGGGGGTAGGTGGGGCAGCGGTGGGCTGGTCCATGACCAAAAGCTGGCTCTCTAGGAGGAAATCCTCATTTGCCCATCTCCACGCTGTCCGTATTCCCGCCACTGGAAACTCTGAGCGACCAATGTGGTATTTGCGAGTCTGGGCGTTAGAAAACGATGTCTGCTATGTGCCCAGCAAGGCCACACCACACAAACGGGCCCCCTTAGTGGGGTCTGTCTATAAATCCCTTTTTACCTTGGAGCTTCCGGCCTCATCCAGGAGAAATGAGGGGATCGTAGTGCCCAGGCTGGCGCTGAACAGCAGGTTCTCCCCAGCGGCATGGACACCAGCGCAAGCTAAGAAGCGGAGATGTGGAGGCCAGCACGGTGACTCACATCTTACAGTTCTAGCTCTTGGGAGACAGGGGCAGGAGAATTAGGAGTTCAAGGCCAGCCTGGACTACATGAGACCCTAATCTCCAAACTCAAACCAAGAAACTCAAGCAACAACAATAAGAAGCTAAAAGATAGGAGAGAGATCCCGGGGAGCAGAGGCAGGGAACCCCACAATTTGGAGGCCAGCCTGGCCTACCTAGCAAGCTCCAGGTCATCATGAACATCATGAGGCTATCTTAAAGGGGGAAGGGGACAGAGAGAGGGGTTCAGTGGGAGGAGGTCAGGCTGCCGTGGCAGAAGTCTGATGAACTGACCTACATAAAGTGGAAAGACAGAACTGATTCCACAAAGTTGTCCTCTGTTCTCCACAGTGCACCCCAGCAAGCATGGCCACCCACCTCATATCAATAATGAAAAAAAATTTTTTTTTGAGACAGGGTCTCACTATGTAACTCTGACTGGTCTAGAAGTCACTACATAGGGCAGGTTGGCCTGGAACTTACAGATATCCTCCTGCCTCTGCCCTGTCTTCTGGGATTAAAGGTGTGCATGACTACCCAACAATAAATAAAATGATGCAGGGAGATTCTCGCTCCAGGGGACAGGACATGAAGTTGGGGCCCAGCGGAGGGGGACTGATCGTTAAAAACGTTGCTATGGTTTCCTGAGGGTCAGGTATGGTTGTGGGAGGAGAGAGGTCAAGCACGGTTCTAGCATTTTAGCCTGAGTAACAGGAAGGCTGGACTTCCAGAGTGAAGTGAAAGACGTAGAAGGAACAGGCCGGAGGACAGACTGGAAGCGGGAGGTGGTTGGTTACCAGCTCCAGTGAGGGACTCTGGCCACTGGGGCAATCGGTGAGGTGGAACCTGTGTATATGGAAAATGGTGAGCCGGGGGAGCTGGCACTGATTGTGATTTTGACTGTAAAGACCCGAGAAGTGGTTCAGTGTGTAGGGTGCTCACTTACTGTGCCCAGATCCCAGGATTTGATGCGGCGTGACATAAACCATGGACAGCGGATGCCTGTCACCTCAGCACGTAAGCGGAGGAGCCAAAGGCCATCCTCAGCTACATAGTGAGTTTTGAGGCTAGCCCAGGATCCATGAGATCTTCCCTCACCCCAGGAAAACACCATCACAACCAACTATTGTTTAAAATGTGATTTATCTTGGTGACTAAAGTTATGGTCCTCCACTCCCGTGAAGTGTCTTGCTGGGGTCAAGGCCCTGCCTGTTACCCGATGTCCACGACTCCCAGCTGTTCTTCCTGTGCAGACTTGAGCTAACGGGGACATCAGCTGAGGAGAGACCATTCAGTGGGTGCACCCTGGACAAGAAATGTGGGAAAGCTCAAGTGCCTGTGTGGGTATGCTGCCGGTCGACCGAGTGCCAGGAGAGTGTGCACCCGCCAGCCCCGGCCCACCTGCCCATGATGGATGACATCTGTCTCCTGCTTTATTAAACTCAGCCAAGGTTCAGCCCTGGATTTGCAAACAGCTTAATAAGCATTTGGAAGGGATGGGGAGGCAGAGGCCTGGATTTCAAGGGGGTTACCAAGACCCAGACAGGAAGCAGCTTTTGCCCCGAGTGAGCTCCAGAAGGGAGTCAGGTGTCCCAGTGGGTGAGGGGTGGGGGACAGAGGATTTGGTGTCACAGAGGCACTTGTGGCCCAGAGAGGAGGGCCATAGGCCTTTGCTGTAAGCCTCTCTAGCATCACCGGTCACACACCAGGGAATGTCCTGGTCACTGCTGTGAGGCAAAGCAGCACATAGTCTGGCTGAGGAAGAGTGGATGAAGGGAAAAGAGATTGTCTCCATTATCTGGGGGTTCTGAACTGAAGAGGGCAGGGACACAAAACAGGCCTCCATGTCTCGTGTGTGTGTCTGTGTGTGTGTGTGTGTGTGTGTGTGTGTGTGTGCCTGCGCACATACACTTGTGTGCACGTTTGTACAAGGCCAGAGGTCCACGTCAGGCATCTGTCTCAATCAATTTCCACCTTACTTCTGTCTCTACTTCCTCAGGGCTGGGATCGTCGTCATCCGCAGTGCCCAGCTTTCTCACGTGGCCGCTGGGCATCCACACTCTGGCTCTCACTCTTGCGCAGCTGTCAGTTTACAGACTAAGAAAGAAAGAAAAGCAGGAGTTTTGAATCAGGTCCCTTCTGAGATTTATCAGTGTCTTATGTAGCCCAGGCTGACCTTGAACTTGATTTGTAGCCAAGACTAGCTTTAAATCCTCAATTCTCCTGCCTCAGCTTCCCAGTGCTGGTAGTACTAGTGTATGATGCCAAATCGGACTCCTTCTAACAATTTAGTATCTTTTGTGGCTGAGAGGTGGCTCAGACTGTGAGGTTCTTGCCACGTAATCACCAGAACTAGAGTCTGATCTACAGCACCCGAATAAAAGGCTAAGCACACTTGTAATCTCAGGACTAGGGAGGCACAGTAGGACTCCTGGGCCCCACTGGCCAGTCAGTCTAGATGAACCAAATGAGTACATCCCAGATCCTAGGGAGAGACTCTGTTTTGTTTAAAAACAAAACAAAACAAGTTAGAAGGGTCCAGTGAGATGTCTCAGGGGCTAAGGGTTCTGGCTGTACAAGTCTGGTGACCTGAGGCCCATTCTCAAAACTCAAATAAAGCTGGAAGGAGAGAACTGACTCCACAAAGGTGTACTCTGACCTCCATGTGAGTGTCCTGCCCCATCACGTACACAGACACAGTAAAAATATAAAAAAATAAACCAAGAAGGTAGAAGAACACCTGAGGCTGACCTGTGGCTTGCATATGAGTGCCCCCCCACCATATACACACAGATTTTTGTCCTCTGATAGCTTAGGGTGGTCTGTGGAGTCGCACTGCCTAGGCTCAGCTCCTGGGACCACCACTCTCTGGATGGGCGGGTAGACGATCTTGGTCTCTCTTGTTCCATCAGTTAACCGGGAACAGTTGGTTTTTCTACCTCATAAGGTTACAGGATGATTACCCGAGGGAAGGAATTTGTCCCATGTGAGTGGCTTAGAAAGTTCCCGAAACGTCTGTTGGTGTTAGCTGTCTCATGGCCGCCCGTGGCAGAACAGACACAGAGGGTTCTAGAACGTTATAATTGGCTTTTTGTATTTTACCAAATGCATGTATTTATGAATAATACCAGCGGCAAACCCTTTTCCCCCAGGAAATAAAATGGCCGACAGGAAGCTAGAGGCAGGCCTCAGTCTCAGCACTGCGTCAACCCAGCCGCAGGGGCTCCCATCCTGGCGCTCTGCACCCAGGCCTCACCCCCACCCCTGTAGGCGCTGTTCCTGGTCCTCCCTGCCTGCGTCCCCTGGGTCTGCTCCTGGCCCAGCCCAGAGCTTCCCTTGCCCAGCTGCAGGAGCCAGGCACGGGAGCCCCAGCTCAGAGCTGAGCTGGGCTGGGGGCCAGCCCCACATCTGGCATCCATTACCAACGGTGGCTGCCGAGTGGACTCCTCTGCCTGTCACTCACCTATCTGCTGGGGTGACAGAGGAGATGTGGAAAAGGTTTTCACAGCTGGAATAAATTGAGGGGAAGTGGAGGGGGAGGGTCAAAGAGAGACAAAAAACAACATTGAACTCAAGACAGAGAGAAAAGACAGTATTTGAGGAGGTAATGAAGAAAATATGTGTGTGTTCATGCACCCGGGTGTGCATGTACATATGTGTCTGGGGAAGGTGTGAGTGTGTGCCTGTGTTTGCAAATCAATGTGTCTGGAGAAGCATGGATGCAAGTAGATTTGTTTATGTGTCTATGTATGGTACTTACCAGCGTGAGCACCTGTGTGTATGTGTGTGTGTGTGTGTGTGTGTGTGCAGTAAGTGTATGTATGTGTCTGGGATAAGTGTGTGTGTGCAGTAAGTGTATGTATGTGTCTGGCATAAGTGTGTATGTGTGTGTGCTGTAAGTGTATGTATATGTCTGGGATAAGTGTGTATATGTGATATGTGTGTATGTGTTGGCAAATCAATCATGGTCCTTTGTTTCCTGTTGCTTGCATTTTATTTCGGGGTTCTGCCTACACTGATTGAAGCCCAGGAGGTCTATTTCCAGTCCTCCAGGACAAGCCATACATACATACATACATACATACATACATACATACATACATACATGTTTGAGGAAGGGGAAGGCTTGAGGGACAGGAAGAGGGAGGAAGGGAGAAGTCAGGCATCATGGCGTACACCTTTCACCCCAGCATCTGGAGGAAGAGGCAGATAGATCTCTTGAGGTCAGCCTGGTCTACAATAGTGAGTTCCAGGCCAGCCTGGGCTAGGTAGTGAAACCTTGTCTTAAAAAAAAGTGTATGGGGGAGGGGGGAGAGGGAGAACACAAAAGAAAGGCAACAATTAGAAAAACCTGGACTTCAAAACAGAAAAGGTTGTGTGTCCCGAAGCTCCAGCAGCCTCGCCTGGAGCTCACCACCTGGTTCCCTCCCTCTCTGTCTCCCTCAGTGCCCACCTCAGAAGCCGGGCAGCAGAAATTCCCCTCCTCCCCCATCTGCTCCCCATTGACACGACTGAGCTTTCAATTGCCTGCTCATTAGTCACCGGGATCCCCCCCCAGCCCCTCCCCCGCTCCTCCACTTCCCCTGAGCCAGGGTACAAGGGTCTCAGCCCCCTGCTAAGTCCTTGTCTGCAGCAAACTGCTCAGTCATAACCTCATCAGACACAGAGGAACTGGGCGTGAAGACGCCCTCGGAGGCCTCTGAAGTGTGCTGGAGGGGGCCCCTGACTGTGAGCAGCCCACTTTCGGCGGTGGCTGCCCCCTCATAATATTAGCCCTGTTGAGTTCATAAAAGCCCCCTCTAGTGTTACAGCGTTTGAGAGACTATTAAGTTTTAAGGCTTTGGACCTCCGGGGAGGAGGCACCATGTCATAGGTGTGGCAGTCAGAGGGGTCGGACTGACTGACAGGGCCCGGGGAGGACTGCACCGGCTACAGGGGCCGTGGAGAGGGTTGGGAGCAGCTTTAGGGTCGGGGGGCTCTCCAACGTTACAAGTTCACGGGTCAGAAAGGGACTGCTCCCATGAAGCACCGGGCTGCGGGGCTCTCGGGGCCTCTGCGGGGCTCTCGGGGCCTCTGCGGGGCTCTCGGGGCCTCTGCGGGGCTCTCGGGGCCTCTGGGGGGCTCTCGGGGCTTCTGCGGGGCTCTGGGGGGGGGCCCTGGGCTTTTGTGTATGAATGCGTGTGTAGATAGAGTAGAAAGGGCAAGGTCAAGCCAGGAGTTTCTTCTCTGGTGCCATTCACTTTGTTTTTTGAGACAGAAACGTTTACTGTCCTAGAGCTAAAGATTCACTAGCCTGGGCAGAACTGAGGCCCAGGGATCTACCTGCACTGGTAAAAAGCCAGATTTGGGTCATCGGTAAGGCCTAGAGAGAAAAGCTTGCCATGATGACCATTTCCCATCCCTGGAACCACAGTGGAAGGAGAAAACAGACTCTGGAAAGTTGCCCTCTGACCTCTGTATTCACACTGTGTCACTTGTGGGGCAGCATGCATCGTGCAAGAGCACACACACACCCCCCCACACACACCACACACACCACACACACACGGTCTTCCTCTCTCCCTCCTTTCCTTCATTTCTTGGTGTTTGAAACAAGGTTTCTCTGCAGTCCTGTCTGTCTGTCCTGGAACTCACTTTGTAGACCAGGCTGCCTCTAACTCACAGAGATCCGCCTGCCTCTGTCTCCAGATTAATGCTGGGATTAATGGTGTGCACCACCACTGCCTGGTCTTTTTTTTTTTTTTTTTTTTAAATTTATTTACTTTAAAATGGTGTTTTGCCTGTATGAGGGTTTCGGATCCCCTAGAATTGGAGTTACAGACAGTTGTGAGCTGCCACGTGGTTGCTGGGAATTGAACCCCAGTCTTTTGAAAGAGCAGCCAATGCTCTCAACCCCTGGGCCATCTCTCTAGCTCCTCCCTCCCTCTCTCCTTCCCTCCCTCCCTCCCTTCCTCCCTCCTTCCCTCCCTCCTTCTTCTTCTTCTTCTTCTTCTTCTTCTTCTTCTTCTTCTTCTTCTTCTTCTTCTTCTTCTTCTCTCTCTCTCTCTCTCTCTCTCTCTCTCTCTCTCTCTCTCTCTCTCCTTTTTAAAGGCTCAGTGGTGTACACCTACAATCCCAGCACCAGGGAGGGAGGAACAAGAGGGTCCATGCCTTTTGCTGTTCATCCAGCCTGGACAAATTGCTGAGCCTTGCGTTTCAAAAGATAAGGTGGAGAGTGGCATGCACTCGCATATGCGTATGTTCACACTACATACACATCCCTCTTTCCACACACATAGAGAAAGAGACAGAGATGGATGGTTTCCTAGTTATTCCTAGCATGCGCTCATGGCCAGTCCCTCTGGCCCCGCCCTTCTTCTCTGGACACGCAGTGACATCCTCATTGGCTGTGTGGAAACAGCTGAGGAACAGTCACTCTAAAGCACTTAGCACGCAGCTGGCCAGTATGGAGGACTCCTGGCCTCTCAGTTACTGTGGTGGTATCACCATTTCACACCATTGTCCTCTCATGGGCTGGAAGACCTGCCTTCAGCCCGCTGAAGAGGAGTATCTCCCAGAGAGCGACCACCCAAAGGAGTTAGTGGCACCCAGAGTTCACCTGGAGGCAAGAGGAAGCTGACGAATGCTGCCCCACAACACTGTCCCTGAGTCTTTTTTTTCTAGGCCTGTGACTTGGAGGTGACAGTGATAGCAATACCTTGCATTTATAGAGCGCTGTCTTTGGAATTCCAATTTAATTCGACAAATATTTGCTGTGTGCCGAGCATGTGAGCAGTTTTCAGATTGATTACTTTCTGCTAATAGGTAGACTCTCTCCCCTGGCCCTCGCCCCACACCCCAGCCACCTACTTGCACACTAGTGTGAGCACAGACATGCACACATACACGTGCACACTGAAGGTGGCCCTTCCTGCCACCTCTGCCTTCAGAAATGCTGTTGACTCAAGTAAGTTCACCTTGGACTCTGAGTCTGAGCAGATGGAGTCGCTGACCTCCGAAGCCACCCTGCAAAGCCCTCTCAGGAAGTGTGGTCCCATGGGTCATAGAAAGGTAGGAGTCTGGGTGATTATCACAAAGACTTGGGGGCCACCAACCCCATTCAAATTCTTGCTCTGCTTTGACATTTGGACAAGTGACAACCTTTTGGTGCCTCAGCTTGGTTGTCCTTACAGAAGTGACAATGACAGCCACCTCTTAGGGTCCCGGTGATGAGCAAGGAGGACGCACGGGAGACATTAGCAGCTGCTGACCGGACATGCAGGACCGGTTTCCCGTGGTGACAGTTCCTCACAGGTGGTACCTGAGCACCTCTGTGAGGGGACCCAGTGGAAATATGTGTCCCTGGGTTGCTCACTGTCAATCCTTGAGGGTATTTCGCCATCCCTGAAGATGGACAGCTTACCACCTTCCTGAGAATATATTTAACAGATTTTAGAGTTAAGACCAGTTCAGGGCCACATCCCAGTCCTCTCCCTATGAGCATCCACCTACTCTGGGGCACTTGTTTCCACTGCTCAGGTTAATTTCTATTTTGTGTGTATGGGTGTTCCGCCTGCATGCGTGTCCATACGTCACTTGTCTAAGCATCACTTGAGTACAATGCCTGTGGGCCAGAAGAGAGCAGCGGATCCCCTGGAACAGGACTTACAGACAGCTGTGAGCTGCCACGTGGGTGCTGGGAATGGAGGTCCTCTGGAAGAGCAGCCAGTGCTCCTCACCACTGAGCCATCTCTCCAGACCCATTGCTCTCGTGCAACAGCCACTGTGTGTGTGTATGTGTGTGTGTGTGTGTGTGTGTGTGTGTGTGTGCAGGTCGAAGGACAAATGTTCAGAAATGGGGTCTGTCTTTCACCTTACTGAGGCAGGGTCTCTCCTGCTTCTGCCACCGTGCCGTCTACTCCAGGCTTCCAGATAATTTTCCTGTCCACCTCCCATTTTGGCACAGGAGTCCTAGAATTACAGATGTGCACCACCACATCTGCCCTTTTGACTGGCTTCTGGAGATTCTGGTCATCAGGCTTGATTGACGATCATCTTTAGGAGCTGAGCCATCTCTTTCTGGGTCAACTGTAATTCTTTTTCCTTCTTGGTACCCCATGTGTCATACACTCCATTGATCTCTGCATTCTACCATTGACTGTTTCCAGATTTTCACTATTATATATCACATGGCATGCACATTAGCCAATCAGTAGCTTTTCTGGGTAACAGGTTATGCATCTGCTCATGCTAAGTGATTCACACCAATGGTTGAGCTAATGCATACTCTCTTAGTAGGGCAGCAGGGCTTCACACCCTCATCAATCACTTGGTCGTTTTGTAACATGGCTTTAACTTTTACATTTCTCTCAATAATTAGTAACATTGAAATTGAAATTTTCTGTTTTAATGAACATATTTTAATTGTGCAAAATGGCTTTATTATGATCTTTACATTTTTAGATTATTTTATTTTCATGTGTGTGTATTTTCACTGCATGTATGTGTACCACTTACATGTCTGGTGCCTGCAGAGTTAGAAGAGGGTTATGAATATGAACTGGAGTCCTCTGTAAAAGGAAAAAGTGCTCTTAAATTGAGTCCCTCTCTCCAGCCTTGAGGGATTTTGTTGGTCAGATTTTTTGAAGCAGGAATACCCTTAAATGTGGATGAACACCGTTATATGTCATGGCACCCATAGAAAAGGATGTGGAAGGCGGAGGCTTTGCTCTTTGCCTGCTTGTTTCACTCCTGCTGGCACGTTCATCCATCCTGCTGCTGCAGCATTCCTCCATGGCTGTTAGAAACCTGCTTCTTCAGGACTCCAGCCGCTCTCCAGGAATCCTCCAGGGCTTCAGTGCTGGGACCTCAGAGGCATCCAGCCCGTGGGCCGAGCACTTGACCACTGGGTTCTTGGTTCTCCAGTGTGAGACGCCACTGTTGGACTGCCTGAATCACATCCTGCAGGCCGATGTAGCCAGTCCTCTTTACGGATGCTTTCCTTCTGGCAGTTCTGTCCTGCTATGGACCTTGACCATCGCACCAGGCACCTCTCTCTGAGCCACATTCCTGCTCATTCAAGAGTTTTCTAGTTTTTGTTTGTTTGTTTGTTTGTTTGTTCTTTTTTGAGCCAAGGTCTCACTATGTAGCCATGGCTTTCCTGGGACTCACTATGTAGACCAGGCTGGCCTCTAACAGAGGTCCGCCTCCCAATTGCTGGGACTAGAGCCATGCACCACCACACATAGGATCTGCCCTTCTCTCTGCCTTCCTATCATCTGTCTCCTGCATGTGAGGCCTTAGCTGGGCTTGCGTTTTACTAATACCAGTCTCCACCCTTTGGTCTGTCTCCTCTCCCTTTAAAGAGTCTTCTGATGAGGAGAAGTTTTAACTGTCCTGTTGGCCAACTTAGCAACCCTGTCCTGTAACTGCTTTTGTGTTTTCTTTAAAAACAGAACACAAAACTGCTGCCAGGCCCAAAGCCTCCAAGATGCTCTCTGTTTCATCTGAAAAGCGCTCCTGCTCCATTGTTCTACTGGAAACTACAGTCCATCTGGAGTCTATGTTTGTGTGTGCTGTGAGGTAGGGGTCAAGATTCATTTTTAAAACACGGGCTAGCACCGTCCTGACCTCTGACCCCACCCACTCCCGATGAAAGACCCACTTTAATCAAGAAGGGCTTTTGTGTCCAAATGTGTACTTTGACAGCTGAATTCAGGAGCAGCTTTGCCCCCCCCCCCAGTAGGGGTCAGGGTGGCTCTCTCAACATGGGAGGTCCTGAACATGTGTGTGTGGCTCATCTCTTCCAGGAACATGGCTTTGAGAAGAGGGATGTTTGGGTTCAGGGATGAAGTGTTTTCCCCAATTATCAGTTAGGACTGTCACCAACGGAACTGACAAGTTTCGCAGAGTCCTAGTCCCAGTACTCGTGCTGGGGTGCCTGGGGCTGCCTGCTCTTAGACACACACGGCCCTCACAGAGTCACGCCGCCTCAGTTTTCCTGCTCTGTCCTGGCCACTGGTCAGTGAAGAGCAGACAGCAGAGCCCTGCCAGTGTGTGCCTGTCATTATCATCCCGGCACTGGGGAGGTGGAGGTGGGTGAGTCAGGAGTTCAAGGTCACCCCGGGCTGCATGGCAAGTTGGGGGCCAGCCTGAGCTACATGAGACCTTGCTTCTAAAAACTGGAAACAAGCTGGGTAGCGGTGGCACATGCCTTTAATCTCAGCACTCAGGAGGCAGATGTTTGGATCCCTGAGTTTGAGGCCAGCCTGGTTTATAGAGCAAGTTCCCAGACAGCCAGGGCTACACAGAGAAACCCTATCTAAAAAAAAGAAAAAGAAAAGAAAAACAGAAAAAAAAAAAAGAAAAATATGAAAGAACACAGTGGTTGCTACAGGAGGAAAATAGAACAGGAAAAAACGACCCAGTACCTGGTGGTTAACTTCACGTCGGGGTTCAGGTCAGAGGTCAGAGGGCATCAGAGAAGGTGACACTTGAGCTTGGGGTGGGGGGTGGGGGTCCTAAGTTAAGAAGCGCAAATTCAGAATTCTGGAGGTGGTTGCAAGGGTGAGGATGGCAGTGGCAGCGTGGGAACTCAGGGGTGAAATTCACCTGGTGAGGAAGGACTTCAGTGTGAAGGAGCTGTGGCTGGAAGGGCGAGAGGTGGCCTGGCTTCGCCCCTTCCCTCTCTCTCCTGCCAGCGCCTCCTCCCGGTCAGCAAGCCACTGACAGGAGCCGGGAGCAGCAGCCCGGGAGCGCGCCTTGAAACAGGGAGGCAGCCGGACGCAGGAGAGCTGGACTGGAGAGGGCGGCAGATGCGGCTCAGTTGGTAGCGTGTGCCTGGCTTGCACGTGGTCCTGGGGTAGGGCCCTAGCGCTGCACAAGCTGGGTTTGGGGGTGCTCACTGTAATCCCAGCACTTAGGAGGTGGAGGCAGGAGAGTCAGAGGTTCAGAGTTTTCCTGCCTTGCCCACAGTCAGGACAATTCTCTGTCACCCGCCAGTCCCACAGCTGCTCAGACCCAACCAAGTAAACACAGAGACTTATATTGCATACAAACTGTATGGCCGTGGCAGGCTTTTTGTTAACTGTTTTTATAGCTTAAAGTAATCCATTTTTATAAATCTATACCTTGTCATGTGGCTGGTGGCTTACCGGTGTCTTTACATGTTGTTGGTTATGGCGGCAGCTGGCAGTGTCTCTCTGTCTTAGCCTTTTGTTTTTTAGCATTTTCGTCTCTCTTTGCTTTACGTACTTTCTGCCTGGCCATACAGTTTGTATGCAACGTTACCGCTACACAGGGTCATCTGTGCTACACATTAAGTTTGACGAACTGGGTGATGGTGGCACACACCTTTAATCCCAGCACTCAGGAGGCAGAGGCAGGCGGATCTCTGTGAGTTCCAGGCCAGCTAGGGCTGTTGCACAGAGAAACCCTGTATCAGAAAAACAAAAACAAATAAATAAATAAAGTTTTGAGGCCAGCCTGGGATACATGACCTGGGTGGGGGAGAGAGAGAGAGAGAGAGAGAGAGAGAGAGAGAGAGAGAGAGAGAGAGAGAGAGAACACGCTGGTGGAGCACGATAACTTGGACAATTGCCACCTCCATGGTCTCACTGGAACCACTCACCTACAAGAGAGCAACCCCAGGGCTTCTTGCTGGCAGGAAGGAGCAGGAGCTTCAGGATCTCAGTCACAGACTGTAAGATAGTGAAACTACCCCAGAAGCTTCTAACCCAGCGGAAGATCACATCTAACCCTCGACCTAGCAATTTCACTGTTGGGAATATACCCCAAGGGAAAGAGAGCATGTCTCCACTCTGTGGCTGCGGATGTGGCTCTTTTGGCCGAGTGACAGTCGAGTGTGAGCCCAGGGTTTGATATCTCCTAGGATGACATAAACCAGGCAGAGTAAGGCACACCTCTAATCCTGGCCCTCTGAAGGTAGAGGCAGGAGAACATGAGACCCTTTTCTTAAAACAAAACCGAGCAAGACATGATTGGGTGCAGCTCAGTGGTAAAGTGCTCATCTGGCAGGAGTGGGGTTCATATGTGAGGATCTGGGTTCAATCTGCAGCACGACACCAAACCAAACCAAACCAAACAAAATAACCCCCCAAAACCAAACACCACCACCACCAAAAGCATTAAAGAAAAAATTAAAATTTTAATAGAATTATTCAAGTTTTATTTATTTTCGTGTTTATGTGTATGTGTGAATGCAGGTTGAATTAAAGAAGAAATGAAAAGGAAAGGACATGACTGCTCCTAGGTATGGTGGAGGAGAAAGTTTATTGTAGATAAAAGTGAGAGTACAGCCAGAGGCAGAGACATCTGGGAGAGCCCAGAGTGGACATGACCAGACTGAGCTCGGACGTGAGGGGAGAGGGGGAGGGGGAGGCAGAGGGGAGGGGGAAGGGGGAAGCAGAGGGGAGGGGGGAGGGGGAAACAGAGGGGAGGGGAGAGGGGGAAGCAGAGGGGAGGGGGGAGGGGGAAACAGAGGGGAGGGGAGAGGGGGAAGCAGAGGGGAGGGGGGAGGGGGAAGCAGAGGGGAGGGGGGAGGGGGAAGCAGAGGGGAGGGGAAAGCCAGGTGCAGCAGCCAGGAGGCCAAAGGTACAAAAAAGGAAGGGTAACCAAAATGTCTGGATTATATAGGGAAGGGGGGGGGCAGCCCACCCCTGGGCTGCAGAGTTCAGGGTGGAGGGCGGGGTATGCCAGCCACTCCCGGTAACAGGTAGGGACTGAGGGATGCTGGGAGAACCTGGAGGCCAGGTTTGATATGTTAAGTAGGTACCTCAGCCTTTTGTCCCAGACTTGAGGCTTAACAGAGGTATGTTAGTTAAGTGGTCAGAGCATCGGATTCCCTGGAGCTGAAGTTACAGAAGCTTGTGAACTTCCTCACTGGGTGCTGGGGGTCAAACTCAGGTCCTTTGCAAAAGCCATATGTGCTCTTAGCCACTGCCTACTTCTCCAACCCAGGTGGGCATGGCGGACGGGACCGGTCACATCCAGCATTCAGAGGGCAGAGGCAGGCAGTTATCTGTGAGTTTGAGACCACATTGTTTTATAGAGCTCCTGGTCAACCAGGGCTATAGAATGAGACCCTGTCAAATAAATAAATAAATAAATAAATAAATAAATAAATAAATAAAAGAAGAAATCTGCTGTGGTAGACTCACACAGTAGAAAACTCAGTCCAGCAAAAATAATCTAGCCTTTGGGAATGCGAGCGACAGCACTGTGTGACTTTCCACGGCATCCCTCCTGGGTGAATCGCCCGGACACTACACTGAGTGAAATAAAACAGCTGCTTCATGAGGAGAAGCAACCACGTGACACCATCTATAAAAGCATCGAAACAAGGAAATTTAATCTATGGTGATAAGAGTTTAAAAAAAAGCCAGGTGGTGGTGGTGGTGGTATACACCTTTAGTTCCAGTACTCAGGAGGCAGAGGCAGGGGGATCTCTGTGAGTTCAAGGATAGCCTGGTTTACAGAGTCAGTTTCAGGACAGCCAAAGCTGTTACGCAGAGAAACCCTGCCTCAAAAAACCAATACATACATACATACATACATACATACATACATACATACATACACAAATTAACAAAACAAAAACAAGGTTGCCTAGGGGCTGGGGCTGGAAAGGGAGGGGTGGTCGGTCTTCTTTGAGAAAACCACGCCCATCCTTTTGGGGTGCACTTTGATTTTTTTTTCCGTTTTTCGAGACAGGATTTCTCTGTGTAGTTTTGGTGTCTGTTCTGGATCTTGCTCTGTAGACCAGGCTGGCCTCGAACTCACAGAGATCTGCCTGCCTCTGCCTCCCGAGTGCTGGGATCAAAGGCGTGTGCCACCACCACCCGGCTGTACTTTGAATTTTATCCTTGAGTGCTTTTCTATATTTTCTTTTATAAATTTATTCATTTATTTTATTTTACGTGACAAGAGTGTTTTCCTGCATGTATGTGTATGTACCATATATGTGATGTGTAATCCTTGCAGAGTCCAGAAGAGGGTGTTAGATCCCCTGGAAATGGAGTTACAGACAGTTGTGTGTTGTGGGGTAATCTTTTTGAACACTGTAAAGATGTGTCTCTGGGGGCTGGAGAGATCGCTCAGTGGTTAAGAACATCGACTGTTGTTCCAGAGGTCCTGAGTTCAATTCCCAGCACCCACATGGTGGCTCACAAACATCTGTAATGAGATCTGGCACCCTCTTCTGTATACATAATAAAAAAATAAATCTTTAAAAAAAAAGATGTGTCTCTGCCTAAGGCGCCTTCTGATTGGTTTAATAAAGAGCTGAATGGCCAATAGCTAGGCAGGAGAGAATAGGCAGGTCTTCCAGAGGGAGAGAAGAACTCTGGGAAGAAGAGGTGGGAGACACCAGCAGAACTGAGTTCGAGGCCAGCCTGGTCTACAGAGTGAGATCCAGGACAGGAGCCAAAACTACACAGAGAAACCCTGTCTTGAAAACAAACAAACAAACAAACAAACAAACAAACAAACAAACAAACAAACAAGAGTCTTCTGTGGAACCTGGAATCAGTGCTGGGGGAAAACCTATCCAGTGAAAGAATGAAGGAGAATACATCAGTAACAGCAACTGTGCAACATTGTGTAACATCGTGGAAACATTCGACTCCCCTGCAAGTGTGGCTTCCAGGCTTAGTTTCAGCCCCAGCCTAGAAGCTGGAGTCGGAGCGGAGGGAGACATGACCCAGTGCCATGCCATCCCGTGAGGACTGCCAGGCACGGTGGCTCGCACTGTATCTCAGCACTTGGAAGGCAGGAGGATGCTCAGAAATTCAAGGTCATCTTCAGATACCTAGGCAGTTTGAGGCTAGCCTGTACCACATGAGACTCTAGTCTAAAGAAAATGTAAGAAATAACCTACTTGTGGGGTCACAGGCAGGAAAGAAGCGATAGCCCTCCCTGTCTCATTACTCTTTTTGTCCATGTAATTGTTAATTGCTTATAGGGAGGAACTGTTCCTTAACCCACATATTCATGCTTCATACTTAAGGAACACAGGTCAGCAATGAACTTCTGTGGAGTACAATCCAAAGAATCCTTTACATTCTGAAATCACTTTGTGCTCTGAATGGTACCAGCTTCCTCAAATCTTCAAAATCTTTCATGGGATCATAATTTCTGTAGAAATCTGCATACGCCTTCTTTCTTGGTTAGGGCATGCCAAATTTAGGGGAAGCTGCAACTTCCAGGGCCACAGTGAATGTGCCAACAATATGAACCCACAGATGCCTTGCTGTGGGACGGTCTGTATGTCAAATTGCTCTGATTGGTCAATAAATAAAACACTGGTTGGCCAGTGGCCAGGCAGGAAGTAGGTGGGACAAGGAGAGAGGAGAATTCTGGGAAGTGGAAGGCTGATGCAGAGAGACACTGCAGCCGCCGCCATGACCAGCAGCATGTGAAGACGCCGGTAAGCCACCAGCCTCGTGGCAAGGTACAGATTAATGGAATGGATTAATTTAAGATATAAGAACAGTTAGCAAGAAGCCTGCCACAGCCATACAGTTTGTAAGCAATATAAGTCTCTGTGTTTACTTGGTTGGGTCTGAGCGGCTGTGGGACTGGCGGGTGACAGAGATTTGTCCTGACTGTGGGCAAGGCAGAAAAACTCAAGCTACAAATGGCGCCCAACATGTTGGCAAAAGTTTCTACCTAAAACTTGAGAAAAGATTCTAAAATGGAGCTAAAAACAGCTTCCTAATTGTCTCTCTCAAATGAGCGGCAGCCTGCCAGTTTGAGCTACTGGCGGGTTCCTAGTGTGCGAGCTCGGTCTGCAGTATGGCGGGAATGAGGCCTCTGCAAGTGACACATTAGGCTGCATGGTGGATTTAGCCTTTACTAGTACAAAACAAAAAGAGGTTTCTGAGCTACACGCTGCTTGGATAAAAGCACAGACCCACGATGGCTCCCAGAGCTGGCGGAAAACGTACCACCGCCATGTTGGGAAGCTGAAGTGGGAGGAGCCAGCAGCCACAGCACCGTTTCAGGCTTAGAAGGCTGCAGTTTAAAGCAATAGGCTCAAGGTAATATAAAAAATAAGCCACATAAAGATGGCTACCACACAGAGAATCTGGATTATGTTCTCTTTGATATTCGTAACTGAAGAGAAACATTTGATTGCAAAAGCTGTTGAGTTATGCCAAAATGTGTATTTTAAAGGTACCTTAACTTCAAAATTTGGATGTAAGGATATGTTGCTTTGGAAAGGAGGCTCTGCTTTTGTTTCCACAAAAAGCCAGAGGCTATGGATTTGTTCCAGATTAAGATACATCAGGTTTGACCAGCCAAGACCCCCTGAAAGGTCTCCGATGACACCATGGCCCAGATGATCCAACATCCAGAATCGTCTCAAGGCAACTGTCTCAGACGATACGGTCTCACGGACTACTCCATGATCCTAAAATTTTCTTTGTGTCCCCATAAGATACAGCGCCCCCCTCCAGCAGGAAGTAGTAAGAGAAGCTACGTCCAAATTCCCAAATATACCAAGCTGACTTTGGAGATGTGTAAAAGTTAAAACCTTCCTTTTAAAAAAAAGAAAGGGGAAGTGCTGTGGGACAGTCTGTATGTCAAATTGCTCTGATTGGTCAATAAATAAAACACTGGTTGGCCAGTGGCCAGGCAGGAAGTAGGTGGGACAAGGAGAGGAGAATTCTGGGAAGTGGAAGGCTGATGCAGAGAGACACTGCAGCCGCCGCCATGACCAGCAGCATGTGAAGACGCCGGTAAGCCACCAGCCTCGTGGCAAGGTACAGATTAATGGAATGGATTAATTTAAGATATAAGAACAGTTAGCAAGAAGCCTGCCACAGCCATACAGTTTGTAAGCAATATAAGTCTCTGTGTTTACTTGGTTGGGTCTGAGCGGCTGTGGGACTGGCGGGTGACAGAGATTTGTCCTGACTGTGGACAAGGCAGGAAAACTAAAGCTACAATGCCTGGCCCGCCCGAGGCGACCACACATCTGCATTTCCAGCAACGCACCAGGACTCGTGGTAGTGAGCGTCCTCTACACCAACGTCCTGCCCGGTTCTTGGAGAAATGAAGACTCACTATGTTCACAATGACAGAAAACTGTCAACCACACAGCCGTGGCCTACAGCGTGCCCTGCTCCTCTTGGCGTTCACATTATCGTGGGTGTCACATGGTCCACACTCGATAGCTGTTTCAAGTCTGGTTGGAGGATGAGTGGGACGATGGCTCAGCAGATCCTCGGGAGCCTCGCCTGAAGCTCAGTCTCTGTGGTCCACATGGTGGGAGGTGAGAACTGACTCCCAAAAGTTGTAAGTTGTCCTCTGATTTCCACAGGTGGGAGACAGCACACACACACACACACACACACACACACACACACACACACATAAAATTTGAATTTTTAAAAATATTTTTAAATTTAAAAAGCAAAAACCCGGAAAAATGTCACTCTTCAAAAAGTATTCCTTCCCAACGTCCACCTACTGAATAAATGTATAGGCCCCAACCCCCTCTTAAAATGCACATATTTGGGGCTGGTGGGGGGGTGCCTCGGCGTTAGGAGCACTGTGTTGCTCTTGCAGAGGACTCAGATTCAGTTTATGGCACCTAAATGGTAGCTCACAACCATTTGTAATTCCAGTTCCGGGAGAGCCGATGCCCTCTTCTGAACTTTGCAGGCACCAGGCAAAATATCTGTCTTAGTTTGTGTTTCTGTGGCTGTGAAGAGACACTATGACCACAGTAACTCTTTTTTCTTTTCTTTTCTTTTCTCTTCTCTTCTTTTTTTTCTTTTTTTCTTTTTTTTTTTTTTTTTTTTTTGTTTTTTTTTTTTGAGACAGAGTTTTCTTTGCGTAACATCCCTAGCTGTCCTGGAACTCAATTTGCACACCAGGCTGGCCTCGTACTCACAGAGATCCACCTGTCTCCTGAGTGCTGGGATTAAAGGCGTGTGCCACCACTCCGGGCTGACCGTGGCAGTTTTTACATAGAAAATAGTGAATTGTGGTGTCGGTTTACAGTTTCAGAGATTCAGTCCGTTACCGTTATGGTAGGGAGCATGGCAGATGTGGTGCTGGCAGATGTGGTGCTGGCTACAACTTTATCAGAGGCAACGAGAAGAGGACTGTGTCACTGGGCAGTATCTTGAGCATAGGAGACCTCAAAGCCCGCCTCCACAGTGACACACTTCCTCCAACAAGGCCACACCTCCTAATAGTGCTACTCCCAATGAGATTATGGGGGCCAATTACATTCAAACTACAACAATATCCATACCTATAAAACAAATAAATCTAAAAAAAAAATAAATTCATATAATCCTTGGAGGAACACCACCACCTCGAGCCAAGGAAAGGAGCTTGGCTTGTCCTGCTGCATGTGGTGGGCAGAGGAGAAGGCTTTGCTCAAGGACCAGTTCCCAGAGCTGGGCTGGCAGCCTGGAGCAGAGCGGGAGCTCAAATCCAGGGCAACAAGAGGCTGTGGGCTCAACACAAACCTTCCTCTCTGGAGATGTAAAAGATGTAAAAGAGGCACAGATTCCAAGACTAGTGCGGGGTGGGGGAGGTGTGTGGGGTGTGGGGTGGGGGTGGGGTGGGGGGGATTTCAGATGGGCTTTACTGTTTCAATGGCCTGGTCCTGAATGAGCAAAGAGAGACTTTGAAGGTGCTGGGAACTACAGGAATGAGAAAGTGACCCATCGGGACCACAGTGGCTGCACATGCCGGTTTCTACAGCAGGGCCCTGGAGCCCCAGCAGGCTTAGCGGGGGTGGGGGGATGGGGGTAGGTGGGGGTGGGTGGGGCTGGAGTCCGGGAAGAAATCTTTGAATAGATGTGACTGGGCTGGGAAGAGGGAGGAGGAGGAGCTAGCAAATGAATTAAAGACTCTAACAGCTAGGGAGTGACCCCAGTGCTCTGTGGGGGAGATTTACACAGTTCTGATGCTTCCTTGAGACCCTAAGTCCTAACTCTAGTCCTAGGATTATTTATCCTTGCTTGTGTCTGAGAAGATAGAATTCAGAGCCTGCTCACCAGAGCACACAGGGGAGTGTGCTGGAGTGGGTGACCGGGCAAGAAAACAGTGCATCCAGACAGACAGACAGGAGCCATGCAGACAGACAGAGCGCCATTCGGACAGGCCACAGCTCCACTCATAATCAATCCCACTTCCTTCTGCAACAACAGACAAGGCCCGAGCTAGACCCAGGGCCCACGCTGCTGTTGCCTGAGGAACTGTGGGTTATTTTAAGGCTGTTTTCACATCCTTATCTCTCCCACCCCCATCCAGCAAACAGTCAGACAGAAAAACAAACAGGCCGAGGCCCACAGGGGCTGTTCACAGGGAGAGGCCCAGCCTGCTCTCCCAGCCCAGTCCGGGATCCCTCCCTGTCACATTCCTCCAGGCAGGGCCCCTTGGCTGGATCAGAGGTCTCATCCTGCCACTCTCTGGCCCCTCCTCTTTTCTGGAAAACTCTTTCCCCCAGGCTATAAAATGTCTTATTTTCTAGAAATTCCTTGGTAGAGTTTCGGTTAAAATGAGATTGGGCCTTTGCTGACCAAGGGAACCCAGCCCTGTGGGCTGAACCTGCCATCCTGGCCTCCGAGTCAGGGAGGCCATGCCGAGGGTTAGGGTTTTTTGGCCACATGGTGATTTGTGACCTGTCAGTGGGTCCTGGGGAATTGCCCAACTCCTATCTGTACAGACTGGAAACCTGTACAAACAGTGGGAAGAACTAAAGCCAGAATCCAGGGGGCCCTGGAAAGGGGTCTTTCAGGGCTCCAGGGTAGTTGGGGGGCACAGCTTACAGACGTAAAGCCCAGAAGTCGCTCATTTGTTCCCTCAATGACTGGCCAGTGGGGTCCCAGTTCCCGTGGTAACAGGCCAGCCTGATCTGGGGGGGTGGGTGGGCAGGGTGGAGTTCCCTGGAGCTTAGATTCTAGTCAGGGGTAGGGATGGGGGGTAGGTGAGAGGATGCTGGAGCAGAGCAAGCAGGGGAGGGGCCAGAGAAGCCAAGGCCTAGGGCTCCTGGGACCTGTGGGCTCTTAACTGCACAGACTCCATTCACACGAAATGGGAAGGGCTGGGGAGACGCCTCTCCTAGACAAGGCCCACAGTCCGTGCCTTTGCTGAGGAAGGAAGGGGCCCCCTGAAATACAGGAATCTGTGACTTGGGGTTCTCTTTCAGGTCTGTGATGCCATGGTGGAAGCTAGCTGGATGTAGTTTTCAGCTGGGGAGCTCTGAGGCGGTGGCCTGCAGGCCTGGTGCATAGGTTCCCTCCCCGGTTCCCACCTCTGGCCTTCTACCCCCTTTCTGCTCCTAATTCCCCTCCTGCCTGGCTCCCCATCTGGCACTGCAGGTGCTAAGCAGGCCTTGCTCCCCTCTGACTTAGGTCAGGTCTTCAGGAGTTCCGGATCTGGGTATTTGTGCCCTTAGGACAGTCACATAGCAATGGAGCCCAGGGCACAATGAAGAGCTGACCCCAGGATTTATGGGCCAGCTCTGGTGTGAGGAATGGAGCCCTGTCCCCCATCTGGCACCCCTGTATCTCTCCCTACTCCCACATTATCTCTCTTCTGTCACTGCAGGCAAAGGCCCCCCTCTGTTCTCTGTGCAGGACGGACATTCCTGGGACAGATTTTGAGTTGCAAGACAGATCAAGGAAGCCCATTAGATGACAGGTCAATCAGTCACCATCCATCAATCAGCATGGGAGGGACAAAACTCCAGTGGAGACAAAGCTCACTAATTTGGAGAATTTGTGGGTGTGTAATTAAAATGGAACAACTCTGGCCTGCTCTGGGATTAAAAGTATTCTTCCTGGGACCATTTGGTGGCTTTTATTTTCCTATGGAGGAGGGGCAGTAGGCACTTTCTCACTCTCTAGGATTTTTTGTTGTTGTTGTTGTTGTTTTGGTTTTTTTTTTTCCCCTTAATTTGAGATAGGTTTTCAATGGAGTCTGGCTAGAATTTGATGTATGTAGACCAGGTTGGCCTTGAACTCACAGAAGTCCAACCTGCCTCTGCCTCCCCAGTACGGGGATTAAAGGAATGTGCTACTATACCAGACCAAAGTAGGCAAACTCTCATAACTTGATTAGTCCTGGGTAGGGCCCAGGGTCTAGTGAATGGACGGGATGCATGTGCGTGCGTGCGTGTGTGCGTGTGCGTGTGCGTGTGCGTGTGCATGTGTGTGTGTGTGTGTGTGTGTTGTCTTCCCCTATATCAGTAACTCTCTCTTTTTATCCCAGATGTGGTGTGAAGGAGAGGTGCTGTCCGCTGCCCTCGGCCTGAAGTGTTGGCAGCCTGGGTTCTGCCTGGCCCTTTAAGGACCCAGAGAGCCCAACAGCCATGGCCGCTCTCCCCAGGTCTCTGCTGCCCTTCTCCATCTTCCTGCCCAGCCTGACTGACATCTGAATGGAGGTGAAAGAAAAAGTGACAAGTCTTGCTGCCTGCTGGGGCCCAGGAAGCTGCAGGAGTCATCGGTGGCTGCTGACAGGGAAGCAAGCCATCCAGGTGCCTAGAGCCCCACCCTGGACTTCCGTCAGTCCCACGACGGCCAGCATCTCAGTGCTATCTCCCCCTTAGCTCAGTCCCACGGCGGCCAGCATCTCAGTGCTATCTCCCCCTTAGCTCAGTCCCACAGCAGCCAGCATCTCAGTGCTATCTCCTCCTTAGCTCAGTCCCACGGCGGCCAGCATCTCAGTGCTATCTCCTCCTCTCTGCTGCCTCCCTCACAGCCTCTCCTCTCCAAGCCCTGGGCAGCAAAACTGTTCATTTCTCAACGGTCCCTTGGTCTCACAGAGTGACTAATTCGCTCAGGTTGGGCAACAAGTGGGCTGTGGTGCCTGGGAGATAATGGGTCACCACTCCCTCTGAAAGTGCCAGATGCAGGCCTTGAACTTCTGTACCAGACAGACCCACCTGCTCTCTGGCCAAGCAAGGCTTGGCACCCTGCACCCCTGTTTCCTAGGAGCCCAGGATGCAGCGATACCCGGCATGGGGGGGCTCCCAGGCTGTGCAGGCTTGGCACAGAGGATGTCTCCTCTCATCCTAGTGAAGGTGAGCAGAGGGGGGGTAGAAGGGTGTCCTGAGACACCCAGGAGCATGGCATGCTTGTCTCCATACCTTCCCAGCCCAGGGTGTACACAGACTCAGGAGGGGGGTGTATTTGAGGAATGCAGGCTTAGGGTAGGGGTGCTCAGAGTCATGCGCCCCAGAGCACCTGTGCCAGCAGTTCTGGTGTGCGTGTGTGCATGTGCGTGTGCGTGTGCGTGTGCGTGTGCGTGTGTGTGTGTGTGTGTGTGTGTGTGTGTGTCTGTATGGCTCTCGCTCAGGTGCATCCTGATTGCTGGGCCTTCCTGGACCCTTGCTGCCTCCTCATCTGTCTGCCCGCCAGCCCTATCGTGTTCTTTGTCTGACTGTCTGTCCATCTCTGTCACCGATCCTCTTGCTCACTTGGGGTGTGTATTGAATTGTTTTCCTGCAAGCTGCAAGGCTGCCTCTCCCGCCGTCAAACTCGGCCATCCACACTCTGCCTGTGTAATTTAAAGCTATAGTTAAATTATGACTTCTCCGGACCTGTTGTGGCACCCACGCCTAAGCCTAATTAAATGATCACATCCATTCTGAAGGCAGCTCTCCTCTCCCCTCCAACGTTAATTACAGCATAAGAGGCTTTAATGGCCCGCCTCACCTCCAGCTCCTGGAAAGAAAGGTCAGGCGATTAATTTTCATCATTAATCTTTTCCCAATGTGGACACTGTGCTGTCATCAGTGCCTATTAAACCCCCTCTGTCCCCCCTGCCAGCCTCCTTCATCCCCTCCTCCCGGAGTGACTACGGAGAAGGAAAATATTTAAGAATAGTTGGTCTCTTTGCTTTCCTGGAGATGGCTTCTCTTTGAGGGGCTTGGAGGTGGGGAGGGATACCCCTGGAAAACTGTGCATAACTAAAGTGTTAGGAATTTGGGATTAGAGGGCCTTGAGGCTGGGGCGGTGGTCTTCCATAGCTCCTGGTGTGTGTGTGTGTGTGTGTGTGTGTGTGTGTGTGTGTGTGTGTGTGTGTTGGGGAGGGGGGCAGACCTGCCACTCCTCTGTTCTTCGCTTGGTCCTTTATAGGAAAAGCTGAACGGAATGTGCTGGCTCTCAGGGTCTTCCACCTGCCACGGGCTGGTTTACTCTGTGGTAGCCCAGATTCCCCCTCTTCCTCTGGTTTCCTGCAACTTCAGCCCCCTCTGGTGCACGAACAGTCTAGACTTCTGCAATCACATGAGGCTGAGCCAAGGCCACTGTGCCTGGAGACTCCAGCTCTACCAGACCCACCGCTTAGGAGCCTGGGTTCTCTCTCCAGCATGGATGGCAGTCTTGGGCATACTGTGAGAAGGATTCTTAGGAATAAACAGCAGAGGTCTAGTACACAAGAAAACGACTGACTTTGAAGGTTGAGAGGCATATGAAGCCTAGGGGAATGTGAGGAAAGGCTTAAGGATGACCAGAGGCTGGGATTCTCTGTCATGCTGTGAGGAATGAGGAAGGGCATGGTCACTAGACTCCCTGAAGACAGCTTTCATTCCAAACCCCAAATTTATTTGATTTCAGATTCTAGTGCAAACTCAGCCTGTGATCCCTGCTACTGGAGAGCTCATGTGTCCGTCTCGTTCCCCCCCCCCCCCAGCTCTCCTTTCTTCTCCTGCCTGTCCCACCCCTGCTCAGCCTCTGGCCTGTAAGTTTAGCTACTCCAGAAGCTGAGGCAGGAAGACGGAAAGTGTGTCAGGTCTGGCTGGGCTACAGAGTGAATCCAAAACCAACACTGGGCGATTTAGCTTCAGAATATAAAATTGAGGCGGCTGGGAAGGTGACTCCGTCGGTAAAGTGTTTGTGGTGAGGATTTGAATCTGGATCCTTAGAACACATGAAAAAGCTGGTAGCGCATGCCTGTAACCCCATCGCTGTGGAAACGGAGACAGGAGGATTACCTCGGACTTGCTGGTCAGACGTTCTACCCAACTGGTGAGCCCTAAGTTTAGTGGGAGACCCTGTTTCAAAACCATTAGGTGAATGGCAATGGGGGAGACCACCAAAAGTTGACCACATACACGAACACAGACACATATACACACTCACTCACAGAGATCAAAACTGGGCTTCAGATGTAGTCTGACCACAAATACGAACACAGACACATATACACACTCACACCCAGAGATCAAAACTGGGCTTCAGATGTAGTTTGATCACATACACGAACACAGACACATATACACACTCACACACAGAGATCAAAACTGGTTGAGCACACGCTTTCATGCATAATGCCCTACAAAAATGGAGGTGTGTCGTTAAAAAAGAGACAGTTTCCAGGAAGTGGGGGGGGGGGTGCGGCTTGGCCAGGAAGTGCTAACAGCCCAGACCAGGAAGTGGCATGGGTACGCAGGTGTGGGATAGACCAAGCTTGCCCCTGTCCTGTGCTGTCTCCCTGTAGGGCCCACTGTTAAGACGGGGGGGGGGGGGGGGGGTATGTGTCCTTTTCACCCAAACGCTGTCAGGCCTTTTAGGTCTGGACTGGAGCAGAGTGCAGGTCAAGAAGACAGTTTGCAAAATGGCCTGAGAAGCCCGACAGTGACCCGAACTGTCTGTGTCCATTGGCAAAGGCCCAGGCACTGGCATGGGAACCCTGAGGTGAGCACACCCCGACCCACCCTCAACTCCACCCTGTCCCTACCCCCCAAACCGGGATCCTCCTGGCATCTGCCCAGAACAGGTATCTGAATACTCTCGTGGCCCAGACTGGATCTCCCCACCCGCAGTCAGCCCTCCCCTGTGCCCCCTACACCCCCCCAAGGACATTGGGGACATCACGTCTGCAGAGCCCTACACGGCGGGTAATAATAATTAATAACCATTAGGAACAATAAGACCAGTGCCCACTCAGCCCGATGTGCGGCCTCGGCTTTTTTCTTTCTTCTTCTTTTTTTTGATTTGACTTTGAAGAAAGTGACTTTTTTTTTAAGTAAAAGCTGGATTGAGTTCTTCCTCGGCCCCCTTCCCCCTCCCACTGCCCCCCTTCCCTTCTGAGCTCCTCCTCCCATCCTGCCCCCTCCCCATTTTTCTCTTTCCCTTTTTTCTTTTTCTTTTAATACTCTGCGTTCTATCATGCAAATCCCCTTTCAAATTATGAGAGTATTAGAGCCATCAACGGTAATGTCACCGCCACAAAATGAGAGTGGGGACTTAAGCACCTAACGAACAATGAAATGTGTGAGCCCTGGGACAGGACAATTAAGAACTAGGCTTAGCCAGCCAGGGAAATTTATTGCTATCAAATCCATATTTCTATTTTCCCCCTGAACAGTAACCTATTTGAATATGATTAAAGGGTTTCATTACGGCAGAGAAAGGCCCGTGTCCCGCGGTTCCTGTGAGCTCACAAACACAGGCTCGGAGCTGCTCTCGTTGGGGAGGCAGTGAGAGAGGACCGGGTAGGGGATGTCCAGATATTGAGCACTGGGGCTTGGTTCCCAGTGAATGATGTGGGAACCAGAAGTGGGCTAAGTGGGGTTCCTAGAGTCTCTCATGCTGGAAGGTTCCATAGCAGATGGGGAAACTGAGGCCCTAAGTTGAGCAAGTCGGTGGTGCGAGACACTCAGACTGGAATACTGAGTGATAGATCCAGGGATCTGAGGGTCAAAATCCAGTGATGGTCTGTCTGTCCCACCCGCCTTCTCTCCCACTTTTTCCTTCACATCTGTGCTAAGTGCCACAGATACACACTAGAAACAGGA
This sequence comes from Peromyscus leucopus, assembly GCF_004664715.2. Classification (NCBI taxonomy): domain Eukaryota; kingdom Metazoa; phylum Chordata; class Mammalia; order Rodentia; family Cricetidae; genus Peromyscus; species Peromyscus leucopus. Next base: position 4,645,894 of record NC_051084.1, on the reverse strand, counting down.
GCACAGGTCATGCCAGGGGAAGACAGTCAATTTCAGCTGCCGAGACGTAAGTAAAGGGTGCCGAGAAAGGCTGGAGACCGTGAATGATGGATGAGCTGCACCGGCTCAGAGGGAGTCATGGAGGGGCTCAGGAGGGTCTGCAGAACACACACACACACACACACACACACACACACACACACACACCCAGAAGTCTGCCTGCTATACCACTCTGCCTCTGACAGACCCGACCCAGTATTGACCATGCCCCTTCCTGCTTCGTCAGCTGTACTCAAGCCAAGGACAATCCCATCACAGCCCTAATACTCCTGTGAGCGTCTGGATCATCTCAGTTGATAAAACACTTTCTCATTCCTGTTCTCAGATCCTCAGAACAACCTTTAAAGAGGCTGGTTTGGGCTGGTGAGATGGCTTATTAGGTAAAGGACTCGCCACCAAGTCTGCCGACCTGAGTTCCATCCCGGGGGCCCACACGGTGAAAGGAAAGAACTGATGTGATCAAACTGTCCTCTGACCTCCACACACATGCTGTGGCACTCGCATGCCCCAACCCCTGTGCCGTGTGTGTGTGTGTGTGTGTGTGTGTGTGTGTGTGTGTGTGTAGAGAGAGACAGAGAGAGAGAGAGAGACAGAGACGGAGACGGAGAGGGAGACGGAGACGGAGACGGAGAGGGAGAGAGAGGGAGAGGGAGAGAGAGAGAAAGAGAGAGAGAGAGAGAGAGAGAGAGAGAGAGAGAGAGAGAGAGAGAGAGATTCAATTAATGCGGCCCTGAAAGGTCACACATGTCCAAGGCACACACATGATTAGTGATAGAGCTGAAGTTTGAACCAGGGTCTGCTGACTCTCACCCCTGCTCACCTGAGTGTGACTTCTGCCGGGTGCTGTGACTCACACTTGGGTCATGGAGCTGCTCACACCTCCTATTCATACCAGTCTCTTTCTCCCTGCAGACAAGATCAGTAGCCTTGACGGACAGATCAGCTGGCAGGTCTGGATGACAGTTGTCTGGGAAGATCACCCTCGCACAGGGTGCACACTCACAGGAACAGAGACTCCAAATGCTAAGTGCAAAATGGTGAGGGACTGGGCAGGGAGGAGGCTGCTGTGGAGCAGGAATGAGGCCAGGGTATGGGACCAGATGGCAGCATGTGGAAGTCCTGCCCGTCCAGTGGACCTAGATGGGAAGAAGACGCGTGGGCGCTGGCAGCCAGCAAGTCCTGGTTTGATGATCTGAGGAAGATCAGCTGAATGGTGTGATTGGAGTCAGGGACAAGGCTGATGTGTTCCTGAGTTTTCCTAACTTTGACATCCCTACCCTGCTGGAGACAGAGTCTCATGTAGCCCAGGCTAGCCTCTAGTGGGTTATGTAGCCAAGGTTGGGCTTGAACTCCTGGTCTTCTTGCCTGTGCCTCCTGAGTGCTGGGTTTCCTGGTCCGCTCCTCCAGCCTTTCTCATTCTGACCCAGTGTTAGAGGCCGGCACAGGCAGTGGTGCTTGCGTCCTGCTGTGTGGAATGAATTAATAATGATGGAGGGTCTGCCCTGGCCTGTCCGTGCTGGGAAGGAGGATGCACAGAGGCGCTGGTGAAGACCAGAAGGTCCCTCTGACATCCCACGTGTCCTTCCCAGCTTCCCCCACCTTATAACAACCTCCCTCATCAGCAACCCCTCCTCTTCAGTGCCTATCACATCCATTCACTATTATATTTGCATCCATTATTCAAAAAACAAAAAACAAAAAAGCAAGCAAGCAAACAAAAAACAAACAACCCCCCCAAAACCAAAACCAAAAAACTAAAAAAAAAAAAAAAAAAAAAAATTCCAAAAACCCCCACCACGCACTCTCTGGAATGTGAGGATGTTTACCCTGAGTCCTCACGTTTAAGAAGCTCATTGTCTGTGAGAACAGCAGACATGCTCACAGTGCACAGTGAAGAACAATGACCAGACACAGCCGCCCTCTATGGGGCAGGGCAGATATTGTCCCCACTGAAGGGATGAGTAAACTGAGGTGCAGTGGAGGTGAAGGTGATGGAAACTCAGACCTTCTGTCTCTACTTCCCCCAAATCTCTCCATCTTATGTTCATCTCCCTTTCCACGAGTGTCTGCTGAAGTACCAGGCAGGGAGAACCCTGCTCTTGTTCTAGCCCTAGAGCAGGGTCCTGGGGCCCCCTGCTGGGCCGGCACTAATATTCTCTTGCTGACTCTCAGGGTCACCCAAGTCCCAGGGGAGTGGCTGAGGCGGTGGTGAGCTGGCCTTCGGGGCAGACCATTGCTCCTCTGTTCATCCACCCTTCTGTTCATTCTCCTGTGAACTCTATCCATTCATAAACCCATCTCCCCACTCCACAGACAGGGGGTTGCTGCAATTTGGAGGCCAGCCTGATCTACACAGTAAGACTGTCTTAAAAACAGCAACAACAGACAGATGTGGTGGCACATGCCTTTAATCCCCGTACCCAGCAGTCAGGAGGCAGAAGCAGGCAGATCTCCATGAGTTCAAGGCCAGCTTGGTGTATATACTGAGTTCCAGGCAGCCAGGGCAGCTGTGAGATGCTGTCTCAGTAACAACAAACAATAGCACAGTAACAGCAGAAGACTGGGCTTTGAGCAAGTGAAGGTCAGTTTCCCAGCTTCCCCTGGAACTGTCACATGCTCTGTCTCCATCTCCAAAGTCCCGATTAATCCCAGATTGTTTCACTTGTCTATACACAGAAGCCAGAGGCTGTGGACTTAGACATGCTGCTTGCTTCCACCCTGGTCTCTCTCTCTCTCTCTCTCTCTCTCTCTCTCTCTCTCTCTCTCTCTCTCTCTCTCTCTCTCTCCCTGGCAGGCGCATCGCCTCCTGCAGGGAAGGAGTGGCTGGATTCCCAGCTCTTCCCTGCTCCCTCCTCACCCCTTCTCCTTCCTTCCTGGGGCTGTCAGTTTAATGGACAGGTATTCAATTCCAGCCTGGCAGGTGTCTGGAAATGCCAGCACTGTGGTACAGCAGTGTGTGAAGTTCACTCTGAGGAGAGCAGCAGATGCTGCCTACCACCTGCAGATCAGCGTCTCCCCTTCTGTGTATTCCCACCAGACAAATGTGGGTGCCCTTGGGTTTTCCACTGTAGCTCAGTTGAACTTGGGGAGCCTGCAGAGGGACAGAGAGCCTCCCGAGTGCTGCCTATGGTGGCTGGCCCCCAAGTGCTGGTGCCATCAATTCGGTCCTTGGTAGGACTGCTTTTTAACTATTAAGAGCATGTAATAGCTAAGACATACCGCTCCTGCAGTCCGGGACAGACAGGCAGCTCTTGGCTTCTCCAGCCTGCATGGGCTGCTGCTGTTCTCTATCAGCTTCACACAGGACATAACCAGTAACTGTCTGCTCACTCTCAGCCTGGAGAATAAAAGTGGAGGACCTGCCCAGAGAGCTCTGGAATCCCGGATACTGGGGCTGGAGCATGGGCCACAGCCCACTGTGTTATGCCATTCCCAGAAGGACTGGACGCCCAGCCCCTCTATGAGTCTTAAGGAGAAGGACTCAAGGCTTGTGTTAGGTATGGCCATGCAGCTGGAAAGGATGATCTCAGCTGGGCATAACAATGGCGCACGCCTTTGATCCCAGCACTCAGGAGGCAGAGTCAGGAGGATCTCTGAGTTTGAAGTCAGCCTGGTCTGCATAGGGAGTTTCAGGACAGCCAGGGCTACACAGAGATAGCCTGTCTCAAAACAAAGCAAAACCACTACCACCATCAACACCAACAAACAAACAAACAAAAAGGAGAGGCTAATCTTTCGGGGTTAGGTCCACAAGTTAGTGAGATGGTTCATACGGTAAAGGCACCCACCACCAAGCCTGATGCCCCGAGTTTGATCCCCAGGACCCACGTGGTGAAAGGCGAAAACTGACCCCCACATGTTGTCCCCTAACTTCATGCTGTGTTGTGTGCCTCCTCCCACACCCAAGGTGGAGCCTGGAGCATGTCAGCTACATCCAGATGAAAGAACTGGTCAGCCCAGCTCAGGGACAGCTTCCGAGCGATGTCTCAGAGGAAGCGAGGGCTGTGGGGATGCTTAGAGCGGGAAGACCACCACAGCTGCCTTTTGGTCACTCCTGCCCGCCCATGTCCACTCCACCCCTGCTCAGTTACGTGTTCCCTTTTTCTCTGACACCTTCTCACCTGTCCCCAACCCCCAAGACCTCCACCTACCCACATACCCCAATGAGGCATCACGATTCCTAACGAAATGGAACCACTGCCAGATGAAATATATTACTATTAAATACTTAATTCTTCTAGTGAGCAGAGAGCAGGCAGTATGAATACGATTATTAAAGAAAATTACTTTGGCTGATCAGATATTTCTGCATGCTAATTTCTGACCCCTCTCTTTCCTCACTCTCGCTTCTTGTCCCTTAGAGACCAGGACAGATAAAATTCCATCACAAATAGCTGATTACCAAGGCTCACATTAAAAAAAAAAATCACATTTTCCCTTGCCTCCCTCTTTCTCTGGTATCTTTTTTTATGCTGATGTCCTTGCTTGGAGAATGGGTAACCCTAGATAGCAGAGCTACGGGTTGGACATCAGGGAAGCCTTGTTCTTTTCTTCCTCACAACATATCTACTCTTCCAACCTAGATAGGCGCATCAGCTCGAGGGACTGTTCTCAGAGATCTAATCACGGCCGCCTGCTTCAGTGTTCTGTGCCTAAGTACACAGTGGGGCGGCCCACTAACCAAGACGGCCGGCCAACCGAGCACAAGGTGGAATGTCAGGGCCTTAAGAGAGGAGCAGGAAGTGACATGAGGCTCCGCCCCGAGGGGCGGGGCTTCCTTACTGTTCAGCGCTTTCTGATTGGAGAAGTTTTAGGTTTTTCTAGAGAAAACCCTAGTGAACTTTATTTACACATTAAGTCCCCAGACTTTCATGTGTGAATTTATATGTATGTCCAATATCTAACTCAGAAATTCAGAGTTAGTTTGTTTCCACACCTTGTTTTTTCCCCCATCTGCAAAATGGGACCCCTACTGTGTGCACCTTATTAGAATGAGGATTCGTGAGTTAAAATGTGGGTGCCAGAACACTGCCTGGCACCGGGAGGACTTACTACTGTGTCTAGTGCTGTTACTAACACTACATTACTGTGGCTGTGTATAATTTTTAAACGTGTCTTCTACCTGCTCATGAATGATCTACTCCCTTTGCCTTTTCTATATCATTTACACCAAAGCTTTTTTTTTTTTTGGCTGACATGGAATCCACCACCATGTGGACCAGTCTAGTCTCAAATTTACAGAGACTGGCCTGCCTCTGCTGTGCTGGGACTCTTTTTTTCCTGCCTTGTTCATCTTTTTGACATAAGCCTCCAGCCAGACTGATGGAATTACAGATGTGGACCACTGAGCCCTGATTTGCCTAGGCTCTTTTTATCTATCTATCTGTCTGTCTGTCTGTCTACCTGTCTACCTATATCTATCTATCTATCTATCTATCTATCTATCTATCTATCTATCTATCTATCTATCATCTATCTATCTATCCATCTCTCTCTCTCTATCCATCCATCCATCTATCCATCCATCCATCCATCCATCCATCTATCTAGTGTACGTGTGTTGGGCTCCAGTGCACTTGTGGAGGTCAGAGGACAGCCTTCTGGAGTCCCTCCTTCCGTCACATGGGTTCTTAGTGTTGAACTCAGGTCATCAAGATTTGGTGGCAAGCATCTTTGCCTGCTGAGCAATCTCTCCAGCCTTTGACAAGTTTCTTAACGCCTCCTGGATTGTCTTCTGAACAATTCCCAAAGCCCACTGGGAACCCCTTCTCAGTTCAGCTCACCAACGCCAGAGCACTTTCTATGGTTCTGACAGTTGGAGGTGGTGAGGGGAGCCTGCTAAAAATACAGCCATCCCCAGAACCCCAAAAGCCTTCAATTTACCTGCTTTTATAAAAAGATGCTTTCTTAGGTGTCACCAGGAGGAAGGTATAATTACAGCCTGGGAATGTTAATTCCTTTGCTCCTGGTATGCAGGATCTCTGCTCTGCGGGGCTCCTGTCCTCCTCAGAGCCTTGGAAAAGGAGATGGGCAGGCACAGGAGGGGACCACGGTGGGAGGCATACCAGCCTGGAGCCTGCAGGGCACAGGACAACTGGGTGAAGCCTAGAGGAGTCTCCTGCATGCATGTCTGGGGCTGGACAAAGTGGTACCGGGGACAGAGACCCAGCCAGACTGTGGAAGGGGCCTGTTTCATATAGCAACATCACACTTCATCAGTGGTGTCCTGCCAGTGCCCAGTTCACTTTCCTGATTTTTCCTGGGGTGGGGGAGGGGTGCTGGCTCCAGTGCTTCCCTCTAGGTCACAGTGGGGTGACACACCTTTGGTATATGGGAAGCATCTCATAGTAGTCTCCACGGTCCTTCCTAACCTTTTCCTTGCAAACACAGTGTCTGCATTGCCGAAAGCACTGGGTCACAGTGGCGGAATTCAGTGTAGACAGGGAGCAGAGCACAAACACACATAACAAGAAAATAAACCTCAGGTTGTTTATAGTGGGGCACACATTTAATCCCAGCATTAGGGAGTCAGAGGCAGGAGGATCTCAAGTTCAAGTGAGTTCTAGACCAGCCTGGTCTACATAGTGAGTTCAGCATAGCCAGGACTATGTAGAGACGTTCTGCCTCAAAACAAAGAAAACAAAATAAAATGAAACAAAAGCTGAACAAATGAACTTAGGTGGAAACTAAGCTGCTAAAGAAGAAAGGACCCAGGTTGGAGAGATGGCTCAGAGGTTACGAACACTGGCTGCTCTTGCAGAGGACAAAGTCCTTTGCCAGCACACACATGGCAGCTCCCAACCATCTGTAACTCCAGTTCCAGGAAATCTGATGCTTTCCTCTTCTGGCCTTCTCAGGCACTGCACACACATGGTGCACAGACATATATGCATGCTAACACTCATACACATCAAATAATATTAAATAAATCTTTATTAATCTTTTAAAATCATTATTTTATTTTTTTGTACGTGCATGTTTTGCCTGTACAGATGTATGTCTGTACAGCATGCACATGCGTAGTGCTGGAGGAGACCAGAAGAGAGCGTTGGATTCTCTGGAACTAGAGTTACAGATGCTTGATACTTGGAATTGAACCTGGTGAGCCATATTTCCAGTCCCCATGAAATAAATCTTTTTTTTTAAAGACTTATTTATTATGTATAGTGTTCTGTATGCATGTGTCCCTGCAGGACAGAAGAGGGAGCCAGATCTCATTACAGACGGTTGTGAGCCACCATGTGGGTGCTGGGAATTGAACTCAGGACCTCTGGAAGAGCAGTCAGTGCTTTTAACCACTGAGCCATCTTGCCAGCCCCATGAAATAAATCTTAAAAAAAAGGAGGAAGAAGAGGAGGAAAAGATTGAGGGATCCCAATCAAGACACCCCTGACCCCTACCCCCACACCCAGGCATCTCAGCGTCTTGAGAGGGAGCTCAGAAAATGGTTTCTGGAAGAGACAATTGGCCAGAATGGCCTGGGAGGACCAGAGTAGAGGGTGTCTCTCAACAGACCCTGTTCTAGGAGGGAGACGTTGAAGGCTGAGCTCCATTCTTCAGCCTGGCTCAGGTCAGGGCAGAGTAGGTGAACCTGCAGGGCGGCCTCCTGGTCCAGCCTGAGTGGCTGTCTTGCTCCACCTCCACTGAGTGGAGGATCTTGGGAGCAGAGGTGGGGGTGGGCTCACTGACCCTCTGGGGAGCTGGCTGGCCTGAGATGCTGTGGAACACTGGTCCCGAGGCTGTATATACACAGGGCCTGGAATGTTTATTTTTCCTTATTGACTTTCTCCAAATAAACCCCTGGCCAGCAGAAAGGGCTCTCGGCAGCAGCTGTTTACCCAGAGTTTGTGATAAAGGGCCTTCTCCATAGCAACAGGTGGCAATGCGCAGCTCTTGGGGGACAGGGTTGTGCTTACTCGGTGGGAAAGAGAAAGAGAAAGAAGGAGGAGGGAGAACAGGATGGAAGGAAGGAGGAGATGAAAGACAGGGGAAGAGTCTGAGAGACTGAGGGAAAGGGAAAAAGGAGGGAGAGAGAGAGATCCAATAGGAGACAGGTGGAGTGTGGTGGAGGGTAGCTGGGGTGAGAGGGTGGGGGAGGCTGGAAAGTGAACAGAAGGAGCAGGGAAAAACCTAGAAGGAATTGAACAGTTCTGTCCTCACGGCAGCTTCTCTTTCTTTCTTTCTTCCTTTCTTTCTTTCTTTCTTTCTTTCTTTCTTTCTTTCTTTCCTTCCTTCCTTCCTTCCTTCCTTCTTCCTTCCTTCCTTCCTTTCTTTCTTTCTTTCCTTCTTTCTTTCTTTCCCTCCCTCCCTCCCTCCCTCCCTCCCTCTCTCTCTTTCTTTCTTTCTTTCTTTTTTGTTTTTTGTTTTGTTTTTTGAAACAGGGTTTCTCTGTGTAGTTAGAGCCTGTCCTGGATCTCGCTCTGTTCACCAGGCTGGCCTTGAACTCACAGAGATCTGCCTGGCTCTTCCTCTCAAGTGCTGGGATTAAAGGCGTGTGCCACCACCACCTGGCCAGCTTCTCTTTCTTAAAAGAAAAATTTTTTTGTATTTATTGTATGAGTGTGTTTTGCCGGCACGTGTGTACATGCACCACATGCATGCCCGGTCTCCGTGGAGGTTAGTAGAGGATGTTGAATACCCTGGAACTGGAGTTACAGATGGTTGTGAGCCACCATGGGTGCTGGGAACCCAACATGTGCTTTTAACAACTGAGCCATGTCTCCAGGCTCTAAGGATCTGTTTCACTTTTCTTTATGTGTCTATGTGTGTTTTCGTGTGTATGTGTACATGTGGGTGTCCAGGGAGGCCAGGAGAGGGCCTCTGGTCCCTTGGAGTTGGCATCACTGGGGCCAGTGTCTTTATCTCAGGCTTCCACTTCTGCATCACAACTAGGGGAGGCCATGTTCCTGATGCTCAAAGACACCAAGGCGGTAGTGTGTTCCTGAAGAAACCCCGAGGCACTAATACCACGTCCTTTCCAGCACTGGAGAGGACACACACACACACACACACACACACACACACACACACACACAGAATAACTTAAATAGGTCTGCTCCACCCCAAAGCATGAGAGATAAGCGAGTAGCCGTCAGTGGAAATTTGAGATGAAGTCAAGGCCAGCTCCAGGACTTGCCTCTGCCTCCCTGCTGCTGGTGCTCGCTCCCCAAGACTTCTTGGCTTGCAGGTGTGCCTGTCCTACCTCCCACGGTTGGATGGCATTTCCCTGTCTTTCTGCAGAGGTGGCCGCGGCGGGATGGTTTCCATTGTAGACGGACACCTGCCCACATCCCGTCTGATTTCATCTTAACTGGATTGCACCCGTAAAGATCAGATTTCCAAACCAGGTCACGTGAGCAGGTGTCAAGGATGGGACTTGAAGATATCTTCTGGAGCGGTCCAACTATAGCCATTGCAGGGGTTTCATCCTGTGAGCAGCAGAGATGGCTGCCTGTGAGACTCTCAGGCAGCAGACACCTCCCCCCCCCACTTCCCCCCACTGCCCCCACTGCCCCCCTTCCCCCACCGCCATGTCTTCTGTTGCAGAAGTGGTGTCCTTTTGCAACAGGGAGGGGGAGAACTTGGGATGAGGAGGGGATAGGAGGTGGCTTTGGGAGTGTGGTGCCTGTGGTGGCCTGTACCACCAGTATCGCAGTCTCATGAGGATGAGGAGGGAGAATGGTGGCTGGCGCAGGGCAGGTACAACTTGAGGTTCGGTCCATTCTTGCTATTTCCCACGAGCTTTGCTTTCTTTCTCCTCAGCAGTGTATGGAAACTCACTTGGGAATCCCCCACCTGAATGGCGCCCACTCCTAGGGATTGTAGTTTATGTTCGAGAAGTGCATGAAGGGACCCAGGTGTCCATGGGGGCATGTGGACGTGGCAGAGTCTGTTCCAGAAATCTGGAGGTGAGGACATTAGTGAGGATTCTACAAGTTGGACACAGGGCAGCCTTGGCATCTTCTAGCTCACCAAGTACTCACATGAGGAGACTCAGTGGGACATGTGACTGGAGTCAGTGGTCAGAATGAAAGCGTACATCCATGCCTTTCAGAGATACAGACACAAGTACACCTCACAGACACACCTGCATCTCAGCCACACGCTGGACAAAAACCACGGACACACTTTTTATGTACCGATACACACATATGCTTCACACACACACTCATATACCTCATAGACACACTTCACACCTATGGATCTCATGTACCCTACATGCACTCCTCACATATATACCTCATAGATACATCTCATACATATTTCACATATTCCGTATATACACACCTCACACACACACACACATACACACACACACACACCTCAAAGACTTTCTCATACTACTTTACACACATCTCACACACATTTCATAGACATACCTCTCACACACATATACCTCACACACATACACTGCACGCAGACACACTTCATAAACACCTCACACACATATACCTCTCACCCTCTCCTAGACAGGCACCAACACAAGCTCAAGGCACTTGCAAACTAAAACTCATCTCTAATCCCTTATACACCGAGAGCCTATACAGCGCAGTACAACCCACATTTATTTGTTCATATGCAAATCTTCCTTGAGCAGCTTCTGTGGGTCAGGACTGTTCTAGTCCTTGGAGAACCCATAGGCCACAAATGTAGAGGTTACATTTTCCTTGGGGAGACAGACAACAGGAAAAACAAAAAGTCAAGTCACATCGTCCAGGAGAAGGAATTTAGAGAGAACGGCAAAGGAAAGGAGTTTGGGGGGCATGCTAAACGCGCCCTCCCAGCCAGTCCAGCTGAGGGGGCGGCGGACGTTTGCCCGGGGGCTCTATGGGGTCCCCAGCCGTCAGCCCTCCCCCAGGATGCACAGCTCTGTTACTGCGGAGTGTCAGCTTCCTTGTTACTATTCTCACCCTCATTACAGAACTGTCCTCACCCCCAAACACAACAAGCACGCAGCGGCGGCAGCGCTGGCTGTTCCACGCACCGTGAGGAGACAGGGCTTGTTGCTTGAGATGCTGGAGAGGGCGGTCACAGCCACTGGAGGGGAGGACAAGCTGACGCCTTGAGTGGGGGGAGGTAGGCAGCCTCTGCCGGGTGTCAACTCCTTCTCTCCTCTCTGTCCTGTGAGGAGCCCTACCAAGGAGGCTCCTGCTAATTGTTTACTGTAGCTGGTGCCTGCAACTACAGAGGACTTCAGAGCTCAGCCATACCCTGTTCCTCCTCGTCTCTGCAGCCAGTCATTCAGAGCCTTGCCAAGTACTTAGCATGTGCTTTATAAACTGTACTGAGTAGGTGCTTTATTAGTACTGCTCAAAAACAGTCTAGGATTGGAATAAAACTAGATATAATGCCGGGAATGTAGTTTACCAGTGGATGTTTTTCTGGCATTGCCAAGCTCTCATGGCTAAAATGAAGTCATAATAAACAAGCGGAATTTGCTGTTGCCCTAGTCCTGTGGGAGGGATGGAGGTGGGAAGGTTGACAGACAGAACAAGGACCTTCCTCACTCTTGCCTCAACAGTCTAGGCTTTTCCAGAATCAGTCTTTGAATTTCCACTATTATAGACGTATCCCTTTGTGTTCAGCTTGCCCTCCTCTGCTCTCCTGGGAAAGACAATGTACTTGGTGACCATTGACGTGGAGTGGATGCCCTTGAAGGAGTCCTGGAACGTCCCACAGTCTCAGGGTCCTGGTGTGTAAAGTGGAGTGTTGCCTATGCTTCCTCGTGGGCCTAGGTGAGGGCTGAACAGATGGCCCATCACACAACTCTCCACACAATGGCTGGCACCAGCCGCTCAGCGGATGCTGTTCATACATGAGGCAGGTGGGTGCCACTGGGGTGGGGTGGGATGAAGGGAAACGGGCTGACCATCTCCCCACGTTTGCTGGCCTTGGATTGGCTAGACAGACTGGGGAAGGGGAGGGTCTGGAGGGCAGAGGGGAGGGGCCATGAGGGATCTTAGAGCTGCAGCGGCTGGATGGACTCAGGCCGCTGGAAATGGATTGCCGAAAAGACTTGGGGGGGGGGGGAGTGGCTAAGAGGCAGACTGGGGATGTGAAGAACAGGAGGGCTATCAGGTTTTCTTCCTGCCCTAGCGATGAGCACAGGGGAGACAGCTAGAGAACAGAGCCCTCAAAGTTTCCAGCACATTCCTGCTAAAATTAGCCCTGTCTTGTGTGAGCAACTATATTTAAACCAGCGGCCTGTCAGAGACACTGTTGAACCAAGGCACAAGCCAGCGGGTGGAGGGCCAGGGAGATGCAGGGATTCTGGTGGCCTGTAGGGCATGGGCAAGCTGCCCAAGGCCCGGGTAAGGCCAGGGTCACCTGACACTTGGGGAATTTCACCAGGCATGGGAGTACGCAGGCGCAGGACTCCCAGACAGGCTTCTGTGACTCCCACCTCTGTCCCAGCTGCAAGGCAGAACTCAGATGGGGAAAGCAGTCCATACACAGACACAGACCCAGCCCTGCGCCTCTCAGGTGGGCGGAAGGGCACTCCAGGAGGAGGAGGGAACCAGGAAAAGCGGGAAGGGGCAAGCATAGCTCGCATGCAGGAGTCTGATTCAAGGGACGGCTGTGGTGCAAAGCCGTCTCAGTAGACAGCAGCCTTTCAGAGAGGCCCTTGCCTTGGGACCACGTGCTCCTTGCTCTAAGGTGAGGGGAGCCCAAGTTGCCCCCCCCCCCCGCCATCTTTCCCTGCCTGCTGCAGCCTCTCCAGGGAGAGGGAATGCGTTCTGATAAGACGCTTCTACCTGAGGCCTGGGCCATTAAGTTTGATGCTGAAAAGAGGATATTTTATTACCTAGGAATATATCTGCATGTCTTAGCAGGGCTAGCTCAGCCTCTATCCTGCCTACAGCCTCTTCAGACAATTCAAGCTGCCTCTGTTTGACCCCACCGTTCCGGGTAAGCCCCACAAGAAAGGGTTTTCTTGAGTCCAGCCGACCTCTTCCACCTGCTTTATGTTTGCGTGTGTGTGCACGCATACTTGTGCGTTCATACGCTAGGAACAAGCGAGGTGACCCACAAGGCCCTCCTGTTGCCCTCTGAGAACTTGGCTGTTCTAGCCATTTCTAGAGGGCCCTGTGTGCTTAGCTCCTCAGGATGGCACAATCCAATTCAGCTGGGCAAAGTCCCATGCCTCCCTAAGTAGCCCCAAAGCCTGGCCCAGCACCCCAAGTATGACCCACTTGAGGTGGCGTTCTGTGGACTGAGGCCACAGCTGTTCTGCCTGCCTCTGGGCAGGTTCTCAACTTCCTGTCTCACACTGCGGAGCCGCAGGCCAGTCCTGCTCTTCCTTGTCCATCAGCCCTGTATTCTAGTCTTGAAAGAAACAACCTTCCAGGACTAAGATCGCTCAAGTGGGTAAAGAGAGCCTGCTCAGAAAGCCCACGGGCCTGAGTTCCATCCCCGGAACCCGAATTTAAAACATCATCATTATCATCATCACCACCACCACCAACAACAACAATAACAACAACAACAGCAGCAGCAGCCAAGTGAGATGCTGGTGTGCTTTTATAAACCTGCTGGAGAGGCAGAGGCAGAGGTAGAGTTCACTGCCTAGCCAATCCGGTCTACTTCCTGAGCTGCAGGCCAGTGAGAGACCTTGTCTCTAAAAACAGGTGAATATGCCTGAGGAAGAACACCTGAGGTTTATCTCTGGCCTCCACATGCACGTACCTTCACACACACATGCACACACACACACACACACACACACACACACACACACACACACACACATCTTGCCTGAAAACCAACAAAGCTCAGAAGAAATCCATGTGAATGATTAGAGAGAGGTTCCAGACTCGATGTTTGGCTCAAAGCTCTCCTGATCCTACCCCATATATAGCCCCAAGATGGGAACACTTACGCTTTCAGCAGCTCGGCCCTGTTGGCAGCCTCTGGCTCCTAGGTCTTGGCTCACTCCTGTGTGGATGTAATCCCCACATAGGGTACGGGTGGCACAACTCTTGCGGTTCACTCCATATTCAGAAACCCTTAGTGAAATTACAGCTTTAATTAAGTACAGCTGGCTGTACGTTATACTCCGTATAATTATCATGTTATTATTATTATCACTTAGACAAAAGTTCAAACAAAGTTTATTGTAAATACTGTTTGGCAGAAATAACCGGGAGAGCTAAGGGCTCTGGGCTTGTCTGAGTGACAAGGGGGTGGAGATGAGTGAAGGATCTTCTGGGAGGAGCAGGTGAACACGGGGCGCTAAGGAGGATGAGCCTAGGGGCGGGGCCTGCCAGGCAACTATGCCCCCCGGACAAGTTCCTCTCCCATCTCTGGGTCTCAGTTACCTTCCGTTGGATGGAGAAGGAATCATACATTCCACAAATAATGAGTGAGTCATAGGTCCTAAGCAGTGGTCTATGCTTTGGAACTCGGAGGCCAGCCGTGTAGACAAAAGGTCTACCTTCCCAGAGCTGAAATTCCGGGATAAAGTGGAAAGCTAACCAACAGATGTAAAATTAAGCTTGCGCCGTGATGTCAGGGAGCCAAGAGTATACAGAGGGAAAAGACAGCAGGGGCCAAGGACTACTGGGGTGACTGGGGGTGCTATGTCAGGAAGGCCGACTCTTCCCCTGGAGAAAGAAGGAAAAAGTGAGCACAGGGAAAGCCTCTTCAGTGGAGGAGCTGTGAGCTCCCTCTGAGGCAGGAGCCTGGTCAGCGTTGTCCAGGAATACTAGGAAGCCAGAGTGCATGGAGCAGAGGAAGGGAAGAGAAAGTGGGAAGAGGTGGTTTTAGAGGAAGTAGGACGCAGAGCCTAGGAGACCTGCCAGGCTGTGAAGTGGGACTAGAACTTACCCAGAAGGTGCCTCAATGGACTCAGCAGTTAAGAGTACTTGCTGTCCTTCCAGAGGACCTAAGTTTGATTCCAAGCACCCACATCAGGAAGCTCAAAACTGCCTATAACTCCAGCTGCAGGAGATCTAGGGCCTCTTCTGGAATCTGTAGGCACCTGTACTCATGTGGCATTGACTCACACAGACATATAGACATGTAAATAAAATTTGAAAGTATACGCCTCTAATAAGTGATGGGAGGCCATTTTGGGGTCATGATCAGAATTAGATTCAAATGAGGGTTGCTGGACTGGGGAGTTGGCTCAGTGGGCTAGAGGATTTGCTGAGCACGCATGAAGTCATAAGTTCAAATCCCTAGCACCTCTCTAAAGAGCCAGGTGTGGCTGTGTGCATTTGTGATTTTAGTGCTTGGGACTGGAAGCAGGAGGATTGTTAAGATCTGCTGGCTACCACCTCAGCTCTGGGTTCAGTGAGAGACCCTGTCTCAAAGTATTGAGGTAGAGACTGATGTGAAAGATGACTGGCATTCTTCTCTGGCCTCTGGCTCTGCATGAAGTGGATGTGAACCACATGCACACACACACACAAACACACACACACACACACACACACACGCACGCACGCACGCACGCACGCACGCAAGCACGCACGCACGCACACGCACACGCATTAGGATTGCTGAAGTTCCTTCTGACCCTCCTAAGATCCTAAGACTTTATTCCTTAAGACAGATTTACCGTCTGTCACAGGCACACAGTGACTGGGCTCAGCAGGGTGTTTTTCCTGTGGGGTCTCTCACTTGGTTCCAACAGGAGGCAGCTGGGACTGGAGCCAGACAAAGGCTGGAACCGGAGGGATGTCCAGGCTATATCTGTTTCACTCACATGTCTAGCATCTCAACTGGGGTGGACATAACTGCTGGGCACTGGGCCAGGCAACCTTCTCTGTGTCCCGGTGACCTCTTCACGAAGCCAAGGGTGGCTTCTCACCATGGTGGACTCCTCCCGTGGTACTTGACAGTGAACTCCACAAGAGGCAAGCTTATTGTGGCCTACCCTTGGAAGTTGCATGGGGCTACTTTATCCTGTCCATCCCAGATTCAGCAGGAGAGGTCCTTCCTACACAGGGATATGCATTTGAGGCCGCATGTTAATGTAAGGCCACCTTTGAGCCCAATAGGGAAGTCACAGAAATATTAACAATTGCCATGGGCCAGGCCTCAAAAGCTTCCAATGGGCCAGGCCCTGATCTGGCATCCACACTTTATTCGATTTTCTTATCAACATTGTGAGGTGGAGGCAGGATCAACAACCAGAGTTTCCAAGTGGGGAAATCTGAGGCACAGAGAGGCTGACCACTGACTCGGAGTCACTCAGCCGGACAGTGGAGACTGGGATTGAGTCCAGGCTGTCTGGCTTCAGTTCTGCTTCTGCAAACTCCAGCTTCCTCAGCAGCTGGAGGAGAAGTACTTCCAAACAGCTGGAGGCAGAGAACCCTTTCCTGGTCTCCTCAGCACCCCGTGCTCTGGGATGTGGCAAGTATCTCTGTGTGTGCATGTATTTATTTTATGTGCATGGGTGTTTTGTTTGCATGTATGTCTGTGTGCCACATGTGTGCCTTGTGCCAGCAGAGGCCAGAACAGGGTGTGTGACCCGCTGGGACTGGAGTTAACAGAGGGCTGTGAGCCACCATGGAGGTAGCTGGGAACAGAATCCCAGATCCTCTAGAAGAACAGCCTGGCCTTAATTAATTAACTAACTAATTAATTAATTTAGAGATAGGGTCTGTCTACGTATCCCTGGCTGACCTGGAACTTACCACATGGAGGAAGCTGGCTTTCAACTCAGAGAAATCTGCCTGCCTCTGCTTCCTGAGTATTGGGATTAAAGGTGTGCGCCACTGCACGAGGCTCCTGCCTGTGTTCTTAACCTCTGATATTCTCCAGGCTCTCACTTCATTTTATGAAACACGTAGAACAAAGGGAGTCTCTACATGGACCTGGCAAACGGCAGGTGACTTTAAGGTAGGTTTGGACTCCCAACTCCTGATGGGTATGGGGTGGGGAGGGTTGAAATGGGCCTGCATGGGCCTGCCATGCTTTCCTTTGGGGTCTCAAATCCACTTTGCCCTGATTTGGGAACAGGGGGCAGGTTGCTCTGGTGGCCCAGCTTCTGCAAGGACCTGTTGTTCACCCTCCACCCTGCCCATCACCTGGCTGGGCCCCCAGACCAGGCTGTCACTGACACCAGCAGGAGTGCCCAGGCTGATACCCCATGGCAGCCACACTCGCACAAACCTTTAATTGTTTAGTTTAAAGAATTGTGTTTTGACCGCGAGGGGATTTTGGCTGGAGCTCAAGAAGTGATAACGATATTCTGCTGCCAAGACGTCTCCGCGGCTCTCTCTGTGTTAATGTGCACTTTCAAGACGCTCCAATTAACTGCATCAGCTCTGGGGAAAGAAAGGGAGAGGGAATCGGCAGGGGGAGAATGGGAGGAGAGCAGACAGGGCCCCCCAGTCTTTTTATTAGCAAACAAGTGGGGGTGGGTGGATGGGTGACAAAATTCTTCAGGCCTGGTTCCAGTGAAGTGGTGTCTCCTGCTGTGGAGGGGGGAGACTCTGATGAGAGGGAGATGTGGAGGGAGAGACTTGAAGGCCGCTACCCAGAGGCCTTGGCCTGAAATTCTCCGGAGGAACCGGCTCCACCTGTCTCTAACACAGTGGCTCACCCTTCCTAAAATGCTGCGACCCTTTAACACACTTCCTCATATTGTGGTGACCCCACCATAAAATGATTCTTGTTGCTGCTTCATAACTGTATTTGCTAGCTATGAATTGTAATGTAAATATCTGGTATGCAGGATATCCGATATTCGACCCCTGTGAAAGGGTCGTTCCACCCACAGGTTGAGAATATGCTCTGATCTCTCCCGTTCCCTACCTCTTTCCTCTTCCTGTGCACTCAAGGGTCCCTCTTACTCAGAGGGGGAAACAGGCACAGAGCCAGTCCTGGACAATCCCAGCAGCTCCCAGCCCCTCACCTCCCCAGCCTTTTCTTCCGTTTCTTTCGAGCCCCCTCACAACTCTTTCTGGAACTTTCTGGGCAAGGTTTACTTCCAGACAGGGACTTTCCCCTCACCCTTCCTGTGCTGGGAACGCCCCTGCCAGGTATCTCAGGCTGCTTTCCTCATTTCCCAGAGGCTTGAGGCTGAGTCCCAGCATGTAATCATCCTGTCACTTCCCAACCTTGCTTAGCTTGGTCTGCACAGCCTTGGCCGAGGTCTCGCGGTGACCACTGTGAGCACAGAGGGTTGGTTCCATTAAAACGAGATAGCACGGGTGCGTACCGAGTCTTCAGTGACTCATCCTATTCAGACCGAGGACTGACCTAGGGCCTCACCCACAGAGGCAAGCACCCCACAACTGATCTATGTCCCCAGCTCCTTTTCTTTCTGAGAGAGTCCCATCTATCTCAGTCTGGCTTTAAACCCTATGCGGTGGAGGATGTGCTTGCACTTCTGATCCCCCTGCCTCCACCTCCCAAGTGCTGGGGTTGCCGGACACAGCTACATGCAAGTTAAGCAAGCACGCTACCATCTGAGCCACCCTATCCCCAACCTTTTTATTGTTATTTTTTATTTTTATTCTAGGCAGCTTCTTGCTGTGTGGTTCAGACTGACCTCGAATGTGTAGCCATCCATCTGCCTCTGCCTTCAGAATGCTGGGGTTAAGTTGTGTTCCACTGACCCAGGTTGCTCATAGAATGAATGAAGTCTACTTACCCGGGGCAGACCTTGCCAGACAGTCCCCTCCTCCATCTGTGTGGGCACCCTCCCTCACCTGCCACTTTCCTGACCCCTGACCTCAACTCTGCGTCTTGACCCCTTAGCCTTGCTGACTCTCTCTAGGGTTCAACAGGGGCCTAACCCTGCCCTTCACCCCTGCTGTCGCCCTTCCCCCATTCAGTCAGCCCCCTTTTAATTAAATGTCCCAGGCGTTCAGAAGACTGAACTCGCAAGGGCTTTTGGGATTCCACTTCTGCCCCGGGCCGGATCACAAGCCCACCAGGGCCAGGCAGGTTCCTGAATATGGTACCAGGGGCTCTATCAGGTTCCCAGGTGGAGTTGGCCGGGGGAAATATGACCCTTCCCTGGCCTCCGGGTCCCTTCCTAGTAGAGTGTTAGGATGGTCTGCAGGTGACTGTGTTTGGGCCTCCGAGGTGGCCAGGCGACCAGGCGACGACTCTGCTCTTCAACTCCATCCGAAAAAATGACTTTTCTACATGCGACCTCCCTCCAGCCAGTCCGCCTCACACACACTTGCACAGCCGGTTCTACCCCGAAGCATCTAGAAGCAGGAGCCCCCTTCAAAGAAGCACGCACGCATTCCGCTACTTCGGCATCCCGGGGTGGGGAGACCCCCACGGTTGAGGGACCAGGGCAGCCACTGAGGTGGGCCGGAGTTGACCCGGGCTAACGAGAAGCAAAAGAGGACTCAGACTTTCTTGGGCTCCCCCTCCTCCAGCATCCCTCCCGGCCCCCCTAGGCCTCCAGGGGAGGGTCAGCGCGGGAGGCTCAGGTTACAGCGAGTCGAAGACAGGAAGATTTAGCGAGGGAGCCTCACAGCCGCACAGTGCGCCATTTGTCCGCCTTTGAAACCGGAGGCTGCTGGCCGAGCTGGGGGGCGGCGGGAGGCCGCAGGACGCCCGGGTGAATTATCGCCCGCTCGGGCCCCCTCCCCCAGCCCGGCTCCTGTTTCTCCAGGTGCTGGGGTGTTTTGCTACGTGTTAATTTGCCCCAGTTGACGCGCCCATTCGTGGCCCCAGCCCCGCAGCGGGAGGCCAGCCCGCCCTGGGGTGGCCCGCGGGGGCACTGCAGTGCACAGAGGGGCGGCGCGAGCCCTCGAGGGACCGGGATCGGGTGGGAAATTTTCAGAGCTGGGGGGGTGTCCGTACACAGATGGATTGCACCCCCTCTCCCTGCAGCCCCTCCAGCGCAGATGGGAGCGCTCTCACAGCGACCCCTGCCGGCTCCTGACGCCCCCTTTTTCCTCCAGGGAACTCGCTAGGGTTTGAGGCATCCTGTCCCTGGATACTTTTAAGTCTAGTCTGGCTCCGACAGCTATGATTTTTTTTTTTTTTTTGAAAAAAGACTTATTATTTTTGTGTCTATGTGTGTGGGCCTGCATGAGTTTATGTGCATTACGAGTGTCAGGAGTCCCCTAAAGCCAAGAAGAGGGCGCTGGATTCCCTCACCTGGAGTTAGGGGTGGCAACTGCCTTGTGGGTCCTGAAAAAACAGAACCCAGGTCATCTGCAAGGGAAGCGCTCTAAACTGCCTAGCCATCTCGCCAGCTCCTTCTCCCTCCCTTCTTTTTGAGACTGGGTCTCACTATGTATCCCTGGCTGTCCTGGAATTCACTATGTAGACCAGGCTGTCCTGGAACTCACAGACATTCACCTGCCTCTGCCTCTGCCTCTGCCTCTCCAGGGCGGGAGGTTAAAAGTATGTACAGCGTTACAACTGGTTGGCTGCATCTATGAAGTTTATGAGACAGGGAGACTGAGGTTCTAAGTTAAGCAGTTTGCCCAAGGCCACACAGCTATTGAGGAGCAGGATCTGGAGGTGAGTTGTGTTCTGAACCCTTTTTGGAAGGAGACAGACAGGTAGGGTGGTCAACCCACTGTTGGCTGGGGTGGGCATGGGGGTTGGGGGCTGGCAATAAGGGAGACTGGGAAGCTAGGCACCAGCCTGACTTTGCCCTTTGACCCCGAATGCTGGTGATCACTGCTCCCTAGAGGCTGAGCTAGGGTGAGGATTGGGTATGAGTCAGCCACTTGTCCCAGCTGGCTCAAGGGGTAACTAGCTAGCCTGAGGGGCACCACCCCCATCTCCCCACCTTCTGCAGCCTCACATGTCCTTGAAGATGGAGGAAGAAGGGATTCCTGGGATGAGTGCAAAAGCTAACCCCTCAGACCTGACCTCTCCGCTCTTCCCTCCCTCCCTCCCTCCACTTCCTTCCTCAGAACAATGGAACCACTTCCCTGGACACTCCCCAGTCCCAGCCCACAATGACCTATCTCTCTTCCCCATACTGATCTTTCTCTCCTGCCATGAGCCATGTAAGTGGTGGGCCAATCAGGGGAGGGAGAATGGCTGCCTCTATTTCCTACCCAGAGGACAAAACAAACCCAGGGAACGGGACAGAATTTGGGTGATTACCTCTCCCCTGAGCCATCTGTTCCTCCCACACCAATCACAGCAGAGCTCCAGCCTGGACCCCTTGACCTCATCTCTGACTTGATTCTCAGCAGGAGTGTGGTTTCCTTACCTCCTGCTCTTGTCCAGACACCCAGGCTGAAGAGGAAGATAAAGAGTGAAGGGTGAGGTGAGCAGACCTCTAACCTTCCTCCCTGCCCTGCAGGACTAACTCAAGTAGGTCAGCCTGCCTTGGACTTGAACCTGGTGGGACCTTTCTCACGTGGAAATCTCTTTTGCTGATCTGTCTTCTGGATGGATTGTGAAGTTGGGGGAGGAGCTCAGCACACAGTAGGCGCTTTGTCTATGGTACCTTTCCAGGCCTTTGGTGAGTGGGTGACTAAGTAGGAGGGGCCATGAGAGGGTGTGTCTGTGAAGTAGGAGGGGCCAGGAGAGGGTGTGTCTGTGAAGTAGGAGGGGCCAGAGAGGGTGTGTCTGTGAAGTAGGAGAGGTCAGGAGAGGGTGTGTTTGTGAAGTTGGAGGAGTCAGGAGAGGGTGTGTCTGTGAAGTAGGAGTGGCCATGAGAGGGTGTGTCTGTGAAGTAGGAGTGGCCATGAGAGGGTGTGTCTGTGAAGTAGGAGTGGCCATGAGCGGGTGTGTCTGTGAAGTAGGAGTGGCCATGAGAGGATGTGTCTGTGAAGTAGGAGTGGCCATGAGAGGGTGTGTCTGTGAAGTAGGAGAGGTCAGGAGAGGGTGTGTTTGTGAAGTTGGAGGAGTCAGGAGAGGGTGTGTCTGTGAAGTAGGAGGGGCCATGAGAGGGTGTGTCTGTGAAGTAGGAGGAGTCAGGAGAGGGTGTGTCTGTGAAGTAGGAGGAGTCAGGAGAGGGTGTGTCTGTGAAGTAGGAGGAGTCAGGAGAGGGTGTGTCTGTGAAGTAGGAGGGGCCATGAGAGGGTGTGTCTGTGAAGTAGGAGTGGCCATGAGAGGGTGTGTCTGTGAAGTAGGAGTGGCCATGAGAGGGTGTGTCTGTGAAGTAGGAGGGGCCAGAGAGGGTGTGTCTGTGAAGTAGGAGGAGTCAGGAGAGGGTGTGTCTGTGAAGTAGGAGGGGCCATGAGAGGGTGTGTCTGCGAGGTGGGAGGAGCCATGAGAGGGTGTGTCTGTGAAGTTGGAGGAGTCAGGAGAGGGTGTGTCTGTGAAGTAGGAGTGGCCATGAGAGGGTGTGTCTGTGAAGTTGGAGGGGCCATGAGAGGGTGTGTCTGTGAAGTAGGAGGGGCCAGAGAGGGTGTGTCTGTCTGTGAAGTAGGAAGGGCCAGAGAGGGTGTGTCTATAAGGTAGGCAGGGACAGAGAGGGTGTGTCTTGGAGTTGAAGGGCCAGGAGAGAGTATATCTGTGAAGTGGGAGGGGCTGGCCTGTGAAGTAGATGATGCCATGATTGAACAGGTCTATGAAGTAGGAGGGCTCAGGAGGGTGTCTATGAGGTGGGAGGGGCCAGGAGAAGGTGGGTCTGTGAAATAGGTGGAGCTAGGAAAGAGAGAGCTCATTAGTAGGTGGGGTCAGGGAGAGAAGGCTTGTAGCTTGCTCTGGAATAGAGGAGACGAGGGCAGAAGGATGGATGATTGCCGGCCTTGGTTACTAGGTGGTGGCTTCAGTAGTGTGTGTCTGTTACTGAGTCACTCAACAGAAGGAAAGACAGATGCAGGAAGCTCCCTGGAGCCAAGGGTGGAGGCGGCTTAAGTTCCCCTTTTTCCGAACACCCAAACCCTGCAGCGCCTCCGTGTGCTCTCCTAGTAGCTGGCCCCAGAATCCGTTCTTGTCTTCCTTACTATTATGAGAATCAGCAATCCCTCTGCTGTACATGTGCCCCACTCAGAAGAAAGACTACGTCTTCCAGGTCCTTCCTCAGCACAGCACGGCCTTGACACAGTCAGCCTAATGCTCACTCGTCGGTCGGGACCCTTGGAGGGTGTTTTGCTGCTGTCTGAAATGTAGGTGTGATTGTTGGAACTTGAGGAGCCCTGTTGGATCATGGGGTAGAAGCCATGGATTCCGGAAGATGACTCAAAAGGAGTCATGTAGTTCCGAGGACTTTGTGAACTACCAAACCAACCTTGAGCTTAAAATAATTGTCTGTGTATGATGTGTGAGTGTGGGTGTGCATGTGTCATGGCATGCCTGCATGCAGAGGTCAGAAGTCCTTTCTCTCATCTTTATGTGGGTTCTAGGTTTAAACTCAGGTCCGTAGCCATGAGCTGCAAGCTATCTACCCATTGAACCATCCTGCCAGGCCCCTGAGCTGCTTGTGTATGAGGCTTCTGATTGTGAGAGAAATTTGTATCTCTTCTAAGAAACGACTCTCTTGGATTTTCTGACACATACAGTTAATCCTGAGTAAAACACTAGCAGAGCGGGGGTTGTCTGGGGAAGGGCCGTGTACGGTCTTGACCGTAAGGCACTGCACTGAGTTCTCCTACCCCAGCATCACATTCTGCTTTTCTGGCTCAGGAGGGCTTGAGACCCTGCCCCGGAGGGTGATGACGGAAGGATTTGTTCAGCCAGGTCTCTGGGAAGAGGTAACCCTGCCTGTCCCTTCCCCAGGCTGCCCCCTGCCTTACTCCTTGTTGGGGATGCTGTGAATGTTGTGAATGTGTTGCTCTGATTGATTGATAAGTAAAATGCTGATTGGCCAGTAGCCAGGTAGGAAGTATAGTGTAGGTAGGATAAGGAGAGAGGAAAATTCTGGGAGGTGGAAGGCTGAGTCAGGAGACGCCGCCATGAGAAGCAAGATGTAAAGTACCGGTAAGCCACGAGCCACATGGCAACTTATAGATGAATAGAAATGGGTTAATTTAAGATATAAGAACCAGGCCGGGCGGTGGTGGCGCACACCTTTAATCCCAGTACTCGGGAGGCAGAGCCAGGTGGATCTCTGTGAGTTCAAGGCCAGCCTGGGCTACCAAGTGAGTCCCAGGAAAGGCACAAAGCTACACAGAGAAACCCTGTCTCAAAAAACCAAAACCAAAAAAAAAAAAAAAGATACAAGAACCAAATAACAAGAAGCCTGCCACGGCCATACGGTTTATCAGTAATATAAGTCTCTGCATGTTTATTTGAGTCTGAGTGGCTGCCAGCCCGGGCGGGACTGGAGATAACTCCAACAACAGCTCCTCACCTCAGTCTGGGCCCAGGGAGGCTACTGCTCAGCTTTCTCTTGGGTGTGGCCAAAAGGAAAAACTGAGAGGTAGGCAGGTGGGGGTGGGACCAGCCTGAGGTCTCTGGGGAGACTACTTCCTGGAGTCTGCAGCTCCTTCCAGGCCTCTGCTCCTCTCCACTCCTGCAGGTTCCAGCCTTTGCTGGACTCAGGACTCCGATGCCTTCTTGACCTTTTCAGTATTGACACTCAGCACCACCAGCCTCTGCGGTGTCTTTCCCCCTAGCTCCTCTGGGCTCCAGAAACGGCCTTTCTATAAGTCCGCATTACAACCTAATTCTTGAACCAACTCTGGGGGAAGCTGCTGTCCCCCTGGGACCCAGCCCTGACACACTACCTCTTGCTAAAGTCCTGAAGAAAGCTAGGAGCAAAGGCAGACTCAAGGACAGGAGAGAGCCACGAGGACAGAGCAGACGGCACAAGGCAGGCCCAGAAGGTAGGAGGAGGGCAGGATGGAAAACGGTAGACAGTGGGAGGTGGAGAGGGTGGTGGGTGCGAGAAATGGACAAAGAGGAAAAGCCAGGCATTAGTGTTGGGCGTGGGGGGGGGCAGCACTTTAATCCTAGTACTTGAGAGTAAGAGGCAGGCATATCTGTGAGTTCAAGGCCAGCCTGGTCTATACCAGGCCAGAAAAAGACACACAGTGAGACCCTCTGGCAGGGTGGGAGGTGGTCACCCACAGAGGAAGGGACAGATAGACAGATGAGGATGGAAGAGTCAGAGAAGACAGAGACAGCGAGGAAGGACTGGCACCAAGAAGCACAAAGGCCCTGAGGTGGAGGTGGTCTCTAGTCAGGGAGGAGCAGGAAGGACCACTGAGGGCCGCAACAGGGAGAAGGAAAACTCTGGTTACTTCAGAGACCTCAGCTGAGGGCCAGGGAGGAGGCTCAGCGGGCAGGTGTTTGGGGTGCAGGCGGGGGATCTGACTTCAGCTCTTTGGAGTCCATATAAAAAGCTGGATGCAGCGGGGCAGGGTGTTTGAGACCTGGTGCTGGAGGTGGAGACGGGGGATCCTTGGAGTTCGCTGAGTCACTGAGCTACTCCAGCCGATCAATGAGCTCCTGGCTCAGAAAGAGACCCTGCCACAAAATAAGAGTGAGTGTATGGAGGAGGGGTGATGTGTGGCTGGAGAGATGGTTCATCAGTCAGCTCCAGCTGCTCTGCCAGAGGACCTGAGTTCAATTCCCAGCACCCACATGGTGGCTCACATGTAACTCTAGTCCTATGGGATCCAATGCTCTCATGGGGTCCCCTCAGGTGCTAGGCATACATGTTGTGCACAGACTTACGCATCGGCAAAATACCTATACACATAAAGAGTAAGGTGGAGCCAGTGAGCAGGCTCGTTAGGTACAAGTGCTTGGTGTACAAATCCGGGAACTTGAGTTCATCCCTCCCATATTAAGGAAAAAAGAGAGACACGACTTGACAAAGCTGTTCCCCAACCTCCAAGCATGTGCCGTGGTGTGTGTGCCCCTCAACGACGTGCGTACACACAATATTGATAACAACGTAATCATTTCCTATTGCAGTTGCTTTTATGGGAGCGAGGGGAGGCTTGTGCCTTAGTGCGCATGTGAAGGTCAGAGGACACGTCTGTCTCTCTGCACAGTGGGTCCTGGGGATTGAACCTCAATTATTAGACTTGCCAGCAAGGACCTTAACTGGCTGAGCCATATTGCTGACCCAAAGAAATACAATTTTAAAAAGGAAGGGAAAATAAGGGGAGAGCTGTCGAGGAAGACACCGGATGTCTACTTCTGGCCTCCACATGCACGTGCATGTGAACGTGTGCAAACACGTGCTTCCCCCCCAACCATGTTCTAAGGTTCATGTAGAGCTTACACTTAGTTCTCAACCTGTGCCTCCAGCCCATGTCTCTAGTCCCCACAGCTGCCAGGGCGTGAGTTGAATGGAAAGCCTGTGCAGTGGAGCCGGGGGAGTCAGCAGGGCTGACTGAGGTCCGAGGGAGTGAGGGGTGTGTGTGTACCAACAAGGCATCAGGATGGGAAGTCGTGGAATTCAGAGAAGGGGGCTACCCACAGGATGCTGCCTTTCCTCCCCAGGGACACAGCCACCGCCACTTCTGTCCAACCAGGAGGACACCAGGGACCCACACTCTCACCAGACCCCCCCCATCTTTCCTTAGCTGTCACTCACTGACCAGGGTTGGCAGCCAGAGAGCTGGGTACAGGAGGGTCACGCGGTAAAGAGCCGGTAAAGGTAAAGAGCCGGGCAGGCTGGGGAGCTGATGCTCACTGGCCATACTGAGTGCTGAGAGTGAGTTGGCTCCATCCAGGGTGGGCTCAGCAGGGCCCCCGCTGTGCATGTTGGGAGCTACAGAACCACAGGTGTCCTTAGCCTCTCGGAGCTCAGCTTCTTCCATTGTCAACTCAGGGTGAATTCATGCCAGTTTCCCAGGACTAACAAAAACACTGTGCATGGTGGCAGGAGTGTATAATCTGAACTGGTGAAGCAGAGATAGATGAATTCTTGGGGCTCACTAGCCAGCTAGTCTAGCCAAATTGGCAATTTCTAGCTAGTGGGAGACACTGTCTTTTGAAAAAGAAAGGAAAGACAAAAGAAGGTGGATAGCATTTTAGAAATGATAGCTGGGGTTCTTCTTTGGCCGCCACTTACACACGCACACATCAAGAGTACCCACACACATACAAGTCTCTGACTGTAGTAGTAATAAACACACTTAATACCCACGTCTAGGCTTCCAATAAGAGGAAGCAGGGTACCTTGGAGAGACAGGTGATTCTAGACCAGGGCAGAACAGTCACAAAGTCAGCAGTGAGCTCTGAGCACTAGCTTTTGCTTTCTTTTGAGACAGAGGTTCCCTAGGTAGTCCTGGCCGGCCTGGAACCTGTGGCAATCCTCCTGCCTCTAACTCCCAAGTGCCGAGATGATGGGCATGTGCCACAGCTCCAGCTTCTTGGTGCTTTATAGCTGCAGCCCACATGGAAGCACTTAAGTGAAGCAAGGCAAAAGAAGTTCCTCTTTGTCAAAGCTCACGTTGACAGGAGTATGCCAAAGGGACACCGGACGCAACAGCAGCAGCCCCCCCCCCCCCATAGGAACAACTTGAGCAGCCAGATAAACACATTAGCGTGAAATACTTAAAGTGTAACGTAAATGTCCCTGAGTCTACGCTGACATAAATAATTGAATGAATAAATGAGAGTGAAATGTCCCATGCAGGAGTGATGTAAATAAAGGCTAAGGCTGTAGCTCAGACCGTCGACCTGGGCATGGTGACATCCCAGCATTCCAGAGGGAGGGAGGAGGATCAGAAGTTCAATGTCTTCCTTGGCTATAGAGCAAGGTTGAGATCAGCCTGGGCAACAGGAGACCCTGTCGGGAGTAGGGTGGGGGGAACCTGACCTATGCTTTGATTTTTTTAGAAATACTGTGAGGATTACATGAGCTAGGATATCGAAAAGTGCCCAGAACTGCATTAGACTGTTGCTGGTGTAACAAAAATATTTATTTTGAAGGAAGGTGGGGCAAGGGATTGCTCCAGGCGCCTGGGGTATGGGAGGCCTCCTTGGCAGAGGACGTGTGTTGTCCCTTAAGAGCAGAGCTCTTGGAGGGAGGGTTTAAAATAATTGGAGGCCACATTGACATCGGGGTCTGCTGTCGCCCGGACTTGGGGACAGTAGATCTCTTAGGGGAGACCTTGGTATGAAGCCTTTGCATTGCCTTGGGGGTCTTCAGTCTGGTAGCTGGTGGAGGCTCCGTCAGAGACTGGTTTCTTAGCCAGTTGGGCTCATCTCTGGTTGCCAGTGAGGGCAAGGTTTTGGAGGTGGAGCAGGAGGCCAGGGAAGGCAGGGGGTGGAGCCTCATCTTTGTCCTCAGTCTGCACCGGCAGAGGCGGGGTCCACGGAGTGGGGGCAGGGAAAAGTCTTCCCACCACCAGGCTGGCTCTGGAGGGTGCCTGGGCCAAGCCATCAGGCCCCACACTGAGTCCTGCTTGGGTACTCCGAGGAGGGCCTTGATCCTGAGCAAAATAGGAAGGAGAAATGGCATCAGGGAAGAGGAGATACAGGAGGGGCAGAGGTCACAGGAGAGGTCGCAGGAGATGGTCACACACTGAGGATCTCCAGGGAGCCGGACAGAGGGCGGGAGCCAGGGCTGGAGGGATGGAGGAGGCAGCAGTAAAGTGTGATGTCCTGCATACCTGTTTGCTTCTTCTTTCTCTTGTTCTTGGTCTACGGTGTCCTCCTCCTCCTCCTCCTCTTCCTCCTCCTCCTCCTCTTCCTTTTCTTTGTCCCAAATGTCCTCCACGGGTGGGATCTTGGGCACAGGATTGAAGATGGAATTCACCCATCTTTCCTCTTAAAAAATAGGGGTGGTAGGAACCTCACATGAAGAAGGGAATCCAGGATTGACAGATTCAGGGTTGGGGAAGAATCGCACCCCCTCCCAGAATTACCCCCACCTTTCCTAGCTAACCCCCTCACCCCAGATTTCTGCTTTAGGTCTGCCCGTGCCAGGCTATTTGGATGCTGATCTTGCCACTTAGAATATATTCTTTTTTTTTTTTTTTTTTTTTTTTTTTTTTTTTTTTTTTTTTTTTTTTTTTTTTGAGACAGTGTCTCACTATGTAACCCAGGCTAGCCTCAAACTCATGATTCTCCAGGCTGGTGCAGTCTTCCAAGTGCTGGGATCACAGGTTTGAGACACCATACCTGGCTCTCTGTCCCTCTGCCTCACAAAAATCCGACCAGTTAGGCAGAGGAAGGCCCGAACCTGGACCATTCATCATCACCTTGACAGGCAGATACCTTGGGTAGGTCCCTCAGCCCCGCCTTCCTCTAGGGGGCCACCACCACCTAAGTTTGTACCTGGCATGTCAGGGGCGCTTACTCAGCGCCTTAGTGAGCCATTGAGCTTTCTTCCTCGACTATATAAATTTCTAAACAACAGCTTTGCACAGATTTGGGCTGGAGATCATTTCCGCTCACGTCTGTCCTTGAGACGGACCTCCAAAGTCATTTGCCCAGTGGACGACAGGCCGTGGGACCGGCCCATGCCACTCCATCTTATCTACTCAGGAATAGAAGGGAAGGGAATGTGAGGGAGAGCTGCTTTACCTCAGTTTAAAAGTAAGAGCCACACCTCCAAACCCATTGTGACATCATTCTTGTGAGTCACAGCCCAAAGGAGTCACAGTGTCCTCACCAAATCTGGTTTGTTAGACTCTCTGGGTTTGTTCATTCTACTTCCATCTCCCCAGATGCTCTGTGTGATGGATGGTATCACAGACAGAGCCCACAGCTCAGCTGGGGACCCCCCCTCTCCTTCTCTGGAGTCAGGATGCTATACCCAGGCCCTAGCAGTGGCTCCGTGCAATTTTGGGAAAGAAAGGTCAAGCTGGGGCAGTAAGGAGGTGACCGGATAAGGTCGTTAGTTACCAGGTGCTCTGGGACCCCAGCTTTCTTTGTCTACTTTCCCATGCTAGCATCCACCAGGCCTTTTCCCTTCTTGTCTTCTTTTTCCCTTCAGAAGAGTCTCCACCCCTCTGTAGACATCACACGGCTAGGAACTGCCCACCTGTCTGCTGCCACTGATGGTCCAACCCCAGATATCTGTACCTCGACACTAGTTCTAGTCAGAGATGGATAAGGAGCTTCCACACTTCCTGAATCCATCTGGCTCACGACAAGATCTATATTTGCTTATTTATCTATTTATTTAATTATTTAAATAATCTTCCAACTCACTTTGCAGTCCAAACTGCCTCAAACTTATAGCAGTCCTCCAGCTTTGGCCTGCCAAATTTGGGGGATTGTAGGAATAAGTTACCATATTCCCCACTTTTCATTTTTGCTTGGTTTTGTAGTTTTATTTATTTATTTATTTATTTATTTATTTATTTATTTATTTATTTATTTATTTTGAGACAATGTCTCACGATGTAGCCTGGCTGTCCTGGAACTCTCTATTAATCTAGGCTGGTCTCAAGCTCAGCAATCTGCTTGCCTCTGCCTCCCAAGTGCTGGAATAGAAGTCATGTGCCACTGTGTCTGCTTGCTCTGGGGCCTGAATCTTTGTAGTCCAGGTTAGTCTGGTACTTATGATCTGTTTGCCTCCATCTTTAGGCAGGTACCATTGTGCCCAGCATTGAGAGTGTCCTAGAGATTGACAATGAACTTCCATGTTCACTACATCCAATTTGACAAGAATCTGGTGTGGGTGTGGATTGTTTGCTTGTTTTTTGATTTTGACAAGGTCCTTTTGTTAGCCCAGGCTGTTCTCAAACTCAATATCCTCCTGCCTCAGCCTCCCGAGGACTGGAATACTGGGCACAGAGGACCTGAATTTCTACAGTAGTAGAGCTGGAATTGTAGGCTTGGAGCTGACTTGTGAGCGGGGAAGTGAGGAGCTGGCAAGATCTCTGCACAAAGGCCCTCCAGTTGGTGCTGAAATGCTACATACAACTGGTGACCTGAAACTCACTTCATAGTCTCAGACTCTGGAGCTTTACGGTGTGTGACTGGCTTGGGGATATGCATGAGAGGGACTACCAAACTCCCCTGTGTGTCTTCCTTGTTTTCATTGACTAGAGTTAGCACTCCAGCTAGCTTGCCTATCTAGAGAATCCTCAGTGAGAAGAAAGGTCTAGGTGTGAATGATTTGGGAAGCTGAGGAACATCCAGGGCCAAAGAAGGAACCCCACAACAGCTGGGGGGAGGGGTAAGTATGAGGAAGTGGGTGTGCACACTTGGGATTTCCTACCAGGACCCAGGGCAACTGACTTCATCTCCTAGAGCCTCAGTATCTTGATCTGCAGAATGGGAAGCAAATTAGTTTCCATCTCTCTGACTTGTTAAACGATGCTAATGCAAAGTAGTATCTGGCACACAGAGGGTCCTCAGATATTGCAAATAATACATATTACCCGCAACATAGTGTTATATATTTTCTTTCGAGTTCCACCTCCCTTACCAACTTCAGAATTTTGTTTCCCATCTGCCTCTGCTTAAAAACAATCCCTCCCTCCCACGTGAGTAGTTTCCCTTCTCAGTAGCCGGCTTACAGCAACCAACCCTGGGCGGGTCCGGCAGAGGCTCCTGTCCATTACTCAGGGTTTCCAAGGCCCTGCTTGGGGCTCCCCCCTCCTCCCTCCAGGCAAGGACAGGAAGTGGGCACTTCGAGAGTTACAGTCCCCCGCCCCCCCCACGCAGTTATTTTGCCTAGAGTCAGTCAGCCTCTCCCCTCGGAGGATGTGGGGCTCTGCCCCAGAGGCATTGGACACCCGCCTCAGCTTTCTATCGCAGAGGTCCTGATGGCTGGGCAATGCGGCAACCCGGGCGGGCCTGAGCTCGGGCACACGTTTACTATGTGACTTTGAAAAAGCTGTTGTCGTCTCTGGGCTCAGTTTGCTCCTTTGATAAAAGAGGAGAAAGAGGCTGGTGGGATGGCCCAGTGAGTAAAAACCCTTGCTGCCAAGTCTGAGGACCTAAGTTCCATTCTAGGAACCCATATTGTGGAAGGCAAAACCTGGTTCCTGCACACTGTCCTCTGACAACCCCCCTCATAAGAAGTTAAACATTTTTCTTTAACAGAAAAGAATTACAATTCCATTATTTAATGATGTCTGTTATTCAGCTAGGGGAAGAGGAGAAAGTTGAGGAAATGGGAGTTTTACCCAGGAGTTCAAGGCTCTGGTCTTCAAGGGATATCGTTTGGGGGAACTATTTGAGATATGCTTTCCGATTACCAAGGTAATCCCAGGATCGATACCAGTTTGACCAGCGTCCTTCTAACTTTTCTTCTTTGCAGCTGCGGAGAGTGGTGGTGGTGGTGGGAAGAGAGAGAGAGAGAGAGAGAGAGAGAGAGAGAGAGAGAGAGAGAGAGAGAGAGAAAGAGAAAGAGAGAGGCCTTCCAAACGTTTTAACCCTGTTTACAGAAAATGGGAATTTGCATGATGAGAATAACTCCGGCCGGAGTGCGAATTTTTACTGCGCTTGGCACGGGGCTCGGAAAAAGCGGCTGCATAGCCAATTACTGGAATTTTTAAACACAAATAATATTTTATGGGATCAGTGGGTTGGCTCAGGGCCGCCGCACCCGGCTCAGCTCCTCCGCCTACAAACAAGCTCGGATTGTGCAGCGAGTCAGCATGCCAGGCCTCGGGCCAGCCTGGGGGGCACCGTGGGCCTGCGGGCATGGGAGGTGGCGGCGGGGTGGGGGTGGTGGAGTAGGGTGTGTGTCCCGGGTGCGGGCAGGTGCAGCGCGGGGCTCGAGCCTCCCCGCCGGCAGGGGGCGACCGGGAGTCTCAGTCCAGGGTTAGTGTGCGGGGCACCCGGCTCACCTGCAGCGCCGAGCTGGGAAGCGCGCCGCGCGATGGGCTGTGTCCTGTGCAGAGCTGCCCCGCCTGGCATGGCCCTGGGCGCCACAACCTCCGGAAGGCCGGTTTCCCAGAACGGCCGTAGGACGCCAGGGAGTCTTCACCTCCCCCAAAGGCCACTCGGATTTGTTCTACTGCCTGCTGCGTCCCACCGGGGTCCCAACGCAGGGCCAAGGGCACAGCTAGGCGCATCGGAAGCTCTGTCTTTATAGGGATCCCTGTTGCTCCTATTCTTGGAGATCTCCAAACCTGGCCAAGGGCCCAAGGGAGGTGTCCCCCAGCTGGAGTCTTGGTTAGCTCGCCCCCGCCAACCGAGCGCGCCCAGCACGCACAGGGTTAAGCAGGAGCAGGTGTGTAGCCAGATGCTGCGGCCGGTCCCCTCCCCCGCGGCCCGGTCGGCGTCCTCCTCCTCCGCCCACCCGCTCTGAACCCAACAGTCCCAAATAAAAGTGCTATTGTTGCCGGGCCTTCCCCCACCCCCGTCTGTGCCTCGCCACCTGGAGCAGAGCCCGGTCTCTCTTCACCTGCCCCGGGGCTGGCCGGGGGAGGGGGGAAGTGGGGCCTCGGAGCGGGGACTTCCGCTCTCCCCGCTCCTCCTCCTCCAAGGCCCCTGTCACTGACCCCGGAGTCCCTGGGGCAGGGCAGACACCGTGGCTTTGTGCTGGGGCTCCTTTCGGGCCTGACGGATCTTCTCTGGCCTTTCCCTCCCTCTAATCCCCCCATTCTCAATGGCTAGAGAGGTGGCGTGCTTTTCAAAGCTGGGAGGACGCAAGGCCTGATGCCAGGAGTCCAGGACAGTTCCGCGTTGGTCAAGAACAGCTGTTGCTTTTTCTTGAATCATTTGTCCGTCTATAAGACAGGAAGGCAGGCAAGAGCGATTCTTTTTTTTTTTTTTAAACAGAAAAGGAAACCGAGACACCTCGGAGAGGAAGAGCTCAAACACATGGCTGGTAAAGGTGGAACTGAAGTTCCCCAACTCCTCTGGCACCATGGGGGTCTCCAGTGTTGCTAGGATAGCCAAGAAGTTGGGAACCCCAGACACTTGAGAGTCTGGCACAGCTCCCGGGTTCACTGTGGGGCCTTGGGCAGGTTACCCCTCTCCTCGAGGAGAGTGGACTTCCGCGGCTCCCCAGTTTTCATACAGTCACTTGGAATCCAAGGGACGGGTTGCCACCCAGCAGATCTGGGAGACCCAGCCTGCGACTGCATGAGAGGGTTCGGCAACCTCGGCCTATCAAGACGATTCTTCCTTGTCCTTTCTAGCCAGCTCCAGGAGGTTAATCAGCGAGGTAAATGGCTCTAGTCTAGGAAACGAGTCAAGACGGTTGAAGCGACAGAGAAGAAACCCAGACCTCAAGGAGATCGCCCTCATCCCAAGCAGCCACAGCTTCGCCCGCGAGGAAGGCACACGGAGCCCTGGGCCGCTCCACTCCACCCAGGTTCCCGCAAATAACCCGCCCGCTGCAGGCGCAGGCCTAGTGTGTGAGCTCCAGCAGCAGCGAGCAGACCGGGCGCGGAGTTACCGTATTTCCTCTTTTGCGCCCTAACTTTCGAGCGCGTAAATCCTCCTTGTCCATTGTGCGTGAGAGCATGCTTTCTCTTTACCGCGGAAAGAGTTGCGAGCCTGGAGACCCGAGTTTTTCGGCTTTGTTTTTTTGGTTCTGCCATTTCTCTCTCCTACTCTCCGATCCGAACACCCAACAATCCAGTTTCCTGTTACTACCTGAACATCCAGGGGCATACCAGACTCCATTCTCTCAACTTCAAAAACCCGATCGCCAGACTTACCTTCCTCCTTACCGGGCAATCTGTGAGTCCCTCTTTACCTCAGGAAAGGGCAAGCGCCCCTTCCCTGTCTCCAGAAGACGAACTTGGGCTACTTACCAGCTCTCTTCCCTTTGCCACCACGCAGCGCCTTAACATACACTCTTTATTTTGCCTCCAGAATAAGTCCAGAGCCTGCTGTTCCCCATGTAGGTCACTGTTCCAAGCCACCATATTTCTTTTCTTCCTTTCTCTTCCCTCTCTTAAAAAATGCTGTATGTAGCCAGGCGGTGGTGGCGCACGCCTTTAATCCCAGCACTCGGGAGGCAGAGCCAGGCGGATCTCTGCGAGTTCGAGGCCAGCCTGGGCTACCAAGTGAGTTCCAGGAAAGGCACAAAGCTACACAGAGAAAACCTGTCTCGAAAAACCAAATAAATAAATAAATAAATAAATAAATAAAAAAATATAAAAAAATAAAAAAAATTAAAAAAAATAAAAAAAATAAAAAAAATTAAAAAAAAATGCTGTATGTGTGCTCCTATAAGTTTATGAGCACCGCGAATACGCAGGAGCTGGGGAGGCAGAAGCAGGTGTCAGATCTTTGTAGCTGGAGTTACAGATGGTTGTGAGCCACCACATGGGTGCTGCGAACCAAGCCTGGGTCCTCTGCAAGAGCAGTAAATGCTCTTCATCTCTGAGCCCTCTCTTCAGCTCTTACTTTTGAAAAATTTTTATTTTTGAAAAAGTTTTTGCTTTTAATTATGTGTATGTATTGTGGTGTGTGTGTGTGTGTGTGTGTGTGTGTGTGTGTGTGTGTGTGTGCCCCCAGAGGCCAGAAGAGGGCATTGGATAACCTGGACCTGGTTACGGGCAGTTGTGAGCCATCCCACCTGGATGCTGGGTCCTCTGCAAGAGCAGTGTGTGCTAATCTTAGCTGCGGAGCTTTCCTTCCAGTCCTTGTCTCCCCATCTCCCCTCCCCCCTCCCCTTCCCTCCCCTCCCTCTTTTCCCCTCCTGAAGTTACATAATGGTTGTCTTCTGTTTAAAACCCTCCAGTAGACACTCCTGTCGCTCAGCTTCCATAGCAGGAGGTCCACGCCCCTTGCCCTGCTCTCCTTCCCCCAGTAGCATTTATTGCTGTATAGCAGGCTGTGTATTTCCACACGGAATTCTTGGTCTCTTCCTTCTAATGCAAGTGCCATGAAGACAACAGCTTTGATTGCCATTTTTTTTTTAAAGACGGGGTCTCATGTGTCCAAGGCTGTCCTCTAACTCTATATAACTCAGGTTGACCTTAAACTTCTGACCCTCCTGTCTCTATCTTCCGAGTAACTGGGATCTAGTGTGAACCACTGCACTTAGTTTCTGGATGCTGGTGGTTGAGTCCAGGGTTTAGTGCATGCTGGGCCAGCCCTCTGCCATCTCAACCACACCCCCAGCCCAATATAAGAGGCTTGGAAAGAAATCTCACCCCACCCCCACACCCCAGTGGGATCCGTACAAGGAGCTCCAAGGAAATACCTGTTGTTGGGATGAGCTGGCCACTCGCCCCAGCTGCAGCTTACTTTCCTCATGTACATAAATGAATTGGACCCCATGTCAGTTGCTTTCTGCTTTGAGAGTCTCGTGGTTGGAGGTTGTGACTTGGGAAGTGGGAGAGCAAAGCTAAGGTCTTACTCAGCTCTGTGCCCTGTGGACCAACAGAGACTTCACCCAGGAAGGTTGTAACTTAGTCCACAGGGCCTGTCCATCCATCAATCCATCCATCCATCATCCATTCATCATTCATCTACCTATCTACCCATCCACTCATCCTTCCATCATTCATCCATCCACCTATCCATCATCCATCCACCCATCTACCCATCCATCCATCATCTATCCACCCATCTACCCATCCATCCATGCATCTATCGTCCATCCATCCATCCATTCATCATCCATCACCTATCCATCCATCCATCCATCCATCCATCCATCCATCCATCCATCCATTACCTCTGTAGTGTGCTCAACCTGGTGCAAATCCCTGGAAGAGGACGGGACATACAGGAGACTAGGGCCAGCAGTTAGGAGATCCAGGCAATCAGGCTAACAGAAGCTCTGCTGGAGATTGGCTGGGTGACCCTATGTAAGTCTTGGATCTCTGAGAACTGGTTCTTCCAACTGTAAAAGACAGATCATTACATCTGCCCCACAGGGCCAGTGAATCAGACTGTCAAATGAGATCACTTTACCATGCACACTCGACTTAGGACAAAAAGGAACATCTAAAGCCAGGTCCTTTAAGAGCTTAGAATACAGTCTCTGTGACTTAGAGTCCCTTCTGGGTCTCCCAACCTTTTATTTCAGTCTGGCTCTTGGTGGGGCCCTTGGCTGACTTCTAGCATGCACTGAGTGGGCATCCTTCCTGACCCCACACAGTCAAACGAAGGCGCCCCCTCGTGGTACCTCCTGGAACAAAAGTACTCTGCCTGAGTTAGCTGCCAAAAGAAGGGCAGACCTGGGAAGGAAGTAGGCTCTTACACAGAGAGTCATTCTCGAAGGGCCTTGGGCCTCCTTCATAGATCTGGCAGCATATCACTTCCCCTGAGAGCTACTGCAGCCTCTTTCCCTGGGCAGAGCTTCCTAAAAGCCAGAGACAGGTGACCACTAAACCTTTGACCTAATCTCCACCCCCCACCCCATCTGCATCACTATTGGAGATAGACAGTGCTCCTGGATTGTCTTCTCCCTCCTTTTCCTCTTCTTCTCCCTCCTCCTCCTTCTTTTTGAAACAGTCTCATGTAGCCCAGGCTGGCCCCAAACTCACTGTATAGTTAAGGACTTCTGATCCAAGTTCTGGGATTGAACCTATGCACCACCATGGCAGTTTTTTGCAGTTCTTAGAATGGAGTCCAGGACTTCATGTATGCTAGGCAAGCATTGCAGCAACTGAATTATCCCTAGCCTTGCCTGGAGTTTTCTTCTTACTGCCCATGGGCACAAGAGAGACAATGGGTATGCAGGTGACCCTACTTAGAAATTCAAAGTGGCCACTGAAACCCAAGGGGAGTGTGTGTGTGTGTGTGTGTGTGTGTGTGTGTGTGTGTGCATTCACGTGCACATGTCTTCCCAGCTAAACGACAAGAACCTTGACACCCAGGACCATGAGTAATGCCACAGCACAGCCAGTTTTAGCAGCTTGCCCATGCAACCTGTGGATGTGGATGTGTGTTACAGTTGTTAGTGTGGAGTACTGTATCTGGAATTCTGGTTTGGTTTTTTTTTTTAATTTTTAAGAACCAGGTTATGAATTTAACCCTTGCTGCCTTCTGCCCATTTTGGCTCATTTTGGAGACAGTGAATCCCCAAAGGTTAAGCCACCAAGTCACAATGGTTGTGCTTAGGATGAAGAGAACATTAGGGAGAGACTGGGTTGGTATATGCAGAAGGCACTCACTAGATGCAGTATATGCAGAAGGCACTCACTAGTTGCATCTCCTGCCCAGAAAACTGTCTTGTTAGGATCGCGCTGATTTCAGGAGGAATTCGGGCACACCTGCAGCTGCTTCCTGATGTGGGGAGACACTTTCTCCACTTTCCTCGGGGCCTGAAGTCTGGGGGAGCCCTGGGTTTGTGTTTAGGAAAGGGGAGAGGAGAGCTGTGGACTCAAAGAATGTGGCAGCAGCAGAAGAAGATAGGCTGGGCCAGGGAAGCCACTCTAGCCTGAGTGGAGGTTCTCACATTTGTTTTTGGCTGCTGGCTGGAGGAACCCCAGCTCTCTGATCATGCCAGTGAGCCCGAGAGTCACTGCTCTCCCTCTGTCCCCTGTTACAGGAGTGGGGAGACGAGGTAGATGAACGAGACCATGGGACCAGAGGTTGGGGAACTTCCCAGGCACCGTAAATCACAGCATTGAATGGAGCAGAAGGCTGTCCTATGCGGACTCTGGGACCAGGCTGTCCAGACTCCTGTAGCAGCTTTCTCCTTAACAGAGCTGTGGCCTTGGTGTCACCTGTCTGAGCCCCAGTTTTCTTAGTAAAATGGAGAATAATAGTCACTACTCAAACATTGTTGAAGTGTTCAATGGGTAGATCACTTAAAGTGCTTGGGAGAATGCCGGTGCTTAGTAAATGCTCAATAAACACCGAGCACTGTCTCTTTGTAGGAAAGAACTGTTTTTGGTCTGAGTTGTGTGAGCTCACAAGGTCAGTTCACAGACATGGGCACTCAGATCTTAGCACCCTCTCTGGCTGTAACATTATTCGGTGGCTCTGGGGTTGTTTTCTGAGTCTAGAGGGTGACGAAGCCCAGAGGAATAGCATATTGGACAGGCGCTTGCTCAAACCTTGCTGTCCAGGGAGCGTCTCAGGATGACCCCTCTCAGCATCCCAGGGGTCATAGGTTGTCCTCCGCTTTGAGGAAAGAGAAGCTTCTATGGATGAGTGATGAACTGGGAGAAGCTCCCGGCCTGTCATGTTTACTGAGCTGCGCTGACTTATGACTAGATGCGGAGGTCTGACTGCAGGCAATTGCCTAAATCATTTAGGGTTGACAGGGAAGGGAGGGAGGGGACCTGGGGAGCTGGAGGGAGAATGTTCCTGTAATTCTTCGGTCTGAGGTACATTAAGGAGCCATAAGCCATGTCGAGAGCTTGAATTACATTAGGGAGATTATTCTGTTACAGTCCATAATCCTGGGTAATATACCATCATGCTGCACACCTGCTGTGATAAATCTCACCTGTAATGGCCTGACCCTGGGGACCCAGGGACGCCAGGGCAGCTGGCAGGGGCTGTCATAGAGGACAGAGAGACACCTGTGAGCCCTGTGGTCCTCCTGACTTATCTCTGGGCCCCTATCCCCCGACTTTGTCTGCTGGGAGCGAATGTAGCTGGGCCTCCAGGCCTCTCCAGTCTCCATCGCAGACTTCTAACACCGATAACCACCCCAGGACCCCAGTTCAGACCTTTCCCATCTTGTTCTCAGGTTCTTCTCATCTCTGCAAAGGCAGCTTGATCCTGCCCA
The DNA here is from genome assembly GCF_004664715.2 of Peromyscus leucopus. Taxonomy (NCBI): domain Eukaryota; kingdom Metazoa; phylum Chordata; class Mammalia; order Rodentia; family Cricetidae; genus Peromyscus; species Peromyscus leucopus. The sequence goes on along the minus strand of NC_051084.1, from coordinate 4,606,494 downwards.
TAGAGAACCCCCCAAGGACACTGTGAAATCTTCATTTTTGATTGGATGTGTCCCTGGCCATCCATGGACTCACCAAAGCTTTTCGGTGTGTCTCTCTTGCCAGACCTCCAGGACCCTCAGATCAGGGACCGCGATGACAGCCACAGTGCTTGCTACAGCTGAGCTCGGTAGCTAGCATGTGACTGCCTGCCTAACTATTTCATGGCAGAGTGAAGATCCGGAGCTCGGTCCTGGGCCGTCCTCGAGCCTGGCCTCACTTTTCCTGAGCTGTCCCACCCTCTCCCGAGAGTGATTTTGCTTTCTACAGAGGACCATCACAAGCTCAAGAGACAGCGCTCCTTCGTATAAGAACGGGCACTTGGAGTCTCCAGCTTCGTCCTCCCTCTTTCCAGGAGCCCAGTCTGCTCCCTCCTGAGCTTGACCAGCTCCTCCTCAGCTCTGGCCCTTGGCCTCTCGGGGAGGCCCTGCAGGAATGGAGTACCCATTGTTTGTTCCCGTGTGACACCCTGGGTCCCATCTGCTCCAGATTCTGCTTCATAGTCCTCCACTGTCCCCAAGCACAGTATGTGTGCTTTATCACGTGGGACTAGGTAGTTATGTCCCCATTAAAGATCTCCTATGAATGGTTGCATTGCTGCCCTTTGTCAAGCACTGGCTTACACTTGCCCCTGATTTGCCCATTTTACCCCACTACAGTCTTAGGGGGCAGGAATTCTATCATTTCTATTTTATATATAAGTTTAAGACAAGGCCCGGACTCAAGCTTTTTCTTCCAGGAGCTGGGGCCATGAGGTGACTCAGAGGTTAACGTGCTTGTAGATAAGCATAAGGACTGGAGTTCAGGTCTCCAGAACCCACAGAAATGCTGGGTAGGTGTGTGGCAACCTGCCTGTAAGTCCAGCCCAGGAGAGTGGAGACCCAGAGCAAGCTGGCTCACAAGACTACCCATATCAGTGAGCTCTGAGTTTGATTGAGAGAGCCTGTATGAATAAGGTAGAAATGTCATGGAGGCTGACCCCTGATTTTAGACTTAGGCCTCCAAGGTACCTCCACAAATGTGCGTGCTCTCCTTCACACACACATATATGTGACCACACACATGCAAACATGCACACACGTGCATGAAAATGGAAAAAGAAAAAAAAAAATCCCCCTGCCTCCACCTCATAAGCACATCACCATGGCCAGTTTCACGCTAACATCTGTGGCTGTGGACTGCCTCCTCAGCTTCTCCCGCCCCTGCCCCAAGCCGCCTCTCTGCAGCCTGCTTGCAGCTGGCTAGCCGTCTCCAGCACCTTTCCCCACACCCACTTACTGCTAGGTCAGAGAAGTCTTTTGAATTCCACATTTCTCATCATGGATCCCTCTCTTGTTCCCAGTTCTCCTCCCGAGATGGGAACCACGGCAGCTGGATAAACCACCCATTCCCTTACTGCCTTCATTCATGAATCTTGGGAGGGTGGGGCCGGCAGATGATCTCACTCAGGAGTTTTCCAACCAGAATGCATTCAAATCTGTTTATTTACTTACTTTGTGCATGTGTGAGCGTGGTGCTCCCTCTAACCCCAGTCCTATGTGCATTCAGGAGTCTGGGATAGAAGAGGCCATTTCATCCCCTGGAACTGGGTTTACAGATGGTTGTGAGCTATCATGTGGGTGCTAGGAACTGAGCCCAGCAGTAAGTGCTCTTAACCTCAGTGCTATTTATAAAGTGTGCGTGTGTGTGTGCGTGCGTGTGTGTGTGTGTGTGTGTGCGCGCGCGCGCACACACACCATTTATGTTCAGATACCTGTGGAGGCTGGAAGAGGGTACGGATCTCCTGGAGCTGGAGTTACAGGCAGCTGTGAGTCACCTGACCTGGCTGCTGGGAATCAAACTCAGGTCCTCTGGAAGAGTAGCAGGCTCTCTTAACCACTGAGCCAACTCTTCAGTTCCTAAAAAGTATTTTTTTTAAGTGTCTGTGGAAGTCCACAGTGATGTCCAGACTCCGGGCTTTTAGGTCCCACCCCGCCCACTGACATCCCCGGATGTAGACTCACTGTGAACAGCTGGGAAGCAGCTGCCCCATCCTCCCGTGGCATACAGCAGGACACAGATGTTCTGGAATCAGATGAGCCGTCTTGCTTGTCAGCGGCTGTTTCCAGACACCCACTTCATACAGACCATGCTGTGCTTCGATCTCTAACTGAGGACACACTGTTGCAATAATTCATTGTTTCCACACTTCGAGTGGCAGGGACATGAGCACTAACCTTGACCTATAGACCCGCAGACCTTGGTCTGGGCAGCCTCATAAGCTTTATGGCTCTTCAGGAGAATAACAAATCTATTGGTTTGGGTTTCCTAATGCCATATAAAAACCCCACCCCAAATCAGGGTGAAGTGGTACACACCAATAAGCCCAGCACTGAAAAAGCAGAGACAGGGAGATCAAAGTTCAAGGTCATCTTTGACTAAATAGTGAATTTGAGCCCAACCTGGGCTACATGATACCCTGCCTCAACCCTCTCTCTCAAAAAAGCAAAACAAAACACAAAACAAAACAAATAACTCCACCTAAAACAAAGTCTAAAATCAACCATTGTATTCCCTGTTCTGGGAGTGGCTGGCTCGGCTGGGAGTCTCCTCAGCAGGTCTTTCTGGCTGTTTCCAGGCTGAGGCGGAGGCTGTCATGTGCAGGATTGACTGAGGTGATGGCCTGGCTCAGTTTTCTGTTCTCTAGCACCCGCTGAGGCCTCTCCTCTTATCATCACCACAGCCTGGATGACCTTGAGCAGGAAAAGGACTTTTTTTTAAATCTTTTGCCTGTGTTCCCATCCATGACCAATAAAAGCAGCAGAGGTGAGGACAACGTTCTGCGGCCTAGAAGATACGGGACCCTGGTTTCCACCTCCAGTACCACGGAAACCTCACATGGTGGCTCATGATAGTTATCAGAACACTTGGGAGGCAGAGGCAGGAGGATCAGAAGTTCAGGGTCACCCTCTGCTACAGAGTAAGTCCGATGCTATCCGGGGCTACTTGAGACCCTGTGTCAAAAATAACTAGCTAACTAGCTAGCTAGCTAAGTAACCGACACCAGTTCTAGGGCCCTAACCACCATATAACTCCACATGGTAAGTGCTCTCATGTTACCTGGCATCATTTCTCTTTCTGCTCCTGTGTCCAGCACCATGCCAGGTGGGGGTGGAGCGATTAATGGCGAACACCCTTTGTACTCTTGATAATAAATAATGCGGTTCAGAAGATAAACACAGGCATTGTGCAATCGGGGAGTCCAGGAGAGGTTCTGATAACAGGTCCTTGAGGAAGTTGGCGGACAAAGAAGCTGGATGTTGGGACAGGGCAAAGAGAGCCTGAGGAAGGGAGAGAGCGCCCTCTAGGGTCAGGGTACATAATGGTCAAAGCAGGGGTACAGGAGAGCCTTCCAGCCCCAGCTCTCTATCTCTGTATGTGCTTAGAGGGCCTCCAGGCAATCTGACCTGTCTGCCTCAGTTTCCCTCTCGTGAAGTGTATTTCATAAGACTCAACTAAAGAGTTTACTGCCCAGAAAGGAGATGGTAAAGTAGGCTCTTGCAACAATAAGGCTTGAACTGGGAATGTCCTGAGCCAGGATGAGGGCAGCCGGGGAGGATGCATAGTGCTCCAGGAATGTTCAGTGTTTGGACACACCATTGTCATCTACAAAATTCATCCCTGAGAACCATGCAGTTGATTTACAGGAAAAATAACAACCAACCAGCAACCAGCTGACAATGCTCTAAGTACATTTATGGTTTTATACTGGGCTGTGTCTACTCATAGCTGCCTTTGAGCCAGAGGTTAGCCATGCTGTGCATCTCTGGGGGACCCAGGTCCATTCCACCTGTTGTGGCAGGCAGGGACTACCCTGGTTTCCTCCCTCTGGGGTAGGCTTGAGAGCTGTGTTTGGGGAGGAAGAGAGAGAGAGAGAGAGAGAGAGAGAGAGAGAGAGAGAGAGAGAAGAAGAGAGAAGGGGAGAGAAGGGGAGAGGAGAGGAAGGGAGGGAGGGAGGGAGAGAGAGGAGAGCGAGGAGGGGGGAGGGAGAGGGGAGAGCGAGCGAGCCAGGAAGCAAATGGCTGCACCATCCGGGGATTGGACTCCATTGCACCTGGTTTCTCTTGGACCAAAAGGAGATTCTGGGAACTTGGATGTGGTCCAAAGCAGGCTTCAGTCCCAGAATGGCAGACTGTGAACAGGGACCCTAGAGCTTTGTGTGTGCGCGCGTGTGCACGTGTGTATGAGAGAGAGAGAGAGAGAGAGAGAGAGAGAGAGAGAGAGAGAGAGAGAGAGAGAGAGAGAGGAGAGAGAGAGAGGAGAATGTATGCAGGGAATGGTATATGTGAGACAGAGCTTGTCTGAGTGAGTGTGCGTGTGTGTGTGTGTGTGTGTGTGTGTGTGACAGTCTGTGAGAGATGAAGAGCAAAGAGGGTGGACCATATGTCTGTTTTCTCTGAGGAACGGCTGTCTCCTCAAGTTAGAAAGCGTGTCAGCAAGAGAAAGGAAGCAAGGTAAATGATTGTCTCATACACAGTGGCCTGTGGGTGTCATTTTTTAATTTTTCAAATATGTTGCCCTCTCTGTGTG